>NW_027288767.1:1200000-1800000 GCF_037038585.1 Patagioenas fasciata | reverse complement strand
ATATTTTTTTCTTTTTCAAGTCCTTCACTTTTTAATCTACAAATAGATAAGATGTTTGTATTCTTAAAACCATCAACAGAAATTTTTTACATTCTAAAATCCTTTATATAACAGAGTAGAAAAGGGGTTTTATTTTAAAATAATTTTATATCTACATGAATACCATTCTGCAATATATAAATACAAACGACAGACTTCTCTCTGTTTGAAATTCTCACGCTCATATTTACAGGGTTTAATAAGTTTTATCCTCCCCCAGGAATTTTCAGGCATTTTTGGACTGTGACCCCCTCTTTTCAGGGGGACTCCCTTTTGAGCCCCACATTGTGGGGGATTTGAGGGATTTTCTTGCAGTCAGTGAACATTGTATGGAACTGAACTGAACTGAACAGGGCTCTGAGGCCTCTGTGTCCTGCAAGAGAGCAGGAGCGGAGCAGCCCCCGTGTCTACGTGACTGTACAGCCTTCTTCAGTGTTGGAACCGAGCTGCTTCGCCTTCTGTTTGTCCACGTGCACACACACCATTCCTCACTGGAAAACAGGCAGAAACCTTTCCACACGCACCCAGGTCTGTGCACCCAGGCCTTGTCTATTCCTGTCGGGTTTGCTGGGCTCTGTCAGGCTCCTCTGGCTCTGTCGTGCTGTGACAGCCTCTGTCAGGCCCGGCCAGACTCCACTGTTCGCTGTCAGGCGCTGTCAGGATTTGTCGGCCCCTGTTGAGTTCTATCAGGCTCTGTCAAGCCCTGTTGGGCTCTGTCGCGCTTTGTCAGGCTCTGCCTGGCTTTATCATGTTCCATAAGTGCTCCAAAAACTGGATGCTCTTGCGATGCTTGTATTCACACAATTATCGCATATTCATTACAATTTGGGGGAATTTTTAGCATCAAACGCATCTATAGTAAGAAAAAATGTCATAAACCTAGGGTTAGACTGAGGTTAATAATTTCATGGTCTTTGCTGCCATCTAGCGTCCCTTAAGAGAATGCACAGAACACACGTTCGGAGGGTGCCTGCAGGTATGTGCCTGTTCTTGGACGAACCTGTGCGCGAAAGCCTTAGTGCCTATAAACGTTGGTCTGTCCACATGTGAGTGCCTTGATGTCAGCTCCATTTATGCTAAAGCTGGAGCATCATCGTTCAGACGTGTGCGTGTGTGCAGTGTGCCAAACATCCACGCACGTGTTTACCCTCAAGCATGTCAGTACATTTCACGTACGTCTTTCTGTCAATAGATGGGACTGGGCACGCTTGTGGAAGTGTGCGTGTGTGTGGCCACGTGTTTGCTTACACATCAGTGTGTAGCTGCGTGTGCGTGCACGCGGTGCTGGGTGCACATACCTGGGTGCCCCACAGGTCCCGCTGTAGCAGCCCAGCACCTGCCCCATAGTCGCCCCATAAGTGCTCCAGACATGCCTCTTAAGACCCCTACAGCAGCCCCATGAGTGCCCCACAGGTAATTCCACAGCCGCCCCATCCCGCCCCACAGCGGCCGCTGCGGGACCCCCGGAGACCCCCGGCCCCACACCCGCCCCGCAGCCCCACAGCGCGCGGTCTCGGGCCCCGGTGCCGGCCAAGCCACGTCCTGGCCGCGGCCGGAGGAGCCGCCGCTTGTCCACCCCCCACGTCCCCCCGATCGCTGCTGCTGTCGCTGCCTGAGGAGCCGCAGCAGCCGCCGCTTGTCCGCCCCCCACGTCCCCCCGATCGCTGCTGCTGTCGCTGCCTGAGGAGCCGCAGCAGCCGCCGCTTGTCCGCCCCCCACGTCCCCCCGATCGCTGCTGCTGTCGCTGCCTGAGGAGCCGCAGCAGCCGCCGCTTGTCCGCCCCCCACGTCCCCCCGATCGCTGCTGCTGTCGCTGCCTGAGGAGCCGCAGCAGCCGCCGCTTGTCCGCCCAGCCCCGACTGCCCCCCTCCAATCGCCGCCACTGCCGCCCCCGCCACCCCCCTTCTCCCGCCATCCCGGTGTCACAACGGGGACTTTGAGCGCGGCTGTGGAGGCAGCAGCTGTTCTGATAGCGAAGCCAAACCGGACCGGGAAACAGGACCGGGAACCAGGAACCGTGGCAGGGAAGTTTTCCCTTGGAGCAAACAAACCCCAGGTGTTCTTCAATGTTTATTGAGAAAGCAGAGTCAGGATGTACCAGTAGTCCGATTAGTGACCTTCTAAGACAAAGTGGGGTCCTGGGATGTCACAATGGGCCCCAGTGACAAAGAGGGTCCCCATGGTGCCACAATGGGCCCTGGGGACAAAGGGAGTCACCAGGATGTCACAATGGGCCCTGGGGACAAGGGGGGTCCCACCCTGTAACAATGGGCCCTGGGGACAAAGTGGGGCCCTGGGATGTCACAATGGGCCCTGGGGACAAATGGGGTCCTGGGACGTCACAATGGGTCCTGGGGATAAAGGGGGTCCCCAGGATGTCACAATGGGCACTTGAGACAAAGGTGGGGTCCCCATTGTGTCACAATGCGTCCCCAGTGACAAGAGGGTTCCCCATGGTGTCACAATGGGCCCTGGGGACAATTGGGGGTCCTGGGATGTCACAATGGGCCGTGAGGACAACAGGGGGTCCCCACGGTGTCAAAATGGGCCCTGGTGACATACGGGGCAGCCCAGGATGTCACAATGGGCCCTGGGGAAAAGAGGGGTCCCCAGGATGTTCACAATGGGCCCTGGAGACAGTGGGGGGTCCAGAAATGTCACAATGGGCCCTGAGGACAAAGGGGGCTCCCCAGGATGTCACAATGGGCTCTGGGGACAAAGGGGGTCCCCACGGTGTCACAATGCACCCTGGGGACAATGGGGGGTCCTGGGACGTCACAATGGGCCCTGGGGACACAGGGGTCCCAAGGATGTGATAATGGGCTCTGGGGACAAGTGGGGTCCCCAGGATGTCACAATGGGCACTGGGGAGAAAGGGGTGGTCCCCATGGTGTCACAATGGGCCCTAGTGACAAGGAGGGTCCCCACGGTTCCACGATGGGCCCTGGGGACAAGGGGGTCCACCAGATGTCACAATGGGCCCTGGGGAAAACAGGGGGTCCCCACGGTGTCACAATGGGCCCTGGGGACAAAGGGAGGTCCTAGGACGTCACAGTGGGCCCTGGGGACAAAGTGGGGTCCCCTGAATGTCACATTGGGGCCTGCAGACAAAGGGGGGTCCTGGGATGTCACAATGGGCCCCAGTGACAAAGGGGGTCCCCAGGATGTCACAACAGGCCCTGGGGACAAAGAGGGCTCTCCTGAATGTCAAAATGGGCCCTGGGGACAAGGGGGGACCCCAGGATGCAACAACGGGCCCTGGGGACAAAGAGGGGTCCCCTGAATGTCACAAAGGGCCCTGGAGACAAGGGGTGTCCTGGGATGTCACAATGGGCCCCAGTGACAAAGGGCGTCCCTGTGGTGCCAAAATGGGCCCTGGGGACAAAGGGGGTCCCCAGGATGTCACAATGGGTCCTGGGGACAAAGGGCATCCCCATGGTGCCACAATGGACCCTAGTGACAAACGAGGTCCCCAGGATGTCACAACGGGCCCTGGGGACAAAGGGGGGTCCTGGGATGTCACAGTGGGCCCTGGGGACAAAGATGAGTCCCCTAAATGTCACAATGGGCCCTGGAGACAGAGGGGCTCCCCATGGTGCCACAATGGGCCCTGAGGAAAAAGCGGGGTCGCCAGGATGTCACAATGGGCTCTTGGAAAAATGGAGGGTCCAGGGACGTCACAATGGGCCCTGGGGACAAAGGAGGTCCCCAGTATGTCACAATGACCCCTTGGGACAACGGGGCCATTGTGGACATCACAATGGGTCCTGGGAACAAAGTGGGGTCCCCAGGATGTCACAATGGGCCTTTGGGACAAAGGGGGTCCCCAGAATTTCACAATGGACCCTGGGGACAAAGGGAGTCCCCACACTGTCACAATAGGCCCTGGGGACAAAGGGTGTGCCCAGGATGTCACAATGGGTCCTGGGGACAAAGGGGGTCCCCAGGATTTCACAATGGGCCCTGGGGACAAAGGGGGTCCCCATGGTGCCACAATGGACCCTGGGGACAAACGAGGTCCCCAGGATGTCACAATGGGCCCTAGGGACAAAGGGAGTCCCCACCCTGTCACAATAGGCCCTGGGGACAAAGGGGGTGCCCAGGATGTCACAATGGGTCCTGGGGACAAAGGGCATCCCCATGGTGCCACAATGGACCCTAGTGACAAACGAGGTCCCCAGGATGTCACAACGGGCCCTAGGGACAAAGGGGGGTCCCCAGGATGTCAAAATAGGCCCTGGGGACAAAGGGGGGGCCTAGGACATCACAATGGGCCCTGGGGACAATGGGGGGTCCTGGGATGTCACAATGAGCCCTGGGCACAATTGGGGGGTCCTTAGATGTCACAACGGGCTCTGGGGACAAAGGGCGTCTCCAGGATGTCACAATGGGCCCTGGGGACAAAATGGGGTCCTGAAATGTCACAATGGGCCCTGGGCACAAAGGGGGTTCCCAGGATGTCACAATGGGCTCTGAGGACAACGGGGATTCCAACGGTGTCACAATGGGCCCTTGGGACAAAGGCTGTCCCCTGAATGTCACAATGGGCCCTGGGGACAAAGCGGGTCCCCAAGATGTCACAATGGGTCTGGGGACAATGGGGGGTCCGGGGACGTCACAATGGGCCCTGGTGACAAAGGGGGTCCCCCGGAAGTCACAATGGGCCCTGGGGACAAAGTGAGGTCCTGGGAAGTCACAATGGGCCCCAGTGACAAAGGGGGTCCCAATGGTGCCACAATGGGTCCTGGGGAAAAAGGGCGTCCCCAGGATGTCACAATGGGCTCTGGGGACAAGGGGGGGGTCCTGGGACATCACAGTGGGCCATGGGGAACAAGGGGGTCCCCAGGATGTCACAATGGGCTCTGGGGACAAGGGGGGATCCCCATAGTTTTACAATGGGTCCCAGTGACAAGGGTGGTCCCCACGGTGCCACGGTGGGTCCTGGAGACAAGGGGGGTCCCCACGGTGTCACAATGGGCCTTGGGTACGAAGTGGGGTCCTGGGATGTCACATTGGACCACAGTGACAAAAGGGGTCCCCATGGTGTCACAATGGGCCCTGGGGACAAAGGAGGTCCCCACGGTGCCACAACGGGCCAGAGGGACAAGGCGGTCCCCATGATGTCACAATGGGCTCTGGGGACAATGGGAGGTCCTGGGATGTCACAATGAGCCCTGGGGACAAACGGGGGTCCCCATGGTGTCACAATGGGTCACCAGTGACAAGGGGGGTCCCCAGGATGTCACAATGGGCCCTGGGGACAATGGGGGTCCCCATGGTGTATACAATGGGTCCCCAGTGACAAGGGGGGTCCCCAGGATGTCACAATGGGCCCTGGGGACAAAGGGGGTCCTGGGACTTCACAATGGGCCCTGCGGACAAGGGCGGGTCCCCAGGATGTCACAATGGGCCCTGGGGACAATTGGGAGGTCCTGGGATGTGACAATGGGCCCTGGAGTCAAAGGGGTGTCCCCATGGTGTCACAATGGGCCCTGGGGACATAGGGGGGTCCTGGGATGTCACAATGGGCACTGGGAATAAAGAGGGGGTCCCCAGGGTGCAACTATGGGCCCTGGGGACAAGAGGGTCCCCAGGATGTCACAATGGGCCCTGAGGACGAGGGCAGGTCCCCATGGTGTCACAATGGGTCCGCAGTGACGAGGAGGGTCCCCATGGTGTCACAATTGGCCCTGGGGACAACGGGGGTCCCGATGGTGTCACAATGGGCCCTTGGGAAAAAGGCTGTCCCCTGAATGTCACAATGGGCCCTGGGGACAATGGGGGTCCCAAGGATGTCACAATGGGCTCTGGGGACAATGGGGGGTCCGGGGATGTCACAATGGGCCCTGGGGACAAAGAGGGGTCCTGGGATGTCACAATGGGCCCTGGGGAGAAAGGGGTGGTCCCCATGGTGTCACAATGGGTCCCCAGTGACAAGGGGAGTCCCCAGAATGTCACAATGGGCCCCGGGGATAAAAGGGGTACCCAGGATGCCACAATGGGCCCTGGAGACAACTGGGCGGTCCCCAGGATGTCACAATGGGCCCTGGAAACAATTGGGGTGTCCTGAGATGTCACAATGGGCCCTGGGGACAAAGGGGGATCCTGAGATGTCACAATGGGCCCTGGGGACAAAGGGAGTCCCCACCCTGTCACAATGGGCCCTGGGGACAAAGAGGGTCCCCAGGATGTCACAATGGACCCTGGGGACAAAGGGGGGTCCTGGGACGTCACAATGGGCCCTGGGGACAAAGGAGGTCCCCAGGATTTCACAATGGGCCATGGGGACAAGGGGTGTCCTGGAATGTCACAATGGGCCCTGGGGATAAAGGGGGTGCCCAGGATTTCACAATAGGCACTGGGGACAAGGGGGTCCCCAGGATGTCACAATGGGCCCTGGGGACAAAGAGCATCCCCAGCATGTCACAATGGGCCCTGGGGACAAAGAGGGGTCCCCTGAATGTCACAATGGGCCCTGGGGACAAGGGGGTGCAGTGGATGTCACGATGGGCCCTGGGGACAATGGGGGGTGTCCAGGATGTGAGAATGAGTCCTGAGGACAAGGGGGGGTCCCCATGGTGTCACAATGGGTCCCCAGTGACAAGGAGGTGTCCCCATGGTGTCACAATAGGCCCTGGGGACAAAGTGGGGTCCAAGAATGTCACAATGGGCCCTGGGGACAAAAGGGCTTGCCATGGTGCCACAATGGGCCCTGGGGTCAAAGGGGGTGTCCCCATGGTGCCACAACGGGCCCTGGGAGCAAGGGGGTGGCCAGGATGTCACAATGGGTCCTGGGGAAAATGGGGGGTGCCCAGGATGTCACAATGGACCCTGAGGACAATGAGGGTCCCCAGGATGTCACAATGGGCCCTGGGGACAATGGCGTGTGCCCAGGATGTGAGAATGAGTCCTGAGGACAAGGAGGGGTCCCCATGGTGTCACAATAGGCCCTGGGGACAAAGTGGGGTCCTAGAATGTCACAATGGGCCCTGGGGACAAAAGTGGTCCCCATGGTGCTACAATGGCTCCTGGGGACAAAGGGGGGTCCTGGGATGTCACAATGGGCACCGGGGACAAGGGGGTGTCCCCATGGTGCCACAATGGGCCCTGGGAGCAAGGGGGTGGCCAGGATGTCACAATAGGTCCTGGGGACAATGGGGGGTCCTGGGATGTCACAATGGGCCTTGGGGTCAAGGAGGGATCCCCAGGATGTCACAATGGGCCCTGGGGACAAAGAGGGGTCCCCTGAATGTCACAATGGGCCCTGGGGACAAGGGGGTGCCGAGGATGTCACAATGGGCCCTGGGGACAATGGGGGTCCTGGGATGTCACAATGGGCCCTGGGGACAAGGGTGGGTCCCCAGGATGTCACAATGAAGTCCTGGGACAAAGGGGGTCCCCAGGATGTCACAATGGGGCCTGGGGACCAGGGGGGGTCCTGGGATGTCACAATGGGCCCCAGTGACAAAGGGGGTCCCTATGGTGCCACAATGGGCCCTGGGGACAAAGGGGGTCCCCAGGATGTCACAATGGGCCCTGGGGACAAAGAGCGTCCCCAGCATGTCACAATGGGCTCTGGGGACAAAGGGGGTCCCCTGAATGTCACAATGGGCCCTGGGGACAATGGGGGGTCCTGGGATGTCACAATGAGCCCTGCAGACAAGGGTGGTACCCACGGTGTCACAATGGGCCCTGGGCACAAGGGGGGGTCCCATAGTGTCACAATGGACCCTGGGGACAAGTGGGGTCCCCACGATGTCACAATGGGCCCTGGGGACAATGGGGGGTACCCAGGATGTGAGAATGAGTCCTGAGGACAAGGAGGGGTCCCCATGGTGTCACAATAGGCCCTGGGGACAAAGTGGGGTCCTAGAATGTCACAATGGGCCCTGGGGACAAGGGGGTATCCCCATGGTGCCACAATGGGCCCTGGGAGCAAGGGGGTACCCAGGATGTCACAATGGACCCTGAGGACAAGCAGGGGTCTCCATGGTGTCACAATGGGCCCCCAGTGACAAGGGGGAGTCCCCATGGTGCCACAATACGCCGTGGGGAGAAACGGGTCCCCAGGATGTCACAATGGGCCCTAGGGACAAAGGGGGGTCCGCCGGATGTCACAATGGGCCCTGGGGACCAGGGGGGGTCCTGGGATGTCACAATGGGCCCCAGTGACAAAGTGGGTCCCTATGGTGCCACAATGGGCCCTGGGGACAAAGGGGGTCCCCTGGATGTCACAATGGGCTCTGGAGACACGGAGGATCCCCAGGATGTCACAATGGGCCCTGGAGACAAAGAGGGGTCCCTAAAGTGTCACAATGGGCCCTGGGGACACAGAGGGGCCCTGGGACGTCACAATCAGCCCTGGGGACAAAGTGGGGTCCTGGGATGTCACAATGGGCCCCAGTGACAAAGGGGGTCCCCATGGTGCCACAATGGGCCGTGGGGACAAAAGGGGTGCCCAGGATGTCACAATGGGCCCTGGGGACCAGGGTGGGTCCTGCGATGTCACAATGGGCCCTGGGGACAAAGGGGGTCCCCTGTATGTCACAATGGGCTCTGGGGACAAAGGGGGGTCCTGCGATGTCACAATGAGCCCTGCGGTCAAGGGTGGTACCCACGGTGTCACAATGGGCCCTGGGAACAAGGGGGGGTCCCCATAGGGTCACAATGGGTCCTGGGGAAAATGGGGTCCCCAGGATGTCACAATGGGCCCTGGGGACAATGGGCGGTCCTGGGATGTCACAATGGGCCCCAGTGACAAAGGGGTTCCCTGAATGTTACAATGGGTCCGGAGGACAATGGGGGGTCCTGGGACGTCACAATAGGCCCTGGGGACAAGGAGGGATCCCCAGGATGTCACAATGGGCCCTGGGGACAATGGGGTTGCCCAGGATGTCACAATGGGCCCTGGGGACAATGGGAGTCCCCAAGGTGTCAGAACGAGCCCTGGGGACAAAGTGAAATCCTGGAATGTCACAATGGCCCCCAGTGACAAAGGGGTTCCCCACGGTGTCACAATGGGCCCTGGGGACAAAAGGGGTCCCCAGGATTTCACAATAGCACTGGGGACAAAGGGGGGTCATGGGATGTCACAATGGGCCCTGGGGACAAGGGAGATCCCCATGGTGTCACAATAAGCCCTGGGGACAAAGTGGGGTCCTGGGATGTCACAATGGGCTCTGGGGACAAGGAGGGTCCCCAGGATGTCACAATGGGCCCTGGAGACAAAGGGGGTCCCCACGGTATCAGAATGGGCCCTGGGGACAAAGGGGGTCCCCTGAATGTCACAATGGGCTCTGGGGACAGTGGGGGGTCCTGGGACGTCTCAATGGGCCCTGGGGACAAGGGGGGGTCCCCAGGATGTCACAATGGGCCCTGGGGACAAAGAGGGGTCCCCTGAATGTCACAATGGGCCCTGGGGACAAGGGGGTGCAGTGGATGTCACAATGGGCCCTGGGGACAATGGGGGGTGTCCAGGATGTGAGAATGAGTCCTGAGGACAAGGGGGGGTCCCCATGGTGTCACAATGGGTCCCGAGTGACAAGGGGGGGTCCCCATGGTGTCACAATAGGCCCTGGGGACAAAGTGGGGTCCAAGAATGTCACAATGGGCCCTGGGGACAAAAGGGGTTGCCATGGTGCCACAATGGGCCCTGGGGTCAAAGGGGGTCCCCATGGTGCTACAATGGCCCTGGGGACAAAGGGGGGTCCTGGGATGTCACAATGGGTCCTGGGGACAAAGGGGGTGTCCCCATGGTGCCACAACGGGCCCTGGGAGCAAGGGGGTGGCCAGGATGTCACAATGGGTCCTGCGGAAAATGGGGGGTGCCCAGGATGTCACAATGGACCCTGGGTACAAAGAGGCGTCCCCGGAATGTCACAATGGGCCCTGGGGACAAGGGGGTGCCCTGAATGTCACAATGGGCCCTGGGGACAATGGGGGGTCCTAAGACGTCACAATGGGCCCTGGGGACAAGGAGGGATCCCCAGGATGTCACAATGGGCCCTGGGGACAATGGGGGGTCCTGGGACGTCACAATGGGCCCTAGTGACAAGGGTGGGTCCCCAGGATGTCACAATGGGCCCTGGGGACAAAGAGGGGTCCCCTGAATGTCACAATGGGCCCTGGGGACAAGGGGGTGCCCTGAATGTCACAATGGGCCCTGGGGACAATGGGGGGTCCTGGAATGTCACAGTGGGCCCTGGGGACAATGGGGGTCCCCAGGATGTCACAATGGGCCCTGGGGACAATGGGAGTCCCCAAGGTGTCAGAACGAGCCCTGGGGACAAAGTAGAATCCTGGAATGTCACAATGGCCCCCAGTGACAAAGGGGCTCCCCATGGTGTCACAATGGGCCCTGGGGACATAAGGGGTCCCCAGGATTTCACAATACCACTGGGGACAAAGGGGGTGTCCTGGGATGTCACAATGGGCCCTGGGGACAAAGGGGGGTCCTGGGATGTCACAATGGGGCCCAGTGACAAAGAGGGTCCTCATGGTGCCACAATGGGCCCTGGGGACAAAGGGGGTCCCCTGGATGTCACAATGGGCTCTGGGGACAGGGAGGGTCCCCAGGATGTCACAATGGGCCCTGGGGACAAAGAGCGTCCCCAGCATGTCACAATGGGCCCTGGGGACAAAGAGGGGTCCCCTGAATGTCACAATGGGCCCTGGGGACAAGGGGGTGCAGTGGATGTCACAATGGGCCCTGGGGACAATGGGGGGTGTCCAGGATGTGAGAATGAGTCCTGAGGACAAGGGGGGGTCCCCATGGTGTCACAATGGGTCCCCAGTGACAAGGAGGTGTCCCCATGGTGTCACAATAGGCCCTGGGGACAAAGTGGGGTCCAAGAATGTCACAATGGGCCCTGGGGACAAAAGGGCTTGCCATGGTGCCACAATGGGCCCTGGGGTCAAAGGGGGTGTCCCCATGGTGCCACAACGGGCCCTGGGAGCAAGGGGGTGGCCAGGATGTCACAATGGGTCCTGGGGAAAATGGGGGGTGCCCAGGATGTCACAATGGACCCTGAGGACAATGAGGGTCCCCAGGATGTCACAATGGGCCCTGGGGACAATGGCGGGTGCCCAGGATGTGAGAATGAGTCCTGAGGACAAGGAGGGGTCCCCATGGTGTCACAATAGGCCCTGGGGACAAAGTGGGGTCCTAGAATGTCACAATGGGCCCTGGGGACAAAAGTGGTCCCCATGGTGCTACAATGGCTCCTGGGGACAAAGGGGGGTCCTGGGATGTCACAATGGGCACCGGGGACAAGGGGGTGTCCCCATGGTGCCACAATGGGCCCTGGGAGCAAGGGGGTGGCCAGGATGTCACAATAGGTCCTGGGGACAATGGGGAGTCCTGGGACGTCACAATGGGCCCTGGGGTCAAGGAGGGATCCCCAGGATGTCACAATGGGCCCTGGGGACAAAGAGGGGTCCCCTGAATGTCACAATGGGCCCTGGGGACAAGGGGGTGCCGAGGATGTCACAATGGGCCCTGGGGACAATGGGGGGTCCTGGGATGTCACAATGGGCCCTGGGGACAAGGGTGGGTCCCCAGGATGTCACAATGGGCCTTGGGAACAAGGGGTTCCCCCAGATAACACAATGGGCCCTGGGGACATTGTAAGGTCCTGGGCTGTCACAATGGACCCTGAGGACAAGGGGGGTCCCCAGGATGTCACAATGAAGTCCTGGGACAAAGGGGGTCCCCAGGATGTCACAATGGGGCCTGGGGACCAGGGAGGGTCCTGGGATGTCACAATGGGCCCCAGTGACAAAGGGGGTCCCTATGGTGCCACAATGGGCCCTGGGGACAAAGGGGGTCCCCAGGATGTCACAATGGGCCCTGGGGACAAAGAGCGTCCCCAGCATGTCACAATGGGCTCTGGGGACAAAGGGGGTCCCCTGAATGTCACAATGGGCCCTGGGGACAATGGGGGGTCCTGGGATGTCACAATGAGCCCTGCAGACAAGGGTGGTACCCACGGTGTCACTATGGGCCCTGGGCACAAGGGGGGGTCCCCATAGTGTCACAATGGACACTGGGGACAAGTGGGGTCCCCACGATGTCACAATGGGCCCTGGGGACAATGGGGGGTACCCAGGATGTGAGAATGAGTCCTGAGGACAAGGAGTGGTCCCCATGGTGTCACAATAGGCCCTGGGGACAAAGTGGGGTCCTAGAATGTCACAATGGGCCCTGGGGACAAGGGGGTATCCCCATGGTGCCACAATGGGCCCTGGGAGCAAGGGGGTGCCCAGGATGTCACAATGGACCCTGAGGACAAGCAGGGGTCTCCATGGTGTCACAATGGGCCCCCAGTGACAAGGGGGAGTCCCCATGGTGCCACAATACGCCGTGGGGAGAAACGGGTCCCCAGGATGTCACAATGGGCCCTAGGGACAAAGGGGGGTCCGCCGGATGTCACAATGGGCCCTGGGGACCAGGGGGGGTCCTGGGATGTCACAATGGGCCCCAGTGACAAAGTGGGTCCCTATGGTGCCACAATGGGCCCTGGGGACAAAGGGGGTCCCCTGGATGTCACAATGGGCTCTGGAGACACGGAGGATCCCCAGGATGTCACAATGGGCCCTGGGGACAAACAAGGTCCCCACGGTATCAGAACGGGCCCTGGCGACAAAGGGGGGTCCCCTGAATGTCACAATGGGCCCTGGGGACAATGGGGGGTCCTGGGATGTCACAATGAGCCCTGCGGACAAGGGTGGTACCCACAGTGCCACAATGGGCCCTGGGCACAAGTGGATGTCCACATAGTGTCACAATGGGTCCTGGGGACAAGTGGGGTCCCCAGGATGTCACAATGGGCCCTGGGGACAATGTGGGGTCCTGGGATGTCACAATGGGCCCCAGAGACAAAGGGGGTCCCCCTGCATGTCACAATGGGTCCTGGGGACAATGGGGGGTCCTAGGACGTCAAAATGGGCCCTGGGGACAAGGAGCGATCCCCAGGATGTCACAATGGGCCCTGCGGACTATGGGGGGTCCTGGGATGTCACAATGGGCCCTGGGGATAAGGGGGGGTCCCCAGGATGTCACAGTGTGCCCTGGGTACAAAGAGGCGTCCCTGGAATGTCACAATGGGCCCTGGGGACAAGGGGGTGCCCTGAATGTCACAATGGGCCCTGGGGACAATGGGGGGTCCTGGGACATCACAATGGGCCCGAGTGACAAGGGGGGGTCCCCAGGATGTCACAATGGGCCCTGGGGACAATGGCGGGTCCCCTGAATATCACAATGGGCCCTGGGGACAAGGGGGTGCAGTGGATGTCACAATGGGCCCTAGGGACAATGGGGGTCCCCAGGATGTCACAATGGGCCCTGGGGACAAAGGGGGGTCCTGGGATGTCACAATGGGCCCCGGTGACAAAGGGGGTCCCCATGGTGCCACAATGGGCCCTGGGGACAAGGGGGTTCCCCTGGATGTCACAATGGGCTCTGGGGACAAGGAGGGTCCCCAGGATTTCACAATGGGCCCTGGGGACAATGGGGGGTCCCGTGAATGTCACAATGGGCCCTAGGGACAAGGGGGTGCCGAGGAGGTCACAATGGGCCCTGGGGACAATGGGGGGTCCTGGGACGTCACAATGGGCCCGGGAGACAAGGGGGGGTCTCCAGGATGTCACAATGGGCCCTGGGGACAAAGAGGGGTCCCTAAAGTGTCACAATGGGCCCTGGGGACACAGAGGGGCCCTGGGACGTCACAATCAGCCCTGGGGACAAAGTGGGGTCCTGGGATGTCACAATGGGCCCCAGTGACAAAGGGGGTCCCCATGGTGCCACAATGGGCCGTGGGGACAAAAGGGGTGCCCAGGATGTCACAATGGGCCCTGGGGACCAGGGTGGGTCCTGCGATGTCACAATGGGCCCTGGGGACAAAGGGGGTCCCCTGTATGTCACAATGGGCTCTGGGGACAAAGGGGGGTCCTGCGATGTCACAATGAGCCCTGCGGTCAAGGGTGGTACCCACGGTGTCACAATGGGCCCTGGGAACAAGGGGGGGTCCCCATAGGGTCACAATGGGTCCTGGGGAAAATGGGGTCCCCAGGATGTCACAATGGGCCCTGGGGACAATGGGCGGTCCTGGGATGTCACAATGGGCCCCAGTGACAAAGGGGTTCCCTGAATGTTACAATGGGTCCGGAGGACAATGGGGGGTCCTGGGACATCACAATAGGTCCTGGGGACAAGGAGGGATCCCCAGGATGTCACAATGGGCCCTGGGGACAATGGGGGGTCCTGGGACGTCACAATGGGCCCCAGTGACAACGGGGGTCCCCAGGATGTCACAATGGGCCCTGGGGACAAAGAGGGGTCCCCTGAATGTCACAATGGGCCCTGGGGACAAGGGGGTGCAGTGGATGTCACAATGGGCCCTGGGGACAATGGGGGGTCCTGGAATGTCACAATGGGCCTTGGGGACAATGGGGGTCCCCAGGATGTCACAATGGGCCCTGGGGACAATGGGGTTGCCCAGGATGTCACAATGGGCCCTGGGGACAATGGGAGTCCCCAAGGTGTCAGAACGAGCCCTGGGGACAAAGTGAAATCCTGGAATGTCACAATGGCCCCCAGTGACAAAGGGGTTCCCCACGGTGTCACAATGGGCCCTGGGGACAAAAGGGGTCCCCAGGATTTCACAATAGCACTGGGGACAAAGGGGGGTCATGGGATGTCACAATGGGCCCTGGGGACAAGGGAGATCCCCATGGTGTCACAATAAGCCCTGGGGACAAAGTGGGGTCCTGGGATGTCACAATGGGCTCTGGGGACAAGGAGGGTCCCCAGGATGTCACAATGGGCCCTGGGGACAAAGGGGGGTCCTGTGATGTCACAGTGGGCCCCAGTGACAAAGAGGGTCCTCATGGTGCCACAATGGGCCCTGGGGACAAAGGGGGTCCCCTGGATGTCACGATGGGCTCTGGGGACAAGGAGGGTCCCCAGGATGTCACAATGGGCCCTGTGGACAAAGAGCGTCCCCTGAATGTCACAATGGGCCCTGGGGACAAAGGGGGTCCCCACGGTATCAGAATGGGCCCTGGGGACTAAGGGGGTCCCCTGAATGTCACAATGGGCCCTGGGGACAGTGGGGGGTCCTGGGACGTCTCAATGGGCCCTGGGGACAAACAGGGGTCCCCTGAATGTCACAATGGGCCCTGGGGACAAGGGGGTGCCGAGGATGTCACAATGGGCCCTGGGGACAATGGGGGGTCCTGGGACGTCACAATGGGCCCTGCGGACAAGGAGGGATCCCCAGGATGTCACAATGGGCCCTGGGGACAAACAGGGGTCCCCTGAATGTCACAATGGGCCCTGGGGACAAGGGGGTGCCGAGGATGTCACAATGGGCCCTGGGGACAATGGGGGGTCCTGGGACGTCACAATGGGCCCTGCAGACAAGGAGGGATCCCCAGGATGTCACAATGGGCCCTGGGGACAATGGGGGGTCCTGGGACGTCACAATGAGCCCTGCGGACAAGGGTGGTACCCAGGACGTCACAATGGGCCCTGGGGACAAGGGGGTTCCCCATAGTGTCACAATGGGTCCTGGGGACAAGTGGGGTCCCCACGATGTCACAATGGGCCCTGGGGACAATGGGCGGTCCTGGGATGTCACAATGGGCCCCAGTGACAAAGGGGGTCCCCTGAATGTCACAATGGGTCCTGTGGACAATGGGGGGTCCTGGGACGTCACAATGGGCCCTGGGGACAAGGAGGGATCCCCAGGATGTCACAATGGGCCCTGGGGACAATGGGCGGTCCTGGGACATCACAATGGGCCCTGAGGACAAGGAGGGATCCCCAGGATGTCACAATGGGCCCTGGGGACAAGGGGGTGCCGAGGATGTCACAATGGGCCCTGGGGACAATGGGGGTTCCTGGGACGTCACAATGGGCCCTGCGGACAAGGAGGGATCCCCAGGATGTCACAATGGGCCCTGGGGACAATGGGGGGTCCTGGGACGTCACAATGAGCCCTGCGGACAAGGGTGGTACCCAGGATGTCACAATGGGCCCTGGGAACAAGGGGGGGTCCCCATAGTGTCACAATGGGTCCTGGGGACAAGTGGGGTCCCCAGGATGTCACAATAGGTCCTGGGGACAATGTGGGGTCCTGGGATGTCACAATGGGCCCCAGTGACAAAGGGGCCCCCTGACTGTCACAATGGGCCCTGGGGACAATGGGGTGTCCTGGGACGTCACAATGGGCCCTGGGGACAAGGAGGGATCCCCAGGATGTCACAATGGGCCCTGGGGACAATGGGGGGTCCTGGGACGTCACAATGGCCTCTGGGGACAAGGGGGGGTCCCCAGGATGTCACAATGTGCCCTGGGTTTCAAAGAGGCGTCCCCTGAATGTCACAATGGGCCCTGGGGACAATGGGGGGTCCTAAGACGTCACAATGGACCCTGAGGACAAGGAGGGATCCCCAGGATGTCACAATGGGTCCTGGGGACAATGGGGGGTCCTGGGACGTCACAATGGGCCCCAGTGACAAGGGGGGGTCTCCAGGATGTCAGAATGGGCCCTGGGGACAAAGAGGGGTCCCCTGAATGTCACAATGGGCCCTGGGGAGAAAGGGGGTCCCCAGGATGTCAAAATGGGCCTTGGGGACAAAGTGGGGTTCTTGGATATCACATTGTGACACAGTGACAAAGGGGGTCCCCATGGTGCCGCAATGAGCCCTGGGGACAAAGGGAGGTCCCTAGGATGTCACAATGGGCCCTTGGGACAATGGGGTTCCTGGGATGTCACAATGGGTCCCCAGTGACAAAGGGGGTCCCCAGGATGTCTCAATGGGCCCTGAGGACAATGGGAGGTCCCCATGGTGTCACAAAGGGTCCCCAGTGACAAGGGAGGTCCCCACGGTGCCAGGATGGGTCCTGCGGACAAGGAGGTCCCCAGGATGCCACAATGGGCCCTGGGGACAAAGAGACTCCCCAGGATGTCACAATGGGACCTGGGGACAAGGGGGTCCCCAGGAACTCACAATGGGCTCTGGGGACAATGGAGGTTCCCCAGGATGTTCACAATAGGCCCTGAGGACAAGGGGTGGTCCCCATGGTGTCACAATGGGTCCCCAGTGACAAGGGGGTCCCCAAGGTGTCACAATGGGCCCTGGGAACAATGGGGGGTCCTGGGACGTAACAATAGGCCCTAGGGACAAAGGGGGTCCCCACGGTGTTACTATGGTCCCGGGTGACAAAGGGGGATGCCCAGAATGTCACAATGGGCCCTGAGGACAAGGAGGGGTCTCCATGGTGTCACAATGGGTCCCCAGTGACAAGGAGGGTCCCCATGGTGTCACGATGGGTCCTGGGGACAAGGGGGTCCCCAGGATGTAAGAATGAACCCTGGGGACAATGGGGGGTCCTGGGACGTCACAATGGGTCCTGGGGACAAAGGGTGTCTCCAGGATGTCACAATGGGCTCTGGGGACAATGCAGGGTCCTGGGACGTCACAATGGGTCCTTAGGACAAAGAGGGGTCCCCAGGATGTCACAATGGGCCCTGGGGACAATGTGGGGTCCTGGGACGTCACAATGGGCCCCAGTGACAAAGGGGGTCCCCTGAATGTCACAATGGGCCCTGGGGACAATGGGGGGGTCCTGGGACGTCACAATGGGCCCTGGGGACAAGGAGGGATCCCCAGGATGTCACAATGGGCCCTGGGGACAATGGGGGGTCCTGGGACGTCACAATGGGCCCTGGGGACAAGGGGGGGTCCCCAGGATGTCACAATGGGCCCTGGGGACAAAGAGGTGTCCCCTGAATGTCACAATGGGCCCTGGGGACAAGGGGGTGCAGAGGATGTCACAATAGGCCCTGGGGACAATGGGGGGTCCTGGGACGTCACAATGGGCCCTGGGGACAAGGAGGGATCCCCAGGATGTCACAATGGGCCATGGGGACAATGGGGGGTCCCAGGACATCACAATGGGCCCGGGGAACAAGGGGGTTCCCCAGGATGTCACAATGGGCCCTGGGGACAAAGAGGGGCCCTACAACGTCACAATCAGCCCTGGGTACAAGGGGGGATCCCCTGAAAGTCACAATGAGCCTTGGGATCAGAGGGGGCTCCCCAGGACGTCACAATGGGCCCTGGGAACAATGGGGGTCCCTTGAAGGTCACAATGGGCCCTGGGGACAATGGTGGGTCCCCTGAATGTCAAAATGGGCCCTGGAGACAAAGGGGGGTCCGCAGGATGTCACAATGGGCACTGGGGACAAAGGGGAGGTCCCCATGGTGTCACAATGGGCCCAAGTGACAAGGAGGGTCCCCACGGTGCCACGATGGGTCCTGGGGACAAGGGGGTCCCCCAGATGTCACAATGGGCCGTGGGGACAATGGGGTTGCCCAGGATGTCACAATGGACCCTGGGGACAAAGGGGGATCCCCAGGATGTCACAATGGGCCCTGGGGACCAGGGGGGTCCTGCGATGTCACAATGGGCCCTGGGGACAATGGAGTTGCCCAGGATGTCACAATGGACCCTGGGGACAAAGAGGGATCCCCAGGATGTCACAATGGGCCCTGGGGACCAGGGGGGTCCTGCCATGTCACAATGGGCCCTGGGGAGAAAGGGGGTCCCCTGGATGTCACAATGGGCTCTGGGGACAAGGAGGGTCCCCAGGATGTCACAATGACCCCTGCGGACAAGGGGGGTGTCGATGGTGTCACAATGGGCCCTGGGAACAAGGGGGGGTCCCCATAGTGTTCACAATGGGTCCTGGGGACAAGTGGGGTCCCCAGGATGTCACAATGGGTCTTGGGGACAATGTGGAGTCCTGGGATGTCACAATGGGCCCTAGTGACAAAGGGGTTCCCCATGGTGCCACAATGGCCCCTGGGGACAAAGGGGGTCCCCAGGATTTGACAATAGCACTGGGGACAAATGGGGGTCATGGGATGTCACAGTGGGCCCTGGGGACAAGGGAGGTCCCCATGGTGTCACAATAAGCCCTGGGGACAAAGTGGGGTGCTGGGATGTCACAATGGGCCCCAGTGACAAAAGGGGGTCCCCATGGTGCCACAATGGGCCGTGGGGACCAGGGCGGGTACTGCGATGTCACAATGGGCCCTGGGGATAAAGGGGGTCCCCTGGATGTCACAATGGGCTCTGGGGACAAGGAGTGTCCCCAGGATGTCACAATGGGCCCTGGGGACAAACGGGGGTGTCGACGGTGTCAAAATGGGTCCTGGGGACAAAGGGCGTCCCCAGGATGTCACAATATGCCCTGGGGACAAAGGGGGTCCCCACGGTATCAGAATGGGCCCTGGGGACAAAGGGGGGTCCCCTGAATGTCACAATGGGCCCTGGGGACAATGGGGGTCCTGGGATGTCACAATGAGCCCTGCGGACAAGGGTGGTACCCACAGTGTCATAATGGGCCCTGGGCACAAGGGGTGGTCCCCATAGTGTCACAATGGGTCCTGGGGACAAGTGGGGTCCCCAGGATGTCACAATAGGTCCTGGGGACAATGTGGGGTCCTGGGATGTCACAATGGGCCCCAGTGACAAAGGGGGTCCCCTGAATGTCACAATGGGTCCTGGGTACAATGTGGGGTCCTGGGACGTCACAATGGGCCCTGGGGACAAGGAGGGATCCCCAAAATGTCACAATGGGCCCTGGGGACAATGGGGGGTCCTGGGACGTCACAATGGCCCCAGTGACAAGGGGGGGTCCCCAGGATGTCACAATGGGCCCTGAGGACAAAGAGGGGTCCCCTGAATGTCACAATGGGCCCTGGGGACAAGGGCGTGCCGAGGATGTCACAATGGGCCCTGGGGACAATGGGGGGTCCTGGAATGTCACAATAGGCACTGGGGACTATGGGGGTCCCCAGGATGTCACTATGGGCCTTGGGGACAATAGGAGGTTCTGGGATGTCACAATGGGCCCTGGGGACAATGGGGGGTGCCCAGGATGTGAAAATGAGTCCTGAGGACATGGGGGGGTCCCCATGTTGTCACAATGGGTCCCCAGTGACAAGGAGGGGTCCCCATGGTGTCACAATAGGCCCTGGGGACAATGGGGTCCCCTGAATGTCACAATGGGCCCTGGGAACAAAAGTGGTTGCCATGCTGCCACAAGGGGCCCTGGGGTCAAAGGCGGTCCCCATGGTGCTAAAATGGGCCCTGGGAGCAAGGGGGTGGCCAGGATGTCACAATGGGTCCCGGGGACAATGGGGGGTGCCCAGGATGTCACAATGGACCCTGAGGACAAGGGGGGGTCTCCATGGTGTCACAATGGGTCCCCAGTGACAAGGGGGGGTCCCCATGGTGCCACAATGAGCCCTGGGGACAAAGGGAGGTCCCTATGATGTCACAATGGGCCCTGGGGACTAATGAGGTCCCCACGGTGTCACAATGTGTCCTGGAGAAAAAGGGGGGTCCCCAGGATGTTACAATGGGCTCTTGGCACAATGGGGTTCCTGGGATGTCACAATGGGTCCCCAGTGACAAAGGGGGTCCCCAGGATGTCTCAATGGGCCCTGAGGACAATGGGAGGTCCCCATGGTGTCACAAAGGGTCCCCAGTGACAAGGGAGGTCCCCACGGTGCCACGATGGGTCCTGGGGACAAGGAGGTCCCCAGGATGCCACAACGGGCCCTGGGGATAAAGGGGGTCCCCAGGATGTCACAATGGGACCTGGGGACAAGGGGCTCCACAGGATCTCACAATGGGCTCTGGGGACAATGGAGGTTCCCCAGGATGTTCACAATAGGCCCTGAGGACAAGGGGTGGTCCCCATGGTGTCACAATGGGCCCTGGGGACAATGGGGGTCCTGGGACGTAACAATAGGCCCTGGGGAGAAGGGGGGGGTCCCCTGAATGTCACAATGGCCCCTGGGGAGAAAGAAAGGGGGTCCCCAGGATGTCCAAATGGGCCATGGGGACAAAGTGGGGTTCTGGGATATCACAATGTGCCACAGTGACAAAGGGGGTCCCCATGGTGCCACAATGAGCCCTGGGGACAAAGGGAGGTCCCTAGGATGTCACAATGGTCCCCGGGGACTAATGAGGTCCCCACGGTGTCACAATGCGTCCTGGAGACAAAGGGGGGTCCCCTGGATGTCACAATGGGCCCTTGGGACAATGGGGTTCCTGGGATGTCGCAATGGGTCCCCAGTGACAAAGGGGGTCCCCAATATGTCTCAATGGGCACTGAGGACAATGGGAGATCCCCAGGATGTCACAATGGGCCCTGGCGACAATGGGGGGTCCTGGGACGTCACAATAGGCCCTGGGGACAAAGGGGGTCCCCTGAATGTCACAATGGGCCCTGGGGACAAAGAGGCTCCCCAGGATGTCACAATGGGCCCTGGGGAAAATGTGGGGTCCTGGGACATCACAATGGGCCCTGGGGACAAAGGGGGTCCCCAGGATGTCACAATGGGCCCTGGGGACAAAGAGGCTCCCCAGGATGTCACAATGGGACCTGGGGACAAGGGGGTCCCCAGGACTAACAGTGGGCTCTGGGGACAATGGAGGTTCCCCAGGATGTTCACAATGGGCCCTGAGGACAAGGGGTGGTCCCCAAGGTGTCACAATGGGCCCTGGGGACAATGGGGGTCCCGGGACGGAATAATAGGCCCTGGGGACAAGGGGGGTCCCCACAGTGTCACAATGGGCCCTGGGGACAAAGGGGGTCCCCACGGTGTTACAATGGTCCCGGGGGACAAAGGGGGATGCCCAGGATGTCACAATGGGCCCTGAGGACAAGGGGGGCTCCCCAGGGTGTCGGAATGGGTCCCCAGTGACAAGGAGGGTCCCCATGGTGTCACGATGGGTCCTGGGGACAAGGGGGTCCCCAGGATGTAACAATGGACCCTGGGGACAATGGGGGGTCCTGGGACGTCACAATGGGCCCTGGAGACAAAGGGGGTCCCCAGGATGTCACAATGAGCCCTGGGGACAATGTGGGGTCCTGGGACGTCACAATGGGCCCCAGTGACAAAGGGGGTCCCCAGGATGTCACAATGGGCCCTGGGGACAATCTGGGGTCCTGGGACGTCACAATGGGCCCTGGGGACAGGGAGGGATCCCCAGGATGTCACAATGGGCCCTGGGGACAATGAGGGGTCCTGGGACGTCACAATGGGCCCTGGGGACAAGAGGGGGTCCCCAGGATGTCACAATGGGCCCTGGGGACAAAGAGGGGTCCCCTGAATATCACAATGGGCCCTGGGGACAAGGGGGTGCCGAGGATGTCACAATGGGCCCTGGGGACAAGGGGGGGTCCCCAGGATGTCACAATGGGCCCTGGGGACAAAGAGGGGTCTCTAAAGTGTCACAATGGGCCCTGGGGACACAGAGGGGCCCTAGGACATCACAATCAGCCCTGGGGACAAGGGGGGGGTCCCCTGAAAGTCACAATGAGCCCTGGGAACAGAGGGGGTCCCCAGGACGTCACAATGGGCCCTGGGAACAATGGGGGTCCCTTGAAGGTCACAATGGGCCCTGGGGACAATGGTGGGTCCCCTGAATGTCAAAATGGGCCCTGGGGACAAAGGGGGGGTCCGCAGGATGTCACAGTGGGCACTGGGGACAAAGGGGGCATCCCCATGGTGTCACAATGGGCCCAAGTGACAAGGAGGGCCCCACGGTGCCACGATGGGTCCTGGGGACAAGGGGGTCCCCCAGATGTCACAATGGGCCCTGAAGACATTGGGGTTGCCCAGGATGTCACAATGGGCCCTGGGGACAATGGTGGGTCCCCTGAATGTCAAAATGGGCCCTGGGGACAAAGGGGGGTCGC
The DNA here is from genome assembly GCF_037038585.1 of Patagioenas fasciata. NCBI lineage: Eukaryota > Metazoa > Chordata > Aves > Columbiformes > Columbidae > Patagioenas > Patagioenas fasciata. The sequence goes on along the minus strand of NW_027288767.1, from coordinate 1,777,175 downwards.
AGGATGTCACAATGGGCACTGGGGACAAAGGGGGCGTCCCCATGGTGTCACAATGGGCCCAAGTGACAAGGAGGGCCCCACGGTGCCACGATGGGTCCTGGGGACAAGGGGGTCCCCTAGATGTCACAATGGGCCGTGGGGACAATGGGGTTGCCCAGGATGTCACAATGGACCCTGGGGACAAAGGGGGATCCCCAGGATGTCACAATGGGCCCTGGGGACAAGGGGGTCCCCAGGACTAACAGTGGGCTCTGGGGACAATGGAGGTTCCCCAGGATGTTCACAATAGGCCCTGAGGACAAGGGGTGGTCCCCAAGGTGTCACAATGGGCCCTGGGGACAATGGGGGTCCCGGGACGGAATAATAGGCCCTGGGGACAAGGGGGGTCCCCACAGTGTCACAATGGGCCCTGGGGACAAAGGGGGTCCCCACGGTGTTACAATGGTCCCGGGGGACAAAGGGGGATGCCCAGGATGTCACAATGGGCCCTGAGGACAAGGGGGGCTCCCCAGGGTGTCGGAATGGGTCCCCAGTGACAAGGAGGGTCCCCATGGTGTCACGATGGGTCCTGGGGACAAGGGGGTCCCCAGGATGTAACAATGACCCTGGGGACAATGGGGGGTCCTGGGACGTCACAATGGGCCCTGGAGACAAAGGGGGTCCCCAGGATGTCACAATGAGCCCTGGGGACAATGTGGGGTCCTGGGACGTCACAATGGGCCCCAGTGACAAAGGGGGTCCCCAGGATGTCACAATGGGCCCTGGGGACAATCTGGGGTCCTGGGACGTCACAATGGGCCCTGGGGACAGGGAGGGATCCCCAGGATGTCACAATGGGCCCTGGGGACAATGAGGGGTCCTGGGACGTCACAATGGGCCCTGGGGACAAGAGGGGGTCCCCAGGATGTCACAATGGGCCCTGGGGACAAAGAGGGGTCCCCTGAATATCACAATGGGCCCTGGGGACAAGGGGGTGCCGAGGATGTCACAATGGGCCCTGGGGACAAGGGGGGGTCCCCAGGATGTCACAATGGGCCCTGGGGACAAAGAGGGGTCTCTAAAGTGTCACAATGGGCCCTGGGGACACAGAGGGGCCCTAGGACATCACAATCAGCCCTGGGGACAAGGGGGGGGTCCCCTGAAAGTCACAATGAGCCCTGGGAACAGAGGGGGTCCCCAGGACGTCACAATGGGCCCTGGGAACAATGGGGGTCCCTTGAAGGTCACAATGGGCCCTGGGGACAATGGTGGGTCCCCTGAATGTCAAAATGGGCCCTGGGGACAAAGGGGGGGTCCGCAGGATGTCACAGTGGGCACTGGGGACAAAGGGGGCGTCCCCATGGTGTCACAATGGGCCCAAGTGACAATGAGGGCACCCACGGTGCCACGATGGGTCCTGGGGACAAGGGGGTCCCCCAGATGTCACAATGGGCCCTGGGGACATTGGGGTTGCCCAGGATGTCACAATGGGCCCTGGGGACAATGGTGGGTCCCCTGAATGTCAAAATGGGCCCTGGGGACAAAGGGGGGTCGCAGGATGTCACAATGGGCACTGGGGACAAAGGGGGCGTCCCCATGGTGTCACAATGGGCCCAAGTGACAAGGAGGGCCCCACGGTGCCACGATGGGTCCTGGGGACAAGGGGGTCCCCTAGATGTCACAATGGGCCGTGGGGACAATGGGGTTGCCCAGGATGTCACAATGGACCCTGGGGACAAAGGGGGATCCCCAGGATGTCACAATGGGCCCTGGGGACAATGGGAGTGCCCAAGGTGTCAGAACGAGCCCTGGGGACAAAGTGGAATCCTGGAATGTCACAATGGCCCCCAGTGACAAAGGGGTTCCCCATGGTGCCACAATGGGCCCTGGGCACAAAGGGGGTCCCCAGGATTTCACAATAGCACTGGGGACAAAGGGGGGTCACGGGATGTCACAATGGGCCCTGGGGACAAAGTGGGGTCCTGGGATGTCACAATGGGCCCCAGTGACAAAGGGGGTCCCCATGGTGCCACAATGGGCCGTGGGGACAAAAGGGGTCCCCTGGATGTCACAATGGGCCCTGGGGACCAGGGGGGGGTCCTGCGATGTCACAATGGGCCCTGGGGACAAAGGGGGTCCCCTGGATGTCACAATGGGCTCTGGGGACAAGGGTGGTACCCACGGTGTCACAATGGGCCCTGGGAACAAGGCGGGGTGCCCATAGTGTCACAATGGGTCCTGGGGACAAGTGGGGTCCCCAGGATGTCACAATGGACCCTGGGGACAATGTGGGGTCCTGGGATGTCACAATGGGCCCTGGGGACAAGGGGGGGTCCCCAGGATGTCACAATGTGCCCTGGGTACAAAGAGGCGTCTCCTGAATGTCGCAATGGGCCCTGGGGACAATGGGGGGTCCTGGGATGTCACAATGGGCCCTGGGGCCAAACAGGGATCCCCAGGATGTCACAATGGGCCCTGGGGACAATGGGGGGTCCTGGGAACGTCACAATGGGCCCCAGTGATAAGGGGGCATCCCCAGGATGTCATAATGGGCCCTGGGGACCAGAGGGGTCCTTCAATATCACAATGGGCCCTGGGGACAAAGGGGGTCCCCTGGATGTCACAATGGGCCCTGGGGACAAAGGGGGGTCCTGGGATGTCACAATGGGCCCCAGTGACAAAGGGGCCCCCTGAATGTCACAATGGGTCCTGGGGACAATGGGGGGTCCTGGGACGTCACAATGGGCCCTGGGGACAAAGAGGCGTCCCCGGAATGTCACAGTGGGCCCTGGGGACAAGGGGGTGCCCTGAATGTCACAATGGGCCCTGGGGACAATGGGGGATCCTGGGACGTCACAATGGGCCCCAGTGACAAGGGGGGGTCCCCAGGATGTCACAATGTGCCCTGGGGACAAAGAGGCGTCCCCGGAATGTCACAATGGGCCCTGGGGACAAGGGGGTGCCCTGAATGTCACAATGGGCCCTGGGGACAAGTGGGGTCCTAAGACTTCACAATGGGCCCTGGGGACAAGGAGGGATCCTGGGACGTCACAATGGGCCCCAGTGACAAGGGGGGGTCCTCAGGATGTCACAATGGGCCCTGGGGACAAAGAGGGGTCCCCAGGATGTCACAATGGGCCCTGGGGACAATGGGGGGTCCTAAGACGTCACAATGAACCCTGGGGACAACGGGGGGTCCTGGGACGTCACAATGGGCCCCAGTGACAAGGGGGGGTCCCCAGGATGTCACAATGGGCCCTGGGGACAAAGAGGGGTCCCCTGAATGTCACAATGGGCCCTGGGGACAAGGGGGTGCAGTGGATGTCACAATGGGCCCTGGGGACAATGGGGGTTCCTGGAATGTCACAATGGGCCCTGGGGACAATGGGGGTCCCCAGGATGTCACAATGGGCCCTGGGGACAATAGGAGGTTCTGGGATGTCACAATGGGCCCTGGGGACAATGAGGGTCCCCAGGATGTCACAATGGGCCCTGGGGACAATGGGGGGTGCCCAGGATGTGAGAATGAGTCCTGAGAAGAAGGGGGGGTCCCCATGGTGTCATAATGGGTCCCCAGTGACAAGGAGGGGTCCCCATGGTGTCACAATAGGCCCTGGGGACAAAGTGGGGTCCTAGAATGTCACAATGGGCCCTGGGGCAAAAGGGGTTGCCATGGTGCCACAATGGGCCCTGGGGTAAAAGGGGGTCCCCATGGTGCTAAAATGGGCCCTGGGGACAAAGCGGGGTCCTGGGATGTCACAATGGTTCCTGGGGACAAAGGTGATGTCCTCATGGTGCCATAATGGGCCCTGGGAGCAAGGGGGTCCCCAGGATGTCACAATAGGTCCTGGGGACAATGGGAGGTGCCCAAGATGTCACAATGGACCCTGAGGACAAGCGGGGGTATCCATGGTGTCACAATGGGCCCCCAGTGACAAGGGGGGGTCCCCATGGTGTCACAATGGGTCCTGGGGTCAATGGGAGGTGCCCAAGATGTCACAATGGACCCTGAGGACAAGCGGGGGTCTCCATGCCCGACAGATCCTGACAGGGCCCGAGCAAACCTGACAGGGCCCGACGGAGCCCGACAGGGCACGAGCAAACCCGACAGGGCCCGAGCAAACCCGACAGGGTTCGACAAAGCCTGACAGGGCTCGATGGAGCCCGACAGGGCCCGAGGAAACCCGACAGGGCCCGACGGAGCCTGACAGGGCCCGAGCAAACCCGACAGGGCTCGACGGAGCCTGACAGGGCCCGAGCAAACCCGACAGGGCCCGAGCAAACCTGACAGGGCACGAAGGAGCCCGACAGGGCCCGAGCAAACCCGACAAGGCCCAACGGATCCCGACAGGGCCTGAGCAAACCTGACAGGGCCCGACGGAGCCCGACAGGGCACGAGCAAACCCGACAGGGCCTGACGGAGCCTGACAGGGCCTGAGCAAACCCGACAGGGCCCGAGCAAATCTGACAGGGCCCGACGGAGCCCGACAGGACGCAGGCAAACCCGACAGGTCCCGAGCAAACCCGACAGGGCCTGACAAGGCCTGACAGGGCCCGAGCAAACCCGACAGGGCCCGAGCAAACCTGATAGGGCACGAAGGAGCCCGACAGGGCCCGAGCAAACCCGACAAGGCCCACTGGATCCCGACAGGGCCCGAGCAAACCTGACAGGGCCCGAGAGAACCTGACAGGGCCCGACGGAGCCCGACAGGGCGCGAGCAAACCCGACAGAGGCTGACAAGGCCCGACAGGGCCTGAGCAAACCCGACAGGACCCGCCAAAGCCTGATAGGGTCCGATGGAGCCCGACAGGGCCCGAGCAAACCCGACAGGGCCCGAGCAAACCTGACAGGGCTCGATGGAGCCCGACAGGGCCCGAGGAAACCCGACAGAGCGCGACGGAGCCTGACAGGGCCCGAGCAAACCCGACAGGGTTCGACGGAGCCCGACAGGGCCCGAGCAAACCCGACAGGGTCCGACGAAGCCTGACAGGGCTTCAGCAAACCCGACAGGGCCCAAGCAAACCCGACAGGGCCCGAGCAAACCCGACAGGGCCAGACGGAGCCCGACAGGGCCCGAGGAAACCAGACAGGGCCCGACAGAGCCCGACAGGACCCGAGCAAACCCGAGAGGGCCCGAGCAAACCCGACAGGGTTCGACAAAGCCTGACAGGGCTTGATGGAGCCCGACAGGGCCCGAGGAAACCCGACAGGGCCCGACGGAGCCTGACAGAGCCCGAGCAAACCCGACAGGGCTCGACGGAGCCCGATAGGGCCCGAGCAAACCCGACAGGGCCTGACGGAGCCCGACAGGGCCCGAGCAAACCCGAAAGGGCCCGACGAAGCCTGACAGGGCTCGATGGAGCCCGACAGGGCCCGAGGAAACCCGACAGGGCCCGAGGAAACCCGACAGGGCCCGACGGAGCCCGATAGGGCCTGAGCAAACCCGACAGGGCCCGATGGAGCCCGACAGGGCTCGAGCAAACCCGACAGGGTCCGACGAATCCTGACAGGGCTTCAGCAAACCCGACATGGCCCGAGCAAACCCGACAGGGCCCGACGGAGCCCAACAGAGCCCGAGGAAACCAGACAGGGCCCGATGGAGCCCGACAGGGCCCGAGCAAACCCGACAGGGCCCGACAGAGCCCGACAGGGCCCGAGCAAACCCGAAAGGGCCCGACAGAGCCTGACAGGGCTCGATGGAGCCAGACAGGGCCCGAGGAAACCCGACAGGGCCTGATTGAACCCGATAGGGCCCGAGCAAACCCGACAGGGCCTGACGGAGCCTGACAGGGCCCGGGCAAACCCGACAGGACCCGACAAAGCCTGACGGGGTCCGATGGTGCCCGACAGGGCCTGATCAAACCCGACAGGGCTCGATGGAGCCCGACAGGGCCCGAGGAAACCCGACAGGGCGCGACGGAGCCTGACAGGGCCCGAGCAAACCCGACAGGGCTCGACGGAACCCGACAGGGCCTGAGGAAACCAGACAGGGCCCGACGGAGCCCGACAGGGCCCTAGCAAACCCGACAGGGCCTGAGCAAACCCGACAGGGCTCGACGGAGCCCGACAGGGCCTGAGGAAACCAGACAGGGCCCAACGGAGCCCGACAGGGCCCTAGCAAACCCGACAGGGCTTGACAAAGCCTGACAGGGCCTGAGCAAACCCGAAAGGACCCGAGCAAACCCGACAGGGCCCGACGGAGCCCGACAGGGCCCGAGCAAACCCGAAAGGGCCCGACGGAGCCTGACAGGGCTCGATGGAGCCCGACAGGGCCCGAGCAAACCCGACAGGGCTCGACGGACCCCGATAGGGCCCGAGCAAACCCGACAGGGCCTGACAAAGCCCGACAGGGCCCGAGCAAACCCGAAAGGGCCCGACGAAGCCTGACAGGGCTCGATGGAGCCCGACAGGGCCCGAGGAAACCCGACAGGGCCCGACAGAGCCCGATAGGGCCCGAGCAAACCCGACAGGACCCGATGGAGCCCGACAGGGCTCAAGCAAACCCGACAGGGCCTGAGCAAATCCGACAGGGCCCGACGGAGCCCGACAGGTCTTGAGCAAACCCGAAAGGGCCCGACGGAGCCTGACAGGGCTCGATGGAGCCCGACAGGGCCCGAGGAAACCCGACAGGGCCTGATTGAGCCCGATAGGGCCCGAGAAACCCGACAGGGCCTGACGGAGCCTGACAGGGCCCGGGCAAACCCGACAGGGCACGCTGGAGCCCGACAGAGCCCGAGCAAACCCGACAGGGCCCGACAAGGCCCGACAGGGCCCGAGCAAACCTGACACGTCCTGACAAAGCCTGACAGGGCCCGACGGAGCCCGGCAGGGCCCGAGCAAACCCGAAAGAGCCTGACGGAGCCTGACAGGGCTCAGTGGAGTCCGACAGGGCCCGAGGAAACCCGACAGGGCCCGACGGAACCCGACAGGGCCCGAGCAAACCCGACAGGGCCCGACAAAGCCTGACAAGGCCCGAGAAAACCTGACAGGGCTCGACGGAGCCCGACAGGGCCCGAGCACACTCGACAGGGTCCGACGAAGCCTGACAGGGCTTCAGAAAACCCGACAGGGCCCGAGCAAACCGACAGGGCCCAACGGAGCCCGACAGGGCCCGAGGAAACCAGACAGGGCCCGACAGAGCCCGACAGGGCCCGAGCAAACCCGACAGGACCTGAGCAAACCCGACAGGGTTCGACAAAGCCTGACAGGGCTCGATGGAGCCCGACAGGGCCCAAGGAAACCCGACAGGGCCCGACAGAGCCCAACAGTGCCCAAGCAAACCTGACAGGGCCCGACGGAGCCCGACAGGGCACGAGCAAACCAGACAGGGCCTGACGGAGCCTGACAGGGCCCGAGCAAACCCGACAGGGCTCGACGGAGCCTTACAGGGCCCGAGCAAACCCGACAGGGCCCGAGCAAACCTGACAAAGCTCGACGGAGCCTGACAGGGCCCGAGCAAACCCGAAAGTGCCCGAGCAAACCTGACAGGGCACGAAGGAGCCCGACAGGGCCCGAGCAAACCCGACAGGGCCCAAAGGATCCCGACAGGGCCTGAGCAAACCTGACAGGGCCCGACGGAGCCCGACAGGACGCGGGCAAACCCGACAGGGCCCGAGCAAACCCGACAGGGCCTGAGAAGGCTTGACGGTGCCTGAGGAAACCCGACAGGACCCGACAAAGCCTGACAGGGTCCGATGGAGCCCGACAGGGCCCGAGCAAACCCGACAGGGCTCGATGGAGCCCGACAGGGCCCGAGCAAACCCGACAGGGCGCGACGGAGCCTGACAGGGCCCGAGCAAACCCGACAGGGCTCGACGGAGCCCAACAGGGCCTGAGGAAACCAGACAGGGCCCGACGGAGCCCGACAGGGCCCTAGCAAACCCGGCAGGGCCTGAGCAAACCCGACAGGGCCCGACGGAGCCCGACAGGGCCTGAGGAAACCAGACAGGGCCCGACGGAGCCCGACAGGGCCCTAGCAAACCCGACAGGGCTTGACAAAGCCTGACAGGGCCCGAGCAAACCCGACAGCGCCCGACGGAGCCCGACAGGGCCAGAGCAAACCCGTAAGGGCCCGACGGAGCCTGACAGGGCTCGATGGAGCCCAACAGGGCCCAAGGAAACCCGACAGGGCCCGAGGGAGCCCGATAGGGCCCGAGGAAACCCGACAGGGCCCCACGGAGCCCGATAGGGCTCGAGCAAACCCGACAGGGCCTGATGGAGCCTGACAGGGCCCGGGCAAACCCGACAGGGCACGCTGGAGCCCGACAGAGCCCGAGCAAACCCGACAGGGCCCGACGGAGCCCGACAGGGCCTGAGCAAACCCGAAAGAGCCCGACGGAGCCTGACAGGGCTCGATAGAGTCCGACAGGGCCCGAGGAAACCCGACAGGGCTCGACGGAACCCGAGAGGGCCCGAGGGAATCCGACAGGGCCCGACGGAGCCTGACAGGGCCCGAGCAAACCCGACAGGGCCCGACAGAGCCCGACAGGACCCGAGCAAACCCGACAGGGCCCGAGCAAACCCGACAGGGCCCGACAGAGCCCGATAGGGCCCGAGCAAACCCGACAGGACCCGATGGAGCCCGACAGGGCTCAAGCAAACCCGACAGGGCCTGAGCAAATCCGACAGGGCCCGACGGAGCCCGACAGGTCTTGAGCAAACCCGAAAGGCCCCGACGGAGCCTGACAGGGCTCGATGGAGCCCGACAGGGCCCGAGGAAACCCGACAGGGCCTGATTGAGCCCGATAGGGCCCGAGAAACCCGACAGGGCCTGACGGAGCCTGACAGGGCCCGGGCAAACCCGACAGGGCACGCTGGAGCCCGACAGAGCCCGAGCAAACCCGACAGGGCCCGACAAGGCCCGACAGGGCCCGAGCAAACCTGACACGTCCTGACAAAGCCTGACAGGGCCCGACGGAGCCCGGCAGGGCCCGAGCAAACCCGAAAGAGCCTGACGGAGCCTGACAGGGCTCAGTGGAGTCCGACAGGGCCCGAGGAAACCCGACAGGGCCCGACGGAACCCGACAGGGCCCGAGCAAACCCGACAGGGCCCGACAAAGCCTGACAAGGCCCGAGAAAACCTGACAGGGCTCGACGGAGCCCGACAGGGCCCGAGCACACTCGACAGGGTCCGACGAAGCCTGACAGGGCTTCAGAAAACCCGACAGGGCCCGAGCAAACCGACAGGGCCCAACGGAGCCCGACAGGGCCCGAGGAAACCAGACAGGGCCCGACAGAGCCCGACAGGGCCCGAGCAAACCCGACAGGACCTGAGCAAACCCGACAGGGTTCGACAAAGCCTGACAGGGCTCGATGGAGCCCGACAGGGCCCAAGGAAACCCGACAGGGCCCGACAGAGCCCAACAGTGCCCAAGCAAACCTGACAGGGCCCGACGGAGCCCGACAGGGCACGAGCAAACCAGACAGGGCCTGACGGAGCCTGACAGGGCCCGAGCAAACCCGACAGGGCTCGATGGAGCCTTACAGGGCCCGAGCAAACCCGACAGGGCCCGAGCAAACCTGACAAAGCTCGACGGAGCCTGACAGGGCCCGAGCAAACCCGAAAGTGCCTGAGCAAACCTGACAGGGCACGAAGGAGCCCGACAGGGCCCGAGCAAACCCGACAGGGCCCAAAGGATCCCGACAGGGCCTGAGCAAACCTGACAGGGCCCGACGGAGCCCGACAGGACGCGGGCAAACCCGACAGGGCCCGAGCAAACCCGACAGGGCCTGAGAAGGCTTGACGGTGCCTGAGGAAACCCGACAGGACCCGACAAAGCCTGACAGGGTCCGATGGAGCCCGACAGGGCCCGAGCAAACCCGACAGGGCTCGATGGAGCCCGACAGGGCCCGAGGAAACCCGACAGGGCGTGATGGAGCCTGACAGGGCCCGAGCAAACCCGACAGGGCTCGACGGAGCCCAACAGGGCCTGAGGAAACCAGACAGGGCCCGACGGAGCCCGACAGGGCCCTAGCAAACCCGGCAGGGCCTGAGCAAACCCGACAGGGCCCGACGGAGCCCGACAGGGCCTGAGGAAACCAGACAGGGCCCGACGGAGCCCGACAGGGCCCTAGCAAACCCGACAGGGCTTGACAAAGCCTGACAGGGCCCGAGCAAACCCGACAGCGCCCGACGGAGCCCGACAGGGCCAGAGCAAACCCGTAAGGGCCCGACGGAGCCTGACAGGGCTCGATGGAGCCCAACAGGGCCCAAGGAAACCCGACAGGGCCCGAGGGAGCCCGATAGGGCCCGAGCAAACCCGACAGGGCCTGACGGAGCCCGACAGGGCGCGAGCAACCCCGACAGGGCCTGACGGAGCCTGACAGGGCCCGGGCAAACCCGACAGGGCACGCTGGAGCCCGACAGAGCCCGAGAAAACCCGACAGGGCGCGACAAGGCCCGACAGGGCCCGAGCAAACCTGACAGGGCCTGACGGAGCCCGACAGGGCCCGAGCAAACCCGAAAGGGCCCGACGAAGCCTGACAGGGCTCGATGGAGCCCGACAGGGCCCGAGGAAACCCGACAGGGCCCGATGGAGCCCGATAGGGCCCGAGCAAACCCGACAGGACCCGATGGAGGCCGACAGGGCTCGAGCAAACCCGACAGGGCCTGAGCAAATCCGACAGGGCCCGACGAAGCCCGACAGGGCCCGAGCAAACCCGAAAGGGCCCAACGGAGCCTGACAGGGCTCGATGGAGCCCGACAGGGCCCGAGGAAACCCGACAGGGCCCCACGGAGCCCGATAGGGCTCGAGCAAACCCGACAGGGCCTGATGGAGCCTGACAGGGCCCGGGCAAACCCGACAGTGCACGCTGGAGCCCGACAGAGCCCGAGCAAACCCGACAGGGCCCGACAAGGCCCGACAGGGCCCGAGCAAACCTGACAGGACCTGACAAAGCCTGACAGGGCCCGACGGAGCCCGACAGGGCCTGAGCAAACCCGAAAGGGCCCGACGGAGCCTGACAGGGCTCGATGGAGCCCAACAGGGCCCAAGGAAACCCGACAGGGCCCGAGGGAGCCCGATAGGGCCCGAGCAAACCCGACAGGGCCTGACGGAGCCCGACAGGGCGCGAGCAACCCCGACAGGGCCTGACGGAGCCTGACAGGGCCCGGGCAAACCCGACAGGGCACGCTGGAGCCCGACAGAGCCCGAGAAAACCCGACAGGGCCCGACAAGGCCCGACAGGGCCCGAGCAAACCTGACAGGGCCTGACGGAGCCCGACAGGGCCCGAGCAAACCCGAAAGGGCCCGACGAAGCCTGACAGGGCTCGATGGAGCCCGACAGGGCCCGAGGAAACCCGACAGGGCCCGATGGAGCCCGATAGGGCCCGAGCAAACCCGACAGGACCCGATGGAGGCCGACAGGGCTCGAGCAAACTCGACAGGGCCTGAGCAAATCCGACAGGGCCCGACGAAGCCCGACAGGGCCCGAGCAAACCCGACAGGGCCTGAGCAAATCCGACAGGGCCCGACGAAGCCCGACAGGGCCCGAGCAAACCCGAAAGGGCCCAACGGAGCCTGACAGGGCTCGATGGAGCCCGACAGGGCCCGAGGAAACCCGACAGGGCCCCACGGAGCCCGATAGGGCTCGAGCAAACCCGACAGGGCCTGATGGAGCCTGACAGGGCCCGGGCAAACCCGACAGGGCACGCTGGAGCCCGACAGAGCCCGAGCAAACCCGACAGGGCCCGACGGAGCCCGACAGGGCCTGAGCAAACCCGAAAGAGCCCGACGGAGCCTGACAGGGCTCGATAGAGTCCGACAGGGCCCGAGGAAACCCGACAGGGCCCGACGGAACCCGAGAGGGCCCGAGGGAATCCGACAGGGCCCGACGGAGCCTGACAGGGCCCGAGCAAACCCGACAGGGCCCGACGGAGCCCGACAGGACCCGAGCAAACCCGACAGGGCCCGAGCAAACCCGACAGGGCCCGACGGAGCCTGACAGGGCCCGAGCAAACCCGACAGGGCCCGAGCAAACCTGACAGGGCACGAAGGAGCCCGACAGGGCCCGAGCAAACCCGACAAGGCCCAACGGATCCCGACAGGGCCTGAGCAAACCTGACAGGGCCCAACAGAGCCCGACAGGGCACTAGCAAATCCGACAGGGCCTGACAAAGCCTGACAGGGCCCGAGCAAACCCGACAGGGCCCGAGCGAATCTGACAGGGCCCGACGGAGCCCGACAGGGCCCGAGCAAACCCGACAGGGCCTGAGCAAACCCGACAGGGTTCGACAAAGCCTGACAGGGCCCGACGGAGCCCGACAGTGCCCGAGCGAATCTGACAGGGCCCGACGGAGCCCGACAGGACGCGGGCAAACCCGACAGGTCCCGAGCAAACCCGACAGGGCCTGACAAGTCCCGACAGGGCCCGAGCAAACCTGACAGGGCTCGATGGAGCCCGACAGGGCCCGAGGAAACCCGATAGGGCCTGACGGAGCCTGACAGGGCCCGAGCAAACCCGACAGGGTTCGACGGAGCCCGACAGGGCCCGAGCAAACCCGACAGGGTCGGACGAAGCCTGACAGCGCTTCAGCAAACCCGACAGGGCCCGAGCAAACCCGACAGGGCCCAACGGAGCCCGACAGGGCCCGAGGAAACCAGACAGGGCCCGACAGAGCCCGACAGGGCCCGAGCAAACCCGACAGGGCCTGAGCAAACCCGACAGGGTTCGACAAAGCCTGACAGGGCCCGACGGAGCCCGACAGTGCCCAAGCAAACCTTACAGGGCCCGACGGAGCCCGACAGGGTACGAGCAAACCAGACAGGGCCTGACGGAGCCTGACAGGGCCCGAGCAAACCCGACAGGGCTCGACGGAGCCTGACAGGGCCTGAGCAAACCCAACAGGGCCCGAGCAAACCTGACAGGGCTCGACGGAGCCTTACAGGGCCCGAGCAAACCCGACAGGGCCCGAGCAAACCTGACAGGGCACGAAAGAGCCCGACAGGGCCCGAGCAAACCCGACAGGGCCCAACGGATCCCGACAGGGCCTGAGCAAACCTAACAGGGCCCGACGGAGCCTGACAGGGCCCGAGCAAACCCGACAGGGCCTGACGGAGCCTGACAGGGCCCGAGCAAACCCGACAGGGCCCGAGCGAATCTGACGGGGCCCGACGGAGCCCCACAGGACGCGGGCAAATCCGACAAGGCCCGAGCAAACCCGAAAGGGCCTGACAAGGCCCGACAGGGCCTGAGCAAACCCGACAGGACCCGACAAAGCCTGACGGGGTCCGATGGTGCCCGACAGGGCCTGAGCAAACCCGACAGGGCTCGATGGAGCCCGACAGGGCCCGAGGAAACCCGACAGGGCGCGACGGAGCCTGACAGGGCCCGAGCAAACCCGACAGGGCTCGACGGAACCCGACAGGGCCTGAGGAAACCAGACAGGGCCCGACGGAGCCCGACAGGGCCCTAGCAAACCCGACAGGGCCTGAGCAAACCCGACAGGGCTCGACGGAGCCCGACAGGGCCTGAGGAAACCAGACAGGGCCCAACGGAGCCCGACAGGGCCCTAGCAAACCCGACAGGGCTTGACAAAGCCTGACAGGGCCCGAGCAAACCCGACAGGGCCCGACGGAGCCCGACAGGGCCCGAGCAAACCCGAAAGGGCCCGACGGAGCCTGACAGGGCTCGATGGAGCCCGACAGGGCCCGAGCAAACCCGACAGGGCTCGACGGACCCCGATAGGGCCCGAGCAAACCCGACAGGGCCTGACAAAGCCCGACAGGGCCCGAGCAAACCCGAAAGGGCCCGACGAAGCCTGACAGGGCTCGATGGAGCCCGACAGGGCCCGAGGAAACCCGACAGGGCCCGACAGAGCCCGATAGGGCCCGAGCAAACCCGACAGGACCCGATGGAGCCCGACAGGGCTCAAGCAAACCCGACAGGGCCTGAGCAAATCCGACAGGGCCCGACGGAGCCCGACAGGTCTTGAGCAAACCCGAAAGGGCCCGACGGAGCCTGACAGGGCTCGATGGAGCCCGACAGGGCCCGAGGAAACCCGACAGGGCCTGATTGAGCCCGATAGGGCCCGAGAAACCCGACAGGGCCTGACGGAGCCTGACAGGGCCCGGGCAAACCCGACAGGGCACGCTGGAGCCCGACAGAGCCCGAGCAAACCCGACAGGGCCCGACAAGGCCCGACAGGGCCCGAGCAAACCTGACACGTCCTGACAAAGCCTGACAGGGCCCGACGGAGCCCGGCAGGGCCCGAGCAAACCCGAAAGAGCCTGACGGAGCCTGACAGGGCTCAGTGGAGTCCGACAGGGCCCGAGGAAACCCGACAGGGCCCGACGGAACCCGACAGGGCCCGAGCAAACCCGACAGGGCCCGACAAAGCCTGACAAGGCCCGAGAAAACCTGACAGGGCTCGACGGAGCCCGACAGGGCCCGAGCACACTCGACAGGGTCCGACGAAGCCTGACAGGGCTTCAGAAAACCCGACAGGGCCCGAGCAAACCGACAGGGCCCAACGGAGCCCGACAGGGCCCGAGGAAACCAGACAGGGCCCGACAGAGCCCGACAGGGCCCGAGCAAACCCGACAGGACCTGAGCAAACCCGACAGGGTTCGACAAAGCCTGACAGGGCTCGATGGAGCCCGACAGGGCCCAAGGAAACCCGACAGGGCCCGACAGAGCCCAACAGTGCCCAAGCAAACCTGACAGGGCCCGACGGAGCCCGACAGGGCACGAGCAAACCAGACAGGGCCTGACGGAGCCTGACAGGGCCCGAGCAAACCCGACAGGGCTCGACGGAGCCTTACAGGGCCCGAGCAAACCCGACAGGGCCCGAGCAAACCTGACAAAGCTCGACGGAGCCTGACAGGGCCCGAGCAAACCCGAAAGTGCCCGAGCAAACCTGACAGGGCACGAAGGAGCCCGACAGGGCCCGAGCAAACCCGACAGGGCCCAAAGGATCCCGACAGGGCCTGAGCAAACCTGACAGGGCCCGACAGAGCCTGACAGGACGCGGGCAAACCCGACAGGGCCCGAGCAAACCCGACAGGGCCTGAGAAGGCTTGACGGTGCCTGAGGAAACCCGACAGGACCCGACAAAGCCTGACAGGGTCCGATGGAGCCCGACAGGGCCCGAGCAAACCCGACAGGGCTCGATGGAGCCCGACAGGGCCCGAGCAAACCCGACAGGGCGCGACGGAGCCTGACAGGGCCCGAGCAAACCCGACAGGGCTCGACGGAGCCCAACAGGGCCTGAGGAAACCAGACAGGGCCCGACGGAGCCCGACAGGGCCCTAGCAAACCCGGCAGGGCCTGAGCAAACCCGACAGGGCCCGACGGAGCCCGACAGGGCCTGAGGAAACCAGACAGGGCCCGACGGAGCCCGACAGGGCCCTAGCAAACCCGACAGGGCCCGAGCAAACCCGACAGGGCCCGAGCGAATCTGACAGGGCCCGACGGAGCCCGACAGGGCCCGAGCAAACCCGACAGGGCCTGAGCAAACCCGACAGGGTTCGACAAAGCCTGACAGGGCCCGACGGAGCCCGACAGTGCCCGAGCGAATCTGACAGGGCCCGACGGAGCCCGACAGGACGCGGGCAAACCCGACAGGTCCCGAGCAAACCCGACAGGGCCTGACAAGTCCCGACAGGGCCCGAGCAAACCTGACAGGGCTCGATGGAGCCCGACAGGGCCCGAGGAAACCCGATAGGGCCTGACGGAGCCTGACAGGGCCCGAGCAAACCCGACAGGGTTCGACGGAGCCCGACAGGGCCCGAGCAAACCCGACAGGGTCGGACGAAGCCTGACAGCGCTTCAGCAAACCCGAGAGGGCCCGAGCAAACCCGACAGGGCCCAACGGAGACCGACAGGGCCCGAGGAAACCAGACAGGGCCCGACAGAGCCCGACAGGGCCCGAGCAAACCCGACAGGGCCTGAGCAAACCCGACAGGGTTCGACAAAGCCTGACAGGGCCCGACGGAGCCCGACAGTGCCCAAGCAAACCTTACAGGGCCCGACGGAGCCCGACAGGGTACGAGCAAACCAGACAGGGCCTGACGGAGCCTGACAGGGCCCGAGCAAACCCGACAGGGCTCGACGGAGCCTGACAGGGCCTGAGCAAACCCAACAGGGCCCGAGCAAACCTGACAGGGCTCGACGGAGCCTTACAGGGCCCGAGCAAACCCGACAGGGCCCGAGCAAACCTGACAGGGCACGAAAGAGCCCGACAGGGCCCGAGCAAACCCGACAGGGCCCAACGGATCCCGACAGGGCCTGAGCAAACCTAACAGGGCCCGACGGAGCCTGACAGGGCCCGAGCAAACCCGACAGGGCCTGACGGAGCCTGACAGGGCCCGAGCAAACCCGACAGGGCCTGAGCGAATCTGACGGGGCCCGACGGAGCCCCACAGGACGCGGGCAAACCCGACAAGGCCCGAGCAAACCCGAAAGGGCCTGACAAGGCCCGACAGGGCCTGAGCAAACCCGACAGGACCCGACAAAGCCTGACGGGGTCCGATGGTGCCCGACAGGGCCTGAGCAAACCCGACAGGGCTCGATGGAGCCCGACAGGGCCCGAGGAAACCCGACAGGGCGCGACGGAGCCTGACAGGGCCCGAGCAAACCCGACAGGGCTCGACGGAACCCGACAGGGCCTGAGGAAACCAGACAGGGCCCGACGGAGCCCGACAGGGCCCTAGCAAACCCGACAGGGCCTGAGCAAACCCGACAGGGCTCGACGGAGCCCGACAGGGCCTGAGGAAACCAGACAGGGCCCAACGGAGCCCGACAGGGCCCTAGCAAACCCGACAGGGCTTGACAAAGCCTGACAGGGCCCGAGCAAACCCGACAGGGCCCGACGGAGCCCGACAGGGCCCGAGCAAACCCGAAAGGGCCCGACGGAGCCTGACAGGGCTCGATGGAGCCCGACAGGGCCCGAGCAAACCCGACAGGGCTCGACGGACCCCGATAGGGCCCGAGCAAACCCGACAGGGCCTGACAAAGCCCGACAGGGCCCGAGCAAACCCGAAAGGGCCCGACGAAGCCTGACAGGGCTCGATGGAGCCCGACAGGGCCCGAGGAAACCCGACAGGGCCCGACAGAGCCCGATAGGGCCCGAGCAAACCCGACAGGACCCGATGGAGCCCGACAGGGCTCAAGCAAACCCGACAGGGCCTGAGCAAATCCGACAGGGCCCGACGGAGCCCGACAGGTCTTGAGCAAACCCGAAAGGGCCCGACGGAGCCTGACAGGGCTCGATGGAGCCCGACAGGGCCCGAGGAAACCCGACAGGGCCTGATTGAGCCCGATAGGGCCCGAGAAACCCGACAGGGCCTGACGGAGCCTGACAGGGCCCGGGCAAACCCGACAGGGCACGCTGGAGCCCGACAGAGCCCGAGCAAACCCGACAGGGCCCGACAAGGCCCGACAGGGCCCGAGCAAACCTGACACGTCCTGACAAAGCCTGACAGGGCCCGACGGAGCCCGGCAGGGCCCGAGCAAACCCGAAAGAGCCTGACGGAGCCTGACAGGGCTCAGTGGAGTCCGACAGGGCCCGAGGAAACCCGACAGGGCCCGACGGAACCCGACAGGGCCCGAGCAAACCCGACAGGGCCCGACAAAGCCTGACAAGGCCCGAGAAAACCTGACAGGGCTCGACGGAGCCCGACAGGGCCCGAGCACACTCGACAGGGTCCGACGAAGCCTGACAGGGCTTCAGAAAACCCGACAGGGCCCGAGCAAACCGACAGGGCCCAACGGAGCCCGACAGGGCCCGAGGAAACCAGACAGGGCCCGACAGAGCCCGACAGGGCCCGAGCAAACCCGACAGGACCTGAGCAAACCCGACAGGGTTCGACAAAGCCTGACAGGGCTCGATGGAGCCCGACAGGGCCCAAGGAAACCCGACAGGGCCCGACAGAGCCCAACAGTGCCCAAGCAAACCTGACAGGGCCCGACGGAGCCCGACAGGGCACGAGCAAACCAGACAGGGCCTGACGGAGCCTGACAGGGCCCGAGCAAACCCGACAGGGCTCGACGGAGCCTTACAGGGCCCGAGCAAACCCGACAGGGCCCGAGCAAACCTGACAAAGCTCGACGGAGCCTGACAGGGCCCGAGCAAACCCGAAAGTGCCCGAGCAAACCTGACAGGGCACGAAGGAGCCCGACAGGGCCCGAGCAAACCCGACAGGGCCCAAAGGATCCCGACAGGGCCTGAGCAAACCTGACAGGGCCCGACGGAGCCTGACAGGACGCGGGCAAACCCGACAGGGCCCGAGCAAACCCGACAGGGCCTGAGAAGGCTTGACGGTGCCTGAGGAAACCCGACAGGACCCGACAAAGCCTGACAGGGTCCGATGGAGCCCGACAGGGCCCGAGCAAACCCGACAGGGCTCGATGGAGCCCGACAGGGCCCGAGCAAACCCGACAGGGCGCGACGGAGCCTGACAGGGCCCGAGCAAACCCGACAGGGCTCGACGGAGCCCAACAGGGCCTGAGGAAACCAGACAGGGCCCGACGGAGCCCGACAGGGCCCTAGCAAACCCGGCAGGGCCTGAGCAAACCCGACAGGGCCCGACGGAGCCCGACAGGGCCTGAGGAAACCAGACAGGGCCCGACGGAGCCCGACAGGGCCCTAGCAAACCCGACAGGGCTTGACAAAGCCTGACAGGGCCCGAGCAAACCCGACAGCGCCCGACGGAGCCCGACAGGGCCAGAGCAAACCCGTAAGGGCCCGACGGAGCCTGACAGGGCTCGATGGAGCCCAACAGGGCCCAAGGAAACCCGACAGGGCCCGAGGGAGCCCGATAGGGCCCGAGCAAACCCGACAGGGCCTGACGGAGCCTGACAGGGCGCGAGCAACCCCGACAGGGCCTGACGGAGCCTGACAGGGCCCAGGAAAACCCGACAGGGCACGCTGGAGCCCGACAGAGCCCGAGAAAACCCGACAGGGCCCGACAAGGCCCGACAGGGCCCGAGCAAACCTGACAGGGCCTGACGGAGCCCGACAGGGCCCGAGCAAACCCGAAAGGGCCCGACGAAGCCTGACAGGGCTCGATGGAGCCCGACAGGGCCCGAGCAAACCCGACAGGGCGCGACGGAGCCTGACAGGGCCCGAGCAAACCCGACAGGGCTCGACGGAGCCCAACAGGGCCTGAGGAAACCAGACAGGGCCCGACGGAGCCCGACAGGGCCTGAGGAAACCAGACAGGGCCCGACGGAGCCCGACAGGGCCCTAGCAAACCCGACAGGGCTTGACAAAGCCTGACAGGGCCCGAGCAAACCCGACAGCGCCCGACGGAGCCCGACAGGGCCAGAGCAAACCCGTAAGGGCCCGACGGAGCCTGACAGGGCTCGATGGAGCCCAACAGGGCCCAAGGAAACCCGACAGGGCCCGAGGGAGCCCGATAGGGCCCGAGCAAACCCGACAGGGCCTGACGGAGCCCGACAGGGCGCGAGCAACCCCGACAGGGCCTGACGGAGCCTGACAGGGCCCGGGCAAACCCGACAGGGCACGCTGGAGCCCGACAGAGCCCGGGAAAACCCGACAGGGCCCGACAAGGCCCGACAGGGCCCGAGCAAACCTGACAGGGCCTGACGGAGCCCGACAGGGCCCGAGCAAACCCGAAAGGGCCCGACGAAGCCTGACAGGGCTCGATGGAGCCCGACAGGGCCTGAGGAAACCCGACAGGGCCCGATGGAGCCCGATAGGGCCCGAGCAAACCCGACAGGACCCGATGGAGGCCGACAGGGCTCGAGCAAACTCGACAGGGCCTGAGCAAATCCGACAGGGCCCGACGAAGCCCAACAGGGCCCGAGCAAACCCGAAAGGGCCCAACGGAGCCTGACAGGGCTCGATGGAGCCCGACAGGGCCCGAGGAAACCCGACAGGGCCCCACGGAGCCCGATAGGGCTCGAGCAAACCCGACAGGGCCTGATGGAGCCTGACAGGGCCTGGGCAAACCCGACAGGGCACGCTGGAGCCCGACAGAGCCCGAGCAAACCCGACAGGGCCCGACAAGGCCCGACAGGGCCCGAGCAAACCTGACAGGACCTGACAAAGCCTGACAGGGCCCGACGGAGCCCGACAGGGCCTGAGCAAACCCGAAAGAGCCCGACGGAGCCTGACAGGGCTCGATAGAGTCCGACAGGGCCCGAGGAAACCCGACAGGGCCCGACGGAACCCGAGAGGGCCCGAGGGAATCCGACAGGGCCCGACGGAGCCTGACAGGGCCCGAGCAAACCCGACAGGGCCCGACAGAGCCCGACAGGACCCGAGCAAACCCGACAGGGCCCGAGCAAACCCGACAGGGCCCGACGGAGCCTGACAGGGCCCGAGCAAACCCGACAGGGCCCGAGCAAACCTGACAGGGCACGAAGGAGCCCGACAGGGCCCGAGCAAACCCGACAAGGCCCAACGGATCCCGACAGGGCCTGAGCAAACCTGACAGGGCCCAACAGAGCCCGACAGGGCACTAGCAAATCCGACAGGGCCTGACAAAGCCTGACAGGGCCCGAGCAAACCCGACAGGGCCCGAGCGAATCTGACAGGGCCCGACGGAGCCCGACAGGGCCCGAGCAAACCCGACAGGGCCTGAGCAAACCCGACAGGGTTCGACAAAGCCTGACAGGGCCCGACGGAGCCCGACAGTGCCCGAGCGAATCTGACAGGGCCCGACGGAGCGCGACAGGACGCGGGCAAACCCGACAGGTCCCGAGCAAACCCGACAGGGCCTGACAAGTCCCGACAGGGCCCGAGCAAACCTGACAGGGCTCGATGGAGCCCGACAGGGCCCGAGGAAACCCGATAGGGCCTGACGGAGCCTGACAGGGCCCGAGCAAACCCGACAGGGTTCGACGGAGCCCGACAGGGCCCGAGCAAACCCGACAGGGTCGGACGAAGCCTGACAGCGCTTCAGCAAACCCGACAGGGCCCGAGCAAACCCGACAGGGCCCAACGGAGCCCGACAGGGCCCGAGGAAACCAGACAGGGCCCGACAGAGCCCGACAGGGCCCGAGCAAACCCGACAGGGCCTGAGCAAACCCGACAGGGTTCGACAAAGCCTGACAGGGCCCGACGGAGCCCGACAGTGCCCAAGCAAACCTTACAGGGCCCGACGGAGCCCGACAGGGTACGAGCAAACCAGACAGGGCCTGACGGAGCCTGACAGGGCCCGAGCAAACCCGACAGGGCTCAACGGAGCCTGACAGGGCCTGAGCAAACCCAACAGGGCCCGAGCAAACCTGACAGGGCTCGACGGAGCCTTACAGGGCCCGAGCAAACCCGACAGGGCCCGAGCAAACCTGACAGGGCACGAAAGAGCCCGACAGGGCCCGAGCAAACCCGACAGGGCCCAACGGATCCCGACAGGGCCTGAGCAAACCTAACAGGGCCCGACGGAGCCTGACAGGGCCCGAGCAAACCCGACAGGGCCTGACGGAGCCTGACAGGGCCCGAGCAAACCCGACAGGGCCCGAGCGAATCTGACAGGGCCCGACGGAGCCCCACAGGACGCGGGCAAACCCGACAAGGCCCGAGCAAACCCGAAAGGGCCTGACAAGGCCCGACAGGGCCTGAGCAAACCCGACAGGACCCGACAAAGCCTGACGGGGTCCGATGGTGCCCGACAGGGCCTGAGCAAACCCGACAGGGCTCGATGGAGCCCGACAGGGCCCGAGGAAACCCGACAGGGCCTGAGCAAATCCGACAGGGCCCGACGGAGCCCGACAGGTCTTGAGCAAACCCGAAAGGGCCCGACGGAGCCTGACAGGGCTCGATGGAGCCCGACAGGGCCCGAGGAAACCCGACAGGGCCTGATTGAGCCCGATAGGGCCCGAGAAACCCGACAGGGCCTGACGGAGCCTGACAGGGCCCGGGCAAACCCGACAGGGCACGCTGGAGCCCGACAGAGCCCGAGCAAACCCGACAGGGCCCGACAAGGCCCGACAGGGCCCGAGCAAACCTGACACGTCCTGACAAAGCCTGACAGGGCCCGACGGAGCCCGGCAGGGCCCGAGCAAACCCGAAAGAGCCTGACGGAGCCTGACAGGGCTCAGTGGAGTCCGACAGGGCCCGAGGAAACCCGACAGGGCCCGACGGAACCCGACAGGGCCCGAGCAAACCCGACAGGGCCCGACAAAGCCTGACAAGGCCCGAGAAAACCTGACAGGGCTCGACGGAGCCCGACAGGGCCCGAGCACACTCGACAGGGTCCGACGAAGCCTGACAGGGCTTCAGAAAACCCGACAGGGCCCGAGCAAACCGACAGGGCCCAACGGAGCCCGACAGGGCCCGAGGAAACCAGACAGGGCCCGACAGAGCCCGACAGGGCCCGAGCAAACCCGACAGGACCTGAGCAAACCCGACAGGGTTCGACAAAGCCTGACAGGGCTCGATGGAGCCCGACAGGGCCCAAGGAAACCCGACAGGGCCCGACAGAGCCCAACAGTGCCCAAGCAAACCTGACAGGGCCCGACGGAGCCCGACAGGGCACGAGCAAACCAGACAGGGCCTGACGGAGCCTGACAGGGCCCGAGCAAACCCGACAGGGCTCGACGGAGCCTTACAGGGCCCGAGCAAACCCGACAGGGCCCGAGCAAACCTGACAAAGCTCGACGGAGCCTGACAGGGCCCGAGCAAACCCGAAAGTGCCCGAGCAAACCTGACAGGGCACGAAGGAGCCCGACAGGGCCCGAGCAAACCCGACAGGGCCCAAAGGATCCCGACAGGGCCTGAGCAAACCTGACAGGGCCCGACGGAGCCCGACAGGACGCGGGCAAACCCGACAGGGCCCGAGCAAACCGACAGGGCCTGAGAAGGCTTGACGGTGCCTGAGGAAACCCGACAGGACCCGACAAAGCCTGACAGGGTCCGATGGAGCCCGACAGGGCCCGAGCAAACCCGACAGGGCTCGATGGAGCCCGACAGGGCCCGAGGAAACCCGACAGGGCGCGACGGAGCCTGACAGGGCCCGAGCAAACCCGACAGGGCTCGACGGAGCCCAACAGGGCCTGAGGAAACCAGACAGGGCCCGACGGAGCCCGACAGGGCCCTAGCAAACCCGGCAGGGCCTGAGCAAACCCGACAGGGCCCGACGGAGCCCGACAGGGCCTGAGGAAACCAGACAGGGCCCGACGGAGCCCGACAGGGCCCTAGCAAACCCGACAGGTCTTGACAAAGCCTGACAGGGCCCGAGCAAACCTGACAGCGCCCGACGGAGCCCGACAGGGCCAGAGCAAACCCGTAAGGGCCCGACGGAGCCTGACAGGGCTCGATGGAGCCCAACAGGGCCCAAGGAAACCCGACAGGGCCCGAGGGAGCCCGATAGGGCCCGAGCAAACCCGACAGGGCCTGACGGAGCCCGACAGGGCGCGAGCAACCCCGACAGGGCCTGACGGAGCCTGACAGGGCCCGAGCAAACCCGACAGGACCCGATGGAGGCCGACAGGGCTCGAGCAAACCCGACAGGGCCTGAGCAAATCCGACAGGGCCCGACGAAGCCCGACAGGGCCCGAGCAAACCCGAAAGGGCCCAACGGAGCCTGACAGGGCTCGATGGAGCCCGACAGGGCCCGAGGAAACCCGACAGGGCCCCACGGAGCCCGATAGGGCTCGAGCAAACCCGACAGGGCCTGATGGAGCCTGACAGGGCCCGGGCAAACCCGACAGGGCACGCTGGAGCCCGACAGAGCCCGAGCAAACCCGACAGGGCCCGACAAGGCCCGACAGGGCCCAAGCAAACCTGACAGGACCTGACAAAGCCTGACAGGGCCCGACGGAGCCCGACAGGGCCTGAGCAAACCCGAAAGAGCCCGACGGAGCCTGACAGGGCTCGATAGAGTCCGACAGGGCCCGAGGAAACCCGACAGGGCCCGACGGAACCCGAGAGGGCCCGAGGGAATCCGACAGGGCCCGACGGAGCCTGACAGGGCCCGAGCAAACCCGACAGGGCCCGACAGAGCCCGACAGGACCCGAGCAAACCCGACAGGGCCCGAGCAAACCCGACAGGGCCCGACGGAGCCTGACAGGGCCCGAGCAAACCCGACAGGGCCCGAGCAAACCTGACAGGGCACGAAGGAGCCCGACAGGGCCCGAGCAAACCCGACAAGGCCCAACGGATCCCGACAGGGCCTGAGCAAACCTGACAGGGCCCAACAGAGCCCGACAGGGCACTAGCAAATCCGACAGGGCCTGACAAAGCCTGACAGGGCCCGAGCAAACCCGACAGGGCCCGAGCGAATCTGACAGGGCCCGACGGAGCCCGACAGGGCCCGAGCAAACCCGACAGGGCCTGAGCAAACCCGACAGGGTTCGACAAAGCCTGACAGGGCCCGACGGAGCCCGACAGTGCCCAAGCAAACCTTACAGGGCCCGACGGAGCCCGACAGGGTACGAGCAAACCAGACAGGGCCTGACGGAGCCTGACAGGGCCCGAGCAAACCCGACAGGGCTCAACGGAGCCTGACAGGGCCTGAGCAAACCCAACAGGGCCCGAGCAAACCTGACAGGGCTCGACGGAGCCTTACAGGGCCCGAGCAAACCCGACAGGGCCCGAGCAAACCTGACAGGGCACGAAAGAGCCCGACAGGGCCCGAGCAAACCCGACAGGGCCCAACGGATCCCGACAGGGCCTGAGCAAACCTAACAGGGCCCGACGGAGCCTGACAGGGCCCGAGCAAACCCGACAGGGCCTGACGGAGCCTGACAGGGCCCGAGCAAACCCGACAGGGCCCGAGCGAATCTGACAGGGCCCGACGGAGCCCCACAGGACGCGGGCAAACCCGACAAGGCCCGAGCAAACCCGAAAGGGCCTGACAAGGCCCGACAGGGCCTGAGCAAACCCGACAGGACCCGACAAAGCCTGACGGGGTCTGATGGTGCCCGACAGGGCCTGAGCAAACCCGACAGGGCTCGATGGAGCCCGACAGGGCCCGAGGAAACCCGACAGGGCGCGACGGAGCCTGACAGGGCCCGAGCAAACCCGACAGGGCTCGACGGAACCCGACAGGGCCTGAGGAAACCAGACAGGGCCCGACGGAGCCCGACAGGGCCCTAGCAAACCCGACAGGGCCTGAGCAAACCCGACAGGGCTCGACGGAGCCCGACAGGGCCTGAGGAAACCAGACAGGGCCCAACGGAGCCCGACAGGGCCCTAGCAAACCCGACAGGGCTTGACAAAGCCTGACAGGGCCCGAGCAAACCCGACAGGACCCGAGCAAACCCGACAGGGCCCGACGGAGCCCGACAGGGCCCGAGCAAACCCGAAAGGGCCCGACGGAGCCTGACAGGGCTCGATGGAGCCCGACAGGGCCCGAGCAAACCCGACAGGGCTCGACGGACCCCGATAGGGCCCGAGCAAACCCGACAGGGCCTGACAAAGCCCGACAGGGCCCGAGCAAACCCGACAGGGCCCGACAAAGCCTGACAAGGCCCGAGAAAACCTGACAGGGCTCGACGGAGCCCGACAGGGCCCGAGCACACTCGACAGGGTCCGACGAAGCCTGACAGGGCTTCAGAAAACCCGACAGGGCCCGAGCAAACCGACAGGACCTGAGCAAACCCGACAGGGTTCGACAAAGCCTGACAGGGCTCGATGGAGCCCGACAGGGCCCAAGGAAACCCGACAGGGCCCGACAGAGCCCAACAGTGCCCAAGCAAACCTGACAGGGCCCGACGGAGCCCGACAGGTCACGAGCAAACCAGACAGGGCCTGACGGAGCCTGACAGGGCCCGAGCAAACCCGACAGGGCTCGACGGAGCCTTACAGGGCCCGAGCAAACCCGACAGGGCCTGAGAAGGCTTGACGGGGCCTGAGGAAACCCGACAGGACCCGACAAAGCCTGACAGGGTCCGATGGAGCCCGACAGGGCCCGAGCAAACCCGACAGGGCTCGATGGAGCCCGACAGGGCCCGAGCAAACCCGACAGGGCGCGACGGAGCCTGACAGGGCCCGAGCAAACCCGACAGGGCTCGACGGAGCCCAACAGGGCCTGAGGAAACCAGACAGGGCCCGACGGAGCCCGACAGGGCCTGAGGAAACCCGACAGGGCCCCACGGAGCCCGATAGGGCTCGAGCAAACCCGACAGGGCCTGATGGAGCCTGACAGGGCCCGGGCAAACCCGACAGGGCACGCTGGAGCCCGACAGAGCCCGAGCAAACCCGACAGGGCCCGACAAGGCCCGACAGGGCCCGAGCAAACCTGACAGGACCTGACAAAGCCTGACAGGGCCCGACGGAGCCCGACAGGGCCTGAGCAAACCCGAAAGAGCCCGACGGAGCCTGACAGGGCTCGATAGAGTCCGACAGGGCCCGAGGAAACCCGACAGGGCCCGACGGAACCCGAGAGGGCCCGAGGGAATCCGACAGGGCCCGACGGAGCCTGACAGGGCCCGAGCAAGCCCGACAGGGCCCGACAGAGCCCGACAGGACCCGAGCAAACCCGACAGGGCCCGAGTAAACCCGACAGGGCCCGACGGAGCCTGACAGGGCCCGAGCAAACCCGACAGGGCCCGAGCAAACCTGACAGGGCACGAAGGAGCCCGACAGGGCCCGAGGAAACCCGACAAGGCCCAACGGATCCCGACAGGGCCTGAGCAAACCTGACAGGGCCCAACAGAGCCCGACAGGGCACTAGCAAATCCGACAGGGCCTGACAAAGCCTGACAGGGCCCGAGCAAACCCGACAGGGCCCGAGCGAATCTGACAGGGCCCGACGGAGCCCGACAGGACGCGGGCAAACCCGACAGGTCCCGAGCAAACCCGACAGGGCCTGACAAGGCCCGACAGGGCCCAAGGAAACCTGACAGGGCCTGACGGTGCCCGACAGGGCTCGAGCAAACCCGATAGGGTCTGACGGAGCCTGACAGAGCCCGAGCAAACCTGACAGGGCCCGAGAGAACCTTACAGGGCCCGACATAGCCCGACAGGGCGCGAGCAAACCCGACAGGGGCTGACAAGGCCGACAGGGCCTGAGCAAACTTGACAGGACTCGCCAAAGCCTGATAGGGTCCGATGGAGCCCGACAGGGCCCGAGCACACTCGACAGGGTCCGACGAAGCCTGACAGGGCTTCAGAAAACCCGACAGGGCCCGAGCAAACCGACAGGACCTGAGCAAACCCGACAGGGTTCGACAAAGCCTGACAGGGCTTCAGCAAACCCGACAGGGCCCGAGCAAACCCGACAGGGCCCGACGGAGCCCGACAGGGCCGGAGGAAACCAGACAGGGCCCGACAGAGCCCGACAGGGCCCGAGCAAACCCGACAGGGCCCGAGCAAACCCGACAGGGCCCGACGGAGCCCGACAGGGCCGGAGGAAACCAGACAGGGCCCGACAGAGCCCGACAGGGCCCGACAAGGCCCGACAGGGCCCAAGCAAACCTGACAGGACCTGACAAAGCCTGACAGGGCCCGACGGAGCCCGACAGAGCCCGAGCAAACCCGAAAGAGCCCGATGGAGCCTGACAGGGCTCGATAGAGTCCGACAGGGCCCGAGGAAACCCGACAGGGCCCGACAGAACCCGAGAGGGCCCGACGGAACCCGAGAGAGCCCGAGGAAATCCGACAGGGCTTGACAGAGCCCGACAGGACCCGAGCAAACCCGACAGGGCCCGAGCAAACCCGACAGGGTTCGACAAAGCCTGACAGGGCTCGATGGAGCCCGACAGGGCCCGAGGAAACCCGACAGGGCCCGACGGAGCCTGACAGGGCCCGAGCAAACCCGACAGGGCTCGACGGAACCCGAGAGGGCTCGACGGAACCCGAGAGGGCCCGAGGGAATCCGACAGGGCCTGACGGAGCCTGACAGGGCCCGAGCAAACCCGACAGGGCCCGACAGAGCCCGACAGGACCCGAGCAAACCCGACAGGGCCCGAGCAAACCCGACAGGGTTCGACAAAGCCTGACAGGGCTCGATGGAGCCCGACAAGGCCCGAGGAAACCCGACAGGGCCCGACGGAGCCTGACAGGGCCCGAGCAAACCCGACAGGGCTCGACGGAGCCTGACAGGGCCCGAGCAAACCCGACAGGGCCCGAGCAAACCTGACAGGGCACGAAGGAGCCCGACAGGGCCTGAGCAAACCTGACAGGGCCCAACAGAGCCCGACAGGGCTCTAGCAAATCCGACAGGGCCTGACGGAGCCTGACAGGGCCCGAGCAAACCCGACAGGGCTCGACGGAGCCTTACAGGGCTCGAGCAAACCCGACAGGGCCCGAGCAAACCTGACAGGGCACGAAGGAGCCCGACAGGGCCCGAGCAAACCCGACAAGGCCCAACGAAACCCGACAGGGCCTGAGCAAACCTGACAGGGCCCGACGGATCCCGACAGGGCACGAGCAAACCCGACAGGGCCTGACGGAGCCTGACAGGGCCCGAGCAAACCCGACAGGGCCCGAGCGAATCTGACAGGGCCCGACGGAGACCGACAGGACGCGGGCAAAACCGACAGGTCCCGAGCAAACCCGACAGGGCCTGACAAGGCCCGACAGGGCCCGAGCAAACCTGACAGGGCCTGACGGAGCCCGACATGGCTCGAGCAAACCCGATAGGGCCTGACGGAGCCTGACAGGGCCCGAGCAAACCTGACAGGGCCCAAGAGAACCTGACAGGGCCCGACGGAGCCCGACAGGGCGCGAGGAAACCCGACAGGGGCTGACAAGGCCCGACAGGGCCTAGGCAAACCCGACAGGACCCGCCAAAGCCTGATAGGGTCCGATGGAGCCCGACAGGGCCCGAGCAAACCCGACAGGGCCCGAGCAAACCTGACAGGGCTCGATGGAGCCCGACAGGGCCCGAGGAAACCCGACAGGGCGCGACAGAGCCTGACAGGGCCCGAGCAAACCCGACAGGGTTCGACGGAGCCCGACAGGGCCCGAGCAAACCCGACAGGGTCCGACGAAGCCTGACAGGGCTTCAGCAAACCCGACAGGGCCCGAGGAAACCCGACAGGACCCGAGCAAACCCGACAGGGTCCGAGGGAGCCCGACAGGGCCCGAGGAAACCGGACAGGGCCCGACAGAGCCCGACAGGGCCCGAGCAAACCCGACAGGGCCCGAGCAAACCCGACAGGGTTCGACAAAGCCTGACAGGGCTCGATGGAGCCCGACAAAGCCCGAGGAAACCCGACAGGGCCCGACGGAGCCTGACAGGGCCCGAGCAAACCCGACAGGGCTCGACGGAGCCTGACAGGGCCCGAGCAAACCCGACAGGGCCCGAGCAAACCTGACAGGGCACGAAGGAGCCCGACAGGGCCCGAGCAAACCCGACAAGGCCCAACGAAACCCGACAGGGCCTGAGCAAACCTGACAGGGCTTGACGGAGCCCGACAGGGCACGAGCAAACCCGACAGGGCCTGACGGAGCCTGACAGGGCCCGAGCAAACCCGACAGGGCCCGAGCGAATCTGACAGGGCCCGACGGAGACCGACAGGACGCGGGCAAACCCGACAGGTCCCGAGCAAACCCGACAGGGCCTGACAAGGCCCGACAGGGCCCAAGCAAACCTGACAGGGCCTGACGGAGCCCGACAGGGCTCGAGCAAACCCGATAGGGCCTGAAGGAGCCTGACAGGGCCCGAGCAAACCTGACAGGGCCCAAGAGAACCTGACAGGGCCCGACGGAGCCCGACAGGGCGCGAGCAAACCCGACAGGGGCTGACAAGGCCCGACAGGGCCCGAGCAAAACCGACAGGACCCGCCAAAGCCTGATAGGGTCCGATGGAGCCCGACAGGGCCCGAGCAAACCCGACAGGGCCCGAGCAAACCTGACAGGGCTCGATGGAGCCCGACAGGGCCCGAGGAAACCCGACAGGGCGCGACGGAGCCTGACAGGGCCTGAGCAAACCCGACAGGGTTCGACGGAGCCCGACAGGGCCCGAGCAAACCCGACAGGGCCCGAGCAAACCCGACAGGGTCCGACGAAGCCTGACAGGGCTTCAGCAAACCCGACAGGGCCCGAGCAAAACCGACAGGACCCGAGCAAACCCGACAGGGTCCGAGGGAGCCCGACAGGGCCCGAGGAAACCAGACAGGGCCCGACAGAGCCCGACAGGGCCCGAGCAAACCCGACAGGGCCCGAGCAAACCCGACAGGGTTCGACAAAGCCTGACAGGGCTTGATGGAGCCCGACAGGGCCCGAGGAAGCCCGACAGGGCCCGACGGAGCCTGACAGAGCCCGAGCAAACCCGACAGGGCTCGACGGAGCCCGATAGGGCCCGAGCAAACCCGACAGGGCCCGATGGAGCCCGACAGGGCTCGAACAAACCCGACAGGGCCTGAGCAAATTCAACAGGGCCCGACGGAGCCCGACAGGGCCCAAGCAAACCCGAAAGGGCCCGACGGAGACTGACACGGCTCGATGGAGCCCGACAGGGCCCGAGGAAACCCGACAGGGCCCCACGGATCCCGATAGGGCCCGAGCAACCCGACAGGGCCTGACGGAGCCCGACAGGGCCCGAGCAAACCCGACAGGGCACGCTGGAGCCCGACAGAGCCCGAGCAAACCCGACAGGGCCCGACAAGGCTTGACAGGGCCCGAGCAAACCTGACACGACCTGACAAAGCCTGACAGGGCCCGACGGAGCCCAACAGGGCTTGAGCAAACCCGAAAGAGCCCGACGGAGCCTGACAGGGCTCGATGGAGCCCGACAGGGCCCGAGGAAACCCGACAGGGCCCCACGGAGCCCGATACGGCCCGAGCAAACCCGACAGGGCCTGATGGAGCCTGACAGGGCCCGGGCAAACCCGACAGGGCACGCTGGAGCCCGACAGAGCCCGAGCAAACCCAACAGGGCCCGACAAGGCCCGACAGGGCCCGAGCAAACCTGACAGGACCTGAGAAAGCCTGACAGGGCCCGACGGAGCCCGACAGGGCCTGAGCAAACCCGAAAAAGCCCGACGGAGCCTGACAGGGCTCGATAGAGTCCGACAGGGCCCGAGGAAACCCGACAGGGCCCGACGGAACCCGACAGGGCCCGACAGAACCCGAGAGGGCCTGAGGAAATCCGACAGGGCTTGACAGAGCCTGACAGGACCCGAGCAAACCCGACAGGGCCCGAGCAAACCCGACAGGGTTCGACAAAGCCTGACAGGGCTCGATGGAGCCCGACAGGGCCCGAGGAAACCCGACAGGGCCCGACGGAGCCTGACAGGGCCCGAGCAAACCCGACAGGGCTCGACGGAGCCTTACAGGGCCCGAGCAAACCCGACAGGGCCCGAGCAAACCTGACAGGGCACGAAGGAGCCCGACAGGGCCCGAGCAAACCCGACAAGGCCCAACGAAACCCGACAGGGCCTGAGCAAACCTGACAGGGCCCGACGGAGCCCGACAGGGCACGAGCAAACCCGACAGGGCCTGACGGAGCCTGACAGGGCCCGAGCAAACCCGACAGGGCCCGAGGGAATCTGACAGGGCCTGACGGAGCCCGACAGGACGCGGGCAAACCCGACAGGTCCCGAGCAAACCC
Source organism: Patagioenas fasciata (assembly GCF_037038585.1). Taxonomy (NCBI): domain Eukaryota; kingdom Metazoa; phylum Chordata; class Aves; order Columbiformes; family Columbidae; genus Patagioenas; species Patagioenas fasciata. The sequence goes on along the minus strand of NW_027288767.1, from coordinate 1,745,785 downwards.
GACAGGGCCTGACAAGGCCCGACAGGGCCCGAGCAAACCTGACAGGGCCTGACGGAGCCCGACATGGCTCGAGCAAACCCGATAGGGCCTGACGGAGCCTGACAGGGCCCGAGCAAACCTGACAGGGCCCAAGAGAACCTGACAGGGCCCGACGGAGCCCGACAGGGCGCGAGCAAACCCGACAGGGGCTGACAAGGCCTGACAGGGCCTGAGCAAACCCGACAGGACCCGCCAAAGCCTGATAGGGTCCGATGGAGCCCGACAGGGCCCGAGCAAACCCGACAGGGCCCGAGCAAACCTGACAGGGCTCGATGGAGCCCGACAGGGCCCGAGGAAACCCAACAGGGCGCGACAGAGCCTGACAGGGCCCGAGCAAACCCGACAGGGTTCGACGGAGCCCGACAGGGCCCGAGCAAACCCGACAGGGTCCGACGAAGCCTGACAGGGCTTCAGCAAACCCAACAGGGCCCGAGGAAACCCGACAGGACCCGAGCAAACCCGACAGGGTCCGAGGGAGCCCGACAGGGCCCGAGGAAACCGGACAGGGCCCGACAGAGCCCGACACGGCCCGAGCAAACCCGACAGGGCCCGAGCAAACCCGACAGGGTTCGACAAAGCCTGACAGGGCTCGATGGAGCCCGACAGGGCCCGAGGAAACCCGACAGGGCCCGACGGAGCCTGACAGGGCCCGAGCAAACCCGACAGGGCTCGACGGAGCCTTACAGGGCCCGAGCAAACCCGACAGGGCCCGAGCAAACCTGACAGGGCACGAAGGAGCCCGACAGGGCCCGAGCAAACCCGACAGAGCCTGAGCAAACCTGACAGGGCCCGACGGAGCCCGACAGGGCACGAGCAAACCCGACAGGGCCTGACGGAGCCTGACAGGGCCCGAGCAAACCCGACAGGGCCCGAGCGAATCTGACAGGGCCCGACGGAGCCCGACAGGACGCGGGCAAACCCGACAGGTCCCGAGCAAACCCGACAGGGCCTGACAAGGCCCGACAGGGCCCGAGCAAACCTGACAGGGCCTGACGGAGCCCGACAGGGGTCGAGCAAACCCGATAGGGCCTGACGGAGCCTGACAGGGCCCGAGCAAACCTGACAGGGCCCGAGAGAACCTGACAGGGCCCGACGGAGCCCGACAGGGCGCGAGCAAACCCGACAGGGGCTGACAAGGCCCGACAGGGCCTGAGCAAACCCGACAGGACCCGCCAAAGCCTGATAGGGTCCGATGGAGCCCGACAGGGCCTGAGGAAACCCGACAGGGCGCGACGGAGCCTGACAGGGCCCGAGAAAACCCGACAGGGTTCGACGGAGCCCGACAGGGCCCGAGCAAACCGACAGGGCCCAACGGAGCCCGACAGGGCCCGAGGAAACCAGACAGAACCCGACAGAGCCCGACAGGGCCCGAGCAAACCCGAGAGGGCCTGAGCAAACCCGACAGGGTTCGACAAAGCCTGACAGGGCTCGATGGAGCCCGACAGGGCCCAAGGAAACCCGACAGGGCCTAACGGAGCCCGACAGTGCCCAAGCAAACCTGACAGGGCCCGACGGAGCCCGACAGGGCACGAGCAAACCAGACAGGGCCTGACGGAGCCTGACAGGGCCCGAGCAAACCCGACAGGGCCCAACGGATCCCGACAGGGCCCAAGCAAACCTGACAGGGCCCGACGGAGCCCGACAGGGCACGAGCTAACTCGACAGAGCCTGACGTAGCCTGACAGGGCCCGAGCAAACCCGACAGGGCCCGAGCGAAACTGACAGTGCCCGACGGAGCCCGACAGGACGTGGGCAAACCCGACAGGGCCCGAGCAAACCCGACAGGGCCAGACAAGACCCGACAGGGCCTGAGCAAACCCGACAGGACCCGACAAAGCCTGACAGGGCTCGATGGAGCCCGACAGGGCCCAAGGAAACCCGACAGGGCCCGACGGAGCCCGATAGGGCCCGAGCAAACCCGACAGGGCCTGACGGAGCCCGACAGGGCCCGAGCAAACCTGAAAGGGCCCGACGAAGCCTGACAGGGCTCGATGGAGCCCGACAGGGCCCGAGGAAACCCGACAGGGCCCGACGGAGCCCGATAGGGCCCGAGCAAACCCGACAGGGCCCGATGGAGCCCGACAGGGCTCGAACAAACCCGACAGGGCCTGAGCAAATCCGACAGGGCCCGACAGAGCCCGACAGAGCCCGACAGGGCCCGAGCAAACCCGAAAGAGCCCGACGGAGCCTGACAGGGCTCGATGGAGCCCGACAGGGCCCGAGGAAACCCGACAGTCCCCCAGGGAGCCCGATAGGGCCCGAGCAAACCCGACAGGGCCTGACGGAGCCCGACAGGGCCCGAGCAAACCCGACAGGGCACGATGGAGCCCGACAGAGCCCGAGCAAACCCGACAGGGCCCGACAAGGCCCGACAGGGCCCGAGCAAACCTGACAGGACCTGACAAAGCCTGACAGGGCCCGACGGAGCCCGACAGGGCTTGAGCAAACCCGAAAGAGCCCGACGGAGCCTGACAGGGCTCGATGGAGCCCGACAGGGCCTGAGGAAACCCGACAGGGCCCGATGGAGCCTGACAGGGCCCGAGCAAACCCGAAAGGGCCCGACAGAGCCCGACAGGACCCGAGCAAACCCGACAGGGCCCGAGCAAACCCGACAGGGTTCGACAAAGCCTGACAGGGCTCGATGGAGACCGACAGGGCCCGAGGAAACCCGACAGGGCCCGACGGAGCCTGACAGGGCCCGAGCAAACCCGACAGGGCTCGACAGAGCCTTGCAGGGCCCGAGCAAACCCGACAGGGCCCGAGCAAACCTGACAGGGCACGAAGGAGCCCGACAGGGCCCGAGCAAACCCGACAAGGCCCAACGGATCCCGACAGGGCCTGAGCAAACCTGACAGGGCCCGACGGAGCCCGACAGAGCCCGAGCAAACCCGACAGGGCCCGAGCGAATCTGACAGGGCCCGACGGAGCCCGACAGGATGCGGGCAAACCCGACAGGTCCCGAGCAAACCGGACAAAGCCTGACAAGGCCTGACAGGGCCCGAGCAAACCAGACAGGGCCTGACGGAGCCCGACAGGGCTCCAGCAAACCCGATAGGGCCTGACGGAGCCTGGCAGGGCCCGAGTAAACCTGAAAGGGCCCGAGAGAACCTGACAGGGCCCGACGGAGCCCGACAGGGCGCGAGCACACCCGACAGGGGCTGACAAGGCCCGACAGGGCCTGAGCAAACCCGACAGGACCCGCCAAAGCCTGATAGGGTCCGATGGAGCCCGACAGGGCCTGAGGAAACCCGACAGGGCGCGACGGAGCCTGACAGGGCCCGAGCAAACCCGACAGGGTTCGACGGAGCCCGACAGGGCCCGAGCAAACCGACAGGGCCCAACGGAGCCCGACAGGGCCCGAGGAAACCAGACAGGGCCCGACAGAGCCCGACAGGGCCCGAGCAAACCCGAGAGGGCCTGAGCAAACCCGACAGGGTTCGACAAAGCCTGACAGGGCTCGATGGAGCCCGACAGGGCCCAAGGAAACCCGACAGGGCCTGACGGAGCCCGACAGTGCCCAAGCAAACCTGACAGGGCCCGACGGAGCCCGACAGGGCACGAGCAAACCAGACAGGGCCTGACGGAGCCTGACAGGGCCCGAGCAAACCCGACAGGGCTCGACGGAGCCTTACAGGGCCCGAGCAAACCCGACAGGGCCCGAGCAAACCTGACAGGGCACGAAGGAGCCCGACAGGGCCCGAGCAAACCCGACAAGGCCCAACGAAACCCGACAGGGCCTGAGCAAACCTGACAGGGCCCGACGGAGCCCGACAGGGCACGAGCAAACCCGACAGGGCCTGACGGAGCCTGACAGGGCCCGAGCAAACCCGACAGGGCCCGAGTGAATCTGACAGGGCCTGACGGAGCCCGACAGGACGCGGGCAAACCCGACAGGTCCCGAGCAAACCTGACAGGGCCTGACAAGGCCCGACAGGGCCCGAGCAAACCTGACAGGGCCTGACGGAGCCCGACATGGCTCGAGCAAACCCTATAGGGCCTGACGGAGCCTGACAGGGCCCGAGCAAACCTGACAGGGCCCAAGAGAACCTGACAGGGCCCGACGGAGCCCGATAGGGCCCGAGCAAACCCGACAGGGCCTGACGGAGCCCGACAGGGCCCGAGCAAACCTGAAAGGGCCCGACGAAGCCTGACAGGGCTCGATGGAGCCCGACAGGGCCCGAGGAAACCCGACAGGGCCTGACGGAGCCCGATAGGGCCCGAGCAAACCCGACAGGGCCCGATGGAGCCCGACAGGGCTCGAACAAACCCGACAGGGCCTGAGCAAATCCGACAGGGCCCGACAGAGCCCGACAGAGCCCGACAGGGCCCGAGCAAACCCGAAAGAGCCCGACGGAGCCTGACAGGGCTCGATGGAGCCCGACAGGGCCCGAGGAAACCCGACAGTCCCCCAGGGAGCCCGATAGGGCCCGAGCAAACCCGACAGGGCCTGACGGAGCCCGACAGGGCCCGAGCAAACCCGACAGGGCACGATGGAGCCCGACAGAGCCCGAGCAAACCCGACAGGGCCCGACAAGGCCCGACAGGGCCCGAGCAAACCTGACAGGACCTGACAAAGCCTGACAGGGCCCGACGGAGCCCGACAGGGCTTGAGCAAACCCGAAAGAGCCCGACGGAGCCTGACAGGGCTCGATGGAGCCCGACAGGGCCTGAGGAAACCCGACAGGGCCCGATGGAGCCTGACAGGGCCCGAGCAAACCCGAAAGGGCCCGACAGAGCCCGACAGGACCCGAGCAAACCCGACAGGGCCCGAGCAAACCCGACAGGGTTCGACAAAGCCTGACAGGGCTCGATGGAGACCGACAGGGCCCGAGGAAACCCGACAGGGCCCGACGGAGCCTGACAGGGCCCGAGCAAACCCGACAGGGCTCGACAGAGCCTTGCAGGGCCCGAGCAAACCCGACAGGGCCCGAGCAAACCTGACAGGGCACGAAGGAGCCCGACAGGGCCCGAGCAAACCCGACAAGGCCCAACGGATCCCGACAGGGCCTGAGCAAACCTGACAGGGCCCGACAAAGCCCGACAGAGCCCGAGCAAACCCGACAGGGCCCGAGCGAATCTGACAGGGCCCGACAGAGCCCGACAGGATGCGGGCAAACCCGACAGGTCCCGAGCAAACCGGACAAAGCCTGACAAGGCCTGACAGGGCCCGAGCAAACCAGACAGTGCCTGACGGAGCCCGACAGGGCTCCAGCAAACCCGATAGGGCCTGACGGAGCCTGGCAGGGCCCGAGTAAACCTGAAAGGGCCCGAGAGAACCTGACAGGGCCCGACGGAGCCCGACAGGGCGCGAGCACACCCGACAGGGGCTGACAAGGCCCGACAGGGCCTGAGCAAACCCGACAGGACCCGCCAAAGCCTGATAGGGTCCGATGGAGCCCGACAGGGCCTGAGGAAACCCGACAGGGCGCGACGGAGCCTGACAGGGCCCGAGCAAACCCGACAGGGTTCGACGGAGCCCGACAGGGCCCGAGCAAACCGACAGGGCCCAACGGAGCCCGACAGGGCCCGAGGAAACCAGACAGGGCCCGACAGAGCCCGACAGGGCCCGAGCAAACCCGAGAGGGCCTGAGCAAACCCGACAGGGTTCGACAAAGCCTGACAGGGCTCGATGGAGCCCGACAGGGCCCAAGGAAACCCGACAGGGCCTGACGGAGCCCGACAGTGCCCAAGCAAACCTGACAGGGCCCGACGGAGCCCGACAGGGCACGAGCAAACCAGACAGGGCCTGACGGAGCCTGACAGGGCCCGAGCAAACCCGACAGGGCTCGACGGAGCCTTACAGGGCCCGAGCAAACCCGACAGGGCCCGAGCAAACCTGACAGGGCACGAAGGAGCCCGACAGGGCCCGAGCAAACCCGACAAGGCCCAACGAAACCCGACAGGGCCTGAGCAAACCTGACAGGGCCCGACGGAGCCCGACAGGGCACGAGCAAACCCGACAGGGCCTGACGGAGCCTGACAGGGCCCGAGCAAACCCGACAGGGCCCGAGTGAATCTGACAGGGCCTGACGGAGCCCGACAGGACGCGGGCAAACCCGACAGGTCCCGAGCAAACCTGACAGGGCCTGACAAGGCCCGACAGGGCCCGAGCAAACCTGACAGGGCCTGACGGAGCCCGACATGGCTCGAGCAAACCCGATAGGGCCTGACGGAGCCTGACAGGGCCCGAGCAAACCTGACAGGGCCCAAGAGAACCTGACAGGGCCCGACGGAGCCCGATAGGGCCCGAGCAAACCCGACAGGGCCTGACGGAGCCCGACAGGGCCCGAGCAAACCTGAAAGGGCCCGACGAAGCCTGACAGGGCTCGATGGAGCCCGACAGGGCCCGAGGAAACCCGACAGGGCCTGACGGAGCCCGATAGGGCCCGAGCAAACCCGACAGGGCCCGATGGAGCCCGACAGGGCTCGAACAAACCCGACAGGGCCTGAGCAAATCCGACAGGGCCCGACAGAGCCCGACAGAGCCCGACAGGGCCCGAGCAAACCCGAAAGAGCCCGACGGAGCCTGACAGGGCTCGATGGAGCCCGACAGGGCCCGAGGAAACCCGACAGTCCCCCAGGGAGCCCGATAGGGCCCGAGCAAACCCGACAGGGCCTGACGGAGCCCGACAGGGCCCGAGCAAACCCGACAGGGCACGATGGAGCCCGACAGAGCCCGAGCAAACCCGACAGGGCCCGACAAGGCCCGACAGGGCCCGAGCAAACCTGACAGGACCTGACAAAGCCTGACAGGGCCCGACGGAGCCCGACAGGGCTTGAGCAAACCCGAAAGAGCCCGACGGAGCCTGACAGGGCTCGATGGAGCCCGACAGGGCCTGAGGAAACCCGACAGGGCCCGATGGAGCCTGACAGGGCCCGAGCAAACCCGAAAGGGCCCGACAGAGCCCGACAGGACCCGAGCAAACCCGACAGGGCCCGAGCAAACCCGACAGGGTTCGACAAAGCCTGACAGGGCTCGATGGAGACCGACAGGGCCCGAGGAAACCCGACAGGGCCCGACGGAGCCTGACAGGGCCCGAGCAAACCCGACAGGGCTCGACAGAGCCTTGCAGGGCCCGAGCAAACCCGACAGGGCCCGAGCAAACCTGACAGGGCACGAAGGAGCCCGACAGGGCCCGAGCAAACCCGACAAGGCCCAACGGATCCCGACAGGGCCTGAGCAAACCTGACAGGGCCCGACGGAGCCCGACAGAGCCCGAGCAAACCCGACAGGGCCCGAGCGAATCTGACAGGGCCCGACGGAGCCCGACAGGATGCGGGCAAACCCGACAGGTCCCGAGCAAACCGGACAAAGCCTGACAAGGCCTGACAGGGCCCGAGCAAACCAGACAGGGCCTGACGGAGCCCGACAGGGCTCCAGCAAACCCGATAGGGCCTGACGGAGCCTGGCAGGGCCCGAGTAAACCTGAAAGGGCCCGAGAGAACCTGACAGGGCCCGACGGAGCCCGACAGGGCGCGAGCACACCCGACAGGGGCTGACAAGGCCCGACAGGGCCTGAGCAAACCCGACAGGACCCGCCAAAGCCTGATAGGGTCCGATGGAGCCCGACAGGGCCTGAGGAAACCCGACAGGGCGCGACGGAGCCTGACAGGGCCCGAGCAAACCCGACAGGGTTCGACGGAGCCCGACAGGGCCCGAGCAAACCGACAGGGCCCAACGGAGCCCGACAGGGCCCGAGGAAACCAGACAGGGCCCGACAGAGCCCGACAGGGCCCGAGCAAACCCGAGAGGGCCTGAGCAAACCCGACAGGGTTCGACAAAGCCTGACAGGGCTCGATGGAGCCCGACAGGGCCCAAGGAAACCCGACAGGGCCTGACGGAGCCCGACAGTGCCCAAGCAAACCTGACAGGGCCCGATGGAGCCCGACAGGGCACGAGCAAACCAGACAGGGCCTGACGGAGCCTGACAGGGCCCGAGCAAACCCGACAGGGCTCGACGGAGCCTTACAGGGCCCGAGCAAACCCGACAGGGCCCGAGCAAACCTGACAGGGCACGAAGGAGCCCGACAGGGCCCGAGGAAACCGGACAGGGCCCGACAGAGCCCGACACGGCCCGAGCAAACCCGACAGGGCCCGAGCAAACCCGACAGGGTTCGACAAAGCCTGACAGGGCTCGATGGAGCCCGACAGGGCCCGAGGAAACCCGACAGGGCCCGACGGAGCCTGACAGGGCCCGAGCAAACCCGACAGGGCTCGACGGAGCCTTACAGGGCCCGAGCAAACCCGACAGGGCCCGAGCAAACCTGACAGGGCACGAAGGAGCCCGACAGGGCCCGAGCAAACCCGACAGAGCCTGAGCAAACCTGACAGGGCCCGACGGAGCCCGACAGGGCACGAGCAAACCCAACAGGGCCTGACGGAGCCTGACAGGGCCCGAGCAAACCCGACAGGGCCCGAGCGAATCTGACAGGGCCCGACGGAGCCCGACAGGACGCGGGCAAACCCGACAGGTCCCGAGCAAACCCGACAGGGCCTGACAAGGCCCGACAGGGCCCGAGCAAACCTGACAGGGCCTGACGGAGCCCGACAGGGGTCGAGCAAACCCGATAGGGCCTGACGGAGCCTGACAGGGCCCGAGCAAACCTGACAGGGCCCGAGAGAACCTGACAGGGCCCGACGGAGCCCGACAGGGCGCGAGCAAACCCGACAGGGGCTGACAAGGCCCGACAGGGCCTGAGCAAACCCGACAGGACCCGCCAAAGCCTGATAGGGTCCGATGGAGCCCGACAGGGCCTGAGGAAACCCGACAGGGCGCGACGGAGCCTGACAGGGCCCGAGCAAACCCGACAGGGTTCGACGGAGCCCGACAGGGCCCGAGCAAACCGACAGGGCCCAACGGAGCCCGACAGGGCCCGAGGAAACCAGACAGGGCCCGACAGAGCCCGACAGGGCCCGAGCAAACCCGAGAGGGCCTGAGCAAACCCGACAGGGTTCGACAAAGCCTGACAGGGCTCGATGGAGCCCGACAGGGCCCAAGGAAACCCGACAGGGCCTGACGGAGCCCGACAGTGCCCAAGCAAACCTGACAGGGCCCGACGGAGCCCGACAGGGCACGAGCAAACCAGACAGGGCCTGACGGAGCCTGACAGGGCCCGAGCAAACCCGACAGGGCCCAACGGATCCCGACAGGGCCCAAGCAAACCTGACAGGGCCCGACGGAGCCCGACAGGGCACGAGCTAACTCGACAGAGCCTGACGTAGCCTGACAGGGCCCGAGCAAACCCGACAGGGCCCGAGCGAAACTGACAGTGCCCGACGGAGCCCGACAGGACGTGGGCAAACCCGACAGGGCCCGAGCAAACCCGACAGGGCCAGACAAGACCCGACAGGGCCTGAGCAAACCCGACAGGACCCGACAAAGCCTGACAGGGCTCGATGGAGCCCGACAGGGCCCAAGGAAACCCGACAGGGCCCGTCGGAGCCCGATAGGGCCCGAGCAAACCCGACAGGGCCTGACGGAGCCCGACAGGGCCCGAGCAAACCTGAAAGGGCCCGACGAAGCCTGACAGGGCTCGATGGAGCCCGACAGGGCCCGAGGAAACCCGACAGGGCCCGACGGAGCCCGATAGGGCCCGAGCAAACCCGACAGGGCCCGATGGAGCCCGACAGGGCTCGAACAAACCCGACAGGGCCTGAGCAAATCCGACAGGGCCCGACAGAGCCCGACAGAGCCCGACAGGGCCCGAGCAAACCCGAAAGAGCCCGACGGAGCCTGACAGGGCTCGATGGAGCCCGACAGGGCCCGAGGAAACCCGACAGTCCCCCAGGGAGCCCGATAGGGCCCGAGCAAACCCGACAGGGCCTGACGGAGCCCGACAGGGCCCGAGCAAACCCGACAGGGCACGATGGAGCCCGACAGAGCCCGAGCAAACCCGACAGGGCCCGACAAGGCCCGACAGGGCCCGAGCAAACCTGACAGGACCTGACAAAGCCTGACAGGGCCCGACGGAGCCCGACAGGGCTTGAGCAAACCCGAAAGAGCCCGACGGAGCCTGACAGGGCTCGATGGAGCCCGACAGGGCCTGAGGAAACCCGACAGGGCCCGATGGAGCCTGACAGGGCCCGAGCAAACCCGAAAGGGCCCGACAGAGCCCGACAGGACCCGAGCAAACCCGACAGGGCCCGAGCAAACCCGACAGGGTTCGACAAAGCCTGACAGGGCTCGATGGAGACCGACAGGGCCCGAGGAAACCCAACAGGGCCCGACGGAGCCTGACAGGGCCCGAGCAAACCCGACAGGGCTCGACAGAGCCTTGCAGGGCCCGAGCAAACCCGACAGGGCCCGAGCAAACCTGACAGGGCACGAAGGAGCCCGACAGGGCCCGAGCAAACCCGACAAGGCCCAACGGATCCCGACAGGGCCTGAGCAAACCTGACAGGGCCCGACGGAGCCCGACAGAGCCCGAGCAAACCCGACAGGGCCCGAGCGAATCTGACAGGGCCCGACGGAGCCCGACAGGATGCGGGCAAACCCGACAGGTCCCGAGCAAACCGGACAAAGCCTGACAAGGCCTGACAGGGCCCGAGCAAACCAGACAGGGCCTGACGGAGCCCGACAGGGCTCCAGCAAACCCGATAGGGCCTGACGGAGCCTGGCAGGGCCCGAGTAAACCTGAAAGGGCCCGAGAGAACCTGACAGGGCCCGACGGAGCCCGACAGGGCGCGAGCACACCCGACAGGGGCTGACAAGGCCCGACAGGGCCTGAGCAAACCCGACAGGACCCGCCAAAGCCTGATAGGGTCCGATGGAGCCCGACAGGGCCTGAGGAAACCCGACAGGGCGCGACGGAGCCTGACAGGGCCCGAGCAAACCCGACAGGGTTCGACGGAGCCCGACAGGGCCCGAGCAAACCGACAGGGCCCAACGGAGCCCGACAGGGCCCGAGGAAACCAGACAGGGCCCGACAGAGCCCGACAGGGCCCGAGCAAACCCGAGAGGGCCTGAGCAAACCCGACAGGGTTCGACAAAGCCTGACAGGGCTCGATGGAGCCCGACAGGGCCCAAGGAAACCCGACAGGGCCTGACGGAGCCCGACAGTGCCCAAGCAAACCTGACAGGGCCCGATGGAGCCCGACAGGGCACGAGCAAACCAGACAGGGCCTGACGGAGCCTGACAGGGCCCGAGCAAACCCGACAGGGCTCGACGGAGCCTTACAGGGCCCGAGCAAACCCGACAGGGCCCGAGCAAACCTGACAGGGCACGAAGGAGCCCGACAGGGCCCGAGCAAACCCGACAAGGCCCAACGAAACCCGACAGGGCCTGAGCAAACCTGACAGGGCCCGACGGAGCCCGACAGGGCACGAGCAAACCCGACAGGGCCTGACGGAGCCTGACAGGGCCCGAGCAAACCCGACAGGGCCCGAGTGAATCTGACAGGGCCTGACGGAGCCCGACAGGACGCGGGCAAACCCGACAGGTCCCGAGCAAACCTGACAGGGCCTGACAAGGCCCGACAGGGCCCGAGCAAACCTGACAGGGCCTGACGGAGCCCGACATGGCTCGAGCAAACCCGATAGGGCCTGACGGAGCCTGACAGGGCCCGAGCAAACCTGACAGGGCCCAAGAGAACCTGACAGGGCCCGACGGAGCCCGATAGGGCCCGAGCAAACCCGACAGGGCCTGACGGAGCCCGACAGGGCCCGAGCAAACCTGAAAGGGCCCGACGAAGCCTGACAGGGCTCGATGGAGCCCGACAGGGCCCGAGGAAACCCGACAGGGCCTGACGGAGCCCGATAGGGCCCGAGCAAACCCGACAGGGCCCGATGGAGCCCGACAGGGCTCGAACAAACCCGACAGGGCCTGAGCAAATCCGACAGGGCCCGACAGAGCCCGACAGAGCCCGACAGGGCCCGAGCAAACCCGAAAGAGCCCGACGGAGCCTGACAGGGCTCGATGGAGCCCGACAGGGCCCGAGGAAACCCGACAGTCCCCCAGGGAGCCCGATAGGGCCCGAGCAAACCCGACAGGGCCTGACGGAGCCCGACAGGGCCCGAGCAAACCCGACAGGGCACGATGGAGCCCGACAGAGCCCGAGCAAACCCGACAGGGCCCGACAAGGCCCGACAGGGCCCGAGCAAACCTGACAGGACCTGACAAAGCCTGACAGGGCCCGACGGAGCCCGACAGGGCTTGAGCAAACCCGAAAGAGCCCGACGGAGCCTGACAGGGCTCGATGGAGCCCGACAGGGCCTGAGGAAACCCGACAGGGCCCGATGGAGCCTGACAGGGCCCGAGCAAACCCGAAAGGGCCCGACAGAGCCCGACAGGACCCGAGCAAACCCGACAGGGCCCGAGCAAACCCGACAGGGTTCGACAAAGCCTGACAGGGCTCGATGGAGACCGACAGGGCCCGAGGAAACCCGACAGGGCCCGACGGAGCCTGACAGGGCCCGAGCAAACCCGACAGGGCTCGACAGAGCCTTGCAGGGCCCGAGCAAACCCGACAGGGCCCGAGCAAACCTGACAGGGCACGAAGGAGCCCGACAGGGCCCGAGCAAACCCGACAAGGCCCAACGGATCCCGACAGGGCCTGAGCAAACCTGACAGGGCCCGACGGAGCCCGACAGAGCCCGAGCAAACCCGACAGGGCCCGAGCGAATCTGACAGGGCCCGACGGAGCCCGACAGGATGCGGGCAAACCCGACAGGTCCCGAGCAAACCGGACAAAGCCTGACAAGGCCTGACAGGGCCCGAGCAAACCAGACAGGGCCTGACGGAGCCCGACAGGGCTCCAGCAAACCCGATAGGGCCTGACGGAGCCTGGCAGGGCCCGAGTAAACCTGAAAGGGCCCGAGAGAACCTGACAGGGCCCGACGGAGCCCGACAGGGCGCGAGCACACCCGACAGGGGCTGACAAGGCCCGACAGGGCCTGAGCAAACCCGACAGGACCCGCCAAAGCCTGATAGGGTCCGATGGAGCCCGACAGGGCCTGAGGAAACCCGACAGGGCGCGACGGAGCCTGACAGGGCCCGAGCAAACCCGACAGGGCCCGAGCAAACCCGACAGGGTTCGACAAAGCCTGACAGGGCTCGATGGAGACCGACAGGGCCCGAGGAAACCCGACAGGGCCCGACGGAGCCTGACAGGGCCCGAGCAAACCCGACAGGGCTCGACAGAGCCTTGCAGGGCCCGAGCAAACCCGACAGGGCCCGAGCAAACCTGACAGGGCACGAAGGAGCCCGACAGGGCCCGAGCAAACCCGACAAGGCCCAACGGATCCCGACAGGGCCTGAGCAAACCTGACAGGGCCCGACGGAGCCCGACAGAGCCCGAGCAAACCCGACAGGGCCCGAGCGAATCTGACAGGGCCCGACGGAGCCCGACAGGATGCGGGCAAACCCGACAGGTCCCGAGCAAACCGGACAAAGCCTGACAAGGCCTGACAGGGCCCGAGCAAACCAGACAGGGCCTGACGGAGCCCGACAGGGCTCCAGCAAACCCGATAGGGCCTGACGGAGCCTGGCAGGGCCCGAGTAAACCTGAAAGGGCCCGAGAGAACCTGACAGGGCCCGACGGAGCCCGACAGGGCGCGAGCACACCCGACAGGGGCTGACAAGGCCCGACAGGGCCTGAGCAAACCCGACAGGACCCGCCAAAGCCTGATAGGGTCCGATGGAGCCCGACAGGGCCTGAGGAAACCCGACAGGGCGCGACGGAGCCTGACAGGGCCCGAGCAAACCCGACAGGGTTCGACGGAGCCCGACAGGGCCCGAGCAAACCGACAGGGCCCAACGGAGCCCGACAGGGCCCGAGGAAACCAGACAGGGCCCGACAGAGCCCGACAGGGCCCGAGCAAACCCGAGAGGGCCTGAGCAAACCCGACAGGGTTCGACAAAGCCTGACAGGGCTCGATGGAGCCCGACAGGGCCCAAGGAAACCCGACAGGGCCTGACGGAGCCCGACAGTGCCCAAGCAAACCTGACAGGGCCCGACGGAGCCCGACAGGGCCCGAGCAAACCTGACAGGGCACGAAGGAGCCCGACAGGGCCTGAGCAAACCTGACAGGGCCCAACAGAGCCCGACAGGGCACTAGCAAATCCGACAGGGCCTGACGGAGCCTGACAGGGCCCGAGCAAACCCGACAGGGCTCGACGGAGCCTTACAGGGCCCGAGCAAACCCGACAGTGCCCGAGCAAACCTGACAGGGCACGAAGGAGCCCGACAGGGCCCGAGCAAACCCGACAAGGCCCAACGAAACCCGACAGGGCCTGAGCAAACCTGACAGGGCCCGACGGAGCCCGACAGGGCACGAGCAAACCCGACAGGGCCTGACGGAGCCTGACAGGGCCCGAGCAAACCCGACAGGGCCCGAGCGAATCTGACAGGGCCCGACGGAGCCCGACAGGACGCGGGCAAACCCGACAGGTCCCGAGCAAACCCGACAGGGCCTGACAAGGCCCGACAGGGCCCGAGCAAACCTGACAGGGCCTGATGGAGCCCGACATGGCTCGAGCAAACCCGATAGGGCCTGACGGAGCCTGACAGGGCCCGAGCAAACCTGACAGGTCCCAAGAGAACCTGACAAGGCCCGACGGAGCCCGACAGGGCGCGAGCAAACCCGACAGGGCCCGAGCAAACCTGACAGGGCTCGATGGAGCCCGACAGGGCCCGAGGAAACCCGACAGGGCGCGACAGAGCCTGACAGGGCCCGAGCAAACCCGACAGGGTTCGAGGGAGCCCGACAGGGCCCGAGCAAACCCGACAGGGTCCGACGAAGCCTGACAGGGCTTCAGCAAACCCGACAGGGCCCGAGGAAACCCGACAGGACCCGAGCAAACCCGACAGGGTCCGAGGGAGCCCGACAGGGCCCGAGGAAACCGGACAGGGCCCGACAGAGCCCGACAGGGCCCGAGCAAACCCGACAGGGCCCGAGCAAACCCGACAGGGTTCGACAAAGCCTGACAGGGCTCGATGGAGCCCGACAGGGCCCGAGGAAACCCGACAGGGCCTGACGGAGCCTGACAGGGCCCGAGCAAACCCGACAGGGTTCGACGGAGCCCGACAGGGCCCGAGCAAACCCGACAGGGTCCGACGAAGCCTGACAGGGCTTCAGCAAACCCGACAGGGCCCGAGCAAAACCGACAGGACCCGAGCAAACCCGACAGGGTCCGAGGGAGCCCGACAGGGCCCGAGGAAACCAGACAGGGCCCGACAGATCCCGACAGGGCCCGAGCAAACCCGACAGGGCCCGAGCAAACCCAACAGGGTTCGACAAAGCCTGACAGGGCTTGATGGAGCCCGACAGGGCCCGAGGAAGCCCGACAGGGCCCGACGGAGCCTGACAGAGCCCGAGCAAACCCGACAGGGCTCGACGGAGCCCGATAGGGCCCGAGCAAAGCCGACAGGGCCCGATGGAGCCCGACAGGGCTCGAACAAACCCGACAGGGCCTGAGCAAATTCAACAGGGCCCGACGGAGCCCGACAGGGCCCAAGCAAACCCGAAAGGGCCCGACGGAGACTGACACGGCTCGATGGAGCCCGACAGGGCCCGAGGAAACCCGACAGGGCCCCACGGAGCCCGATAGGGCCCGAGCAAACCCGACAGGGCCTGACGGAGCCCGACAGGGCCCGAGCAAACCCGACAGGGCACGCTGGAGCCCGACAGAGCCCGAGCAAACCCGACAGGGCCCGACAAGGCTTGACAGGGCCCGAGCAAACCTGACACGACCTGACAAAGCCTGACAGGGCCCGGCGGAGCCCAACAGGGCTTGAGCAAACCCGAAAGAGCCCGACGGAGCCTGACAGGGCTCGATGGAGCCCGACAGGGCCCGAGGAAACCCGACAGGGCCCCACGGAGCCCGATACGGCCCGAGCAAACCCGACAGGGCCTGATGGAGCCTGACAGGGCCCGGGCAAACCCGACAGGGCACGCTGGAGCCCGACAGAGCCCGAGCAAACCCAACAGGGCCCGACAAGGCCCGACAGGGCCCGAGCAAACCTGACAGGACCTGACAAAGCCTGACAGGGCCCGACGGAGCCCGACAGGGCCTGAGCAAACCCGAAAGAGCCCGACGGAGCCTGACAGTGCTCGATAGAGTCCGACAGGGCCCAAGGAAACCCGACAGGGCCTGACGGAGCCCGACAGTGCCCAAGCAAACCTGACAGGGCCCGACGGAGCCCGACAGGGCACGAGCAAACCAGACAGGGCCTGACGGAGCCTGACAGGGCCCGAGCAAACCCGACAGGGCCCGAGTGAATCTGACAGGGCCTGACGGAGCCCGACAGGACGCGGGCAAACCCGACAGGTCCCGAGCAAACCTGACAGGGCCTGACAAGGCCCGACAGGGCCCGAGCAAACCTGACAGGGCCTGACGGAGCCCGACATGGCTCGAGCAAACCCGATAGGGCCTGACGGAGCCTGACAGGGCCCGAGCAAACCTGACAGGGCCCAAGAGAACCTGACAGGGCCCGACGGAGCCCGATAGGGCCCGAGCAAACCCGACAGGGCCTGACGGAGCCCGACAGGGCCCGAGCAAACCTGAAAGGGCCCGACGAAGCCTGACAGGGCTCGATGGAGCCCGACAGGGCCCGAGGAAACCCGACAGGGCCTGACGGAGCCCGATAGGGCCCGAGCAAACCCGACAGGGCCCGATGGAGCCCGACAGGGCTCGAACAAACCCGACAGGGCCTGAGCAAATCCGACAGGGCCCGACAGAGCCCGACAGAGCCCGACAGGGCCCGAGCAAACCCGAAAGAGCCCGACGGAGCCTGACAGGGCTCGATGGAGCCCGACAGGGCCCGAGGAAACCCGACAGTCCCCCAGGGAGCCCGATAGGGCCCGAGCAAACCCGACAGGGCCTGACGGAGCCCGACAGGGCCCGAGCAAACCCGACAGGGCACGATGGAGCCCGACAGAGCCCGAGCAAACCCGACAGGGCCCGACAAGGCCCGACAGGGCCCGAGCAAACCTGACAGGACCTGACAAAGCCTGACAGGGCCCGACGGAGCCCGACAGGGCTTGAGCAAACCCGAAAGAGCCCGACGGAGCCTGACAGGGCTCGATGGAGCCCGACAGGGCCTGAGGAAACCCGACAGGGCCCGATGGAGCCTGACAGGGCCCGAGCAAACCCGAAAGGGCCCGACAGAGCCCGACAGGACCCGAGCAAACCCGACAGGGCCCGAGCAAACCCGACAGGGTTCGACAAAGCCTGACAGGGCTCGATGGAGACCGACAGGGCCCGAGGAAACCCGACAGGGCCCGACGGAGCCTGACAGGGCCCGAGCAAACCCGACAGGGCTCGACAGAGCCTTGCAGGGCCCGAGCAAACCCGACAGGGCCCGAGCAAACCTGACAGGGCACGAAGGAGCCCGACAGGGCCCGAGCAAACCCGACAAGGCCCAACGGATCCCGACAGGGCCTGAGCAAACCTGACAGGGCCCGACGGAGCCCGACAGAGCCCGAGCAAACCCGACAGGGCCCGAGCGAATCTGACAGGGCCCGACGGAGCCCGACAGGATGCGGGCAAACCCGACAGGTCCCGAGCAAACCGGACAAAGCCTGACAAGGCCTGACAGGGCCCGAGCAAACCAGACAGGGCCTGACGGAGCCCGACAGGGCTCCAGCAAACCCGATAGGGCCTGACGGAGCCTGGCAGGGCCCGAGTAAACCTGAAAGGGCCCGAGAGAACCTGACAGGGCCCGACGGAGCCCGACAGGGCGCGAGCACACCCGACAGGGGCTGACAAGGCCCGACAGGGCCTGAGCAAACCCGACAGGACCCGCCAAAGCCTGATAGGGTCCGATGGAGCCCGACAGGGCCTGAGGAAACCCGACAGGGCGCGACGGAGCCTGACAGGGCCCGAGCAAACCCGACAGGGCCCGAGCAAACCCGACAGGGTTCGACAAAGCCTGACAGGGCTCGATGGAGACCGACAGGGCCCGAGGAAACCCGACAGGGCCCGACGGAGCCTGACAGGGCCCGAGCAAACCCGACAGGGCTCGACAGAGCCTTGCAGGGCCCGAGCAAACCCGACAGGGCCCGAGCAAACCTGACAGGGCACGAAGGAGCCCGACAGGGCCCGAGCAAACCCGACAAGGCCCAACGGATCCCGACAGGGCCTGAGCAAACCTGACAGGGCCCGACGGAGCCCGACAGAGCCCGAGCAAACCCGACAGGGCCCGAGCGAATCTGACAGGGCCCGACGGAGCCCGACAGGATGCGGGCAAACCCGACAGGTCCCGAGCAAACCGGACAAAGCCTGACAAGGCCTGACAGGGCCCGAGCAAACCAGACAGGGCCTGACGGAGCCCGACAGGGCTCCAGCAAACCCGATAGGGCCTGACGGAGCCTGGCAGCGCCCGAGTAAACCTGAAAGGGCCCGAGAGAACCTGACAGGGCCCGACGGAGCCCGACAGGGCGCGAGCACACCCGACAGGGGCTGACAAGGCCCGACAGGGCCTGAGCAAACCCGACAGGACCCGCCAAAGCCTGATAGGGTCCGATGGAGCCCGACAGGGCCTGAGGAAACCCGACAGGGCGCGACGGAGCCTGACAGGGCCCGAGCAAACCCGACAGGGTTCGACGGAGCCCGACAGGGCCCGAGCAAACCG
Source organism: Patagioenas fasciata (assembly GCF_037038585.1). Classification (NCBI taxonomy): domain Eukaryota; kingdom Metazoa; phylum Chordata; class Aves; order Columbiformes; family Columbidae; genus Patagioenas; species Patagioenas fasciata. The sequence continues at coordinate 1,727,172 of NW_027288767.1, read as the reverse complement.
ACAGGGCCCAACGGAGCCCGACAGGGCCCGAGGAAACCAGACAGGGCCCGACAGAGCCCGACAGGGCCCGAGCAAACCCGAGAGGGCCTGAGCAAACCCGACAGGGTTCGACAAAGCCTGACAGGGCTCGATGGAGCCCGACAGGGCCCAAGGAAACCCGACAGGGCCTGACGGAGCCCGACAGTGCCCAAGCAAACCTGACAGGGCCCGACGGAGCCCGACAGGGCCCGAGCAAACCTGACAGGGCACGAAGGAGCCCGACAGGGCCTGAGCAAACCTGACAGGGCCCAACAGAGCCCGACAGGGCACTAGCAAATCCGACAGGGCCTGACGGAGCCTGACAGGGCCCGAGCAAACCCGACAGGGCTCGACGGAGCCTTACAGGGCCCGAGCAAACCCGACAGTGCCCGAGCAAACCTGACAGGGCACGAAGGAGCCCGACAGGGCCCGAGCAAACCCGACAAGGCCCAACGAAACCCGACAGGGCCTGAGCAAACCTGACAGGGCCCGACGGAGCCCGACAGGGCACGAGCAAACCCGACAGGGCCTGACGGAGCCTGACAGGGCCCGAGCAAACCCGACAGGGCCCGAGCGAATCTGACAGGGCCCGACGGAGCCCGACAGGACGCGGGCAAACCCGACAGGTCCCGAGCAAACCCGACAGGGCCTGACAAGGCCCGACAGGGCCCGAGCAAACCTGACAGGGCCTGATGGAGCCCGACATGGCTCGAGCAAACCCGATAGGGCCTGACGGAGCCTGACAGGGCCCGAGCAAACCTGACAGGTCCCAAGAGAACCTGACAAGGCCCGACGGAGCCCGACAGGGCGCGAGCAAACCCGACAGGGCCCGAGCAAACCTGACAGGGCTCGATGGAGCCCGACAGGGCCCGAGGAAACCCGACAGGGCGCGACAGAGCCTGACAGGGCCCGAGCAAACCCGACAGGGTTCGAGGGAGCCCGACAGGGCCCGAGCAAACCCGACAGGGTCCGACGAAGCCTGACAGGGCTTCAGCAAACCCGACAGGGCCCGAGGAAACCCGACAGGACCCGAGCAAACCCGACAGGGTCCGAGGGAGCCCGACAGGGCCCGAGGAAACCGGACAGGGCCCGACAGAGCCCGACAGGGCCCGAGCAAACCCGACAGGGCCCGAGCAAACCCGACAGGGTTCGACAAAGCCTGACAGGGCTCGATGGAGCCCGACAGGGCCCGAGGAAACCCGACAGGGCCTGACGGAGCCTGACAGGGCCCGAGCAAACCCGACAGGGTTCGACGGAGCCCGACAGGGCCCGAGCAAACCCGACAGGGTCCGACGAAGCCTGACAGGGCTTCAGCAAACCCGACAGGGCCCGAGCAAAACCGACAGGACCCGAGCAAACCCGACAGGGTCCGAGGGAGCCCGACAGGGCCCGAGGAAACCAGACAGGGCCCGACAGATCCCGACAGGGCCCGAGCAAACCCGACAGGGCCCGAGCAAACCCAACAGGGTTCGACAAAGCCTGACAGGGCTTGATGGAGCCCGACAGGGCCCGAGGAAGCCCGACAGGGCCCGACGGAGCCTGACAGAGCCCGAGCAAACCCGACAGGGCTCGACGGAGCCCGATAGGGCCCGAGCAAAGCCGACAGGGCCCGATGGAGCCCGACAGGGCTCGAACAAACCCGACAGGGCCTGAGCAAATTCAACAGGGCCCGACGGAGCCCGACAGGGCCCAAGCAAACCCGAAAGGGCCCGACGGAGACTGACACGGCTCGATGGAGCCCGACAGGGCCCGAGGAAACCCGACAGGGCCCCACGGAGCCCGATAGGGCCCGAGCAAACCCGACAGGGCCTGACGGAGCCCGACAGGGCCCGAGCAAACCCGACAGGGCACGCTGGAGCCCGACAGAGCCCGAGCAAACCCGACAGGGCCCGACAAGGCTTGACAGGGCCCGAGCAAACCTGACACGACCTGACAAAGCCTGACAGGGCCCGGCGGAGCCCAACAGGGCTTGAGCAAACCCGAAAGAGCCCGACGGAGCCTGACAGGGCTCGATGGAGCCCGACAGGGCCCGAGGAAACCCGACAGGGCCCCACGGAGCCCGATACGGCCCGAGCAAACCCGACAGGGCCTGATGGAGCCTGACAGGGCCCGGGCAAACCCGACAGGGCACGCTGGAGCCCGACAGAGCCCGAGCAAACCCAACAGGGCCCGACAAGGCCCGACAGGGCCCGAGCAAACCTGACAGGACCTGACAAAGCCTGACAGGGCCCGACGGAGCCCGACAGGGCCTGAGCAAACCCGAAAGAGCCCGACGGAGCCTGACAGTGCTCGATAGAGTCCGACAGGGCCCAAGGAAACCCGACAGGGCCTGACGGAGCCCGACAGTGCCCAAGCAAACCTGACAGGGCCCGACGGAGCCCGACAGGGCACGAGCAAACCAGACAGGGCCTGACGGAGCCTGACAGGGCCCGAGCAAACCCGACAGGGCCCAACGGATCCCGACAGGGCCCAAGCAAACCTGACAGGGCCCGACGGAGCCCGACAGGGCACGAGCTAACTCGACAGAGCCTGACGTAGCCTGACAGGGCCCGAGCAAACCCGACAGGGCCCGAGCGAAACTGACAGTGCCCGACGGAGCCCGACAGGACGTGGGCAAACCCGACAGGGCCCGAGCAAACCCGACAGGGCCAGACAAGACCCGACAGGGCCTGAGCAAACCCGACAGGACCCGACAAAGCCTGACAGGGCTCGATGGAGCCCGACAGGGCCCAAGGAAACCCGACAGGGCCCGACGGAGCCCGATAGGGCCCGAGCAAACCCGACAGGGCCTGACGGAGCCCGACAGGGCCCGAGCAAACCTGAAAGGGCCCGACGAAGCCTGACAGGGCTCGATGGAGCCCGACAGGGCCCGAGGAAACCCGACAGGGCCCGACGGAGCCCGATAGGGCCCGAGCAAACCCGACAGGGCCCGATGGAGCCCGACAGGGCCCGAGCAAACCCGACAGGGCTCGACGGAGCCTTACAGGGCCCGAGCAAACCCGACAGTGCCCGAGCAAACCTGACAGGGCACGAAGGAGCCCGACAGGGCCCGAGCAAACCCGACAAGGCCCAACGAAACCCGACAGGGCCTGAGCAAACCTGACAGGGCCCGACGGAGCCCGACAGGGCACGAGCAAACCCGACAGGGCCTGACGGAGCCTGACAGGGCCCGAGCAAACCCGACAGGGCCCGAGCGAATCTGACAGGGCCCGACGGAGCCCGACAGGACGCGGGCAAACCCGACAGGTCCCGAGCAAACCCGACAGGGCCTGACAAGGCCCGACAGGGCCCGAGCAAACCTGACAGGGCCTGACGGAGCCCGACATGGCTCGAGCAAACCCGATAGGGCCTGACGGAGCCTGACAGGGCCCGAGCAAACCTGACAGGGCCCAAGAGAACCTGACAAGGCCCGACGGAGCCCGACAGGGCGCGAGCAAACCCGACAGGGCCCGAGCAAACCTGACAGGGCTCGATGGAGCCCGACAGGGCCCGAGGAAACCCGACAGGGCGCGACAGAGCCTGACAGGGCCCGAGCAAACCCGACAGGGTTCGAGGGAGCCCGACAGGGCCCGAGCAAACCCGACAGGGTCCGACGAAGCCTGACAGGGCTTCAGCAAACCCGACAGGGCCCGAGGAAACCCGACAGGACCCGAGCAAACCCGACAGGGTCCGAGGGAGCCCGACAGGGCCCGAGGAAACCGGACAGGGCCCGACAGAGCCCGACAGGGCCCGAGCAAACCCGACAGGGCCCGAGCAAACCCGACAGGGTTCGACAAAGCCTGAAAGGGCTCGATGGAGCCCGACAGGGCCCGAGGAAACCCGACAGGGCCTGACGGAGCCTGACAGGGCCCGAGCAAACCCGACAGGGTTCGACGGAGCCCGACAGGGCCCGAGCAAACCCGACAGGGTCCGACGAAGCCTGACAGGGCTTCAGCAAACCCGACAGGGCCCGAGCAAAACTGACAGGACCCGAGCAAACCCGACAGGGTCCGAGGGAGCCCGACAGGGCCCGAGGAAACCAGACAGGGCCCGACAGATCCCGACAGGGCCCGAGCAAACCCGACAGGGCCCGAGCAAACCCGACAGGGTTCGACAAAGCCTGACAGGGCTTGATGGAGCCCGACAGGGCTCGAGGAAGCCCGACAGGGCCCGACGGAGCCCGACAGAGCCCGAGCAAACCCGACAGGGCTCGACGGAGCCCGATAGGGCCCGAGCAAAGCCGACAGGGCCCGATGGAGCCCGACAGGGCTCGAACAAACCCGACAGGGCCTGAGCAAATTCAACAGGGCCCGACGGAGCCCGACAGGGCCCAAGCAAACCCGAAAGGGCCCGACGGAGACTGACACGGCTCGATGGAGCCCGACAGGGCCCGAGGAAACCCGACAGGGCCCCACGGAGCCCGATAGGGCCCGAGCAAACCCGACAGGGCCTGACGGAGCCCGACAGGGCCCGAGCAAACCCGACAGGGCACGCTGGAGCCCGACAGAGCCCGAGCAAACCCGACAGGGCCCGACAAGGCTTGACAGGGCCCGAGCAAACCTGACACGACCTGACAAAGCCTGACAGGGCCCGGCGGAGCCCAACAGGGCTTGAGCAAACCCGAAAGAGCCCGACGGAGCCTGACAGGGCTCGATGGAGCCCGACAGGGCCCGAGGAAACCCGACAGGGCCCCACGGAGCCCGATACGGCCCGAGCAAACCCGACAGGGCCTGATGGAGCCTGACAGGGCCCGGGCAAACCCGACAGGGCACGCTGGAGCCCGACAGAGCCCGAGCAAACCCAACAGGGCCCGACAAGGCCCGACAGGGCCCGAGCAAACCTGACAGGACCTGACAAAGCCTGACAGGGCCCGACGGAGCCCGACAGGGCCTGAGCAAACCCGAAAGAGCCCGACGGAGCCTGACAGTGCTCGATAGAGTCCGACAGGGCCCGAGGAAACCCGACAAGGCCCGACGGAACCCGAGAGGGCCCGACAGAACCCGAGAGGGCCCGAGGAAATCCGACAGGGCTTGACAGAGCCCGACAGGACCCGAGCAAACCCGACAGGGCCCGAGCAAACCCGACAGGGTTCGACAAAGCCTGACAGGGCTCGATGGAGCCCGACAGGGCCCGAGGAAACCCGACAGGGCCCGACGGAGCCTGACAGGGCCCGAGCAAACCCGACAGGGCTCGACGGAGCCTTACAGGGCCCGAGCAAACCCGACAGGGCCCGAGCAAACCTGACAGGGCACGAAGGAGCCCGACAGGGCCCGAGCAAACCCGACAAGGCCCAACGAAACCCGACAGGGCCTGAGCAAACCTGACAGGGCCCGACGGAGCCCGACAGGGCACGAGCAAACCCGACAGGGCCTGACGGAGCCTGACAGGGCCCGAGCAAACCCGACAGGGCCCGAGCAAACCTGACAGGGCCCAAGAGAACCTGACAGGGCCCGACGGAGCCCGACAGGGCGCGAGCAAACCCGACAGGGGCTGACAAGGCCTGACAGGGCCTGAGCAGACCCAACATGACCCGCCAAAGCCTGATAGGGTCCGACGGAGCCCGACAGGGCCCGAGCAAACCCGACAGGGCCCGAGCAAACCTGACAGGGCTCGATGGAGCCCGACAGGGCCCGAGGAAACCCAACAGGGCGCGACAGAGCGTGACAGGGCCCGAGCAAACCCGACAGGGTTCGACGGAGCCGGACAGGGCCCGAGCAAACCCGACAGGGTCCGACGAAGCCTGACAGGGCTTCAGCAAACTCGACAGGGCCCGAGGAAACCCGACAGGATTCGACGGAGCCGGACAGGGCCCGAGCAAACCCGACAGGGTCCGACGAAGCCTGACAGGGCTTCAGCAAACTCGGCAGGGCCCGAGGAAACCCGACAGGACCCGAGCAAACCCGACAGGGTCCGAGGGAGCCCGACAGGGCCCGAGGAAACCGGACAGGGCCCGACAGAGCCCGACACGGCCCGAGCAAACCCGACAGGGCCCGAGCGAAACCGACAGGGTTCGACAAAGCCTGACAGGGCTCGATGGAGCCCGACAGGGCCCGAGGAAACCCGACAGGGCCCGACGGAGCCTGACAGGGCCCGAGCAAACCCGACAGGGCTCGACGGAGCCTTACAGGGCCCGAGCAAACCCGACAGGGCCCGAGCAAACCTGACAGGGCACGAAGGAGCCCGACAGGGCCCGAGCAAACCCGACAGAGCCTGAGCAAACCTGACAGGGCCCGACGGAGCCCGACAGGGCACGAGCAAACCCGACAGGGCCTGACGGAGCCTGACAGGGCCCGAGCAAACCCGACAGGGCCCGAGCGAATCTGACAGGGCCCGACGGAGCCCGACAGGGCGCGGGCAAACCCGACAGGTCCCGAGCAAACCCGACAGGGCCTGACGGAGCCCGACAGGGGTCGAGCAAACCCGATAGGGCCTGACGGAGCCTGACAGGGCCCGAGCAAACCTGACAGGGCCCGAGAGAACCTGAAAGGGCCCGAGAGAACCTGACAGGGCCCGACGGAGCCAGACAGGGCGCGAGCAAACCCGACAGGGGCTGACAAGGCCCGACAGGGCCTGAGCAAACCCGACAGGACCCGCCAAAGCCTGATAGGGTCCGATGGAGCCCGACAGGGCCTGAGGAAACCCGACAGGGCGCGACGGAGCCTGACAGGGCCCGAGCAAACCCGACAGGGTTCGACGGAGCCCGACAGGGCCCGAGCAAACCGACAGGGCCCAACGGAGCCCGACAGGGCCCGAGGAAACCAGACAGGGCCCGACAGAGCCCGACAGGGCCCGAGCAAACCCGAGAGGGCCTGAGCAAACCCGACAAGGTTCGACAAAGCCTGACAGGGCTCGATGGAGCCCGACAGGGCCCAAGGAAACCCGACAGGGCTTGACGGAGCCCGACAGTGCCCAAGCAAACCTGACAGGGCCCGGGCAAACCCGACAGGGCACGAGCAAACCAGACAGGGCCTGACGGAGCCTGACAGGGCCCGAGCAAACCCGACAGGGCCCAACGGATCCCGACAGGGCCCAAGCAAACCTGACAGGGCCCGACGGAGCCCGACAGGGCACGAGCTAACTCGACAGAGCCTGACGTAGCCTGACAGGGCCCGAGCAAACCCGACAGGGCCCGAGCGAAACTGACAGTGCCCGACGGAGCCCGACAGGACGTGGGCAAACCCGACAGGGCCCGAGCAAACCCGACAGGGCCAGACAAGACCCGACAGGGCCTGAGCAAACCCGACAGGACCCGACAAAGCCTGACAGGGCTCGATGGAGCCCGACAGGGCCCAAGGAAACCCGACAGGGCCCGACGGAGCCCGATAGGGCCCGAGCAAACCCGACAGGGCCTGACGGAGCCCGACAGGGCCCGAGCAAACCCGACAGGGTCCGACGAAGCCTGACAGGGCTTCAGCAAACCCGACAGGGCCCGAGCAAAACTGACAGGACCCGAGCAAACCCGACAGGGTCCGAGGGAGCCCGACAGGGCCCGAGGAAACCAGACAGGGCCCGACAGATCTAGACAGGGCCCGAGCAAACCCGACAGGGCCCGAGCAAACCCGACAGGGTTCGACAAAGCCTGACAGGGCTTGATGGAGCCCGACAGGGCTCGAGGAAGCCCGACAGGGCCCGACGGAGCCCGACAGAGCCCGAGCAAACCCGACAGGGCTCGACGGAGCCCGATAGGGCCCGAGCAAAGCCGACAGGGCCCGATGGAGCCCGACAGGGCTCGAACAAACCCGACAGGGCCTGAGCAAATTCAACAGGGCCTGACGGAGCCCGACAGGGCCCAAGCAAACCCGAAAGGGCCCGACGGAGACTGACACGGCTCGATGGAGCCCGACAGGGCCCGAGGAAACCCGACAGGGCCCCACGGAGCCCGATAGGGCCCGAGCAAACCCGACAGGGCCTGACGGAGCCCGACAGGGCCCGAGCAAACCCGACAGGGCACGCTGGAGCCCGACAGAGCCCGAGCAAACCCGACAGGGCCCGACAAGGCTTGACAGGGCCCGAGCAAACCTGACACGACCTGACAAAGCCTGACAGGGCCCGGCGGAGCCCAACAGGGCTTGAGCAAACCCGAAAGAGCCCGACGGAGCCTGACAGGGCTCGATGGAGCCCGACAGGGCCCGAGGAAACCCGACAGGGCCCCACGGAGCCCGATACGGCCCGAGCAAACCCGACAGGGCCTGATGGAGCCTGACAGGGCCCGGGCAAACCCGACAGGGCACGCTGGAGCCCGACAGAGCCCGAGCAAACCCAACAGGGCCCGACAAGGCCCGACAGGGCCCGAGCAAACCTGACAGGACCTGACAAAGCCTGACAGGGCCCGACGGAGCCCGACAGGGCCTGAGCAAACCCGAAAGAGCCCGACGGAGCCTGACAGTGCTCGATAGAGTCCGACAGGGCCCGAGGAAACCCGACAAGGCCCGACGGAACCCGAGAGGGCCCGACAGAACCCGAGAGGGCCCGAGGAAATCCGACAGGGCTTGACAGAGCCCGACAGGACCCGAGCAAACCCGACAGGGCCCGAGCAAACCCGACAGGGTTCGACAAAGCCTGACAGGGCTCGATGGAGCCCGACAGGGCCCGAGGAAACCCGACAGGGCCCGACGGAGCCTGACAGGGCCCGAGCAAACCCGACAGGGCTCGACGGAGCCTTACAGGGCCCGAGCAAACCCGACAGGGCCCGAGCAAACCTGACAGGGCACGAAGGAGCCCGACAGGGCCCGAGCAAACCCGACAAGGCCCAACGAAACCCGACAGGGCCTGAGCAAACCTGACAGGGCCCGACGGAGCCCGACAGGGCACGAGCAAACCCGACAGGGCCTGACGGAGCCTGACAGGGCCCGAGCAAACCCGACAGGGCCCGAGCAAACCTGACAGGGCCCAAGAGAACCTGACAGGGCCCGACGGAGCCCGACAGGGCGCGAGCAAACCCGACAGGGGCTGACAAGGCCTGACAGGGCCTGAGCAGACCCGACATGACCCGCCAAAGCCTGATAGGGTCCGACGGAGCCCGACAGGGCCCGAGCAAACCCGACAGGGCCCGAGCAAACCTGACAGGGCTCGATGGAGCCCGACAGGGCCCGAGGAAACCCAACAGGGCGCGACAGAGCGTGACAGGGCCCGAGCAAACCCGACAGGGTTCGACGGAGCCGGACAGGGCCCGAGCAAACCCGACAGGGTCCGACGAAGCCTGACAGGGCTTCAGCAAACTCGACAGGGCCCGAGGAAACCCGACAGGATTCGACGGAGCCGGACAGGGCCCGAGCAAACCCGACAGGGTCCGACGAAGCCTGACAGGGCTTCAGCAAACTCGACAGGGCCCGAGGAAACCCGACAGGACCCGAGCAAACCCGACAGGGTCCGAGGGAGCCCGACAGGGCCCGAGGAAACCGGACAGGGCCCGACAGAGCCCGACACGGCCCGAGCAAACCCGACAGGGCCCGAGCGAAACCGACAGGGTTCGACAAAGCCTGACAGGGCTCGATGGAGCCCGACAGGGCCCGAGGAAACCCGACAGGGCCCGACGGAGCCTGACAGGGCCCGAGCAAACCCGACAGGGCTCGACGGAGCCTTACAGGGCCCGAGCAAACCCGACAGGGCCCGAGCAAACCTGACAGGGCACGAAGGAGCCCGACAGGGCCCGAGCAAACCCGACAGAGCCTGAGCAAACCTGACAGGGCCCGACGGAGCCCGACAGGGCACGAGCAAACCCGACAGGGCCTGACGGAGCCTGACAGGGCCCGAGCAAACCCGACAGGGCCCGAGCGAATCTGACAGGGCCCGACGGAGCCCGACAGGGCGCGGGCAAACCCGACAGGTCCCGAGCAAACCCGACAGGGCCTGACGGAGCCCGACAGGGGTCGAGCAAACCCGATAGGGCCTGACGGAGCCTGACAGGGCCCGAGCAAACCTGACAGGGCCCGAGAGAACCTGACAGGGCCCGAGAGAACCTGACAGGGCCCGACGGAGCCAGACAGGGCGCGAGCAAACCCGACAGGGGCTGACAAGGCCCGACAGGGCCTGAGCAAACCCGACAGGACCCGCCAAAGCCTGATAGGGTCCGATGGAGCCCGACAGGGCCTGAGGAAACCCGACAGGGCGCGACGGAGCCTGACAGGGCCCGAGCAAACCCGACAGGGTTCGACGGAGCCCGACAGGGCCCGAGCAAACCGACAGGGCCCAACGGAGCCCGACAGGGCCCGAGGAAACCAGACAGGGCCCGACAGAGCCCGACAGGGCCCGAGCAAACCCGAGAGGGCCTGAGCAAACCCGACAAGGTTCGACAAAGCCTGACAGGGCTCGATGGAGCCCGACAGGGCCCAAGGAAACCCGACAGGGCTTGACGGAGCCCGACAGTGCCCAAGCAAACCTGACAGGGCCCGGGCAAACCCGACAGGGCACGAGCAAACCAGACAGGGCCTGACGGAGCCTGACAGGGCCCGAGCAAACCCGACAGGGCCCAACGGATCCCGACAGGGCCCAAGCAAACCTGACAGGGCCCGACGGAGCCCGACAGGGCACGAGCTAACTCGACAGAGCCTGACGTAGCCTGACAGGGCCCGAGCAAACCCGACAGGGCCCGAGCGAAACTGACAGTGCCCGACGGAGCCCGACAGGACGTGGGCAAACCCGACAGGGCCCGAGCAAACCCGACAGGGCCAGACAAGACCCGACAGGGCCTGAGCAAACCCGACAGGACCCGACAAAGCCTGACAGGGCTCGATGGAGCCCGACAGGGCCCAAGGAAACCCGACAGGGCCCGACGGAGCCCGATAGGGCCCGAGCAAACCCGACAGGGCCTGACGGAGCCCGACAGGGCCCGAGCAAACCTGAAAGGGCCCGACGAAGCCTGACAGGGCTCGATGGAGCCCGACAGGGCCCAAGGAAACCCGACAGGGCCCGACGGAGCCCGATAGGGCCCGAGCAAACCCGACAGGGCCCGATGGAGCCCGACAGGGCTCGAACAAACCCGACAGGGCCTGAGCAAATCCGACAGGGCCCGACAGAGCCCGACAGAGCCCGACAGGGCCCGAGCAAACCCGAAAGAGCCCGACGGAGCCTGACAGGGCTCGATGGAGCCCGAGAGGGCCCGAGGAAACCCGACAGTCCCCCAGGGAGCCCGATAGGGCCCGAGCAAACCCGACAGGGCCTGACGGAGCCTGACAGGGCCCGAGCAAACCCGACAGGGCACGATGGAGCCCGACAGAGCCCGAGCAAACCCGACAGGGCCCGACAAGGCCCGACAGGGCCCGAGCAAACCTGACACGACCTGACAAAGCCTGACAGGGCCCGACGGAGCCCGACAGGGCTTGAGCAAACCCGAAAGAGCCCGACGGAGCCTGACAGGGCTCGATGGAGCCCGACAGGGCCTGAGGAAACCCGACAGGGCCCGATGGAGCCTGACAGGGCCCGAGCAAACCCGAAAGGGCCCGACAGAGCCCGACAGGACCCGAGCAAACCCGACAGGGCCCGAGCAAACCCGACAGGGTTCGACAAAGCCTGACAGGGCTCGATGGAGACCGACAGGGCCCGAGGAAACCCGACAGGGCCCGACGGAGCCTGACAGGGCCCGAGCAAATCCGACAGGGCTTGACAGAGCCTTGCAGGGCCCGAGCAAACCCGACAGGGCCCGAGCAAACCTGACAGGGCACGAAGGAGCCCGACAGGGCCCGAGCAAACCCGACAAGGCCCAACGGATCCCGACAGGGCCTGAGCAAACCTGACAGGGCCCGACGGAGCCCGACAGAGCCCGAGCAAACCCGACAGGGCCCGAGCGAATCTGACAGGGCCCGACGGAGCCCGACAGGATGCGGGCAAACCCGACAGGTCCCGAGCAAACCGGACAAAGCCTGACAAGGCCTGACAGGGCCCGAGCAAACCCGACAGGGCTCGACGGAGCCTTACAGGGCCCGAGCAAACCCGACAGGGCCCGAGCAAACCTGACAGGGCACGAAGGAGCCCGACAGGGCCCGAGCAAACCCGACAGAGCCTGAGCAAACCTGACAGGGCCCGACGGAGCCCGACAGGGCACGAGCAAACCCGACAGGGCCTGACGGAGCCTGACAGGGCCCGAGCAAACCCGACAGGGCCCGAGCGAATCTGACAGGGCCCGACGGAGCCCGACAGGGCGCGGGCAAACCCGACAGGTCCCGAGCAAACCCGACAGGGCCTGACGGAGCCCGACAGGGGTCGAGCAAACCCGATAGGGCCTGACGGAGCCTGACAGGGCCCGAGCAAACCTGACAGGGCCCGAGAGAACCTGACAGGGCCCGAGAGAACCTGACAGGGCCCGACGGAGCCAGACAGGGCGCGAGCAAACCCGACAGGGGCTGACAAGGCCCGACAGGGCCTGAGCAAACCCGACAGGACCCGCCAAAGCCTGATAGGGTCCGATGGAGCCCGACAGGGCCTGAGGAAACCCGACAGGGCGCGACGGAGCCTGACAGGGCCCGAGCAAACCCGACAGGGTTCGACGGAGCCCGACAGGGCCCGAGCAAACCGACAGGGCCCAACGGAGCCCGACAGGGCCCGAGGAAACCAGACAGGGCCCGACAGAGCCCGACAGGGCCCGAGCAAACCCGAGAGGGCCTGAGCAAACCCGACAAGGTTCGACAAAGCCTGACAGGGCTCGATGGAGCCCGACAGGGCCCGAGGAAACCCGACAGGGCTTGACGGAGCCCGACAGTGCCCAAGCAAACCTGACAGGGCCCGGGCAAACCCGACAGGGCACGAGCAAACCAGACAGGGCCTGACGGAGCCTGACAGGGCCCGAGCAAACCCGACAGGGCCCAACGGATCCCGACAGGGCCCAAGCAAACCTGACAGGGCCCGACGGAGCCCGACAGGGCACGAGCTAACTCGACAGAGCCTGACGTAGCCTGACAGGGCCCGAGCAAACCCGACAGGGCCCGAGCGAAACTGACAGTGCCCGACGGAGCCCGACAGGACGTGGGCAAACCCGACAGGGCCCGAGCAAACCCGACAGGGCCAGACAAGACCCGACAGGGCCTGAGCAAACCCGACAGGACCCGACAAAGCCTGACAGGGCTCGATGGAGCCCGACAGGGCCCAAGGAAACCCGACAGGGCCCGACGGAGCCCGATAGGGCCCGAGCAAACCCGACAGGGCCTGACGGAGCCCGACAGGGCCCGAGCAAACCTGAAAGGGCCCGACGAAGCCTGACAGGGCTCGATGGAGCCCGACAGGGCCCAAGGAAACCCGACAGGGCCCGACGGAGCCCGATAGGGCCCGAGCAAACCCGACAGGGCCCGATGGAGCCCGACAGGGCTCGAACAAACCCGACAGGGCCTGAGCAAATCCGACAGGGCCCGACAGAGCCCGACAGAGCCCGACAGGGCCCGAGCAAACCCGAAAGAGCCCGACGGAGCCTGACAGGGCTCGATGGAGCCCGAGAGGGCCCGAGGAAACCCGACAGTCCCCCAGGGAGCCCGATAGGGCCCGAGCAAACCCGACAGGGCCTGACGGAGCCTGACAGGGCCCGAGCAAACCCGACAGGGCACGATGGAGCCCGACAGAGCCCGAGCAAACCCGACAGGGCCCGACAAGGCCCGACAGGGCCCGAGCAAACCTGACACGACCTGACAAAGCCTGACAGGGCCCGACGGAGCCCGACAGGGCTTGAGCAAACCCGAAAGAGCCCGACGGAGCCTGACAGGGCTCGATGGAGCCCGACAGGGCCTGAGGAAACCCGACAGGGCCCGATGGAGCCTGACAGGGCCCGAGCAAACCCGAAAGGGCCCGACAGAGCCCGACAGGACCCGAGCAAACCCGACAGGGCCCGAGCAAACCCGACAGGGTTCGACAAAGCCTGACAGGGCTCGATGGAGACCGACAGGGCCCGAGGAAACCCGACAGGGCCCGACGGAGCCTGACAGGGCCCGAGCAAATCCGACAGGGCTCGACAGAGCCTTGCAGGGCCCGAGCAAACCCGACAGGGCCCGAGCAAACCTGACAGGGCACGAAGGAGCCCGACAGGGCCCGAGCAAACCCGACAAGGCCCAACGGATCCCGACAGGGCCTGAGCAAACCTGACAGGGCCCGACGGAGCCCGACAGAGCCCGAGCAAACCCGACAGGGCCCGAGCGAATCTGACAGGGCCCGACGGAGCCCGACAGGATGCGGGCAAACCCGACAGGTCCCGAGCAAACCGGACAAAGCCTGACAAGGCCTGACAGGGCCCGAGCAAACCAGACAGGGCCTGACGGAGCCCGACAGGGCTCCAGCAAACCCGATAGGGCCTGACGGAGCCTGACAGGGCCCGAGTAAACCTGAAAGGGCCCGAGAGAACCTGACAGGGCCCGACGGAGCCCGACAGGGCGCGAGCAAACCCGACAGGGGCTGACAAGGCCCGACAGGGCCTGAGCAAACCCGACAGGACCCGCCAAAGCCTGATAGGGTCCGATGGAGCCCGACAGGGCCCGAGCAAACCCGACAGGGCTCGAGCAAACCTGACAGGGCTCGATGGAGCCCGACAGGGCCCGAGGAAACCCGACAGGGCCCCACGGAGCCCGATAGAGCCCGAGCAAACCTGACAGGGCACGAAGGAGCCCGACAGGGCCTGAGCAAACCTGACAGGGCCCAACAGAGCCCGACAGGGCACTAGCAAATCCGACAGGGCCTGACGGAGCCTGACAGGGCCCGAGCAAACCCGACAGGGCTCGACGGAGCCTTACAGGGCCCGAGCAAACCCGACAGGGCCCGAGCAAACCTGACAGGGCACGAAGGAGCCCGACAGGGCCCGAGCAAACCCGACAAGGCCCAACGAAACCCGACAGGGCCTGAGCAAACCTGACAGGGCCCGACGGAGCCCGACAGGGCACGAGCAAACCCGACAGGGCCTGACGGAGCCTGACAGGGCCCGAGCAAACCCGACAGGTCCCGAGCGAATCTGACAGGGCCCGACGGAGCCCGACAGGACGCGGGCAAACCCGACAGGTCCCGAGCAAACCCGACAGGGCCTGACAAGGCCCGACAGGGCCCGAGCAAACCTGACAGGGCCTGACGGAGCCCGACAGGGGTCGAGCAAACCCGATAAGGCCTGACGGAGCCTGACAGGGCCCGAGCAAACCTGACAGGGCCCGAGAGAACCTGACAGGGCCCGACGGAGCCCGACAGGGCGCGAGCAAACCCGACAGGGGCTGACAAGGCCCGACAGGGCCTGAGCAAACCCGACAGGACCCGCCAAAGCCTGATAGGGTCCGATGGAGCCCGACAGGGCCTGAGGAAACCCGACAGGGCGCGACGGAGCCTGACAGGGCCCGAGCAAACCCGACAGGGTTCGACGGAGCCCGACAGGGCCCGAGCAAACCGACAGGGCCCAACGGAGCCCGACAGGGCCCGAGGAAACCAGACAGGGCCCGACAGAGCCCGACAGGGCCCGAGCAAACCCGAGAGGGCCTGAGCAAGCCCGACAGGGTTCGACAAAGCCTGACAGGGCTCGATGGAGCCCGACAGGGCCCAAGGAAACCCGACAGGGCCTGACGGAGCCCGACAGTGCCCAAGCAAACCTGACAGGGCCCGACGGAGCCCGACAGGGCACGAGCAAACCAGACAGGGCCTGACGGAGCCTGACAGGGCCCGAGCAAACCCGACAGGGCCCAACGGATCCCGACAGGGCCCAAGCAAACCTGACAGGGCCCGACGGAGCCCGACAGGGCACGAGCTAACTCGACAGAGCCTGACGTAGCCTGACAGGGCCCGAGCAAACCCGACAGGGCCCGAGCGAAACTGACAGTGCCCGAAGGAGCCCGACAGGACGTGGGCAAACCCGACAGGGCCCGAGCAAACCCGACAGGGCCAGACAAGACCCGACAGGGCCTGAGCAAACCCGACAGGACCCGACAAAGCCTGACAGGGCTCGATGGAGCCCGACAGGGCCCAAGGAAACCCGACAGGGCCCGACGGAGCCCGATAGGGCCCGAGCAAACCCGACAGGGCCTGACGGAGCCCGACAGGGCCCGAGCAAACCTGAAAGGGCCCGACGAAGCCTGACAGGGCTCGATGGAGCCCGACAGGGCCCGAGGAAACCCGACAGGGCCCGAGGGAGCCCGATAGGGCCCGAGCAAACCCGACAGGGCCCGATGGAGCCCGACAGGGCTCGAACAAACCCGACAGGGCCTGAGCAAATCCGACAGGGCCCGACAGAGCCCGACAGAGCCCGACAGGGCCCGAGCAAACCCGAAAGAGCCCGACGGAGCCTGACAGGGCTCGATGGAGCCCGAGAGGGCCCGAGGAAACCCGAGAGGGCCCCAGGGAGCCCGATAGGGCCCGAGCAAACCCGACAGGGCCTGACGGAGCCCGACAGGGCCCGAGCAAACCCGACAGGGCACGATGGAGCCCGACAGAGCCCGAGCAAACCCGACAGGGCCCGACAAGGCCCGACAGGGCCCGAGCAAACCTGACACGAGCTGACAAAGCCTGACAGGGCCCGACGGAGCCCGACAGGGCTTGAGCAAACCCGAAAGAGCCCGACGGAGCCTGACAGGGCTCGATGGAGCCCGACAGGGCCTGAGGAAACCCGACAGGGCCCGATGGAGCCTGACAGGGCCCGAGCAAGCCCGAAAGGGCCCGACAGGGCCCGACAGGACCCGAGCAAACCCGACAGGGCCCGAGCAAACCCGACAGGGTTCGACAAAGCCTGACAGGGCTCGATGGAGACCGACAGGGCCCGAGGAAACCCGACAGGGCCCGACGGAGCCTGACAGGGCCCGAGCAAACCCGACAGGGCTCGACAGAGCCTTGCAGGGCCCGAGCAAACCCGACAGGGCCCGAGCAAACCTGACAGGGCACGAAGGAGCCCGACAGGGCCCGAGCAAACCCGACAAGGCCCAACGGATCCCGACAGGGCCTGAGCAAACCTGACAGGGCCCGACGGAGCCCGACAGAGCCCGAGCAAACCCGACAGGGCCCGAGCGAATCTGACAGGGCCCGACGGAGCCCGACAGGATGCGGGCAAACCCGACAGGTCCCGAGCAAACCGGACAAAGCCTGACAAGGCCTGACAGGGCCCGAGCAAACCAGACAGGGCCTGACGGAGCCCGACAGGGCTCCAGCAAACCCGATAGGGCCTGACGGAGCCTGACAGGGCCCGAGTAAACCTGAAAGGGCCCGAGAGAACCTGACAGGGCCCGACGGAGCCCGACAGGGCCCGAGCAAACCCGACAGGGCTCGAGCAAACCTGACAGGGCTCGATGGAGCCCGACAGGGCCCGAGGAAACCCGACAGGGCCTGATTGAGCCCGATAGGGCCCGAGCAACCCCGACAGGGCCTGACGGAGCCTGACAGGGCCCGGGCAAACCCGACAGGGCACGCTGGAGCCCGACAGAGCCCGAGCAAACCCGACAGGGCCCGACAAGGCCCGACAGGGCCCGAGCAAACCTGACACGTCCTGACAAAGCCTGACAGGGCCCGACGGAGCCCGCCAGGGCCCGAGCAAACCCGAAAGAGCCCGACGGAGCCTGACAGGGCTCAGTGGAGTCCGACAGGGCCCGAGGAAACCCGACAGGGCCCGACGGAGCCCGATAGGGCCCGAGCAAACCCGACAGGGCCCGATGGAGCCTGACAGGGCTCGAACAAACCCGACAGGGCCTGAGCAAATCCGACAGGGCCCGACGGAGCCCGACAGGGCCCGAGCAAACCCGAAAGGGCCCGACGGAGCCTGACACGGCTCGATGGAGCCCGACAGGGCCCGAGGAAACCCGACAGGGCCCCACGGAGCCCGACAGGGCCCGAGCAAACCCGACAGGGCCTGACGGAGCCCGACAGGGCCCGAGCAAACCCGACAGGGCACGCTGGAGCCCGACAGAGCCCGAGCAAACCCGACAGGGCCTGACAAGGCCCGACAGGGCCCGAGCAAACCTGACACGACCTGACAAAGCCTGACAGGGCCCGACGGAGCCCGACAGGGCTTGAGCAAACCCGAAAGAGCCCAACGGAGCCTGACAGGGCTCGATGGAGCCCGACAGGGCCCGAGGAAACCCGACAGGGCCCCACGGAGCCCGATAGGGCCCGAGCAAACCCGACAGGGCCTGATGGAGCCTGACAGGGCCTGGGCAAACCCGACAGGGCACGCTGGAGCCCGACAGAGCCCGAGCAAACCCAACAGGGCCCGACAAGGCCCGACAGGGCCCGAGCAAACCTGACAGGACCTGACAAAGCCTAACAGGGCCCAACGGAGCCCGACAGGGCCTGAGCAAACCCGAAAGAGCCCGACGGAGCCTGACAGGGCTCGATAGAGTCCGACAGGGCCCGAGGAAACCCGACAGGGCCCGACAGAACCCGAGAGGGCCCGACGGAACCCGAGAGAGCCCGAGGAAATCCGACAGGGCTTGACAGAGCCCGACAGGACCCGAGCAAACCCGACAGGGCCCGAGCAAACCCGACAGGGTTCGACAAAGCCTGACAGGGCTCGATGGAGCCCGACAGGGCCCGAGGAAACCCGACAGGGCCCGACGGAGCCTGACAGAGCCCGAGCAAACCCGACAGGGCTCGACGGAACCCGAGAGGGCTCGACGGAACCCGAGAGGGCCCGAGGGAATCCAACAGGGCCTGACGGAGCCTGACAGGGCCCGAGCAAACCCGACAGGGCTCGACGGAGCCTGACAGGGCCCGAGCAAACCCGACAGGGCCTGAGCAAACCTGACAGGGCACGAAGGAGCCCGACAGGGCCTGAGCAAACCTGACAGGGCCCAACAGAGCCCGACAGGGCACTAGCAAATCCGACAGGGCCTGACGGAGCCTGACAGGGCCCGAGC
Organism: Patagioenas fasciata; assembly: GCF_037038585.1. Taxonomy (NCBI): domain Eukaryota; kingdom Metazoa; phylum Chordata; class Aves; order Columbiformes; family Columbidae; genus Patagioenas; species Patagioenas fasciata. Next base: position 1,708,393 of record NW_027288767.1, on the reverse strand, counting down.
AAACCCGACAGGGCTCGACGGAGCCTTACAGGGCCCGAGCAAACCCGACAGGGCCCGAGCAAACCTGACAGGGCACGAAGGAGCCCGACAGGGCCCGAGCAAACCCGACAAGGCCCAACGAAACCCGACAGGGCCTGAGCAAACCTGACAGGGCCCGACGGAGCCCGACAGGGCACGAGCAAACCCGACAGGGCCTGACGGAGCCTGACAGGGCCCGAGCAAACCCGACAGGGCCCGAGCGAATCTGACAGGGCCCGACGGAGCCCGACAGGACGCGGGCAAACGCGACAGGTCCCGAGCAAACCCGACAGGGCCTGACAAGGCCCGACAGGGCCCGAGCAAACCTGACAGGGCCTGACGGAGCCCGACATGGCTCGAGCAAACCCGATAGGGCCTGACGGAGCCTGACAGGGCCCGAGCAAACCTGACAGGGCCCAAGAGAACCTGACAGGGCCCGACGGAGCCCGACAGGGCGCGAGCAAACCCGACAGGGCCCGAGCAAACCTGACAGGGCTCGATGGAGCCAGACAGGGCCCGAGGAAACCCGACAGGGCGCGACAGAGCCTGACAGGGCCCGAGCAAACCCGACAGGGTTCGAGGGAGCCCGACAGGGCCCGAGCAAACCCGACAGGGTCCGACGAAGCCTGACAGGGCTTCAGCAAACCCGACAGGGCCCGAGGAAACCCGACAGGACCCGAGCAAACCCGACAGGGTCCGAGGGAGCCCGACAGGGCCCGAGGAAACCGGACAGGGCCCGACAGAGCCCGACAGGGCCCGAGCAAACCCGACAGGGCCCGAGCAAACCCGACAGGGTTCGACAAAGCCTGACAGGGCTCGATGGAGCCCGACAGGGCCCGAGGAAACCCGACAGGGCCCGACGGAGCCTGACAGGGCCCGAGCAAACCCGACAGGGCCTGAGCAAACCTGACAGGGCACGAAGGAGCCCGACAGGGCCTGAGCAAACCTGACAGGGCCCAACAGAGCCCGACAGGGCACTAGCAAATCCGACAGGGCCTGACGGAGCCTGACAGGGCCCGAGCAAACCCGACAGGGCTCGACGGAGCCTTACGGGGCCCGAGCAAACCCGACAGGGCCCGAGCAAACCTGACAGGGCACGAAGGAGCCCGACAGGGCCCGAGCAAACCCGACAAGGCCCAACGAAACCCGACAGGGCCTGAGCAAACCTGACAGGGCCCGACGGATCCCGACAGGGCACGAGCAAACCCGACAGGGCCTGACGGAGCCTGACAGGGCCCGAGCAAACCCGACAGGGCCCGAGCGAATCTGACAGGGCCCGACGGAGCCTGACAGGACGCGGGCAAACCCGACAGGTCCCGAGCAAACCCGACAGGGCCTGACAAGGCCCGACAGGGCCCGAGCAAACCTGACAGGGCCTGACGGAGCCCGACATGGCTCGAGCAAACCCGATAGGGCCTGACGGAGCCTGACAGGGCCCGAGCAAACCTGACAGGGCCCAAGAGAACCTGACAGGGCCCGACGGAGCCCGACAGGGCGCGAGCAAACCCGACAGGGCCCGAGCAAACCTGACAGGGCTCGATGGAGCCAGACAGGGCCCGAGGAAACCCGACAGGGCGCGACAGAGCCTGACAGGGCCCGAGCAAACCCGACAGGGATCGAGGGAGCCCGACAGGGCCCGAGCAAACCCGACAGGGTCCGACGAAGCCTGACAGGGCTTCAGCAAACCCGACAGGGCCCGAGGAAACCGGACAGGACCCGAGCAAACCCGACAGGGTCCGAGGGAGCCCGACAGGGCCCGAGGAAACCGGACAGGGCCCGACAGAGCCCGACAGGGCCCGAGCAAACCCGACAGGGCCCGAGCAAACCCGACAGGGTTCGACAAAGCCTGACAGGGCTCGATGGAGCCCGACAGGGCCCGAGGAAACCCGACAGGGCCCGACGGAGCCTGACAGGGCCCGAGCAAACCCGACAGGGCCTGAGCAAACCTGACAGGGCACGAAGGAGCTCGACAGGGCCTGAGCAAACCTGACAGGGCCCAACAGAGCCCGACAGGGCACTAGCAAATCCGACAGGGCCTGACGGAGCCTGACAGGGCCCGAGCAAACCCGACAGGGCTCGACGGAGCCTTACAGGGCCCGAGCAAACCCGACAGGGCCCGAGCAAACCTGACAGGGCACGAAGGATCCCGACAGGGCCCGAGCAAACCCGACAAGGCCCAACGAAACCCGACAGGGCCTGAGCAAACCTGACAGGGCCCGACGGATCCCGACAGGGCACGAGCAAACCCGACAGGGCCTGACGGAGCCTGACAGGGCCCGAGCAAACCCGACAGGGCCCGAGCGAATCTGACAGGGCCCGACGGAGCCCGACAGGACGCGGGCAAACCCGACAGGTCCCGAGCAAACCCGACAGGGCCTGACAAGGCCCGACAGGGCCCGAGCAAACCTGACAGGGCCTGACGGAGCCCGACAGGGGTCGAGCAAACCCGATAAGGCCTGACGGAGCCTGACAGGGCCCGAGCACACCTGACAGGGCCCGAGAGAACCTGACAGGGCCCGACGGAGCCCGACAGGGCGCGAGCAAACCCGACAGGGGCTGACAAGGCCCGACAGGGCCTGAGCAAACCCGACAGGACCCGCCAAAGCCTGATAGGGTCCGATGGAGCCCGACAGGGCCTGAGGAAACCCGACAGGGCGCGACGGAGCCTGACAGGGCCCGAGCAAACCCGACAGGGTTCGACGGAGCCCGACAGGGCCCGAGCAAACCGACAGGGCCCAACGGAGCCCGACAGGGCCCGAGGAAACCAGACAGGGCCCGACAGAGCCCGACAGGGCCCGAGCAAACCCGAGAGGGCCTGAGCAAGCCCGACAGGGTTCGACAAAGCCTGACAGGGCTCGATGGAGCCCGACAGGGCCCAAGGAAACCCGACAGGGCCTGACGGAGCCCGACAGTGCCCAAGCAAACCTGACAGGGCCCGACGGAGCCCGACAGGGCACGAGCAAACCAGACAGGGCCTGACGGAGCCTGACAGGGCCCGAGCAAACCCGACAGGGCCCAACGGATCCCGACAGGGCCCAAGCAAACCTGACAGGGCCCGACGGAGCCCGACAGGGCACGAGCTAACTCGACAGAGCCTGACGTAGCCTGACAGGGCCCGAGCAAACCCGACAGGGCCCGAGCGAAACTGACAGTGCCCGAAGGAGCCCGACAGGACGTGGGCAAACCCGACAGGGCCCGAGCAAACCCGACAGGGCCAGACAAGACCCGACAGGGCCTGAGCAAACCCGACAGGACCCGACAAAGCCTGACAGGGCTCGATGGAGCCCGACAGGGCCCAAGGAAACCCGACAGGGCCCGACGGAGCCCGATAGGGCCCGAGCAAACCCGACAGGGCCTGACGGAGCCCGACAGGGCCCGAGCAAACCTGAAAGGGCCCGACGAAGCCTGACAGGGCTCGATGGAGCCCGACAGGGCCCGAGGAAACCCGACAGGGCCCGAGGGAGCCCGATAGGGCCCGAGCAAACCCGACAGGGCCCGATGGAGCCCGACAGGGCTCGAACAAACCCGACAGGGCCTGAGCAAATCCGACAGGGCCCGACAGAGCCCGACAGAGCCCGACAGGGCCCGAGCAAACCCGAAAGAGCCCGACGGAGCCTGACAGGGCTCGATGGAGCCCGAGAGGGCCCGAGGAAACCCGAGAGGGCCCCAGGGAGCCCGATAGGGCCCGAGCAAACCCGACAGGGCCTGACGGAGCCCGACAGGGCCCGAGCAAACCCGACAGGGCACGATGGAGCCCGACAGAGCCCGAGCAAACCCGACAGGGCCCGACAAGGCCCGACAGGGCCCGAGCAAACCTGACACGAGCTGACAAAGCCTGACAGGGCCCGACGGAGCCCGACAGGGCTTGAGCAAACCCGAAAGAGCCCGACGGAGCCTGACAGGGCTCGATGGAGCCCGACAGGGCCTGAGGAAACCCGACAGGGCCCGATGGAGCCTGACAGGGCCCGAGCAAGCCCGAAAGGGCCCGACAGGGCCCGACAGGACCCGAGCAAACCCGACAGGGCCCGAGCAAACCCGACAGGGTTCGACAAAGCCTGACAGGGCTCGATGGAGACCGACAGGGCCCGAGGAAACCCGACAGGGCCCGACGGAGCCTGACAGGGCCCGAGCAAACCCGACAGGGCTCGACAGAGCCTTGCAGGGCCCGAGCAAACCCGACAGGGCCCGAGCAAACCTGACAGGGCACGAAGGAGCCCGACAGGGCCCGAGCAAACCCGACAAGGCCCAACGGATCCCGACAGGGCCTGAGCAAACCTGACAGGGCCCGACGGAGCCCGACAGAGCCCGAGCAAACCCGACAGGGCCCGAGCGAATCTGACAGGGCCCGACGGAGCCCGACAGGATGCGGGCAAACCCGACAGGTCCCGAGCAAACCGGACAAAGCCTGACAAGGCCTGACAGGGCCCGAGCAAACCAGACAGGGCCTGACGGAGCCCGACAGGGCTCCAGCAAACCCGATAGGGCCTGACGGAGCCTGACAGGGCCCGAGTAAACCTGAAAGGGCCCGAGAGAACCTGACAGGGCCCGACGGAGCCCGACAGGGCCCGAGCAAACCCGACAGGGCTCGAGCAAACCTGACAGGGCTCGATGGAGCCCGACAGGGCCCGAGGAAACCCGACAGGGCCTGATTGAGCCCGATAGGGCCCGAGCAACCCCGACAGGGCCTGACGGAGCCTGACAGGGCCCGGGCAAACCCGACAGGGCACGCTGGAGCCCGACAGAGCCCGAGCAAACCCGACAGGGCCCGACAAGGCCCGACAGGGCCCGAGCAAACCTGACACGTCCTGACAAAGCCTGACAGGGCCCGACGGAGCCCGCCAGGGCCCGAGCAAACCCGAAAGAGCCCGACGGAGCCTGACAGGGCTCAGTGGAGTCCGACAGGGCCCGAGGAAACCCGACAGGGCCCGACGGAGCCCGATAGGGCCCGAGCAAACCCGACAGGGCCCGATGGAGCCTGACAGGGCTCGAACAAACCCGACAGGGCCTGAGCAAATCCGACAGGGCCCGACGGAGCCCGACAGGGCCCGAGCAAACCCGAAAGGGCCCGACGGAGCCTGACACGGCTCGATGGAGCCCGACAGGGCCCGAGGAAACCCGACAGGGCCCCACGGAGCCCGACAGGGCCCGAGCAAACCCGACAGGGCCTGACGGAGCCCGACAGGGCCCGAGCAAACCCGACAGGGCACGCTGGAGCCCGACAGAGCCCGAGCAAACCCGACAGGGCCTGACAAGGCCCGACAGGGCCCGAGCAAACCTGACACGACCTGACAAAGCCTGACAGGGCCCGACGGAGCCCGACAGGGCTTGAGCAAACCCGAAAGAGCCCAACGGAGCCTGACAGGGCTCGATGGAGCCCGACAGGGCCCGAGGAAACCCGACAGGGCCCCACGGAGCCCGATAGGGCCCGAGCAAACCCGACAGGGCCTGATGGAGCCTGACAGGGCCTGGGCAAACCCGACAGGGCACGCTGGAGCCCGACAGAGCCCGAGCAAACCCAACAGGGCCCGACAAGGCCCGACAGGGCCCGAGCAAACCTGACAGGACCTGACAAAGCCTAACAGGGCCCAACGGAGCCCGACAGGGCCTGAGCAAACCCGAAAGAGCCCGACGGAGCCTGACAGGGCTCGATAGAGTCCGACAGGGCCCGAGGAAACCCGACAGGGCCCGACAGAACCCGAGAGGGCCCGACGGAACCCGAGAGAGCCCGAGGAAATCCGACAGGGCTTGACAGAGCCCGACAGGACCCGAGCAAACCCGACAGGGCCCGAGCAAACCCGACAGGGTTCGACAAAGCCTGACAGGGCTCGATGGAGCCCGACAGGGCCCGAGGAAACCCGACAGGGCCCGACGGAGCCTGACAGAGCCCGAGCAAACCCGACAGGGCTCGACGGAACCCGAGAGGGCTCGACGGAACCCGAGAGGGCCCGAGGGAATCCAACAGGGCCTGACGGAGCCTGACAGGGCCCGAGCAAACCCGACAGGGCTCGACGGAGCCTGACAGGGCCCGAGCAAACCCGACAGGGCCTGAGCAAACCTGACAGGGCACGAAGGAGCCCGACAGGGCCTGAGCAAACCTGACAGGGCCCAACAGAGCCCGACAGGGCACTAGCAAATCCGACAGGGCCTGACGGAGCCTGACAGGGCCCGAGCAAACCCGACAGGGCTCGACGGAGCCTTACAGGGCCCGAGCAAACCCGACAGGGCCCGAGCAAACCTGACAGGGCACGAAGGAGCCCGACAGGGCCCGAGCAAACCCGACAAGGCCCAACGAAACCCGACAGGGCCTGAGCAAACCTGACAGGGCCCGACGGAGCCCGACAGGGCACGAGCAAACCCGACAGGGCCTGACGGAGCCTGACAGGGCCCGAGCAAACCCGACAGGGCCCGAGCGAATCTGACAGGGCCCGACGGAGCCCGACAGGACGCGGGCAAACCCGACAGGTCCCGAGCAAACCCGACAGGGCCTGACAAGGCCCGACAGGGCCCGAGCAAACCTGACAGGGCCTGACGGAGCCCGACATGGCTCGAGCAAACCCGATAGGGCCTGACGGAGCCTGACAGGGCCCGAGCAAACCTGACAGGGCCCAAGAGAACCTGACAGGGCCCGACGGAGCCCGACAGGGCGCGAGCAAACCCGACAGGGCCCGAGCAAACCTGACAGGGCTCGATGGAGCCAGACAGGGCCCGAGGAAACCCGACAGGGCGCGACAGAGCCTGACAGGGCCCGAGCAAACCCGACAGGGTTCGAGGGAGCCCGACAGGGCCCGAGCAAACCCGACAGGGTCCGACGAAGCCTGACAGGGCTTCAGCAAACCCGACAGGGCCCGAGGAAACCCGACAGGACCCGAGCAAACCCGACAGGGTCCGAGGGAGCCCGACAGGGCCCGAGGAAACCGGACAGGGCCCGACAGAGCCCGACAGGGCCCGAGCAAACCCGACAGGGCCCGAGCAAACCCGACAGGGTTCGACAAAGCCTGACAGGGCTCGATGGAGCCCGACAGGGCCCGAGGAAACCCGACAGGGCCCGACGGAGCCTGACAGGGCCCGAGCAAACCCGACAGGGCCTGAGCAAACCTGACAGGGCACGAAGGAGCCTGACAGGGCCTGAGCAAACCTGACAGGGCCCAACAGAGCCCGACAGGGCACTAGCAAATCCGACAGGGCCTGACGGAGCCTGACAGGGCCCGAGCAAACCCGACAGGGCTCGACGGAGCCTTACGGGGCCCGAGCAAACCCGACAGGGCCCGAGCAAACCTGACAGGGCACGAAGGAGCCCGACAGGGCCCGAGCAAACCCGACAAGGCCCAACGAAACCCGACAGGGCCTGAGCAAACCTGACAGGGCCCAACGGATCCCGACAGGGCACGAGCAAACCCGACAGGGCCTGACGGAGCCTGACAGGGCCCGAGCAAACCCGACAGGGCCCGAGCGAATCTGACAGGGCCCGACGGAGCCTGACAGGACGCGGGCAAACCCGACAGGTCCCGAGCAAACCCGACAGGGCCTGACAAGGCCCGACAGGGCCCGAGCAAACCTGACAGGGCCTGACGGAGCCCGACATGGCTCGAGCAAACCCGATAGGGCCTGACGGAGCCTGACAGGGCCCGAGCAAACCTGACAGGGCCCAAGAGAACCTGACAGGGCCCGACGGAGCCCGACAGGGCGCGAGCAAACCCGACAGGGCCCGAGCAAACCTGACAGGGCTCGATGGAGCCAGACAGGGCCCGAGGAAACCCGACAGGGCGCGACAGAGCCTGACAGGGCCCGAGCAAACCCGACAGGGATCGAGGGAGCCCGACAGGGCCCGAGCAAACCCGACAGGGTCCGACGAAGCCTGACAGGGCTTCAGCAAACCCGACAGGGCCCGAGGAAACCCGACAGGACCCGAGCAAACCCGACAGGGTCCGAGGGAGCCCGACAGGGCCCGAGGAAACCGGACAGGGCCCGACAGAGCCCGACAGGGCCCGAGCAAACCCGACAGGGCCCGAGCAAACCCGACAGGGTTCGACAAAGCCTGACAGGGCTCGATGGAGCCCGACAGGGCCCGAGGAAACCCGACAGGGCCCGACGGAGCCTGACAGGGCCCGAGCAAACCCGACAGGGCCTGAGCAAACCTGACAGGGCACGAAGGAGCTCGACAGGGCCTGAGCAAACCTGACAGGGCCCAACAGAGCCCGACAGGGCACTAGCAAATCCGACAGGGCCTGACGGAGCCTGACAGGGCCCGAGCAAACCCGACAGGGCTCGACGGAGCCTTACAGGGCCCGAGCAAACCCGACAGGGCCCGAGCAAACCTGACAGGGCACGAAGGATCCCGACAGGGCCCGAGCAAACCCGACAAGGCCCAACGAAACCCGACAGGGCCTGAGCAAACCTGACAGGGCCCGACGGATCCCGACAGGGCACGAGCAAACCCGACAGGGCCTGACGGAGCCTGACAGGGCCCGAGCAAACCCGACAGGGCCCGAGCGAATCTGACAGGGCCCGACGGAGCCCGACAGGACGCGGGCAAACCCGACAGGTCCCGAGCAAACCCGACAGGGCCTGACAAGGCCCGACAGGGCACTAGCAAATCCGACAGGGCCTGACGGAGCCTGACAGGGCCCGAGCAAACCCGACAGGGCTCGACGGAGCCTTACAGGGCCCGAGCAAACCCGACAGGGCCCGAGCAAACCTGACAGGGCACGAAGGATCCCGACAGGGCCCGAGCAAACCCGACAAGGCCCAACGAAACCCGACAGGGCCTGAGCAAACCTGACAGGGCCCGACGGATCCCGACAGGGCACGAGCAAACCCGACAGGGCCTGACGGAGCCTGACAGGGCCCGAGCAAACCCGACAGGGCCCGAGCGAATCTGACAGGGCCCGACGGAGCCCGACAGGACGCGGGCAAACCCGACAGGTCCCGAGCAAACCCGACAGGGCCTGACAAGGCCCGACAGGGCCCGAGCAAACCTGACAGGGCCTGACGGAGCCCGACATGGCTCGAGCAAAGCCGATAGGGCCTGACGGAGCCTGACAGGGCCCGAGCAAACCTGACAGGGCCCAAGAGAACCTGACAGGGCCCGACGGAGCCCGACAGGGCGCGAGCAAACCCGACAGGGCCCGAGCAAACCTGGCAGGGCTCGATGGAGCCAGACAGGGCCCGAGGAAACCCGACAGGGCGCGACAGAGCCTGACAGGGCCCGAGCAAACCCGACAGGGTTCGAGGGAGCCCGACAGGGCCCGAGCAAACCCGACAGGGTCCGACGAAGCCTGACAGGGCTTCAGCAAACCCGACAGGGCCCGAGGAAACCCGACAGGACCCGAGCAAACCCGACAGGGTCCGAGGGAGCCCGACAGGGCCCGAGGAAACCGGACAGGGCCCGACAGAGCCCGACAGAGCCCGAGCAAACCCGACAGGGCCCGAGCAAACCCGACAGGGTTCGACAAAGCCTGACAGGGCTCGATGGAGCCCGACAGGGCCCGAGGAAACCCGACAGGGCCCGACGGAGCCTGACAGGGCCCGAGCAAACCCGACAGGGCCTGAGCAAACCTGACAGGGCACGAAGGAGCCCGACAGGGCCTGAGCAAACCTGACAGGGCCCAACAGAGCCCGACAGGGCACTAGCAAATCCGACAGGGCCTGACGGAGCCTGACAGGGCCCGAGCAAACCCGACAGGGCTCGACGGAGCCTTACGGGGCCCGAGCAAACCCGACAGGGCCCGAGCAAACCTGACAGGGCACGAAGGAGCCCGACAGGGCCCGAGCAAACCCGACAAGGCCCAACGAAACCCGACAGGGCCTGAGCAAACCTGACAGGGCCCGACGGATCCCGACAGGGCACGAGCAAACCCGACAGGGCCTGACGGAGCCTGACAGGGCCCGAGCAAACCCGACAGGGCCCGAGCGAATCTGACAGGGCCCGACGGAGCCCGACAGGACGCGGGCAAACCCGACAGGTCCCGAGCAAACCCGACAGGGCCTGACAAGGCCCGACAGGGCCCGAGCAAACCTGACAGGGCCTGACGGAGCCCGACATGGCTCGAGCAAACCCGATAGGGCCTGACGGAGCCTGACAGGGCCCGAGCAAACCTGACAGGGCCCAAGAGAACCTGACAGGGCCCGACGGAGCCCGACAGGGCGCGAGCAAACCCGACAGGGCCCGAGCAAACCTGACAGGGCTCGATGGAGCCAGACAGGGCCCGAGGAAACCCGACAGGGCGCGACAGAGCCTGACAGGGCCCGAGCAAACCCGACAGGGTTCGAGGGAGCCCGACAGGGCCCGAGCAAACCCGACAGGGTCCGACGAAGCCTGACAGGGCTTCAGCAAACCCGACAGGGCCCGAGGAAACCCGACAGGACCCGAGCAAACCCGACAGGGTCCGAGGGAGCCCGACAGGGCCCGAGGAAACCGGACAGGGCCCGACAGAGCCCGACAGGGCCCGAGCAAACCCGACAGGGCCCGAGCAAACCCGACAGGGTTCGACAAAGCCTGACAGGGCTCGATGGAGCCCGACAGGGCCCGAGGAAACCCGACAGGGCCCGACGGAGCCTGACAGGGCCCGAGCAAACCCGACAGGGCCTGAGCAAACCTGACAGGGCACGAAGGAGCCCGACAGGGCCTGAGCAAACCTGACAGGGCCCAACAGAGCCCGACAGGGCACTAGCAAATCCGACAGGGCCTGACGGAGCCTGACAGGGCCCGAGCAAACCCGACAGGGCTCGACGGAGCCTTACAGGGCCCGAGCAAACCCGACAGGGCCCGAGCAAACCTGACAGGGCACGAAGGAGCCCGACAGGGCCCGAGCAAACCCGACAAGGCCCAACGAAACCCGACAGGGCCTGAGCAAACCTGACAGGGCCCGACGGATCCCGACAGGGCACGAGCAAACCCGACAGGGCCTGACGGAGCCTGACAGGGCCCGAGCAAACCCGACAGGGCCCGAGCGAATCTGACAGGGCCCGACGGAGCCCGACAGGACGCGGGCAAACCCGACAGGTCCCGAGCAAACCCGACAGGGCCTGACAAGGCCCGACAGGGCCCGAGCAAACCTGACAGGGCCTGACGGAGCCCGACATGGCTCGAGCAAACCCGATAGGGCCTGACGGAGCCTGACAGGGCCCGAGCAAACCTGACAGGGCCCAAGAGAACCTGACAGGGCCCGACGGAGCCCGACAGGGCGCGAGCAAACCCGACAGGGCCCGAGCAAACCTGGCAGGGCTCGATGGAGCCAGACAGGGCCTGAGGAAACCCGACAGGGCGCGACAGAGCCTGACAGGGCCCGAGCAAACCCGACAGGGTTCGAGGGAGCCCGACAGGGCCCGAGCAAACCCGACAGGGTCCGACGAAGCCTGACAGGGCTTCAGCAAACCCGACAGGGCCCGAGGAAACCCGACAGGACCCGAGCAAACCCGACAGGGTCCGAGGGAGCCCGACAGGGCCCGAGGAAACCGGACAGGGCCCGACAGAGCCCGACAGGGCCCGAGCAAACCCGACAGGGCCCGAGCAAACCCGACAGGGTTCGACAAAGCCTGACAGGGCTCGATGGAGCCCGACAGGGCCCGAGGAAACCCGACAGGGCCCGACGGAGCCTGACAGGGCCCGAGCAAACCCGACAGGGTTCGACGGAGCCCGACAGGGCCCGAGCAAACCCGACAGGGTCCGACGAAGCCTGACAGGGCTTCAGCAAACCCGACAGGGCCCGAGCAAAACCGACAGGACCCGAGCAAACCCGACAGGGTCCGAGGGAGCCCGACAGGGCCCGAGGAAACCAGACAGGGCCCGACAGATCCCGACAGGGCCCGAGCAAACCCGACAGGGCCCGAGCAAACCCAACAGGGTTCGACAAAGCCTGACAGGGCTTGATGGAGCCCGACAGGGCCCGAGGAAGCCCGACAGGGCCCGACGGAGCCTGACAGAGCCCGAGCAAACCCGACAGGGCCCGATGGAGCCCGACAGGGCTCGAACAAACCCGACAGGGCCTGAGCAAATTCAACAGGGCCCGACGGAGCCCGACAGGGCCCAAGCAAACCCGAAAGGGCCCGACGGAGACTGACACGGCTCGATGGAGCCCGACAGGGCCCGAGGAAACCCGACAGGGCCCCACGGAGCCCGATAGGGCCCGAGCAAACCCGACAGGGCCTGACGGAGCCCGACAGGGCCCGAGCAAACCCGACAGGGCACGCTGGAGCCCGACAGAGCCCAAGCAAACCCGACAGGGCCCGACAAGGCTTGACAGGGCCCGAGCAAACCTGACACGACCTGACAAAGCCTGACAGGGCCCGGCGGAGCCCAACAGGGCTTGAGCAAACCCGAAAGAACCCGACGGAGCCTGACAGGGCTCGATGGAGCCCGACAGGGCCCGAGGAAACCCGACAGGGCCCCACGGAGCCCGATACGGCCCGAGCAAACCCGACAGGGCCTGATGGAGCCTGACAGGGCCCGGGCAAACCCGACAGGGCACGCTGGAGCCCGACAGAGCCCGAGCAAACCCAACAGGGCCCGACAAGGCCCGACAGGGCCCGAGCAAACCTGACAGGACCTGACAAAGCCTGACAGGGCCCGACGGAGCCCGACAGGGCCTGAGCAAACCCGAAAGAGCCCGACGGAGCCTGACAGTGCTCGATAGAGTCCGACAGGGCCCGAGGAAACCCGACAGGGCCCGACGGAACCCGAGAGGGCCCGACAGAACCCGAGAGGGCCCGAGGAAATCCGACAGGGCTTGACAGAGCCCGACAGGACCCGAGCAAACCCGACAGGGCCCGAGCAAACCCGACAGGGTTCGACAAAGCCTGACAGGGCTCGATGGAGCCCGACAGGGCCCGAGGAAACCCGACAGGGCCCGACGGAGCCTGACAGGGCCCGAGCAAACCCGACAGGGCTCGACGGAGCCTTACAGGGCCCGAGCAAACCCGACAGGGCCCGAGCAAACCTGACAGGGCACGAAGGAGCCCGACAGGGCCCGAGCAAACCCGACAAGGCCCAACGAAACCCGACAGGGCCTGAGCAAACCTGACAGGGCCCGACGGAGCCCGACAGGGCACGAGCAAACCCGACAGGGCCTGACGGAGCCTGACAGGGCCCGAGCAAACCCGACAGGGCCCGAGCGAATCTGACAGGGCCTGACGGAGCCCGACAGGACGCGGGCAAACCCGACAGGTCCCGAGCAAACCCGACAGGGCCTGACAAGGCCCGACAGGGCCCGAGCAAACCTGACAGGGCCTGACGGAGCCCGACAGGGCTCGAGCAAACCCGATAGGGCCTGACGGAGCCTGACAGGGCCCGAGCAAACCTGACAGGGCCCAAGAGAACCTGACAGGGCCCGACGGAGCCCGACAGGGCGCGAGCAAACCCGACAGGGGCTGACAAGGCCTGACAGGGCCTGAGCAAACCCGACAGGACCCGCCAAAGCCTGATAGGGTCCGATGGAGCCCGACAGGGCCCGAGCAAACCCGACAGGGCCCGAGCAAACCTGACAGGGCTCGATGGAGCCCGACAGGCCCGAGGAAACCCAACAGGGCGCGACAGAGCCTGACAGGGCCCGAGCAAACCCGACAGGGTTCGACGGAGCCCGACAGGGCCCGAGCAAACCCGACAGGGTCCGACGAAGCCTGACAGGGCTTCAGCAAACTCGACAGGGCCCAAGGAAACCCGACAGGACCCGAGCAAACCCGACAGGGTCCGAGGGAGCCCGACAGGGCCCGAGGAAACCGGACAGGGCCCGACAGAGCCCGACAGGGCCCGAGCAAACCCGACAGGGCCCGAGCAAACCCGACAGGGTTCGACAAAGCCTGACAGGGCTCGATGGAGCCCGACAGGGCCCGAGGAAACCCGACAGGGCCCGACGGAGCCTGACAGGGCCCGAGCAAACCCGACAGGGCTCGACGGAGCCTTACAGGGCCCGAGCAAACCCGACAGGGCCCGAGCAAACCTGACAGTGCACGAAGGAGCCCGACAGGGCCCGAGCAAACTTGTCAAGGCCCGACGAAAACCGACAGGGCCTGAGCAAACCTGACAGGGCCCGACGGAGCCCAACAGGACGTGGGCAAACCCGACAGGGCCCGAGCAAACCCGATAGGGCCAGACAAGACCCGACAGGTCCTGAGCAAACCCGACAGGACCCGACAAAGCCTGACAGGGCTCGATGGAGCCCGACAGGGCCCAAGGAAACCCGACAGGGCCCGACGGAGCCCGATAGGGCCCGAGCAAACCCGACAGGGCCTGACGGAGCCCGACAGGGCCCGAGAAAACCTGAAAGGGCCCGACGAAGCCTGACAGGGCTCGATGGAGCCCGACAGGGCCCGAGGAAACCCGACAGGGCCCGACGGAGCCCGATAGGGCCCGAGCAAACCCGACAGGGCCCGACAGAGCCCGACAGGGCACGAGCTAACTCGACAGAGCCTGACGTAGCCTGACAGGGCCCGAGCAAACCCGACAGGGCCCGAGCGAAACTGACAGGGCCCGACGGAGCCCGACAGGACGTGGGCAAACCCGACAGGGCCCGAGCAAACCCGACAGGGCCAGACAAGACCCGACAGGGCCTGAGCAAACCCGACAGGACCCGACAAAGCCTGACAGGGCTCAATGGAGCCCGACAGGGCCCAAGGAAACCCGACAGGGCCCGAGGGAGCCAGATAGGGCCCGAGCAAACCCGGCAGGGCCTGACGGAGCCCGACAGGGCCCGAGCAAACCTGAAAGGGCCCGACGAAGCCTGACAGGGCTCGATGGAGCCCGACAGGGCCCGAGGAAACCCGACAGGGCCCGACGGAGCCCGATAGGGCCCGAGCAAACCCGACAGGGCCCGATGGAGCCCGACAGGGCTCGAACAAACCCGACAGGGCCTGAGCAAATCCGACAGGGCCCGACAGAGCCCGACAGAGCCCGACAGGGCCCGAGCAAACCCGAAAGGGCCCGACGGAGCCTGACAGGGCTCGATGGAGCCCGACAGGGCCCGAGGAAACGCGACAGGGCCCCAGGGAGCCCGATAGGGCCCGAGCAAACCCGACAGGGCCTGACGGAGCCCGACAGGGCCCGAGCAAACCCGACAGGGCACGCTGGAGCCCGACAGAGCCCGAGCAAACCCGACAGGGCCCGACAAGGCCCGACAGGGCCCGAGCAAACCTGACACGACCTGACAAAGCCTGACAGGGCCCGACGGAGCCCAACAGGGCTTGAGCAAACCCGAAAGAGCCCGACGGAGCCTGACAGGGCTCGATGGAGCCCGACAGGGCCTGAGGAAACCTGACAGGGCCCGACGGAGCCTGACAGGGCCCGAGCAAACCCGAAAGGGCCCGACAGAGCCCGACAGGACCCGAGCAAACCCGACAGGGCCCGAGCAAACCCGACAGGGTTCGACAAAGCCTGACAGGGCTCGATGGAGACCGACAGGGCCCGAGGAAACCCGACAGGGCCCGACGGAGCCTGACAGGGCCTGAGCAAACCCGACAGGGCTCGACAGAGCCTTGCAGGGCCCGAGCAAACCCGACAGGGCCCGAGCAAACCTGACAGGGCTCGATGGAGCCCGACAGGGCCCGAGCAAACCCGACAAGGCCCAACGGATCCCGACAGGGCCTGAGCAAACCTGACAGGGCCCGACGGAGCCCGACAGAGCCCGAGCAAACCCGACAGGGCCCTAGCGAATCTGACAAGGCCCGACGGAGCCCGACAGGATGCAGGCAAACCCGACAGGTCCCGAGCAAACCCGACAAAGCCTGACAAGGCCCGACAGGGCCCGAGCAAACCTGACAGGGCCTGACGGAGCCCGACAGGGCTCGAGCAAACCCGATAGGGCCTGACGGAGCCTGACAGGGCCCGAGCAAACCTGAAAGGGCCCGAGAGAACCTGACAGGGCCCGACGGAGCCCGACAGGGCGCGAGCAAACCCGACAGGGGCTGACAAGGCCCGACAGGGCCTGAGCAAACCCGACAGGACCCGCCAAAGCCTGATAGGGTCCGATGGAGCCCGACAGGGCCCGAGCAAACGCGACAGGGCTCGAGCAAACCTGACAGGGCTCGATGGAGCCCGACAGGGCCCGAGGAAACCCGACAGGGCCCCACGGAGCCTGATAGGGCCCGAGCAAACCCGACAGGGCCTGATGGAGCCTGACAGGGCCCGGGCAAACCCGACAGGGCACGCTGGAGCCCAACAGAGCCCGAGCAAACCCAACAGGGCCCGACAAGGCTCGACAGGGCCCGAGCAAACCTGACAGGACCTGACAAAGCCTGACAGGGCCCGACGGAGCCCAACAGGGCCTGAGCAAACCCGAAAGAGCCTGACGGAGCCTGACAGGGCTCGATAGAGTCCGACAGGGCCCGAAGAAACCCGACAGGGCCCGACAAAACCCGAGAGGGCCCGACGGAACCCGAGAGGGCCCGAGGAAATCCGAGAGGGCCCGACGGAGCCTGACAGGGCCCGAGCAAACCCGACAGGGCCCGACAGAGCCCGACAGGACCCGAGCAAACCCGACAGGGCCCGAGCAAACCCGACAGGGTTCGACAAAGCCTGACAGGGCTCGATGGAGCCCGACAGGGCCCGGGGAAACCCGACAGGGCGCGACGGAGCCTGACAGGGCCCGAGCAAACCCGACAGGGCTCGAGCAAACCTGACAGGGCACGAAGGAGCCCGACAGGGCCCGAGCAAACCCGACAAGGCCCAACGGATCCCGACAGGGCCTGAGCAAACCTGACAGGGCCCGACGGAGCCCGACAGGGCACGAGCAAACCCGACAGGGCCTGACGGAGCCTGACAGGGCCCGAGTAAACCCGACAGGGCCCGAGCGAATCCGACAGGGCGCGACGGAGCCCGACAGGACGCGGGCAAACCCGACAGGTCCCGAGCAAATCCGACAGGGCCTGACAAGACCCGACAGCGCCCGAGCAAACCTGACAGGGCCTGACGGAGCCTGACAGGGCCCGAGCAAACCTGACAGGGCCCGAGAGAACCTGACAGGGCCCGACGGAGCCCGACAGGGCGCGAGCAAACCCGACAGGGGCTGACAAGGCCCGACAGGGCCTGAGCAAACCCAACAGGACCCGCCAAAGCCTGATAGGGTCCGATGGAGCCCGACAGGGCCCGAGCAAACCCGACAGGGGCTGACAAGGCCCGACAGGGCCTGAGCAAACTCGACAGGACCCGCCAAAGCCTGATAGGGTCCGATGGAGCCTGACAGGGCCCGAGCAAACCCGACAGGGTTCGACGGAGCCCGACAGGGCCCGAGCAAACCCGACAGGGTCCGACGAAGCCTGACAGGGCTTCAGCAAACCCGACAGGGCCCGAGCAAACCCGACAGGACCCGAGCAAACCCGACAGGGTCCGACGGAGCCCGACAGGGCCCGAGGAAACCAGACAGGGCCCGACAGAGCCCGACAGGGCCTGAGCAAACCCGACAGGGCCCGAGCAAACCCGACAGGGTTCGACAAAGCCTGACAGGGCTTGATGGAGCCCGACAGGGCCCGAGCAAACCCGACAGGGCCCGACGGAGCCTGACACAGCCCGAGCAAACCCGACAGGGCTCGACAGAGCCCGATAGGGCCTGAGCAAACCCGACAGGGCCTGACAGAGCCCGACAGGGCCCGAGCAAACCCGAAAGTGCCCGACGAAGCCTGACAGGGCTCGATGGAGCCCGACAGGGCCCGAGCAAACCCGACAGGGCCCGACGGAGCCTGACAGAGCCCGAGCAAACCCGACAGGGCTCGACAGAGCCCGATAGGGCCCGAGCAAACCTGACAGGGCCCGATGGAGGCCGACAGGGCTCGAGCAAACCCGACAGGGTCCGACGAAGCCTGACAGGGCTTCAGCAAACCCGACATGGCCCGAGCAAACCCGACAGGGCCCGACGGAGCCCGACAGGGGTCGAGCAAACCCGATAGGGCCTGACGGAGCCTGACAGGGCCCGAGTAAACCTGACAGGGCCCGAGAGAACCTGACAGGGCCCGACGGAGCCCGACAGGGCGCGAGCAAACCCGACAGGGGCTGACAAGGCCCGACAGGGCCTGAGCGAACCCCACAGGACCCGCCAAAGCCTGATAGGGTCCGATGGAGCCCGACAGGGCCTGAGGAAACCCGACAGGGTGCGACGGAGCCTGACAGGGCCCGAGCAAACCCGACAGGGTTCCACGGAGCCCGACAGGGCCCGAGCAAACCGACAGGGCCCAACGGAGCCCGACAGGGCCCGAGGAAACCAGACAGGGCTCGACAGAGCCCGACAGGGCCCGAGCAAACCCGAGAGGGCCTGAGCAAACCCGACAGGGTTCGACAAAGCCTGACAGGGCTCGATGGAGCCCGACAGGGCCCAAGGAAACCCGACAGGGCCTGAGCAAATCCGACAGGGCCCGACAGAGCCCGACAGAGCCCGACAGGGCCCGAGCAAACCCGAAAGAGCCCGACGGAGCCTGACAGGGCTCGATGGAGCCCGAGAGGGCCCGAGGAAACCCGACAGGGCCCCAGGGAGCCCGATAGGGCCCGAGCAAACCCGACAGGGCCTGACGGAGCCCGACAGGGCCCGAGCAAACCCGACAGGGCACGATGGAGCCCGACAGAGCCCGAGCAAACCCGACAGGGCCCGACAAGGCCCGACAGGGCCCGAGCAAACCTGACACGACCTGACAAAGCCTGACAGGGCCCGACGGAGCCCGACAGGGCTTGAGCAAACCCGAAAGAGCCCGACGGAGCCTGACAGGGGTCGATAGAGCCCGACAGGGCCTGAGGAAACCCGACAGGGCCCGACGGAGCCTGACAGGGCCCGAGCAAATCCGAAAGGGCCCGACAGAGCCCGACAGGACCCGAGCAAACCCGACAGGGCCCGAGCAAACCCGACAGGGTTCGACAAAGCCTGACAGGGCTCGATGGAGACCGACAGGGCCCGAGGAAACCCGACAGGGCCCGACGGAGCCTGACAGGGCCCGAGCAAACCCGACAGGGCTCGACAGAGCCTTGCAGGGCCCTAGCAAACCCGACAGGGCCCGAGCAAACCTGACAGGGCACGAAAGAGCCCGACAGGGCCCGAGCAAACCCGACAAGGCCCAACGGATCCCGACAGGGCCTGAGCAAACCTGACAGGGCCCGACAAAGCCCGACAGAGCCCGAGCAAACCCGACAGGTCCCGAGCGAATCTGACAGGGCCCGACGGAGCCCGACAGGATGCGGGCAAACCCGACAGGTCCCGAGCAAACCGGACAAAGCCTGACAAGGCCCGACAGGGCCCTAGCAAACCTGACAGGGCCTGACGGAGCCCGACAGGGCTCCAGCAAACCCGATAGGGCCTGACGGAGCCTGACAGGGCCCGAGTAAACCTGAAAGGGCCCGAGAGAACCTGACAGGGCCCGACAAAGCCCGACAGGGCGCGAGCAAACCCGACAGGGGCTGACAAGGCCCGACAGGGCCTGAGCAAACCCGACAGGACCCGCCAAAGCCTGATAGGGTCCGATGGAGCCCGACAGGGCCCGAGCAAACCCGACAGGGCTCGAGCAAACCTGACAGGGCTCGATGGAGCCCGACAGGGCCCGAGGAAACCCGACAGGGCCCCACGGAGCCCGATAGGGCCCGAGCAAACCCGACAGGGCCCGATGGAGCCCGACAGGGCTCGAACAAACCCGACAGGGCCTGAGCAAATCCGACAGGGCGCGACGGAGCCTGTCGGGTTTGCTCGGGCTCTGTCAGCTCCATTGGGCTCTGTCGGGTTTGCTCGGGCCCTTTCGGGTTTGCTCGGGCCCTGTCAGGCTCCGTCAAGCCCTGTCGGGTTTGCTAGGGCCCTGTCGGGCTCCGTCGGGCCCTGTCTGGTTTCCTCAGGCTCTGTCAGGCTCCGTCGGGCCCTGTTGGGTTTGCTCAGGCCCTGTTGGGTTTGCTGAAGCCCTGTCAGGCTTCGACGGACCCTGTCGGGTTTGCTCGGGCCCTGTCGGGCTCCGTCGAGCCCTTTCGGGTTTGCTCGGGCCCTGTCAGGCTCCGTTGGGCCCTGTCGGATTTCCTCGGGCACTGTCGGGTTTGCTCGGGCCCTGTCAGGTTCCGTCAGGCCCTGTCGGGTTTCCTCGGGCCATGTCGGAATCTATCGAGCCCTGTCAGGCTCCGTCGGGCTCTGTCGGGTTTGCTCAGGCCCTGTCAGGCTCCGTCGGGCCCTGTCAGGCTTTGTCAGGTCCTGTCAGGTTTGCTCGGGCCCTGTCGGGCCTTGTCGGGCCCTGTCGGGTTTGCTCGGGTTCTGTCGGGCTCCAGCGTGCCCTGTCGGGTTTGCCCGGGCCCTGTCAGGCTCCGTCAGGCCCTCTCGGGTTTGCTCGGGCCCTATCCGGCTCCGTGGGGCCCTATCGGGTTTCCTCGGGGCCCTGTCGGGCTCCATCGAGCCCTGTCAGGCTCCGTCGGGCCTTTTCAGGTTTGCTCGGGCCCTGTCGGGCTCCATCGAACCATGTCAGGCTTTGTCAGGTCGTGTCAGGTTTGTTCGGGCCCTGTCGGGCCTTGTCGGGCCCTGTCGGGTTTGCTCGGGCTCTGTCGGGCTCCGTCGGGCCCTGTCGGGTTTGCTCGGGCCCTGTCGGGTTTGCTCGGGCCCTGTCAGGCTTTGTCAAGCCCTGTCGGGTTTGCTCGGGCCCTGCCGGGTTTGCTAGGGCCCTGTCGGGCTCCGTCGGGCCCTGTCTGGTTTCCTCAGGCCCTGTCGGGCTCCGTCGGGCCCTGTCGGGTTTGCTCGGGCCCTGTCGGGTTTGCTGAAGCCCTGTCAGGCTTCGACGGACCCTGTCGGGTTTGCTCGGGCCCTTTCGGGCTCCGTCGAGTCCTGTCGGGTTTGCTCGGGCCCTGTCAGGCTCCGTCGCGCCCTGTCGGGTTTCCTCGGGCCCTGTCGGGCTCCATCGAGCCCTGTCGGGTTTGCTCGGGCCCTGTCGGGCTCCATCGGACCCTATCAGGCTTTGTCGGGTCCTGTCGGGTTTGCTCAGGCCCTGTCGGGTCTTGTCAGGCCCTGTCGGGTTTGCTCGGGCCCTGTCGGGTTTGCCCGCGTCCTGTCGAACTCCGTCAGGCCCTGTCAGATTCGCTCGGGCCCTGTCGGGTTTGCTCGGGCCCTGTCAGGCTCCGTCGAGTCCTGTCGGGTTTGCTCGGTCCCCGTCAGGCTCCGTCGGGCCCTGTCGGGTTTCCTTGGGCCCTCTCGGGTTCCGTCGGGCCCTGTCGGGTTTCCTCGGGCCCTGTCGGACTCTATCGAGTCCTGTCAGGCTCCGTCGGGCTCTTTCGGGTTTGCTCAGGCCCTGTCGGGCTCCGTCGGGCCCTGTCAGGCTTTGTCAGGTCCTGTCAGGTTTGCTCGGGCCCTGTCGGGCCTTGTCGGGCCCTGTCGGGTTTGCTCGGGCTCTGTCAGGCTGCAGCGTGCCCTGTCGGGTTTGCCCGGGCCCTCTCGGGCTCCATCGAGCCCTGTCAGGCTCCGTCGAGTCCTGTCGGGTTTGCTCGGTCCCCGTCAGGCTCCGTCGGGCCCTGTCGGGTTTCCTTGGGCCCTGTCGGGCTCCATCGAGCCCTGTCAGGCTTTGTCGAACCCTGTCGGGTTTGCTCGGGCCATGTCGGGTTTGCTCGGGCCCTGTCGGGTTCTGTCGGGCCCTGTCTGGTTTCCTCGGGCCCTGTCGGGCTCCTTCGAGCCCTGTCAGGTTTGCTCGGGCCGTGTCGGGTTTGCTCGGACCCTGTCAGGCTCCGTCGAGCCCTGTCGGGTTTGCTCGGGCCCTGTCAGGCTCCGTCGGGCCCTGTCGGGTTTCCTCGGGCCCTGTCGGGCTCCATCGAGCCCTGTCAGGCTTTGTCGAACCCTGTCGGGCTCCGTCTGGCCCTGTCGAGTTTGCTCGGGCCCTGTCAGGTTTGCTGAAGCCCTGTCAGGCTTCGTCGGACCCTGTCGAGTGTGCTCATACCCTGTCGGGCTCCGTCGAGCCCTCTCGGGTTTGCTCGGGCCCTGTCAGGCTCCGTCGGGCACTGTCGGATTTCCTCGGGCCCTGTCGGGTTTGCTCGGGCCCTGTCGGGTTCCGTCGGGCCCTGTCGGGTTTGCTCGGGCCCCGTCGGGCTCCGTCGGGCCCTGTCGGGTTTCCTCGGGCCCTGTCGGGCTCTATCGAGCCCTGTCAGGCTCCGTCAGGCCTTTTCGGGTTTGCTCGGGCCCTGTCGGGCTCTGTCGGGCCCTGTCAGGCTTTGTCAGGTCCTGTCAGGTTTGTTCGGGCCCTGTCGGGCCTTGTCGGGCCCTGTCGGGTTTGCTCGGGCTCTGTCGGGCTCCGTTGGGCCCTGTCGGGTTTGCTCGGGCTCTGTCGGGTTTGCTCGGGCCCTGTCGGGTTTGCTTGGGCCCTGTCAGGCTCCGTCAAGCCCTGTCGGGTTTGCTCGGGCCCTGTCGGGTTTGCTAGGGCCCTGTCGGGCTCCGTCGGGCCCTGTCTGGTTTCCTCAGGCCCTGTCGGGATCCGTCGGACCCTGTCGGGTTTGCTCAGGCCGTGTCGGGTTTGCTGAAGCCCTGTCAGGCTTCGACGGACCCTGTCGGGTTTGCTCGGGCCCTGTCGGGCATTGTCGAGCCCTGTCGGGTTTACTCGGGCCCTGTCAGGCTCTGTCGCGCCCTGTCGGGTTTCCTCGGGCCCTGTCGGGCTCCATCGGACCCTGTCAGGCTTTGTCGGGTCCTGTCGGGTTTGCTCAGGCCCTGTCGGGCCTTGTCAGGCCCTGTCAGGTTTGCTCGGGCCCTGTCGGGTTTGCCCGCGTCTTGTCGGGCTCCGTCGAGCCCTGTCAGATTCGCTCGGGCCCTGTCGGGTTTGCTCGGGCCCTGTCAGGCTCCGTCAGGCCCTGTCGGGTTTGCTCGTGCCCTGTCGGGCTCCGTCGGGCCCTGTCAGGCTTTGTCAGGTCCTGTCGGGTTTGCTCAGGCCCTGTCGGGCCTTGTCAGGCCCTGTCGGGTTTGCTCGGGCCCTGTCGGGTTTGCCCTGTCCTGTCGGGCTCCGTCGGGCCCTGTCAGATTCGCTCGGGCCCTGTCGGGTTTGCTCGGGCCCTGTCAGGCTCCGTCAGGCCCTGTCGGGTTTTCTCGTGCCCTGTTGGGCTCCGTCGGGCCCTGTCAGGTTTGCTTGCGCCCTGTCGGGATCCGTTGGGCCCTGTCGGGTTTGCTCGGGCCCTGTCGGGCTCCTTCGTGCCCTGTCAGGTTTGCTCGGGCCCTGTCGGGTTTGCTCGGGCCCTGTCAGGCTCCGTCGAGCCCTGTCGGGTTTGCTCGGGCCCTGTCAGGCTCCGTCGGGCCCTGTCGGGTTTCCTTGGGCCCTGTCAGGCTCCATCGAGCCCTGTCAGGCTTTGTCGAACCCTGTCAGGTTTGCTCGGGCCATGTCGGGTTTGCTCGGGCCCTGTCAGGCTCTGTCGGGCCCTGTCTGGTTTCCTCGGGCCCTGTCGGGCTCCTTCGAGCCCTGTCAGGTTTGCTCGGACCGTGTCGGGTTTGCTCGGGCCCTGTCAGGCTCCGTCGAGCCCTGGCGGGATTGCTCGGGCCCTGTCGGGCCTTGTCGGGCCCTGTCGGGTTTGCTCGAACTCTGTCGGGCTCTAGCATGCCCTGTCGGGTTTGCCCGGGCCCTGTCAGGCTCCGTCAGGCCCTGTCGGGTTTGCTCGGGCCCTATCGGGCTTCGTGGGGCCCTGTCGGGTTTCCTCGGGCCCTGTCGGGCTCCATCGAGCCCTGTCAGGCTCCGTCGGGCCCTTTCGGGTTTGCTCGGGCCCTGTCGGGCTCCGTCAGGCCCTGTCGGATTTGCTCAGGCCCTGTCGGGTTTGCTCGAGCCCTGTCGGGCTCCATCGAGCCCTGTCGGGTTTGCTCGGGCCCTATCGGGCTCCGTCGGGCCCTGTCGGGTTTCCTCGGGCCCTGTCAGGCTCCATCGAGCCCTGTCAGGCTTCGTCGGGCCCTTTCGGGTTTGCTCGGGCCCTGTCGGGCTCCGTCAGGCCCTGTCGGGTTTTCTCGGGCCCTATCGGGCTCCGTCGGGCCCTGTCGGGTTTCCTCGGGCTCTGTCGGTCGCCATCGAGCCCTGTCAGGCTCCGTCAGGCCCTGTCGGGTTTGCTCGGGCCCTATCGAGCTCCGTCGGGCCCTGTCGGGTTTCCTCGGGCTCTGTCGGTCTCCATCGAGCCCTGTCAGGCTCCGTCGGGCCCTGTCGGGTTTGCTCGGGCCCTGTCGGGTTTGCTCAGGCACTGTCGGGTTTGCTCGGGCCCTGTCGGGTTTGCTTGGGCCCTGTTGGGTTTGTTCGGGCCCTGTCGGGCTTCCTCGGGCCCTGCCGGGCTCCATCGAGCCCTGTCAGGCTTCGTCGGACCCTATCAGGCTTTGCTCGGGCCCTGTCGGTCTCCGTCAGGCCCTGTCGGGTTTGCTCGGGCCCTATCGGGCTCCGTCGGGCCCTGTCGGGTTTCCTCGGGCTCTGTCGGTCTCCATCGAGCCCTGTCAGGCTCCGTTGGGCCCTGTCGGGTTTGCTCGGGACCTGTCGGGTTTGCTCAGGCACTGTCGGGTTTGCTCAGGCCCTGTCGGGTTTGCTTGGGCCCTGTCAGGCTCCATCGGGCCCTGTCGGGTTTCCTCGGGCCCTGTCGGGCTCCATCGAGCCCTGTCAGGCTCCGTCGGGCCCTTTCGGGTTTGCTCGGGCCCTGTCGGGCTCCGTCGGGCCATGTCGGGTTTCCTCGGGCCCTGTCGGGTTCCATCGAGCCCTGTCAGGCTCCGTCGGGCCTTTTTGGGTTTGCTCGGGCCCTGTCGGGCTCCGTCGGGCCCTGTCAGGCTTTGTCAGGTCCTGTCAGGTTTGTTCTGGCCCTGTCGGGCCTTGTCGGGCCCTGTCGGGTTTGCTCGGGCTCTGTCGGGCTCCGTTGGGCCCTGTCGGGTTTGCTCGGGCACTGTCGGGTTTGCTCAGGCCCTGTCAGGCTCCGTCGACCTCTGTCAGGTTTGCTCGGGCCCTGTCGGGCTCCGTTGAGCCATGTCGGGTTTGCTCGGGCCCTGTCGGGCTCCATCGAACGCTGTCAGGCATTGTCGGGTCCTGTCGGGTTTGCTCAGGCCCTGTCAGGCTCCGTCGACCCCTGTCAGGTATGCTCGGGCCCTGTCGGGTTTGCTCAGGCCCTGTCAGGCTCCGTCGACCCCTATCAGGTATGCTCGGGCCCTGTCGGGTTTGCTCAGGCCCTGTCAGGCTCCGTCGAGCCCTGTCGGGTTTGCTCAGGCCCTGTCAGGCTCCGTCAGGCCCTGTCGGGTTTGCTCGGGCCCTGTCGGGTTTGCTGGGGCCCTGTCGGGCTCCGTCGGGCCCTGTCGGGTTTGCTCGGGCCCTGTCGGGCTCCGTCTAGCCCTGTCAGGTTTCCTCGGGCCCTGTCGGGCTCCGTCGGGCCCTGTCGGATTTCCTCGGGCCATCTCGGGTTCCGTCGGGCCCTGTCAGGTTTCCTCGGGCCCTGTCGGACTCTATCGAGCCCTGTCAGGCTCCGTCGGGCTCTTTCGGGTTTGCTCAGGCCCTGTCGGGCTCCGTCGGGCCCTGTCAGGCTTTGTCAGGTCCTGTCAGGTTTGCTCGGGCCCTGTCGGGCCTTGTTGGGCCCTGTTGGGTTTGCTCGGGCTCTGTCGGGCTCCAGCGTGCCCTGTCGGGTTTGCCCTGGCCCTGTCAGGCTCCATCAGGCCCTGTCGGGTTTGCTCGGGCCACGTCGGGCTCCGTGGGGCCCTGTCGGGTTTCCTCGGGCCCTGTCGGGCTCCATCGAGCCCTGTCAGGCTCCGTCGGGCCCTTTCGGGTTTGCTCGGGCCCTGTCGGGCTCTGTCGGGCCCTGTCGGATTTGCTCAGGCCCTGTCGGGTTTGCTCGAGCCCTGTCGGGCTCCATCGAGCCCTGTCAGGCTCCGTCGGGCCCTTTCGGGTTTGCTCGGGCCCTGTCGGGCTCTGTCGGGCCCTGTCGGATTTGCTCAGGCCCTGTCGGGTTTGCTCGAGCCCTGTCGGGCTCCATCGAGTCCTGTCGGGTTTCCTCGGGCCCTGTCGGGCTCCATCGAGCCCTGTCAGGCTTCGTCGGGCCCTTTCGGGTTTGCTCGGGCCCTGTCGGGCTCCGTCAGGCCCTGTCGGGTTTGCTCGGGCCCTATCGGGCTCCGTCGAGCCCTGTCGGGTTTCCTCGGGCCCTGTCGGGCTCCATCGAGCCCTGTCAGGCTCCGTCGGGCTCTGTCGGATTTGCTCAGGCCCTGTCGGGCTCCATCGGGTCCTGTCGGGTTTGCTCGGGCCCTATCGGGCTCCTTCGGGCCCTGTCGGGTTTCCTCGGGCCCTGTCGGGCTCTGTTGGGCCCTGTCGGTTTGCTCGGGCCCTGTCGGGTTTTCTGAAGCCCTGTCAGGCTTCGTCGGACCCTGTCAAGTGTGCTCGGGCCCTGTCGGGCTCCGTCGAACCCTGTCAGGTTTTCTCGGGCCTTGTCAGGCTCCGTCGGGCCCTGTCGGGTTTGCTCGGGCCCTGTCGGGTTTGCTCAGGCCCTGTCGGGTTTCCTCGGGCCCTGTCGGACTCCACTGAGCCCTGTCAGGCTCCGTCGGGCTCTTTCGGGTTTCCTCGGGCCCTGGCGGGCTCCGTCGGGCCCTGTCAGGCTTTGTCAGGACGTCTCAGGTTTGCTCGGGCCCTGTCGGGCCTTGTCGGGCCCTGTCGGGTTTACTCGGGCTCTGTCGGGCTCCAGCGTGCCCTGTCGGGTTTGCCCGGGCCCTGTCAGGCTCCGTCAGGCCCTGTAGGGTTTGCTCAGGCCCTATCGGGCTCCGTCGGGCCCTGTCGGGTTTCTTCGGGCCCTGTCGGGCTCCATCGAGCCCTGTCAGGCTTCGTCGGGCCCTTTCGGGTTTGCTCGGGCCCTGTCGGGCTCCGTCAGGCCCTGTCGGGTTTCCTCGGGCCCTGTCGGGCTCCATCGAGCCCTGTCAGGTTTTCTCGGGCCCTGTCGGGTTTGCTCGGGCCCTGTCGGGCTCCATCGAACCCTATCAGGCTTTGGCGGGTCCTGTCGGGTTTGCTCAGGCCCTGTCGGGCTCCATCGGGCGCTGTCGGGTTTGCTCGGGCCCTATCGGGCTCCGTCGGGCCCTGTCGGGTTTGCTCGGGCCCTGTCGGGCTCGATCGAGCCCTGTCAGGCTTCGTCGGGCCCTTTCGGGTTTGCTCGGGCCCTGTCGGGCTCCGTCAGGCCCTGTCGGGTTTGCTCGGGCCCTATCGGGCTCCGTCGAGCCCTGTCGGGTTTGCTCGGGCTCTGTCAGGCTCCGTCGGGCCCTGTTGGGTTTCCTCAGGCCCTGTTGGGCTCCATCAAGCCCTGTCAGGCTTTCTCGAACCCTGTCGGGTTTGCTCGGGCCCTGTCGGGTTTGCTCGGGCCCTGTCGGGCTCCGTCGGGCCCTGTCTGGTTTCCTCGGGCTCTGTTGGGCTTCGTCGCGCCCTGTCGGGTTTGCTCGGGCCATGTCGGGTTTGCTGAAGCCCTGTCAGGATTCGTCGGACCCTGTCGGGTTTGCTCGAGCCCTGTCGGGCTCCATCGGGCCCTGTCGGGTTTGCTCAGGCCCTATCGGGCTCCGTCGGGCCCTGTCGGGTTTCCTCGGGCCCTGTCGGGCTCCATCGAGCCCTGTCAGGTTTGCTCGGGCCCTGTCGGGTTTGCTCGGGCCCTGTCGGGCTCCATCAGACCCTATCAGGCTTTGGCGGGTCCTGTCGGGTTTGCTCAGGCCCTGTCGGGCCTTGTCAGCCCCTGTCAGGTTTGCTCGCGCCCCGTCGGTCTCCGTCGGGCCCTGTCAGGCTCCTTCGTGCCCTGTCAGGTTTGCTCGGGCCGTGTCATGCTCCGTCAGGCCCTATCGGGTTTGCTCGAGCCGTGTCGGGCTCCATCAGGCCCTGTCAGGTTTGCTCAGGCCCTGTCGGGCCTTGTCAGGCCCTGTCAGGTTTGCTCGGGACCTGTCGGGTTTGCCCGCGTCCTGTCGGGCTCCGTCGGGCCCTGTCAGATTCGCTCGGGCCCTGTCGGGTTTGCTCGGGCCCTGTCAGGCTCCGTCAGGCCCTGTTGGGTTTGCTCGTGCCCTGTCGGGCTCCGTCGGGCCCTGTCAGGTTTGCTCAGGCCCTGTCGGGATTTGTTGGGCCTTGTCGGGTTTGCTCGGGCCCTGTCGGGCTCCTTCGTGCCCTGTCAGGTTTGCTCGGGCCCTGTCGGGTTTGCTCGGGCCCTGTCAGGCTCCGTCGGGCTCTGTCGGGTTTCCTCGGGCCCTGTCGGGTTTGCTCGGGCCCTGTCAGACTTTGTCGAACCCTGTCGGGTTTGCTCGGGCCATGTCGGGTTTGCTCGGGTCCTGTCGGGCTCTGTCGGGCCCTGTCGGGTTTGCTCGGGCCCTGTCAGGCTCCGTCGGGCCCTGTCGGGTTTGCTCAGGCCCTGTCGGGCTCCGTCGGGCCCTGTCAGGCTTTGTAAGGTCCTGTCAGGTTTGCTCGGGCCCTGTCGGGCCTTGTCGGGCCCTGTCGGGTTTGCTCGGGCTCTGTCAGGCTCCAGCGTGCCCTGTCGGGTTTGCCCGGGCCCTGTCAGGCTCCATCAGGCCCTGTCGGGTTTGCTCGGGCCCTATCGGGCTCCGTGGGGCCCTGTCGGGTTTCCTCGGGGCCTGTCGGGCTCCATCGAGCCCTGTCAGGCTCCGTCGGGCCCTTTCGGGTTTGCTCGGGCCCTGTCAGGCTCCATCAGGCCCTGTCGGGTTTGCTCGGGCCCTATCGGGCTCCGTGGGGCCCTGTCGGGTTTCCTCGGGCCCTGGCGGGCTCCATCGAGCCCTGTCAGGCTCCGTCGGGCCCTTTCGGGTTTGCTCGGGCCCTGTTGGGCTCCGTCGGGCCCTGTCGGATTTGCTCAGGCCCTGTCGGGTTTGCTCGAGCCCTGTCGGGCTCCATCGGGTCCTGTCGGGTTTGCTCGGGCCCTATCGGGCTCCGTCGGGCCCTGTCAGGTTCCGTCAGGCCCTGTCGGGTTTCCTCGGGCCCTGTCGAAATCTATCGAGCCCTGTCAGGCTCCGTCGGGCTCTTTCGGGTTTGCTCAGGCCCTGTCAGGCTCCGTCGGGCCCTGTCAGGCTTTGTCAGGTCCTGTCAGGTTTGCTCGGGCCCTATCGGGCCTTGTCGGGCCCTGTCGGGTTTGCTCGGGTTCTGTCGGGCTCCAGCATGCCCTGTCGGGTTTGCCCGGGCCCTGTCAGGCTCCGTCAGGCCCTCTCGGGTTTGCTCGGGCCCTATCCGGCTCCGTGGGGCCCTGTCGGGTTTCCTCGGGCCCTGTCGGGCTCCATCGAGCCCTGTCAGGCTCCGTCGAACCTTTTCGGGTTTGCTCGGGCCCTGTCGGGCTCCATCGGGCCATGTCAGGCTTTGTCAGGTCCTGTCAGGTTTGTTCGGGCCCTGTCGGGCCTTGTCGGGCCCTGTCGGGTTTGCTTGCGCTCTGTCGGGCTCCGTCGGGCCCTGTCGGGTTTGCTCGGGCCCTGTCGGGTTTGCTGAAGCCCTGTCAGGCTTCGACGGACCCTGTCGGGTTTGCTCGGGCCCTTTCGGGCTCCGTCGAGTCCTGTCGGGTTTGCTCGGGCCCTGTCAGGCTCCGTCGCGCCCTGTCGGGTTTCCTCGGGCCCTGTCGGGCTCCATCGAGCCCTGTCGGGTTTGCTCGGGCCCTGTCGGGCTCCATCGGACCCTATCAGGCTTTGTCGGGTCCTGTCGGGTTTGCTCGGGCCCTGTCGGGCTCCGTCAGGCCCTGTCGGGTTTGCTCGGGCCCTATCGGGCTCCGTCGAGCCCTGTCGGGTTTGCTCGGGCTCTGTCAGGCTCCGTCGGGCCCTGTTGGGATTCCTCAGGCCCTGTTGGGCTCCATCAAGCCCTGTCAGGCTTTCTCGAACCCTGTCGGGTTTGCTCGGGCCCTGTCGGGTTTGCTCGGGCCCTGTCGGGCTCCGTCGGGCCCTGTCTGGTTTCCTCGGGCTCTGTTGGGCTTCGTCGCGCCCTGTCGGGTTTGCTCGGGCCATGTCGGGTTTGCTGAAGCCCTGTCAGGATTCGTCGGACCCTGTCGGGTTTGCTCGAGCCCTGTCGGGCTCCATCGGGCCCTGTCGGGTTTGCTCAGGCCCTATCGGGCTCCGTCGGGCCCTGTCGGGTTTCCTCGGGCCCTGTCGGGCTCCATCGAGCCCTGTCAGGTTTGCTCGGGCCCTGTCGGGTTTGCTCGGGCCCTGTCGGGCTCCATCAGACCCTATCAGGCTTTGGCAGGTCCTGTCGGGTTTGCTCAGGCCCTGTCGGGCCTTGTCAGCCCCTGTCAGGTTTGCTCGCGCCCCGTCGGGCTCCGTCGGGCCCTGTCAGGCTCCTTCGTGCCCTGTCGGGTTTGCTCGGGCCGTGTCATGCTCCGTCAGGCCCTATCGGGTTTGCTCGAGCCGTGTCGGGCTCCGTCAGGCCCTGTCAGGTTTGCTCAGGCCCTGTCGGGCCTTGTCAGGCCCTGTCAGGTTTGCTCGGGACCTGTCGGGTTTGCCCGCGTCCTGTCGGGCTCCGTCGGGCCCTGTCAGATTCGCTCGGGCCCTGTCGGGTTTGCTTGGGCCCTGTCAGGCTCCGTCAGGCCCTGTTGGGTTTGCTCGTGCCCTGTCGGGCTCCGTCGGGCCCTGTCAGGTTTGCTCAGGCCCTGTCGGGATTTGTTGGGCCTTGTCGGGTTTGCTCGGGCCCTGTCGGGCTCCTTCGTGCCCTGTCAGGTTTGCTCGGGCCCTGTCGGGTTTTCTCGGGCCCTGTCAGGCTCCGTCGGGCTCTGTCGGGTTTCCTCGGGCCCTGTCGGGTTTGCTCGGGCCCTGTCAGACTTTGTCGAACCCTGTCGGGTTTGCTCGGGCCATGTCGGAATCTATCGAGCCCTGTCAGGCTCCGTCGGGCTCTTTCGGGTTTGCTCAGGCCCTGTCAGGCTCCGTCGGGCCCTGTCAGGCTTTGTCAGGTCCTGTCAGGTTTGCTCGGGGCCTGTCGGGCCTTGTCGGGCCCTGTCGGGTTTGCTCGGGTTCTGTCGGGCTCCAGCATGCCCTGTCGGGTTTGCCCGGGCCCTGTCAGGCTCCGTCAGGCCCTCTCGGGTTTGCTCGGGCCCTATCCGGCTCCGTGGGGCCCTGTCGGGTTTCCTCGGGCCCTGTCGGGCTCCATCGAGCCCTGTCAGGCTCCGTCGAACCTTTTCGGGTTTGCTCGGGCCCTGTCGGGCTCCATCGGGCCATGTCAGGCTTTGTCAGGTCCTGTCAGGTTTGTTCGGGCCCTGTCGGTCCTTGTCGGGCCCTGTCGGGTTTGCTCGGGCTCTGTCGGGCTCCGTTGGGCCCTGTCGGGTTTGCTCGGGCCCTGTCGGGTTTGCTCGGGCCCTGTCAGGCTTTGTCAAGCCCTGTCGGGTTTGCTCGGGCCCTGCCGGGTTTGCTAGGGCCCTGTCGGGCTCCGTCGGGCCCTGTCTGGTTTCCTCAGGCCCTGTCGGGCTCCGTCGGGCCCTGTCGGGTTTGCTCGGGCCCTGTCGGGTTTGCTGAAGCCCTGTCAGGCTTCGACGGACCCTGTCGGGTTTGCTCGGGCCCTTTCGGGCTCCGTCGAGTCCTGTCGGGTTTGCTCGGGCCCTGTCAGGCTCCGTCGCGCCCTGTCGGGTTTCCTCGGGCCCTGTCGGGCTCCATCGAGCCCTGTCGGGTTTGCTCGGGCCCTGTCGGGCTCCATCGGACCCTATCAGGCTTTGTCGGGACCTGTCGGGTTTGCTCAGGCCCTGTCGGGTCTTGTCAGGCCCTGTCGGGTTTGCTCGGGCCCTGTCGGGTTTGCCCGCGTCCTGTCGAACTCCGTCAGGCCCTGTCAGATTCGCTCGGGCCCTGTCGGGTTTGCTCGGGCCCTGTCAGGCTCCGTCAGGCCCTGTCGGGTTTGCTCGGGCCCTATCAGGCTCCGTGGAGCCCTGTCGGGTTTGCTCGGGCCCTGTCGGGCTCCATCGAGCCCTGTCAGGCTCCGTCGGGCCCTTTCGGGTTTGCTTGGGCCCTGTCGGGATCCGTTGGGCCCTGTTGGGTTTGCTCGGGCCCTGTAGGGCTCCTTCGTGCCCTGTCAGGCTTCGTCGGGCCCTTTCGGGTTTGCTCGGGCCCTGTCGGGCTCCGTCAGGCCCTGTCGGGTTTGCTCGGGCCCTATTGGGCTCCGTCGAGCCCTGTCGGGTTTGCTCGGGCTCTGTCAGGCTCCGTCGGGCCCTGTTGGGTTTCCTCAGGCCCTGTTGGGCTCCATCAAGCCCTGTCAGGCTTTCTCGAACCCTGTCGGGTTTGCTCGGGCCCTGTCGGGTTTGCTCGGGCCCTGTCGGGCTCCGTCGGGCCCTGTCTGGTTTCCTCGGGCTCTGTTGGGCTTCGTCGCGCCCTGTCGGGTTTGCTCGGGCCATGTCGGGTTTGCTGAAGCCCTGTCAGAATTCGTCGGACCCTGTCGGGTTTGCTCGAGCCCTGTCGGGCTCCATCGGGCCCTGTCGGGTTTGCTCAGGCCCTATCGGGCTCCGTCGGGCCCTGTCGGGTTTCCTCGGGCCCTGTCGGGCTCCATCGAGCCCTGTCAGGTTTGCTCGGGCCCTGTCGGGTTTGCTCGGGCCCTGTCGGGCTCCATCGGACCCTATCAGGCTTTGGCGGGTCCTGTCGGGTTTGCTCAGGCCCTGTCGGGCCTTGTCAGCCCCTGTCAGGTTTGCTCGCGCCCCGTCGGTCTCCGTCAGGCCCTGTCAGGCTCCTTCGTGCCCTGTCGGGTTTGCTCGGGCCGTGTCATGCTCCGTCAGGCCCTATCGGGTTTGCTCGAGCCGTGTCGGGCTCCGTCAGGCCCTGTCAGGTTTGCTCAGGCCCTGTCGGGCCTTGTCAGGCCCTGTCAGGTTTGCTCGGGACCTGTCGGGTTTGCCCGCGTCCTGTCGGGCTCCGTCGGGCCCTGTCAGATTCGCTCGGGCCCTGTCGGGTTTGCTCGGGCCCTGTCAGGCTCCGTCAGGCCCTGTCGGGTTTGCTCGTGCCCTGTCGGGCTCCGTCGGGCCCTGTCAGGTTTGCTCAGGCCCTGTCGGGATTTGTTGGGCCTTGTCGGGTTTGCTCGGGCCCTGTCGGGCTCCTTCGTGCCCTGTCAGGTTTGCTCGGGCCCTGTCGGGTTTGCTCGGGCCCTGTCAGGCTCCGTCGGGCTCTGTCGGGTTTCCTCGGGCCCTGTCGGGTTTGCTCGGGCCCTGTCAGACTTTGTCGAACCCTGTCGGGTTTGCTCGGGCCATGTCGGGTTTGCTCGGGTCCTGTCGGGCTCTGTCGGGCCCTGTCGGGTTTGCTCGGGCCCTGTCAGGCTCCGTCGGGCCCTGTCGGATTTCCTCGGGCCCTCTCGGGTTCCGTCGGGCCCTGTCAGGTTTCCTCGGGCCCTGTCGGACTCTATCGAGCCCTGTCAGGCTCCGTCGGGCCCTGTCGGGTTTGCTCAGGCCCTGTCGGGCTCCGTCGGGCCCTGTCAGGCTTTGTAAGGTCCTGTCAGGTTTGCTCGGGCCGTGTCGGGCCTTGTCGGGCCCTGTCGGGTTTGCTCGGGCTCTGTCAGGCTCCAGCGTGCCCTGTCGGGTTTGCCCGGGCCCTGTCAGGCTCCATCAGGCCCTGTCGGGTTTGCTCGGGCCCTATCGGGCTCCGTGGGGCCCTGTCGGGTTTCCTCGGGGCCTGTCGGGCTCCATCGAGCCCTGTAAGGCTCCGTCGGGCCCTTTCGGGTTTGCTCGGGCCCTGTCAGGCTCCATCAGGCCCTGTCGGGTTTGCTCGGGCCCTATCGGGCTCCGTGGGGACCTGTCGGGTTTCCTCGGGCCCTGGCGGGCTCCATCGAGCCCTGTCAGGCTCCGTCGGGCCCTTTCGGGTTTGCTCGGGCCCTGTCGGGCTCCGTCGGGCCATGTCGGATTTGCTCAGGCCCTGTCGGGTTTGCTCGAGCCCTGTCGGGCTCCATCGGGTCCTGTCGGGTTTGCTCGGGCCCTATCGGGCTCTGTCGGGCCCTGTCAGGTTCCGTCAGGCCCTGTCGGGTTTCCTCGGGCCCTGTCGGAATCTATCGAGCCCTGTCAGGCTCCGTCGGGCTCTTTCGGGTTTGCTCAGGCCCTGTCAGGCTCCGTCGGGCCCTGTCAGGCTTTGTCAGGTCCTGTCAGGTTTGCTCGGGCCCTATCGGGCCTTGTCGGGCCCTGTCGGGTTTGCTCGGGTTCTGTCGGGCTCCAGCATGCCCTGTCGGGTTTGCCCGGGCCCTGTCAGGCTCCGTCAGGCCCTCTCGGGTTTGCTCGGGCCCTATCCGGCTCCGTGGGGCCCTGTCGGGTTTCCTCGGGCCCTGTCGGGCTCCATCGAGCCCTGTCAGGCTCCGTCGAACCTTTTCGGGTTTGCTCGGGCCCTGTCGGGCTCCATCGGGCCATGTCAGGCTTTGTCAGGTCCTGTCAGGTTTGTTGGGGCCCTGTCGGGCCTTGTCAGGCCCTGTCGGGTTTGCTCGGGCTCTGTCGGGCTCCGTCGGGCCCTGTCGGGTTTGCTCGGGCCCTGTCGGGTTTGCTGAAGCCCTGTCAGGCTTCGACGGACCCTGTCGGGTTTGCTCGGGCCCTTTCGGGCTCCGTCGAGTCCTGTCGGGTTTGCTCGGGCCCTGTCAGGCTCCGTCGCGCCCTGTCGGGTTTCCTCGGGCCCTGTCGGGCTCCATCGAGCCCTGTCGGGTTTGCTCGGGCCCTGTCGGGCTCCATCGGACCCTATCAGGCTTTGTCGGGCCCTGTCAGGTTTGCTCAGGCCCTGTCGGGATTTGTTGGGCCTTGTCGGGTTTGCTCGGGCCCTGTCGAGCTCCTTCGTGCCCTGTCAGGTTTGCTCGGGCCCTGTCGGGTTTGCTCGGGCCCTGTCAGGCTCCGTCGGGCTCTGTCGGGTTTCCTCGGGCCCTGTCGGGTTTGCTCGGGCCCTGTCAGACTTTGTCGAACCCTGTCGGGTTTGCTCGGGCCATGTCGGGTTTGCTCGGGTCCTGTCGGGCTCTGTCGGGCCCTGTCGGGTTTGCTCGGGCCCTGTCAGGCTCCGTCGGGCCTTGTCGGATTTCCTCGGGCCCTCTCGGGTTCCGTCGGGCCCTGTCAGGTTTCCTCGGGCCCTGTCGGACTCTATCGAGCCCTGTCAGGCTCCGTCGGGCCCTGTCGGGTTTGCTCAGGCCCTGTCGGGCTCCGTCGGGCCCTGTCAGGCTTTGTAAGGTCCTGTCAGGTTTGCTCGGGCCGTGTCGGGCCTTGTCGGGCCCTGTCGGGTTTGCTCGGGCTCTGTCAGGCTCCAGCGTGCCCTGTCGGGTTTGCCCGGGCCCTGTCAGGCTCCATCAGGCCCTGTCGCGTTTGCTCGGGCCCTTTCGGGCTCCGTCGAGTCCTGTCGGGTTTGCTCGGGCCCTGTCAGGCTCCGTCGCGCCCTGTCGGGTTTCCTCGGGCCCTGTCGGGCTCCATCGAGCCCTGTCGGGTTTGCTCGGGCCCTGTCGGGCTCCATCGGACCCTATCAGGCTTTGTCGGGACCTGTCGGGTTTGCTCAGGCCCTGTCGGGTCTTGTCAGGCCCTGTCGGGTTTGCTCGGGCCCTGTCGGGTTTGCCCGCGTCCTGTCGAACTCCGTCAGGCCCTGTCAGATTCGCTCGGGCCCTGTCGGGTTTGCTCGGGCCCTGTCAGGCTCCGTCAGGCCCTGTCGGGTTTGCTCGGGCCCTATCAGGCTCCGTGGAGCCCTGTCGGGTTTGCTCGGGCCCTGTCGGGCTCCATCGAGCCCTGTCAGGCTCCGTCGGGCCCTTTCGGGTTTGCTTGGGCCCTGTCGGGATCCGTTGGGCCCTGTTGGGTTTGCTCGGGCCCTGTAGGGCTCCTTCGTGCCCTGTCAGGCTTCGTCGGGCCCTTTCGGGTTTGCTCGGGCCCTGTCGGGCTCCGTCAGGCCCTGTCGGGTTTGCTCGGGCCCTATTGGGCTCCGTCGAGCCCTGTCGGGTTTGCTCGGGCTCTGTCAGGCTCCGTCGGGCCCTGTTGGGTTTCCTCAGGCCCTGTTGGGCTCCATCAAGCCCTGTCAGGCTTTCTCGAACCCTGTCGGGTTTGCTCGGGCCCTGTCGGGTTTGCTCGGGCCCTGTCGGGCTCCGTCGGGCCCTGTCTGGTTTCCTCGGGCTCTGTTGGGCTTCGTCGCGCCCTGTCGGGTTTGCTCGGGCCATGTCGGGTTTGCTGAAGCCCTGTCAGGATTCGTCGGACCCTGTCGGGTTTGCTCGAGCCCTGTCGGGCTCCATCGGGCCCTGTCGGGTTTGCTCAGGCCCTATCGGGCTCCGTCGGGCCCTGTCGGGTTTCCTCGGGCCCTGTCGGGCTCCATCGAGCCCTGTCAGGTTTGCTCGGGCCCTGTCGGGTTTGCTCGGGCCCTGTCGGGCTCCATCGGACCCTATCAGGCTTTGGCGGGTCCTGTCGGGTTTGCTCAGGCCCTGTCGGGCCTTGTCAGCCCCTGTCAGGTTTGCTCGCGCCCCGTCGGTCTCCGTCAGGCCCTGTCAGGCTCCTTCGTGCCCTGTCGGGTTTGCTCGGGCCGTGTCATGCTCCGTCAGGCCCTATCGGGTTTGCTCGAGCCGTGTCGGGCTCCGTCAGGCCCTGTCAGGTTTGCTCAGGCCCTGTCGGGCCTTGTCAGGCCCTGTCAGGTTTGCTCGGGACCTGTCGGGTTTGCCCGCGTCCTGTCGGGCTCCGTCGGGCCCTGTCAGATTCGCTCGGGCCCTGTCGGGTTTGCTCGGGCCCTGTCAGGCTCCGTCAGGCCCTGTCGGGTTTGCTCGTGCCCTGTCGGGCTCCGTCGGGCCCTGTCAGGTTTGCTCAGGCCCTGTCGGGATTTGTTGGGCCTTGTCGGGTTTGCTCGGGCCCTGTCGGGCTCCTTCGTGCCCTGTCAGGTTTGCTCGGGCCCTGTCGGGTTTGCTCGGGCCCTGTCAGGCTCCGTCGGGCTCTGTCGGGTTTCCTCGGGCCCTGTCGGGTTTGCTCGGGCCCTGTCAGACTTTGTCGAACCCTGTCGGGTTTGCTCGGGCCATGTCGGGTTTGCTCGGGTCCTGTCGGGCTCTGTCGGGCCCTGTCGGGTTTGCTCGGGCCCTGTCAGGCTCCGTCGGGCCCTGTCGGATTTCCTCGGGCCCTCTCGGGTTCCGTCGGGCCCTGTCAGGTTTCCTCGGGCCCTGTCGGACTCTATCGAGCCCTGTCAGGCTCCGTCGGGCCCTGTCGGGTTTGCTCAGGCCCTGTCGGGCTCCGTCGGGCCCTGTCAGGCTTTGTAAGGTCCTGTCAGGTTTGCTCGGGCCCTGTCGGGCCTTGTCGGGCCCTGTCGGGTTTGCTCGGGCTCTGTCAGGCTCCAGCGTGCCCTGTCGGGTTTGCCCGGGCCCTGTCAGGCTCCATCAGGCCCTGTCGGGTTTGCTCGGGCCCTATCGGGCTCCGTGGGGCCCTGTCGGGTTTCCTCGGGGCCTGTCGGGCTCCATCGAGCCCTGTAAGGCTCCGTCGGGCCCTTTCGGGTTTGCTCGGGCCCTGTCAGGCTCCATCAGGCCCTGTCGGGTTTGCTCGGGCCCTATCGGGCTCCGTGGGGACCTGTCGGGTTTCCTCGGGCCCTGGCGGGCTCCATCGAGCCCTGTCAGGCTCCGTCGGGCCCTTTCGGGTTTGCTCGGGCCCTGTCGGGCTCCGTCGGGCCATGTCGGATTTGCTCAGGCCCTGTCGGGTTTGCTCGAGCCCTGTCGGGCTCCATCGGGTCCTGTCGGGTTTGCTCGGGCCCTATCGGGCTCTGTCGGGCCCTGTCAGGTTCCGTCAGGCCCTGTCGGGTTTCCTCGGGCCCTGTCGGAATCTATCGAGCCCTGTCAGGCTCCGTCGGGCTCTTTCGGGTTTGCTCAGGCCCTGTCAGGCTCCGTCGGGCCCTGTCGGGTTTCCTCGGGCCCTGTCGGACTCTATCGAGCCCTGTCAGGCTCCGTCGGGCTCTTTCGGGTTTGCTCAGGCCCTGTCGGGCTCCGTCGGGCCCTGTCAGGCTTTGTCAGGTCCTGTCAGGTTTGCTCGGGCCCTATCGGGCCTTGTCGGGCCCTGTCGGGTTTGCTCGGGTTCTGTCGGGCTCCAGCATGCCCTGTCGGGTTTGCCCGGGCCCTGTCAGGCTCCGTCAGGCCCTCTCGGGTTTGCTCGGGCCCTATCCGGCTCCGTGGGGCCCTGTCGGGTTTCCTCGGGCCCTGTCGGGCTCCATCGAGCCCTGTCAGGCTCCGTCGAACCTTTTCGGGTTTGCTCGGGCCCTGTCGGGCTCCATCGGGCCATGTCAGGCTTTGTCAGGTCCTGTCAGGTTTGTTCGGGCCCTGTCGGGCCTTGTCAGGCCCTGTCGGGTTTGCTCGGGCTCTGTCGGGCTCCGTCGGGCCCTGTCGGGTTTGCTCGGGCCCTGTCGGGTTTGCTGAAGCCCTGTCAGGCTTCGACGGACCCTGTCGGGTTTGCTCGGGCCCTTTCGGGCTCCGTCGAGTCCTGTCGGGTTTGCTCGGGCCCTGTCAGGCTCCGTCGCGCCCTGTCGGGTTTCCTCGGGCCCTGTCGGGCTCCATCGAGCCCTGTCGGGTTTGCTCGGGCCCTGTCGGGCTCCATCGGACCCTATCAGGCTTTGTCGGGTCCTGTCGGGTTTGCTCAGGCCCTGTCGGGTCTTGTCAGGCCCTGTCGGGTTTGCTCGGGCCCTGTCGGGTTTGCCCGCGTCCTGTCGAACTCCGTCAGGCCCTGTCAGATTCGCTGGGGCCCTGTCGGGTTTGCTCGGGCCCTGTCAGGCTCCGTCAGGCCCTGTCGGGTTTGCTCGGGCCCTATCGGGCTCCGTGGAGCCCTGTCGGGTTTGCTCGGGCCCTGTCGGGCTCCATCGAGCCCTGTCAGGCTCCGTCGGGCCCTTTCGGGTTTGCTTGGGCCCTGTCGGGATCCGTTGGGCCCTGTTGGGTTTGCTCGGGCCCTGTAGGGCTCCTTCGTGCCCTGTCAGGCTTCGTCGGGCCCTTTCGGGTTTGCTCGGGCCCTGTCGGGCTCCGTCAGGCCCTGACGGGTTTGCTCGGGCCCTATCGGGCTCCGTCGAGCCCTGTCGGGTTTGCTCGGGCTCTGTCAGGGTCCGTCGGGCCCTGTTGGGTTTCCTCAGGCCCTGTTGGGCTCCATCAAGCCCTGTCGGGCTCCATCAAGCCCTGTCAGGCTTTCTCGAACCCTGTCGGGTTTGCTCGGGCCCTGTCGGGTTTGCTCGGGCCCTGTCGGGCTCCGTCGGGCCCTGTCTGGTTTCCTCGGGCTCTGTTGGGCTTCGTCGCGCCCTGTCGGGTTTGCTCGGGCCATGTCGGGTTTGCTGAAGCCCTGTCAGGATTCGTCGGACCCTGTCGGGTTTGCTCGAGCCCTGTCGGGCTCCATCGGGCCCTGTCGGGTTTGCTCAGGCCCTATCGGGCTCCGTCGGGCCCTGTCGGGTTTCCTCGGGCCCTGTCGGGCTCCATCGAGCCCTGTCAGGTTTGCTCGGGCCCTGTCGGGTTTGCTCGGGCCCTGTCGGGCTCCATCAGACCCTATCAGGCTTTGGCGGGTCCTGTCGGGTTTGCTCAGGCCCTGTCGGGCCTTGTCAGCCCCTGTCAGGTTTGCTCGCGCCCCGTCGGGCTCCGTCGGGCCCTGTCAGGATCCTTCGTGCCCTGTCGGGTTTGCTCGGGCCGTGTCATGCTCCGTCAGGCCCTATCGGGTTTGCTCGAGCCGTGTCGGGCTCCGTCAGGCCCTGTCAGGTTTGCTCAGGCCCTGTCGGGCCTTGTCAGGCCCTGTCAGGTTTGCTCGGGACCTGTCGGGTTTGCCCGCGTCCTGTCGGGCTCCGTCGGGCCCTGTCAGATTCGCTCAGGCCCTGTCGGGTTTGCTCGGGCCCTGTCAGGCTCCGTCAGGCCCTGTCGGGTTTGCTCGTGCCCTGTCGGGCTCTGTCGGGCCCTGTCAGGTTTGCTCAGGCCCTGTCGGGATTTGTTGGGCCTTGTCGGGTTTGCTCGGGCCCTGTCGAGCTCCTTCGTGCCCTGTCAGGTTTGCTCGGGCCCTGTCGGGTTTGCTCGGGCCCTGTCAGGCTCCGTCGGGCTCTGTCGGGTTTCCTCGGGCCCTGTCGGGTTTGCTCGGGCCCTGTCAGACTTTGTCGAACCCTGTCGGGTTTGCTCGGGCCATGTCGGGTTTGCTCGGGTCCTGTCGGGCTCTGTCGGGCCCTGTCGGGTTTGCTCGGGCCCTGTCAGGCTCCGTCGGGCCTTGTCGGATTTCCTCGGGCCCTCTCGGGTTCCGTCGGGCCCTGTCAGGTTTCCTCGGGCCCTGTCGGACTCTATCGAGCCCTGTCAGGCTCCGTCGGGCCCTGTCGGGTTTGCTCAGGCCCTGTCGGGCTCCGTCGGGCCCTGTCAGGCTTTGTAAGGTCCTGTCAGGTTTGCTCGGGCCGTGTCGGGCCTTGTCGGGCCCTGTCGGGTTTGCTCGGGCTCTGTCAGGCTCCAGCGTGCCCTGTCGGGTTTGCCCGGGCCCTGTCAGGCTCCATCAGGCCCTGTCGCGTTTGCTCGGGCCCTATCGGGCTCCGTGGGGCCCTGTCGGGTTTCCTCGGGGCCTGTCGGGCTCCATCGAGCCCTGTAAGGCTCCGTCGGGCCCTTTCGGGTTTGCTCGGGCCCTGTCAGGCTCCATCAGGCCCTGTCGGGTTTGCTCGGGCCCTATCGGGCTCCGTGGGGCCCTGTCGGGTTTCCTCGGGCCCTGGCGGGCTCCATCGAGCCCTGTCAGGCTCCGTCGGGCCCTTTCGGGTTTGCTCGGGCCCTGTCGGGCTCCGTCGGGCCCTGTCGGATTTGCTCAGGCCCTGTCGGGTTTGCTCGAGCCCTGTCGGGCTCCATCGGGTCCTGTCGGGTTTGCTCGGGCCCTATCGGGCTCCGTCGGGCCCTGTCAGGTTCCGTCAGGCCCTGTCGGGTTTCCTCGGGCCCTGTCGGAATCTATCGAGCCCTGTCAGGCTCCGTCGGGCTCTTTCGGGTTTGCTCAGGCCCTGTCAGGCTCCGTCGGGCCCTGTCAGGCTTTGTCAGGTCCTGTCAGGTTTGCTCGGGCCCTGTCGGGCCTTGTCGGGCCCTGTCGGGTTTGCTCGGGTTCTGTCGGGCTCCAGCATGCCCTGTCGGGTTTGCCCGGGCCCTGTCAGGCTCCGTCAGGCCCTCTCGGGTTTGCTCGGGCCCTATCCGGCTCCGTGGGGCCCTGTCGGGTTTCCTCGGGCCCTGTCGGGCTCCATCGAGCCCTGTCAGTCTCCGTCGAACCTTTTCGGGTTTGCTCCGGCCCTGTCGGGCTCCATCGGGCCATGTCAGGCTTTGTCAGGTCCTGTCAGGTTTGTTCGGGCCCTGTCGGGCCTTGTCGGGCCCTGTCGGGTTTGCTCGGGCTCTGTCGGGCTCCGTTGGGCCCTGTCGGGTTTGCTCGGGCCCTGTCGGGTTTGCTCGGGCCCTGTCAGGCTTTGTCAAGCCCTGTCGGGTTTGCTCGGGCCCTGCCGGGTTTGCTAGGGCCCTGTCGGGCTCCGTCGGGCCCTGTCTGGTTTCCTCAGGCCCTGTCGGGCTCCGTCGGGCCCTGTCGGGTTTGCTCGGGCCCTGTCGGGTTTGCTGAAGCCCTGTCAGGCTTCGACGGACCCTGTCG
Source organism: Patagioenas fasciata (assembly GCF_037038585.1). Taxonomy (NCBI): domain Eukaryota; kingdom Metazoa; phylum Chordata; class Aves; order Columbiformes; family Columbidae; genus Patagioenas; species Patagioenas fasciata. The sequence goes on along the minus strand of NW_027288767.1, from coordinate 1,667,037 downwards.
GGTTTGCTCGGGCCCTTTCGGGCTCCGTCGAGCCCTGTCGGGTTTGCTCGGGCCCTGTCAGGCTCCGTCGCGCCCTCTCGGGTTTCCTCGGGCCCTGTCGGGCTCCATCGAGCCCTGTCGGGTTTGCTCGGGCCCTGTCGGGCTCCATCGGACCCTATCAGGCTTTGTCGGGTCCTGTCGGGTTTGCTCAGGCCCTGTCGGGTCTTGTCAGGCCCTGTCGGGTTTGCTCGGGCCCTGTCGGATTTGCCCGCGTCCTGTCGAACTCCGTCAGGCCCTGTCAGATTCGCTCGGGCCCTGTCAGGTTTGCTCGGGCCCTGTCAGGCTCCGTCAGGCCCTGTCGGGTTTGCTCGGGCCCTGTCGGGCTCCATCGAGCCCTGTCAGGCTCCGTCGGGCCCTTTCGGGTTTGCTTGGGCCCTGTCGGGATCCGTTGGGCCCTGTTGGGTTTGCTCGGGCCCTGTAGGGCTCCTTCGTGCCCTGTCAGGTTTGCTCGGGCCCTGTCGGGTTTGCTCGGGCCCTGTCGGGTTTGCTCGGGCCCTGTCAGGCTCCGTCGAGTCCTGTCGGGTTTGCTCGGTCCCCGTTAGGCTCCGTCGGGCCCTGTCGGGTTTCCTTGGGCCCTGTCGGGCTCCGTCGGGCGCTGTCGGGTTTCCTCGGGCCCTTTCGGACTCTATCGAGTCCTGTCAGGCTCCGTCGGGCCCTGTCGGGTTTCCTTGAGCCCTCTCGGGTTCCGTCGGGCCCTGTCAGGTTTGCTCAGGCCCTGTCGGGCTCCGTCGGGCCCTGTCAGGCTTTGTCAGGTCCTGTCAGGTTTGCTCGTGCCCTGTCGGGCCTTGTCGGGCCCTGTCGGGTTTGCTCGGGCTCTGTCGGGCTCCAGCGTGCCCTGTCGGGTTTGCCCGGGCCCTGTCGGGCTCCATCGAGCCCTGTCAGGCTCCGTCGAGTCCTGTCGGGTTTGCTCGGTCCCCGTCAGGCTCCGTCGGGCCCTGTCGGGTTTCCTTGGGCCCTGTCGGGCTCCATCGAGCCCTGTCAGGCTTTGTCGAACCCTGTCGGGTTTGCTCGGGCCATGTCGGGTTTGCTCGGGCCCTGTCGGGTTCTGTCGGGCCCTGTCTGGTTTCCTCGGGCCCTGTCGGGCTCCTTCGAGCCCTGTCAGGTTTGCTCGGACCCTGTCAGGCTCCGTCGAGCCCTGTCGGGTTTGCTCGGGCCCTGTCAGGCTCCGTCGGGCCCTGTCGGGTTTCCTCGGGCCCTGTCGGGCTCCATCGAGCCCTGTCAGGCTTTGTCGAACCCTGTCGGGCTCCGTCTGGCCCTGTCGAGTTTGCTCGGGCCCTGTCAGGTTTGCTGAAGCCCTGTCAGGCTTCGTCGGACCCTGTCGAGTGTGCTCATACCCTGTCGGGCTCCGTCGAGCCCTCTCGGGTTTGCTCGGGCCCTGTCAGGCTCCATCGGGCCCTGTCGGATTTCCTCGGGCCCTGTCGGGTTTGCTCAGGCCCTGTCGGGTTCCGTCGGGCCCTGTCGGGTTTGCTCGGGCCCCGTCGGGCTCCGTCGGGCCCTGTCAGGTTTCCTCGGGCCCTGTCGGGCTCTATCGAACCCTGTCAGGCGCCGTCAGGCCTTTTCGGGTTTGCTCGGGCCCTGTCGGGCTCTGTCGGGCCCTGTCAGGCTTTGTCAGGTCCTGTCAGGTTTGTTCGGGCCCTGTCGGGCCTTGTCGGGCCCTGTCGGGTTTGCTCGGGCTCTGTCGGGCTCCGTTGGGCCCTGTCGGGTTTGCTCGGGCTCTGTCGGGTTTGCTCGGGCCCTGTCGGGTTTGCTCGGGCCCTGTCAGGCTCCGTCAAGCCCTGTCGGGTTTGCTCGGGCCCTGTCGGGTTTGCTAGGGCCCTGTCGGGCTCCGTCGGGCCCTGTCGGGTTTGCTGAAGCCCTGTCAGGCTCCTTCGGTCCCTGTCGGGTTTGCTCAAACCCTGTTGGGCTCCGTCGGGCCCTGTCAGGTTTGCTCGGGCCCTGTCGGGTTTGCTAGGGCCCTGTCGGGCTCCGTCGGGCCCTGTCTGGTTTCCTCAGGCCCTGTCGGGATCCGTCGGGCCCTGTCGGGTTTGCTCAGGCCGTGTCGGGTTTGCTGAAGCCCTGTCAGGCTTCGACGGACCCTGTCGGGTTTGCTCGGGCCCTGTCGGGCATTGTCGAGCCCTGTCGGGTTTGCTCGGGCCCTGTCAGGCTCCGTCGCGCCCTGTCGGGTTTCCTCGGGCCCTGTCGGGCTCCATCGAGCCCTGTCGGGTTTGCTCGGGCCCTGTCGGGCTCCATCGGACCCTGTCAGGCTTTGTCGGGTCCTGTCGGGTTTGCTCAGGCCCTGTCGGGCCTTGTCAGGCCCTGTCAGGTTTGCTCGGGCCCTGTCGGGTTTGCCCGCGTCTTGTCGGGCTCCGTCGAGCCCTGTCAGATTCGCTCGGGCCCTGTCGGGTTTGCTCGGGCCCTGTCAGGCTCCGTCAGGCCCTGTCGGGTTTGCTCGTGCCCTGTCGGGCTCCGTCGGGCCCTGTCAGGCTTTGTCAGGTCCTGTCGGGTTTGCTCAGGCCCTGTCGGGCCTTGTCAGGCCCTGTCTGGTTTGCTCGGGCCCTGTCGGGTTTGCCCTGTCCTGTCGGGCTCCGTCGGGCCCTGTCAGATTCGCACGGGCCCTGTCGGGTTTGCTCGGGCCCTGTCAGGCTCCGTCAGGCCCTGTCGGGTTTGCTCGGGCCCTGTTGGGCTCCGTCGGGCCCTGTCAGGTTTGCTTGCGCCCTGTCGGGATCCGTTGGGCCCTGTCGGGTTTGCTCGGGCCCTGTCGGGCTCCTTCGTGCCCTGTCAGGTTTGCTCGGGCCCTGTCGGGTTTGCTCGGGCCCTGTCAGGCTCCGTCGAGCCCTGTCGGGTTTGCTCGGGCCCTGTCAGGCTCCGTCGGGCCCTGTCGGGTTTCCTCGGGCCCTGTCGGGCTCCATCGAGCCCTGTCAGGCTTTGTCGAACCCTGTCGGGCTCCGTCTGGCCCTGTCGAGTTTGCTCGGGCCCTGTCAGGTTTGCTGAAGCCCTGTCAGGCTTCGTCGGACCCTGTCGAGTGTGCTCATACCCTGTCGGGCTCCGTCGAGCCCTCTCGGGTTTGCTCGGGCCCTGTCGGGCTCCGTCGGGCCCTGTCGGATTTCCTCGGGCCCTGTCGGGTTTGCTCAGGCCCTGTCGGGTTCCGTCGGGCCCTTTCGGGTTTGCTCGGGCCCTGTCGGGCTCCGTCGGGCCCTGTCGGATTTGCTCAGGCCCTGTCGGGTTTGCTCGAGCCCTGTCGGGCTCCATCGGGTCCTGTCGGGTTTGCTCGGGCCCTATCGGGCTCCGTCGGGCCCTGTCAGGTTCCGTCAGGCCCTGTCGGGTTTCCTCGGGCCCTGTCGGAATCTATCGAGCCCTGTCAGGCTCCGTCGGGCTCTTTCGGGTTTGCTCAGGCCCTGTCAGGCTCCGTCGGGCCCTGTCAGGCTTTGTCAGGTCCTGTCAGGTTTGCTCGGGCCCTGTCGGGCCTTGTCGGGCCCTGTCGGGTTTGCTCGGGTTCTGTCGGGCTCCAGCATGCCCTGTCGGGTTTGCCCGGGCCCTGTCAGGCTCCGTCAGGCCCTCTCGGGTTTGCTCGGGCCCTATCCGGCTCCGTGGGGCCCTGTCGGGTTTCCTCGGGCCCTGTCGGGCTCCATCGAGCCCTGTCAGTCTCCGTCGAACCTTTTCGAGTTTGCTCCGGCCCTGTCGGGCTCCATCGGGCCATGTCAGGCTTTGTCAGGTCCTGTCAGGTTTGTTCGGGCCCTGTCGGGCCTTGTCGGGCCCTGTCGGGTTTGCTCGGGCTCTGTCGGGCTCCGTTGGGCCCTGTCGGGTTTGCTCGGGCCCTGTCGGGTTTGCTCGGGCCCTGTCAGGCTTTGTCAAGCCCTGTCGGGTTTGCTCGGGCCCTGCCGGGTTTGCTAGGGCCCTGTCGGGCTCCGTCGGGCCCTGTCTGGTTTCCTCAGGCCCTGTCGGGCTCCGTCGGGCCCTGTCGGGTTTGCTCGGGCCCTGTCGGGTTTGCTGAAGCCCTGTCAGGCTTCGACGGACCCTGTCGGGTTTGCTCGGGCCCTTTCGGGCTCCGTCGAGCCCTGTCGGGTTTGCTCGGGCCCTGTCAGGCTCCGTCGCGCCCTCTCGGGTTTCCTCGGGCCCTGTCGGGCTCCATCGAGCCCTGTCGGGTTTGCTCGGGCCCTGTCGGGCTCCATCGGACCCTATCAGGCTTTGTCGGGTCCTGTCGGGTTTGCTCAGGCCCTGTCGGGTCTTGTCAGGCCCTGTCGGGTTTGCTCGGGCCCTGTCGGATTTGCCCGCGTCCTGTCGAACTCCGTCAGGCCCTGTCAGATTCGCTCGGGCCCTGTCGGGTTTGCTCGGGCCCTGTCAGGCTCCGTCAGGCCCTGTCGGGTTTGCTCGGGCCCTATCGGGCTCCGTGGAGCCCTGTCGGGTTTGCTCGGGCCCTGTCGGGCTCCATCGAGCCCTGTCAGGCTCCGTCGGGCCCTTTCGGGTTTGCTTGGGCCCTGTCGGGATCCGTTGGGCCCTGTTGGGTTTGCTCGGGCCCTGTAGGGCTCCTTCGTGCCCTGTCAGGTTTGCTCGGGCCCTGTCGGGTTTGCTCGGGCCCTGTCGGGTTTGCTCGGGCCCTGTCAGGCTCCGTCGAGTCCTGTCGGGTTTGCTCGGTCCCCGTTAGGCTCCGTCGGGCCCTGTCGGGTTTCCTTGGGCCCTGTCGGGCTCCGTCGGGCGCTGTCGGGTTTCCTCGGGCCCTTTCGGACTCTATCGAGTCCTGTCAGGCTCCGTCGGGCCCTGTCGGGTTTCCTTGAGCCCTCTCGGGTTCCGTCGGGCCCTGTCAGGTTTGCTCAGGCCCTGTCGGGCTCCGTCGGGCCCTGTCAGGCTTTGTCAGGTCCTGTCAGGTTTGCTCGTGCCCTGTCGGGCCTTGTCGGGCCCTGTCGGGTTTGCTCGGGCTCTGTCGGGCTCCAGCGTGCCCTGTCGGGTTTGCCCGGGCCCTGTCGGGCTCCATCGAGCCCTGTCAGGCTCCGTCGAGTCCTGTCGGGTTTGCTCGGTCCCCGTCAGGCTCCGTCGGGCCCTGTCGGGTTTCCTTGGGCCCTGTCGGGCTCCATCGAGCCCTGTCAGGCTTTGTCGAACCCTGTCGGGTTTGCTCGGGCCATGTCGGGTTTGCTCGGGCCCTGTCGGGTTCTGTCGGGCCCTGTCTGGTTTCCTCGGGCCCTGTCGGGCTCCTTCGAGCCCTGTCAGGTTTGCTCGGACCCTGTCAGGCTCCGTCGAGCCCTGTCGGGTTTGCTCGGGCCCTGTCAGGCTCCGTCGGGCCCTGTCGGGTTTCCTCGGGCCCTGTCGGGCTCCATCGAGCCCTGTCAGGCTTTGTCGAACCCTGTCGGGCTCCGTCTGGCCCTGTCGAGTTTGCTCGGGCCCTGTCAGGTTTGCTGAAGCCCTGTCAGGCTTCGTCGGACCCTGTCGAGTGTGCTCATACCCTGTCGGGCTCCGTCGAGCCCTCTCGGGTTTGCTCGGGCCCTGTCAGGCTCCGTCGGGCCCTGTCGGGTTTCCTCGGGCCCTGTCGGGCTCCATCGAGCCCTGTCAGGCTTTGTCGAACCCTGTCGGGCTCCGTCTGGCCCTGTCGAGTTTGCTCGGGCCCTGTCAGGTTTGCTGAAGCCCTGTCAGGCTTCGTCGGACCGTGTCGAGTGTGCTCATACCCTGTCGGGCTCCGTCGAGCCCTCTCGGGTTTGCTCGGGCCCTGTCGGGCTCCGTCGGGCCCTGTCGGATTTCCTCGGGCCCTGTCGGGTTTGCTCAGGCCCTGTCGGGTTCCGTCGGGCCCTTTCGGGTTTGCTCGGGCCCTGTCGGGCTCCGTCGGGCCCTGTCGGATTTGCTCAGGCCCTGTCGGGTTTGCTCGAGCCCTGTCGGGCTCCATCGGGTCCTGTCGGGTTTGCTCGGGCCCTATCGGGCTCCGTCGGGCCCTGTCAGGTTCCGTCAGGCCCTGTCGGGTTTCCTCGGGCCCTGTCGGAATCTATCGAGCCCTGTCAGGCTCCGTCGGGCTCTTTCGGGTTTGCTCAGGCCCTGTCAGGCTCCGTCGGGCCCTGTCAGGCTTTGTCAGGTCCTGTCAGGTTTGCTCGGGCCCTGTCGGGCCTTGTCGGGCCCTGTCGGGTTTGCTCGGGTTCTGTCGGGCTCCAGCATGCCCTGTCGGGTTTGCCCGGGCCCTGTCAGGCTCCGTCAGGCCCTCTCGGGTTTGCTCGGGCCCTATCCGGCTCCGTGGGGCCCTGTCGGGTTTCCTCGGGCCCTGTCGGGCTCCATCGAGCCCTGTCAGTCTCCGTCGAACCTTTTCGGGTTTGCTCCGGCCCTGTCGGGCTCCATCGGGCCATGTCAGGCTTTGTCAGGTCCTGTCAGGTTTGTTCGGGCCCTGTCGGGCCTTGTCGGGCCCTGTCGGGTTTGCTCGGGCTCTGTCGGGCTCCGTTGGGCCCTGTCGGGTTTGCTCGGGCCCTGTCGGGTTTGCTCGGGCCCTGTCAGGCTTTGTCAAGCCCTGTCGGGTTTGCTCGGGCCCTGCCGGGTTTGCTAGGGCCCTGTCGGGCTCCGTCGGGCCCTGTCTGGTTTCCTCAGGCCCTGTCGGGCTCCGTCGGGCCCTGTCGGGTTTGCTCGGGCCCTGTCGGGTTTGCTGAAGCCCTGTCAGGCTTCGACGGACCCTGTCGGGTTTGCTCGGGCCCTTTCGGGCTCCGTCGAGCCCTGTCGGGTTTGCTCGGGCCCTGTCAGGCTCCGTCGCGCCCTCTCGGGTTTCCTCGGGCCCTGTCGGGCTCCATTGAGCCCTGTCGGGTTTGCTCGGGCCCTGTCGGGCTCCATCGGACCCTATCAGGCTTTGTCGGGTCCTGTCGGGTTTGCTCAGGCCCTGTCGGGTCTTGTCAGGCCCTGTCGGGTTTGCTCGGGCCCTGTCGGATTTGCCCGCGTCCTGTCGAACTCCGTCAGGCCCTGTCAGATTCGCTCGGGCCCTGTCGGGTTTGCTCGGGCCCTGTCAGGCTCCGTCAGGCCCTGTCGGGTTTGCTCGGGCCCTATCGGGCTCCGTGGAGCCCTGTCGGGTTTGCTCGGGCCCTGTCGGGCTCCATCGAGCCCTGTCAGGCTCCGTCGGGCCCTTTCGGGTTTGCTTGGGCCCTGTCGGGATCCGTTGGGCCCTGTTGGGTTTGCTCGGGCCCTGTAGGGCTCCTTCGTGCCCTGTCAGGTTTGCTCGGGCCCTGTCGGGTTTGCTCGGGCCCTGTCGGGTTTGCTCGGGCCCTGTCAGGCTCCGTCGAGTCCTGTCGGGTTTGCTCGGTCCCCGTTAGGCTCCGTCGGGCCCTGTCGGGTTTCCTTGGGCCCTGTCGGGCTCCGTCGGGCGCTGTCGGGTTTCCTCGGGCCCTTTCGGACTCTATCGAGTCCTGTCAGGCTCCGTCGGGCCCTGTCGGGTTTCCTTGAGCCCTCTCGGGTTCCGTCGGGCCCTGTCAGGTTTGCTCAGGCCCTGTCGGGCTCCGTCGGGCCCTGTCAGGCTTTGTCAGGTCCTGTCAGGTTTGCTCGTGCCCTGTCGGGCCTTGTCGGGCCCTGTCGGGTTTGCTCGGGCTCTGTCGGGCTCCAGCGTGCCCTGTCGGGTTTGCCCGGGCCCTGTCGGGCTCCATCGAGCCCTGTCAGGCTCCGTCGAGTCCTGTCGGGTTTGCTCGGTCCCCGTCAGGCTCCGTCGGGCCCTGTCGGGTTTCCTTGGGCCCTGTCGGGCTCCATCGAGCCCTGTCAGGCTTTGTCGAACCCTGTCGGGTTTGCTCGGGCCATGTCGGGTTTGCTCGGGCCCTGTCGGGTTCTGTCGGGCCCTGTCTGGTTTCCTCGGGCCCTGTCGGGCTCCTTCGAGCCCTGTCAGGTTTGCTCGGACCCTGTCAGGCTCCGTCGAGCCCTGTCGGGTTTGCTCGGGCCCTGTCAGGCTCCGTCGGGCCCTGTCGGGTTTCCTCGGGCCCTGTCGGGCTCCATCGAGCCCTGTCAGGCTTTGTCGAACCCTGTCGGGCTCCGTCTGGCCCTGTCGAGTTTGCTCGGGCCCTGTCAGGTTTGCTGAAGCCCTGTCAGGCTTCGTCGGACCCTGTCGAGTGTGCTCATACCCTGTCGGGCTCCGTCGAGCCCTCTCGGGTTTGCTCGGGCCCTGTCAGGCTCCGTCGGGCCCTGTCGGATTTCCTCGGGCCCTGTCGGGTTTGCTCAGGCCCTGTCGGGTTCCGTCGGGCCCTGTCGGGTTTGCTCGGGCCCCGTCGGGCTCCGTCGGGCCCTGTCAGGTTTCCTCGGGCCCTGTCGGGCTCTATCGAGCCCTGTCAGGCTCCGTCAGGCCTTTTCGGGTTTGCTCGGGCCCTGTCGGGCTCTGTCGGGCCCTGTCAGGCTTTGTCAGGTCCTGTCAGGTTTGTTCGGGCCCTGTCGGGCCTTGTCGGGCCCTGTCGGGTTTGCTCGGGCTCTGTCGGGCTCCGTTGGGCCCTGTCGGGTTTGCTCGGGCTCTGTCGGGTTTGCTCGGGCCCTGTCGGGTTTGCTCGGGCCCTGTCAGGCTCCGTCAAGCCCTGTCGGGTTTGCTCGGGCCCTGTCGGGTTTGCTAGGGCCCTGTCGGGCTCCGTCGGGCCCTGTCTGGTTTCCTCAGGCCCTGTCGGGATCCGTCGGGCCCTGTCGGGTTTGCTCAGGCCGTGTCGGGTTTGCTGAAGCCCTGTCAGGCTTCGACGGACCCTGTCGGGTTTGCTCGGGCCCTGTCGGGCATTGTCGAGCCCTGTCGGGTTTGCTCGGGCCCTGTCAGGCTCCGTCGCGCCCTCTCGGGTTTCCTCGGGCCCTGTCGGGCTCCATCGAGCCCTGTCGGGTTTGCTCGGGCCCTGTCGGGCTCCATCGGACCCTATCAGGCTTTGTCGGGTCCTGTCGGGTTTGCTCAGGCCCTGTCGGGTCTTGTCAGGCCCTGTCGGGTTTGCTCGGGCCCTGTCGGATTTGCCCGCGTCCTGTCGAACTCCGTCAGGCCCTGTCAGATTCGCTCGGGCCCTGTCGGGTTTGCTCGGGCCCTGTCAGGCTCCGTCAGGCCCTGTCGGGTTTGCTCGGGCCCTATCGGGCTCCGTGGAGCCCTGTCGGGTTTGCTCGGGCCCTGTCGGGCTCCATCGAGCCCTGTCAGGCTCCGTCGGGCCCTTTCGGGTTTGCTTGGGCCCTGTCGGGATCCGTTGGGCCCTGTTGGGTTTGCTCGGGCCCTGTAGGGCTCCTTCGTGCCCTGTCAGGTTTGCTCGGGCCCTGTCGGGTTTGCTCGGGCCCTGTCGGGTTTGCTCGGGCCCTGTCAGGCTCCGTCGAGTCCTGTCGGGTTTGCTCGGTCCCCGTTAGGCTCCGTCGGGCCCTGTCGGGTTTCCTTGGGCCCTGTCGGGCTCCGTCGGGCGCTGTCGGGTTTCCTCGGGCCCTTTCGGACTCTATCGAGTCCTGTCAGGCTCCGTCGGGCCCTGTCGGGTTTCCTTGAGCCCTCTCGGGTTCCGTCGGGCCCTGTCAGGTTTGCTCAGGCCCTGTCGGGCTCCGTCGGGCCCTGTCAGGCTTTGTCAGGTCCTGTCAGGTTTGCTCGTGCCCTGTCGGGCCTTGTCGGGCCCTGTCGGGTTTGCTCGGGCTCTGTCGGGCTCCAGCGTGCCCTGTCGGGTTTGCCCGGGCCCTGTCGGGCTCCATCGAGCCCTGTCAGGCTCCGTCGAGTCCTGTCGGGTTTGCTCGGTCCCCGTCAGGCTCCGTCGGGCCCTGTCGGGTTTCCTTGGGCCCTGTCGGGCTCCATCGAGCCCTGTCAGGCTTTGTCGAACCCTGTCGGGTTTGCTCGGGCCATGTCGGGTTTGCTCGGGCCCTGTCGGGTTCTGTCGGGCCCTGTCTGGTTTCCTCGGGCCCTGTCGGGCTCCTTCGAGCCCTGTCAGGTTTGCTCGGACCCTGTCAGGCTCCGTCGAGCCCTGTCGGGTTTGCTCGGGCCCTGTCAGGCTCCGTCGGGCCCTGTCGGGTTTCCTCGGGCCCTGTCGGGCTCCATCGAGCCCTGTCAGGCTTTGTCGAACCCTGTCGGGCTCCGTCTGGCCCTGTCGAGTTTGCTCGGGCCCTGTCAGGTTTGCTGAAGCCCTGTCAGGCTTCGTCGGACCCTGTCGAGTGTGCTCATACCCTGTCGGGCTCCGTCGAGCCCTCTCGGGTTTGCTCGGGCCCTGTCAGGCTCCGTCGGGCCCTGTCGGGTTTCCTCGGGCCCTGTCGGGCTCCATCGAGCCCTGTCAGGCTTTGTCGAACCCTGTCGGGCTCCGTCTGGCCCTGTCGAGTTTGCTCGGGCCCTGTCAGGTTTGCTGAAGCCCTGTCAGGCTTCGTCGGACCCTGTCGAGTGTGCTCATACCCTGTCGGGCTCCGTCGAGCCCTCTCGGGTTTGCTCGGGCCCTGTCGGGCTCCGTCGGGCCCTGTCGGATTTCCTCGGGCCCTGTCGGGTTTGCTCAGGCCCTGTCGGGTTCCGTCGGGCCCTTTCGGGTTTGCTCGGGCCCTGTCGGGCTCCGTCGGGCCCTGTCGGATTTGCTCAGGCCCTGTCGGGTTTGCTCGAGCCCTGTCGGGCTCCATCGGGTCCTGTCGGGTTTGCTCGGGCCCTATCGGGCTCCGTCGGGCCCTGTCAGGTTCCGTCAGGCCCTGTCGGGTTTCCTCGGGCCCTGTCGGAATCTATCGAGCCCTGTCAGGCTCCGTCGGGCTCTTTCGGGTTTGCTCAGGCCCTGTCAGGCTCCGTCGGGCCCTGTCAGGCTTTGTCAGGTCCTGTCAGGTTTGCTCGGGCCCTGTCGGGCCTTGTCGGGCCCTGTCGGGTTTGCTCGGGTTCTGTCGGGCTCCAGCATGCCCTGTCGGGTTTGCCCGGGCCCTGTCAGGCTCCGTCAGGCCCTCTCGGGTTTGCTCGGGCCCTATCCGGCTCCGTGGGGCCCTGTCGGGTTTCCTCGGGCCCTGTCGGGCTCCATCGAGCCCTGTCAGTCTCCGTCGAACCTTTTCGGGTTTGCTCCGGCCCTGTCGGGCTCCATCGGGCCATGTCAGGCTTTGTCAGGTCCTGTCAGGTTTGTTCGGGCCCTGTCGGGCCTTGTCGGGCCCTGTCGGGTTTGCTCGGGCTCTGTCGGGCTCCGTTGGGCCCTGTCGGGTTTGCTCGGGCCCTGTCGGGTTTGCTCGGGCCCTGTCAGGCTTTGTCAAGCCCTGTCGGGTTTGCTCGGGCCCTGCCGGGTTTGCTAGGGCCCTGTCGGGCTCCGTCGGGCCCTGTCTGGTTTCCTCAGGCCCTGTCGGGCTCCGTCGGGCCCTGTCGGGTTTGCTCGGGCCCTGTCGGGTTTGCTGAAGCCCTGTCAGGCTTCGACGGACCCTGTCGGGTTTGCTCGGGCCCTTTCGGGCTCCGTCGAGCCCTGTCGGGTTTGCTCGGGCCCTGTCAGGCTCCGTCGCGCCCTCTCGGGTTTCCTCGGGCCCTGTCGGGCTCCATCGAGCCCTGTCAGGTTTGCTCGGGCCCTGTCGGGCTCCATCGGACCCTATCAGGCTTTGTCGGGTCCTGTCGGGTTTGCTCAGGCCCTGTCGGGTCTTGTCAGGCCCTGTCGGGTTTGCTCGGGCCCTGTCGGATTTGCCCGCGTCCTGTCGAACTCCGTCAGGCCCTGTCAGATTCGCTCGGGCCCTGTCGGGTTTGCTCGGGCCCTGTCAGGCTCCGTCAGGCCCTGTCGGGTTTGCTCGGGCCCTATCGGGCTCCGTGGAGCCCTGTCGGGTTTGCTCGGGCCCTGTCGGGCTCCATCGAGCCCTGTCAGGCTCCGTCGGGCCCTTTCGGGTTTGCTTGGGCCCTGTCGGGATCCGTTGGGCCCTGTTGGGTTTGCTCGGGCCCTGTAGGGCTCCTTCGTGCCCTGTCAGGTTTGCTCGGGCCCTGTCGGGTTTGCTCGGGCCCTGTCGGGTTTGCTCGGGCCCTGTCAGGCTCCGTCGAGTCCTGTCGGGTTTGCTCGGTCCCCGTTAGGCTCCGTCGGGCCCTGTCGGGTTTCCTTGGGCCCTGTCGGGCTCCGTCGGGCGCTGTCGGGTTTCCTCGGGCCCTTTCGGACTCTATCGAGTCCTGTCAGGCTCCGTCGGGCCCTGTCGGGTTTCCTTGAGCCCTCTCGGGTTCCGTCGGGCCCTGTCAGGTTTGCTCAGGCCCTGTCGGGCTCCGTCGGGCCCTGTCAGGCTTTGTCAGGTCCTGTCAGGTTTGCTCGTGCCCTGTCGGGCCTTGTCGGGCCCTGTCGGGTTTGCTCGGGCTCTGTCGGGCTCCAGCGTGCCCTGTCGGGTTTGCCCGGGCCCTGTCGGGCTCCATCGAGCCCTGTCAGGCTCCGTCGAGTCCTGTCGGGTTTGCTCGGTCCCCGTCAGGCTCCGTCGGGCCCTGTCGGGTTTCCTTGGGCCCTGTCGGGCTCCATCGAGCCCTGTCAGGCTTTGTCGAACCCTGTCGGGTTTGCTCGGGCCATGTCGGGTTTGCTCGGGCCCTGTCGGGTTCTGTCGGGCCCTGTCTGGTTTCCTCGGGCCCTGTCGGGCTCCTTCGAGCCCTGTCAGGTTTGCTCGGACCCTGTCAGGCTCCGTCGAGCCCTGTCGGGTTTGCTCGGGCCCTGTCAGGCTCCGTCGGGCCCTGTCGGGTTTCCTCGGGCCCTGTCGGGCTCCATCGAGCCCTGTCAGGCTTTGTCGAACCCTGTCGGGCTCCGTCTGGCCCTGTCGAGTTTGCTCGGGCCCTGTCAGGTTTGCTGAAGCCCTGTCAGGCTTCGTCGGACCCTGTCGAGTGTGCTCATACCCTGTCGGGCTCCGTCGAGCCCTCTCGGGTTTGCTCGGGCCCTGTCAGGCTCCGTCGGGCCCTGTCGGATTTCCTCGGGCCCTGTCGGGTTTGCTCAGGCCCTGTCGGGTTCCGTCGGGCCCTGTCGGGTTTGCTCGGGCCCCGTCGGGCTCCGTCGGGCCCTGTCAGGTTTCCTCGGGCCCTGTCGGGCTCTATCGAGCCCTGTCAGGCTCCGTCAGGCCTTTTCGGGTTTGCTCGGGCCCTGTCGGGCTCTGTCGGGCCCTGTCAGGCTTTGTCAGGTCCTGTCAGGTTTGTTCGGGCCCTGTCGGGCCTTGTCGGGCCCTGTCGGGTTTGCTCGGGCTCTGTCGGGCTCCGTTGGGCCCTGTCGGGTTTGCTCGGGCTCTGTCGGGTTTGCTCGGGCCCTGTCGGGTTTGCTCGGGCCCTGTCAGGCTCCGTCAAGCCCTGTCGGGTTTGCTCGGGCCCTGTCGGGTTTGCTAGGGCCCTGTCGGGCTCCGTCGGGCCCTGTCTGGTTTCCTCAGGCCCTGTCGGGATCCGTCGGGCCCTGTCGGGTTTGCTCAGGCCGTGTCGGGTTTGCTGAAGCCCTGTCAGGCTTCGACGGACCCTGTCGGGTTTGCTCGGGCCCTGTCGGGCATTGTCGAGCCCTGTCGGGTTTGCTCGGGCCCTGTCAGGCTCCGTCGCGCCCTGTCGGGTTTCCTCGGGCCCTGTCGGGCTCCATCGAGCCCTGTCGGGTTTGCTCGGGCCCTGTCGGGCTCCATCGGACCCTGTCAGGCTTTGTCGGGTCCTGTCGGGTTTGCTCAGGCCCTGTCGGGCCTTGTCAGGCCCTGTCGGGTTTGCTCGGGCCCTGTCGGGTTTGCCCGCGTCTTGTCGGGCTCCGTCGAGCCCTGTCAGATTCGCTCGGGCCCTGTCGGGTTTGCTCGGGCCCTGTCAGGCTCCGTCAGGCCCTGTCGGGTTTGCTCGTGCCCTGTCGGGCTCCGTCGGGCCCTGTCAGGCTTTGTCAGGTCCTGTCGGGTTTGCTCAGGCCCTGTCGGGCCTTGTCAGGCCCTGTCGGGTTTGCTCGGGCCCTGTCGGGTTTGCCCTGTCCTGTCGGGCTCCGTCGGGCCCTGTCAGATTCGCTCGGGCCCTGTCGGGTTTGCTCGTGCCCTGTCGGGCTCCGTCGGGCCCTGTCAGGCTTTGTCAGGTCCTGTCAGGTTTGCTCGGGCCCTGTCGGGCCTTGTCGGGCCCTGTCGGGTTTGCTCGGGTTCTGTCGGGCTCCAGCATGCCCTGTCGGGTTTGCCCGGGCCCTGTCAGGCTCCGTCAGGCCCTCTCGGGTTTGCTCGGGCCCTATCCGGCTCCGTGGGGCCCTGTCGGGTTTCCTCGGGCCCTGTCGGGCTCCATCGAGCCCTGTCAGTCTCCGTCGAACCTTTTCGGGTTTGCTCCGGCCCTGTCGGGCTCCATCGGGCCATGTCAGGCTTTGTCAGGTCCTGTCAGGTTTGTTCGGGCCCTGTCGGGCCTTGTCGGGCCCTGTCGGGTTTGCTCGGGCTCTGTCGGGCTCCGTTGGGCCCTGTCGGGTTTGCTCGGGCCCTGTCGGGTTTGCTCGGGCCCTGTCAGGCTTTGTCAAGCCCTGTCGGGTTTGCTCGGGCCCTGCCGGGTTTGCTAGGGCCCTGTCGGGCTCCGTCGGGCCCTGTCTGGTTTCCTCAGGCCCTGTCGGGCTCCGTCGGGCCCTGTCGGGTTTGCTCGGGCCCTGTCGGGTTTGCTGAAGCCCTGTCAGGCTTCGACGGACCCTGTCGGGTTTGCTCGGGCCCTTTCGGGCTCCGTCGAGCCCTGTCGGGTTTGCTCGGGCCCTGTCAGGCTCCGTCGCGCCCTCTCGGGTTTCCTCGGGCCCTGTCGGGCTCCATCGAGCCCTGTCGGGTTTGCTCGGGCCCTGTCGGGCTCCATCGGACCCTATCAGGCTTTGTCGGGTCCTGTCGGGTTTGCTCAGGCCCTGTCGGGTCTTGTCAGGCCCTGTCGGGTTTGCTCGGGCCCTGTCGGATTTGCCCGCGTCCTGTCGAACTCCGTCAGGCCCTGTCAGATTCGCTCGGGCCCTGTCGGGTTTGCTCGGGCCCTGTCAGGCTCCGTCAGGCCCTGTCGGGTTTGCTCGGGCCCTATCGGGCTCCGTGGAGCCCTGTCGGGTTTGCTCGGGCCCTGTCGGGCTCCATCGAGCCCTGTCAGGCTCCGTCGGGCCCTTTCGGGTTTGCTTGGGCCCTGTCGGGATCCGTTGGGCCCTGTTGGGTTTGCTCGGGCCCTGTAGGGCTCCTTCGTGCCCTGTCAGGTTTGCTCGGGCCCTGTCGGGTTTGCTCGGGCCCTGTCGGGTTTGCTCGGGCCCTGTCAGGCTCCGTCGAGTCCTGTCGGGTTTGCTCGGTCCCCGTTAGGCTCCGTCGGGCCCTGTCGGGTTTCCTTGGGCCCTGTCGGGCTCCGTCGGGCGCTGTCGGGTTTCCTCGGGCCCTTTCGGACTCTATCGAGTCCTGTCAGGCTCCGTCGGGCCCTGTCGGGTTTCCTTGAGCCCTCTCGGGTTCCGTCGGGCCCTGTCAGGTTTGCTCAGGCCCTGTCGGGCTCCGTCGGGCCCTGTCAGGCTTTGTCAGGTCCTGTCAGGTTTGCTCGTGCCCTGTCGGGCCTTGTCGGGCCCTGTCGGGTTTGCTCGGGCTCTGTCGGGCTCCAGCGTGCCCTGTCGGGTTTGCCCGGGCCCTGTCGGGCTCCATCGAGCCCTGTCAGGCTCCGTCGAGTCCTGTCGGGTTTGCTCGGTCCCCGTCAGGCTCCGTCGGGCCCTGTCGGGTTTCCTTGGGCCCTGTCGGGCTCCATCGAGCCCTGTCAGGCTTTGTCGAACCCTGTCGGGTTTGCTCGGGCCATGTCGGGTTTGCTCGGGCCCTGTCGGGTTCTGTCGGGCCCTGTCTGGTTTCCTCGGGCCCTGTCGGGCTCCTTCGAGCCCTGTCAGGTTTGCTCGGACCCTGTCAGGCTCCGTCGAGCCCTGTCGGGTTTGCTCGGGCCCTGTCAGGCTCCGTCGGGCCCTGTCGGGTTTCCTCGGGCCCTGTCGGGCTCCATCGAGCCCTGTCAGGCTTTGTCGAACCCTGTCGGGCTCCGTCTGGCCCTGTCGAGTTTGCTCGGGCCCTGTCAGGTTTGCTGAAGCCCTGTCAGGCTTCGTCGGACCCTGTCGAGTGTGCTCATACCCTGTCGGGCTCCGTCGAGCCCTCTCGGGTTTGCTCGGGCCCTGTCAGGCTCCGTCGGGCCCTGTCGGATTTCCTCGGGCCCTGTCGGGTTTGCTCAGGCCCTGTCGGGTTCCGTCGGGCCCTGTCGGGTTTGCTCGGGCCCCGTCGGGCTCCGTCGGGCCCTGTCAGGTTTCCTCGGGCCCTGTCGGGCTCTATCGAGCCCTGTCAGGCTCCGTCAGGCCTTTTCGGGTTTGCTCGGGCCCTGTCGGGCTCTGTCGGGCCCTGTCAGGCTTTGTCAGGTCCTGTCAGGTTTGTTCGGGCCCTGTCGGGCCTTGTCGGGCCCTGTCGGGTTTGCTCGGGCTCTGTCGGGCTCCGTTGGGCCCTGTCGGGTTTGCTCGGGCTCTGTCGGGTTTGCTCGGGCCCTGTCGGGTTTGCTCGGGCCCTGTCAGGCTCCGTCAAGCCCTGTCGGGTTTGCTCGGGCCCTGTCGGGTTTGCTAGGGCCCTGTCGGGCTCCGTCGGGCCCTGTCTGGTTTCCTCAGGCCCTGTCGGGATCCGTCGGGCCCTGTCGGGTTTGCTCAGGCCGTGTCGGGTTTGCTGAAGCCCTGTCAGGCTTCGACGGACCCTGTCGGGTTTGCTCGGGCCCTGTCGGGCATTGTCGAGCCCTGTCGGGTTTGCTCGGGCCCTGTCAGGCTCCGTCGCGCCCTGTCGGGTTTCCTCGGGCCCTGTCGGGCTCCATCGAGCCCTGTCGGGTTTGCTCGGGCCCTGTCGGGCTCCATCGGACCCTGTCAGGCTTTGTCGGGTCCTGTCGGGTTTGCTCAGGCCCTGTCGGGCCTTGTCAGGCCCTGTCGGGTTTGCTCGGGCCCTGTCGGGTTTGCCCGCGTCTTGTCGGGCTCCGTCGAGCCCTGTCAGATTCGCTCGGGCCCTGTCGGGTTTGCTCGGGCCCTGTCAGGCTCCGTCAGGCCCTGTCGGGTTTGCTCGTGCCCTGTCGGGCTCCGTCGGGCCCTGTCAGGCTTTGTCAGGTCCTGTCGGGTTTGCTCAGGCCCTGTCGGGCCTTGTCAGGCCCTGTCGGGTTTGCTCGGGCCCTGTCGGGTTTGCCCTGTCCTGTCGGGCTCCGTCGGGCCCTGTCAGATTCGCTCGGGCCCTGTCGGGTTTGCTCGGGCCCTGTCAGGCTCCGTCAGGCCCTGTCGGGTTTGCTCGGGCCCTGTTGGGCTCCGTCGGGCCCTGTCAGGTTTGCTTGCGCCCTGTCGGGATCCGTTGGGCCCTGTCGGGTTTGCTCGGGCCCTGTCGGGCTCCTTCGTGCCCTGTCAGGTTTGCTCGGGCCCTGTCGGGTTTGCTCGGGCCCTGTCAGGCTCCGTCGAGCCCTGTCGGGTTTGCTCGGGCCCTGTCAGGCTCCGTCGGGCCCTGTCGGGTTTCCTCGGGCCCTGTCGGGCTCCATCGAGCCCTGTCAGGCTTTGTCGAACCCTGTCGGGCTCCGTCTGGCCCTGTCGAGTTTGCTCGGGCCCTGTCAGGTTTGCTGAAGCCCTGTCAGGCTTCGTCGGACCCTGTCGAGTGTGCTCATACCCTGTCGGGCTCCGTCGAGCCCTCTCGGGTTTGCTCGGGCCCTGTCAGGCTCCGTCGGGCCCTGTCGGATTTCCTCGGGACCTGTCGGGTTTGCTCAGGCCCTGTCGGGTTCCGTCGGGCCCTGTCGGGTTTGCTCGGGCCCCGTCGGGCTCCGTCGGGCCCTGTCGGGTTTCCTCGGGCCCTGTCGGGCTCTATCGAGCCCTGTCAGGCTCCGTCAGGCCTTTTCGGGTTTGCTCGGGCCCTGTCGGGCTCTGTCGGGCCCTGTCAGGCTTTGTCAGGTCCTGTCAGGTTTGTTCGGGCCCTGTCGGGCCTTGTCGGGCCCTGTCGGGTTTGCTCGGGCTCTGTCGGGCTCCGTTGGGCCCTGTCGGGTTTGCTCGGGCTCTGTCGGGTTTGCTCGGGCCCTGTCGGGTTTGCTCGGGCCCTGTCAGGCTCCGTCAAGCCCTGTCGGGTTTGCTCGGGCCCTGTCGGGTTTGCTAGGGCCCTGTCGGGCTCCGTCGGGCCCTGTCTGGTTTCCTCAGGCCCTGTCGGGATCCGTCGGGCCTTGTCGGGTTTGCTCAGGCCGTGTCGGGTTTGCTGAAGCCCTGTCAGGCTTCGACGGACCCTGTCGGGTTTGCTCGGGCCCTGTCGGGCATTGTCGAGCCCTGTCGGGTTTGCTCGGGCCCTGTCAGGCTCCGTCGCGCCCTGTCGGGTTTCCTCGGGCCCTGTCGGGCTCCATCGAGCCCTGTCGGGTTTGCTCGGGCCCTGTCGGGCTCCATCGGACCCTGTCAGGCTTTGTCGGGTCCTGTCGGGTTTGCTCAGGCCCTGTCGGGCCTTGTCAGGCCCTGTCGGGTTTGCTCGGGCCCTGTCGGGTTTGCCCGCGTCTTGTCGGGCTCCGTCGAGCCCTGTCAGATTCGCTCGGGCCCTGTCGGGTTTGCTCGGGCCCTGTCAGGCTCCGTCAGGCCCTGTCGGGTTTGCTCGGGCCCTGTCGGGCTCCGTCGGGCCCTGTCAGGCTTTGTCAGGTCCTGTCGGGTTTGCTCAGGCCCTGTCGGGCCTTGTCAGGCCCTGTCGGGTTTGCTCGGGCCCTGTCGGGTTTGCCCTGTCCTGTCGGGCTCCGTCGGGCCCTGTCAGATTCGCTCGGGCCCTGTCGGGTTTGCTCGGGCCCTGTCAGGCTCCGTCAGGCCCTGTCGGGTTTTCTCGTGCCCTGTTGGGCTCCGTCGGGCCCTGTCAGGTTTGCTTGCGCCCTGTCGGGATCCGTTGGGCCCTGTCGGGTTTGCTCGGGCCCTGTCGGGCTCCTTCGTGCCCTGTCAGGTTTGCTCGGGCCCTGTCGGGTTTGCTCGGGCCCTGTCAGGCTCCGTCGAGCCCTGTCGGGTTTGCTCGGGCCCTGTCAGGCTCCGTCGGGCCCTGTCGGGTTTCCTTGGGCCCTGTCAGGCTCCATCGAGCCCTGTCAGGCTTTGTCGAACCCTGTCAGGTTTGCTCGGGCCATGTCGGGTTTGCTCGGGCCCTGTCAGGCTCTGTCGGGCCCTGTCTGGTTTCCTCGGGCCCTGTCGGGCTCCTTCGAGCCCTGTCAGGTTTGCTCGGACCGTGTCGGGTTTGCTCGGGCCCTGTCAGGCTCCGTCGAGCCCTGGCGGGATTGCTCGGGCCCTGTCGGGCCTTGTCGGGCCCTGTCGGGTTTGCTCGAACTCTGTCGGGCTCTAGCATGCCCTGTCGGGTTTGCCCGGGCCCTGTCAGGCTCCGTCAGGCCCTGTTGGGTTTGCTCGGGCCCTATCGGGCTTCGTGGGGCCCTGTCGGGTTTCCTCGGGCCCTGTCGGGCTCCATCGAGCCCTGTCAGGCTCCGTCGGGCCCTTTCGGGTTTGCTCGGGCCCTGTCGGGCTCCGTCAGGCCCTGTCGGATTTGCGCAGGCCCTGTCGGGTTTGCTCGAGCCCTGTCGGGCTCCATCGGGCCCTGTCAGGTTTGCTCAGGCCCTGTCGGGCTCCGTCGGGCCCTGTCAGGCTTTGTCAGGTCCTGTCAGGTTTGCTCGTGCCCTGTCGGGCCTTGTCGGGCCCTGTCGGATTTGCGCAGGCCCTGTCGGGTTTCCTTGAGCCCTCTCGTGTTCCGTCGGGCCCTGTCAGGTTTGCTCAGGCCCTGTCGGGCTCCGTCGGGCCCTGTCAGGCTTTGTCAGGTCCTGTCAGGTTTGCTCGTGCCCTGTCGGGCCTTGTCGGGCCCTGTCGGGTTTGCTCGGGCTCTGTCGGGCTCCAGCGTGCCCTGTCGGGTTTGCCCGGGCCCTGTCGGGCTCCATCGAGCCCTGTCAGGCTCCGTCGAGTCCTGTCGGGTTTGCTCGGTCCCCGTCAGGCTCCGTCGGGCCCTGTCGGGTTTCCTTGGGCCCTGTCGGGCTCCATCGAGCCCTGTCAGGCTTTGTCGAACCCTGTCGGGTTTGCTCGGGCCATGTCGGGTTTGCTCGGGCCCTGTCGGGTTCTGTCGGGCCCTGTCTGGTTTCCTCGGGCCCTGTCGGGCTCCTTCGAGCCCTGTCAGGCTCCGTCGAGTCCTGTCGGGTTTGCTCGGTCCCCGTCAGGCTCCGTCGGGCCCTGTCGGGTTTGCTCAGGCCCTATCGGGCTCCGTCGGGCCCTGTCGGGTTTCCTCGGGCCCTGTCGGGCTCCATCGAGCCCTGTCAGGTTTGCTCGGGCCCTGTCGGGTTTGCTCGGGCCCTGTCGGGCTCCATCAGACCCTATCAGGCTTTGGCGGGTCCTGTCGGGTTTGCTCAGGCCCTGTCGGGCCTTGTCAGCCCCTGTCAGGTTTGCTCGCGCCCCGTCGGGCTCCGTCGGGCCCTGTCAGGCTCCTTCGTGCCCTGTCGGGTTTGCTCGGGCCGTGTCATGCTCCGTCAGGCCCTATCGGGTTTGCTCGAGCCGTGTCGGGCTCCGTCAGGCCCTGTCAGGTTTGCTCAGGCCCTGTCGGGCCTTGTCAGGCCCTGTCAGGTTTGCTCGGGACCTGTCGGGTTTGCCCGCGTCCTGTCGGGCTCCGTCGGGCCCTGTCAGATTCGCTCAGGCCCTGTCGGGTTTGCTCGGGCCCTGTCAGGCTCCGTCAGGCCCTGTCGGGTTTGCTCGTGCCCTGTCGGGCTCTGTCGGGCCCTGTCAGGTTTGCTCAGGCCCTGTCGGGATTTGTTGGGCCTTGTCGGGTTTGCTCGGGCCCTGTCGGGCTCCTTCGTGCCCTGTCAGGTTTGCTCGGGCCCTGTCGGGTTTGCTCGGGCCCTGTCAGGCTCCGTCGGGCTCTGTCGGGTTTCCTCGGGCCCTGTCGGGTTTGCTCGGGCCCTGTCAGACTTTGTCGAACCCTGTCGGGTTTGCTCGGGCCATGTCGGGTTTGCTCGGGTCCTGTCGGGCTCTGTCGGGCCCTGTCGGGTTTGCTCGGGCCCTGTCAGGCTCCGTCGGGCCTTGTCGGATTTCCTCGGGCCCTCTCGGGTTCCGTCGGGCCCTGTCAGGTTTCCTCGGGCCCTGTCGGACTCTATCGAGCCCTGTCAGGCTCCGTCGGGCCCTGTCGGGTTTGCTCAGGCCCTGTCGGGCTCCGTCGGGCCCTGTCAGGCTTTGTAAGGTCCTGTCAGGTTTGCTCGGGCCGTGTCGGGCCTTGTCGGGCCCTGTCGGGTTTGCTCGGGCTCTGTCAGGCTCCAGCGTGCCCTGTCGGGTTTGCCCGGGCCCTGTCAGGCTCCATCAGGCCCTGTCGCGTTTGCTCGGGCCCTATCGGGCTCCGTGGGGCCCTGTCGGGTTTCCTCGGGGCCTGTCGGGCTCCATCGAGCCCTGTAAGGCTCCGTCGGGCCCTTTCGGGTTTGCTCGGGCCCTGTCAGGCTCCATCAGGCCCTGTCGGGTTTGCTCGGGCCCTATCGGGCTCCGTGGGGCCCTGTCGGGTTTCCTCGGGCCCTGGCGGGCTCCATCGAGCCCTGTCAGGCTCCGTCGGGCCCTTTCGGGTTTGCTCGGGCCCTGTCGGGCTCCGTCGGGCCCTGTCGGATTTGCTCAGGCCCTGTCGGGTTTGCTCGAGCCCTGTCGGGCTCCATCGGGTCCTGTCGGGTTTGCTCGGGCCCTATCGGGCTCCGTCGGGCCCTGTCAGGCTCCGTCGAGTCCTGTCGGGTTTGCTCGGTCCCCGTCAGGCTCCGTCGGGCCCTGTCGGGTTTCCTTGGGCCCTGTCGGGCTCCATCGAGCCCTGTCAGGCTTTGTCGAACCCTGTCGGGTTTGCTCGGGCCATGTCGGGTTTGCTCGGGCCCTGTCGGGTTCTGTCGGGCCCTGTCTGGTTTCCTCGGGCCCTGTCGGGCTCCTTCGAGCCCTGTCAGGCTCCGTCGAGTCCTGTCGGGTTTGCTCGGTCCCCGTCAGGCTCCGTCGGGCCCTGTCGGGTTTGCTCAGGCCCTATCGGGCTCCGTCGGGCCCTGTCGGGTTTCCTCGGGCCCTGTCGGGCTCCATCGAGCCCTGTCAGGTTTGCTCGGGCCCTGTCGGGTTTGCTCGGGCCCTGTCGGGCTCCATCAGACCCTATCAGGCTTTGGCGGGTCCTGTCGGGTTTGCTCAGGCCCTGTCGGGCCTTGTCAGCCCCTGTCAGGTTTGCTCGCGCCCCGTCGGGCTCCGTCGGGCCCTGTCAGGCTCCTTCGTGCCCTGTCGGGTTTGCTCGGGCCGTGTCATGCTCCGTCAGGCCCTATCGGGTTTGCTCGAGCCGTGTCGGGCTCCGTCAGGCCCTGTCAGGTTTGCTCAGGCCCTGTCGGGCCTTGTCAGGCCCTGTCAGGTTTGCTCGGGACCTGTCGGGTTTGCCCGCGTCCTGTCGGGCTCCGTCGGGCCCTGTCAGATTCGCTCAGGCCCTGTCGGGTTTGCTCGGGCCCTGTCAGGCTCCGTCAGGCCCTGTCGGGTTTGCTCGTGCCCTGTCGGGCTCTGTCGGGCCCTGTCAGGTTTGCTCAGGCCCTGTCGGGATTTGTTGGGCCTTGTCGGGTTTGCTCGGGCCCTGTCGGGCTCCTTCGTGCCCTGTCAGGTTTGCTCGGGCCCTGTCGGGTTTGCTCGGGCCCTGTCAGGCTCCGTCGGGCTCTGTCGGGTTTCCTCGGGCCCTGTCGGGTTTGCTCGGGCCCTGTCAGACTTTGTCGAACCCTGTCGGGTTTGCTCGGGCCATGTCGGGTTTGCTCGGGTCCTGTCGGGCTCTGTCGGGCCCTGTCGGGTTTGCTCGGGCCCTGTCAGGCTCCGTCGGGCCTTGTCGGATTTCCTCGGGCCCTCTCGGGTTCCGTCGGGCCCTGTCAGGTTTCCTCGGGCCCTGTCGGACTCTATCGAGCCCTGTCAGGCTCCGTCGGGCCCTGTCGGGTTTGCTCAGGCCCTGTCGGGCTCCGTCGGGCCCTGTCAGGCTTTGTAAGGTCCTGTCAGGTTTGCTCGGGCCGTGTCGGGCCTTGTCGGGCCCTGTCGGGTTTGCTCGGGCTCTGTCAGGCTCCAGCGTGCCCTGTCGGGTTTGCCCGGGCCCTGTCAGGCTCCATCAGGCCCTGTCGCGTTTGCTCGGGCCCTATCGGGCTCCGTGGGGCCCTGTCGGGTTTCCTCGGGGCCTGTCGGGCTCCATCGAGCCCTGTAAGGCTCCGTCGGGCCCTTTCGGGTTTGCTCGGGCCCTGTCAGGCTCCATCAGGCCCTGTCGGGTTTGCTCGGGCCCTATCGGGCTCCGTGGGGCCCTGTCGGGTTTCCTCGGGCCCTGGCGGGCTCCATCGAGCCCTGTCAGGCTCCGTCGGGCCCTTTCGGGTTTGCTCAGGCCCTGTCGGGCTCCGTCGGGCCCTGTCGGATTTGCTCAGGCCCTGTCGGGTTTGCTCGAGCCCTGTCGGGCTCCATCGGGTCCTGTCGGGTTTGCTCGGGCCCTATCGGGCTCCGTCGGGCCCTGTCAGGTTCCGTCAGGCCCTGTCGGGTTTCCTCGGGCCCTGTCGGAATCTATCGAGCCCTGTCAGGCTCCGTCGGGCTCTTTCGGGTTTGCTCAGGCCCTGTCAGGCTCCGTCGGGCCCTGTCAGGCTTTGTCAGGTCCTGTCAGGTTTGCTCGGGCCCTGTCGGGCCTTGTCGGGCCCTGTCGGGTTTGCTCGGGTTCTGTCGGGCTCCAGCATGCCCTGTCGGGTTTGCCCGGGCCCTGTCAGGCTCCGTCAGGCCCTCTCGGGTTTGCTCGGGCCCTATCCGGCTCCGTGGGGCCCTGTCGGGTTTCCTCGGGCCCTGTCGGGCTCCATCGAGCCCTGTCAGTCTCCGTCGAACCTTTTCGGGTTTGCTCCGGCCCTGTCGGGCTCCATCGGGCCATGTCAGGCTTTGTCAGGTCCTGTCAGGTTTGTTCGGGCCCTGTCGGGCCTTGTCGGGCCCTGTCGGGTTTGCTCGGGCTCTGTCGGGCTCCGTTGGGCCCTGTCGGGTTTGCTCGGGCCCTGTCGGGTTTGCTCGGGCCCTGTCAGGCTTTGTCAAGCCCTGTCGGGTTTGCTCGGGCCCTGCCGGGTTTGCTAGGGCCCTGTCGGGCTCCGTCGGGCCCTGTCTGGTTTCCTCAGGCCCTGTCGGGCTCCGTCGGGCCCTGTCGGGTTTGCTCGGGCCCTGTCGGGTTTGCTGAAGCCCTGTCAGGCTTCGACGGACCCTGTCGGGTTTGCTCGGGCCCTTTCGGGCTCCGTCGAGTCCTGTCGGGTTTGCTCGGGCCCTGTCAGGCTCCGTCGCGCCCTCTCGGGTTTCCTCGGGCCCTGTCGGGCTCCATCGAGCCCTGTCGGGTTTGCTCGGGCCCTGTCGGGCTCCATCGGACCCTATCAGGCTTTGTCGGGTCCTGTCGGGTTTGCTCAGGCCCTGTCGGGTCTTGTCAGGCCCTGTCGGGTTTGCTCGGGCCCTGTCGGGTTTGCCCGCGTCCTGTCGAACTCCGTCAGGCCCTGTCAGATTCGCTCGGGCCCTGTCGGGTTTGCTCGGGCCCTGTCAGGCTCCGTCAGGCCCTGTCGGGTTTGCTCGGGCCCTATCGGGCTCCGTGGAGCCCTGTCGGGTTTGCTCGGGCCCTGTCGGGCTCCATCGAGCCCTGTCAGGCTCCGTCGGGCCCTTTCGGGTTTGCTTGGGCCCTGTCGGGATCCGTTGGGCCCTGTTGGGTTTGCTCGGGCCCTGTAGGGCTCCTTCGTGCCCTGTCAGGTTTGCTCGGGCCCTGTCGGGTTTGCTCGGGCCCTGTCGGGTTTGCTCGGGCCCTGTCAGGCTCCGTCGAGTCCTGTCGGGTTTGCTCGGTCCCCGTTAGGCTCTTTCGGGCCCTGTCGGGTTTCCTTGGGCCCTGTCGGGCTCCGTCGGGCGCTGTCGGGTTTCCTCGGGCCCTTTCGGACTCTATCGAGTCCTGTCAGGCTCCGTCGGGCCCTGTCGGGTTTCCTTGAGCCCTCTCGGGTTCCGTCGGGCCCTGTCAGGTTTGCTCAGGCCCTGTCGGGCTCCGTCGGGCCCTGTCAGGCTTTGTCAGGTCCTGTCAGGTTTGCTCGTGCCCTGTCGGGCCTTGTCGGGCCCTGTCGGGTTTGCTCGGGCTCTGTCGGGCTCCAGCGTGCCCTGTCGGGTTTGCCCGGGCCCTGTCGGGCTCCATCGAGCCCTGTCAGGCTCCGTCGAGTCCTGTCGGGTTTGCTCGGTCCCCGTCAGGCTCCGTCGGGCCCTGTCGGGTTTCCTTGGGCCCTGTCGGGCTCCATCGAGCCCTGTCAGGCTTTGTCGAACCCTGTCGGGTTTGCTCGGGCCATGTCGGGTTTGCTCGGGCCCTGTCGGGTTCTGTCGGGCCCTGTCTGGTTTCCTCGGGCCCTGTCGGGCTCCTTCGAGCCCTGTCAGGTTTGCTCGGACCCTGTCAGGCTCCGTCGAGCCCTGTCGGGTTTGCTCGGGCCCTGTCAGGCTCCGTCGGGCCCTGTCGGGTTTCCTCGGGCCCTGTCGGGCTCCATCGAGCCCTGTCAGGCTTTGTCGAACCCTGTCGGGCTCCGTCTGGCCCTGTCGAGTTTGCTCGGGCCCTGTCAGGTTTGCTGAAGCCCTGTCAGGCTTCGTCGGACCCTGTCGAGTGTGCTCATACCCTGTCGGGCTCCGTCGAGCCCTCTCGGGTTTGCTCGGGCCCTGTCAGGCTCCGTCGGGCCCTGTCGGGTTTCCTCGGGCCCTGTCGGGCTCCATCGAGCCCTGTCAGGCTTTGTCGAACCCTGTCGGGCTCCGTCTGGCCCTGTCGAGTTTGCTCGGGCCCTGTCAGGTTTGCTGAAGCCCTGTCAGGCTTCGTCGGACCCTGTCGAGTGTGCTCATACCCTGTCGGGCTCCGTCGAGCCCTCTCGGGTTTGCTCGGGCCCTGTCGGGCTCCGTCGGGCCCTGTCGGATTTCCTCGGGCCCTGTCGGGTTTGCTCAGGCCCTGTCGGGTTCCGTCGGGCCCTTTCGGGTTTGCTCGGGCCCTGTCGGGCTCCGTCGGGCCCTGTCGGATTTGCTCAGGCCCTGTCGGGTTTGCTCGAGCCCTGTCGGGCTCCATCGGGTCCTGTCGGGTTTGCTCGGGCCCTATCGGGCTCCGTCGGGCCCTGTCAGGTTCCGTCAGGCCCTGTCGGGTTTCCTCGGGCCCTGTCGGAATCTATCGAGCCCTGTCAGGCTCCGTCGGGCTCTTTCGGGTTTGCTCAGGCCCTGTCAGGCTCCGTCGGGCCCTGTCAGGCTTTGTCAGGTCCTGTCAGGTTTGCTCGGGCCCTGTCGGGCCTTGTCGGGCCCTGTCGGGTTTGCTCGGGTTCTGTCGGGCTCCAGCATGCCCTGTCGGGTTTGCCCGGGCCCTGTCAGGCTCCGTCAGGCCCTCTCGGGTTTGCTCGGGCCCTATCCGGCTCCGTGGGGCCCTGTCGGGTTTCCTCGGGCCCTGTCGGGCTCCATCGAGCCCTGTCAGTCTCCGTCGAACCTTTTCGGGTTTGCTCCGGCCCTGTCGGGCTCCATCGGGCCATGTCAGGCTTTGTCAGGTCCTGTCAGGTTTGTTCGGGCCCTGTCGGGCCTTGTCGGGCCCTGTCGGGTTTGCTCGGGCTCTGTCGGGCTCCGTTGGGCCCTGTCGGGTTTGCTCGGGCCCTGTCGGGTTTGCTCGGGCCCTGTCAGGCTTTGTCAAGCCCTGTCGGGTTTGCTCGGGCCCTGCCGGGTTTGCTAGGGCCCTGTCGGGCTCCGTCGGGCCCTGTCTGGTTTCCTCAGGCCCTGTCGGGCTCCGTCGGGCCCTGTCGGGTTTGCTCGGGCCCTGTCGGGTTTGCTGAAGCCCTGTCAGGCTTCGACGGACCCTGTCGGGTTTGCTCGGGCCCTTTCGGGCTCCGTCGAGCCCTGTCGGGTTTGCTCGGGCCCTGTCAGGCTCCGTCGCGCCCTCTCGGGTTTCCTCGGGCCCTGTCGGGCTCCATCGAGCCCTGTCGGGTTTGCTCGGGCCCTGTCGGGCTCCATCGGACCCTATCAGGCTTTGTCGGGTCCTGTCGGGTTTGCTCAGGCCCTGTCGGGTCTTGTCAGGCCCTGTCGGGTTTGCTCGGGCCCTGTCGGATTTGCCCGCGTCCTGTCGAACTCCGTCAGGCCCTGTCAGATTCGCTCGGGCCCTGTCGGGTTTGCTCGGGCCCTGTCAGGCTCCGTCAGGCCCTGTCGGGTTTGCTCGGGCCCTATCGGGCTCCGTGGAGCCCTGTCGGGTTTGCTCGGGCCCTGTCGGGCTCCATCGAGCCCTGTCAGGCTCCGTCGGGCCCTTTCGGGTTTGCTTGGGCCCTGTCGGGATCCGTTGGGCCCTGTTGGGTTTGCTCGGGCCCTGTAGGGCTCCTTCGTGCCCTGTCAGGTTTGCTCGGGCCCTGTCGGGTTTGCTCGGGCCCTGTCGGGTTTGCTCGGGCCCTGTCAGGCTCCGTCGAGTCCTGTCGGGTTTGCTCGGTCCCCGTTAGGCTCCGTCGGGCCCTGTCGGGTTTCCTTGGGCCCTGTCGGGCTCCGTCGGGCGCTGTCGGGTTTCCTCGGGCCCTTTCGGACTCTATCGAGTCCTGTCAGGCTCCGTCGGGCCCTGTCGGGTTTCCTTGAGCCCTCTCGGGTTCCGTCGGGCCCTGTCAGGTTTGCTCAGGCCCTGTCGGGCTCCGTCGGGCCCTGTCAGGCTTTGTCAGGTCCTGTCAGGTTTGCTCGTGCCCTGTCGGGCCTTGTCGGGGCCTGTCGGGTTTGCTCGGGCTCTGTCGGGCTCCAGCGTGCCCTGTCGGGTTTGCCCGGGCCCTGTCGGGCTCCATCGAGCCCTGTCAGGCTCCGTCGAGTCCTGTCGGGTTTGCTCGGTCCCCGTCAGGCTCCGTCGGGCCCTGTCGGGTTTCCTTGGGCCCTGTCGGGCTCCATCGAGCCCTGTCAGGCTTTGTCGAACCCTGTCGGGTTTGCTCGGGCCATGTCGGGTTTGCTCGGGCCCTGTCGGGTTCTGTCGGGCCCTGTCTGGTTTCCTCGGGCCCTGTCGGGCTCCTTCGAGCCCTGTCAGGTTTGCTCGGACCCTGTCAGGCTCCGTCGAGCCCTGTCGGGTTTGCTCGGGCCCTGTCAGGCTCCGTCGGGCCCTGTCGGGTTTCCTCGGGCCCTGTCGGGCTCCATCGAGCCCTGTCAGGCTTTGTCGAACCCTGTCGGGCTCCGTCTGGCCCTGTCGAGTTTGCTCGGGCCCTGTCAGGTTTGCTGAAGCCCTGTCAGGCTTCGTCGGACCCTGTCGAGTGTGCTCATACCCTGTCGGGCTCCGTCGAGCCCTCTCGGGTTTGCTCGGGCCCTGTCAGGCTCCGTCGGGCCCTGTCGGATTTCCTCGGGCCCTGTCGGGTTTGCTCAGGCCCTGTCGGGTTCCGGCGGGCCCTGTCGGGTTTGCTCGGGCCCCGTCGGGCTCCGTCGGGCCCTGTCAGGTTTCCTCGGGCCCTGTCGGGCTCTATCGAGCCCTGTCAGGCTCCGTCAGGCCTTTTCGGGTTTGCTCGGGCCCTGTCGGGCTCTGTCGGGCCCTGTCAGGCTTTGTCAGGTCCTGTCAGGTTTGTTCGGGCCCTGTCGGGCCTTGTCGGGCCCTGTCGGGTTTGCTCGGGCTCTGTCGGGCTCCGTTGGGCCCTGTCGGGTTTGCTCGGGCTCTGTCGGGTTTGCTCGGGCCCTGTCGGGTTTGCTCGGGCCCTGTCAGGCTCCGTCAAGCCCTGTCGGGTTTGCTCGGGCCCTGTCGGGTTTGCTAGGGCCCTGTCGGGCTCCGTCGGGCCCTGTCTGGTTTCCTCAGGCCCTGTCGGGATCCGTCGGGCCCTGTCGGGTTTGCTCAGGCCGTGTCGGGTTTGCTGAAGCCCTGTCAGGCTTCGACGGACCCTGTCGGGTTTGCTCGGGCCCTGTCGGGCATTGTCGAGCCCTGTCGGGTTTGCTCGGGCCCTGTCAGGCTCCGTCGCGCCCTGTCGGGTTTCCTCGGGCCCTGTCGGGCTCCATCGAGCCCTGTCGGGTTTGCTCGGGCCCTGTCGGGCTCCATCGAGCCCTGTCAGGCTCCGTCGGGCCCTTTCGGGTTTGCTTGGGCCCTGTCGGGATCCGTTGGGCCCTGTTGGGTTTGCTCGGGCCCTGTAGGGCTCCTTCGTGCCCTGTCAGGTTTGCTCGGGCCCTGTCGGGTTTGCTCGGGCCCTGTCGGGTTTGCTCGGGCCCTGTCAGGCTCCGTCGAGTCCTGTCGGGTTTGCTCGGTCCCCGTTAGGCTCCGTCGGGCCCTGTCGGGTTTCCTTGGGCCCTGTCGGGCTCCGTCGGGCCCTGTCGGGTTTCCTCGGGCCCTTTCGGACTCTATCGAGTCCTGTCAGGCTCCGTCGGGCCCTGTCGGGTTTCCTTGAGCCCTCTCGGGTTCCGTCGGGCCCTGTCAGGTTTGCTCAGGCCCTGTCGGGCTCCGTCGGGCCCTGTCAGGCTTTGTCAGGTCCTGTCAGGTTTGCTCGTGCCCTGTCGGGCCTTGTCGGGCCCTGTCGGGTTTGCTCGGGCTCTGTCGGGCTCCAGCGTGCCCTGTCGGGTTTGCCCGGGCCCTGTCGGGCTCCATCGAGCCCTGTCAGGCTCCGTCGAGTCCTGTCGGGTTTGCTCGGTCCCCGTCAGGCTCCGTCGGGCCCTGTCGGGTTTCCTTGGGCCCTGTCGGGCTCCATCGAGCCCTGTCAGGCTTTGTCGAACCCTGTCGGGTTTGCTCGGGCCATGTCGGGTTTGCTCGGGCCCTGTCGGGTTCTGTCGGGCCCTGTCTGGTTTCCTCGGGCCCTGTCGGGCTCCTTCGAGCCCTGTCAGGTTTGCTCGGACCCTGTCAGGCTCCGTCGAGCCCTGTCGGGTTTGCTCGGGCCCTGTCAGGCTCCGTCGGGCCCTGTCGGGTTTCCTCGGGCCCTGTCGGGCTCCATCGAGCCCTGTCAGGCTTTGTCGAACCCTGTCGGGCTCCGTCTGGCCCTGTCGAGTTTGCTCGGGCCCTGTCAGGTTTGCTGAAGCCCTGTCAGGCTTCGTCGGACCCTGTCGAGTGTGCTCATACCCTGTCGGGCTCCGTCGAGCCCTCTCGGGTTTGCTCGGGCCCTGTCAGGCTCCGTCGGGCCCTGTCGGATTTCCTCGGGCCCTGTCGGGTTTGCTCAGGCCCTGTCGGGTTCCGGCGGGCCCTGTCGGGTTTGCTCGGGCCCCGTCGGGCTCCGTCGGGCCCTGTCAGGTTTCCTCGGGCCCTGTCGGGCTCTATCGAGCCCTGTCAGGCTCCGTCAGGCCTTTTCGGGTTTGCTCGGGCCCTGTCGGGCTCTGTCGGGCCCTGTCAGGCTTTGTCAGGTCCTGTCAGGTTTGTTCGGGCCCTGTCGGGCCTTGTCGGGCCCTGTCGGGTTTGCTCGGGCTCTGTCGGGCTCCGTTGGGCCCTGTCGGGTTTGCTCGGGCTCTGTCGGGTTTGCTCGGGCCCTGTCGGGTTTGCTCGGGCCCTGTCAGGCTCCGTCAAGCCCTGTCGGGTTTGCTCGGGCCCTGTCGGGTTTGCTAGGGCCCTGTCGGGCTCCGTCGGGCCCTGTCTGGTTTCCTCAGGCCCTGTCGGGATCCGTCGGGCCCTGTCGGGTTTGCTCAGGCCGTGTCGGGTTTGCTGAAGCCCTGTCAGGCTTCGACGGACCCTGTCGGGTTTGCTCGGGCCCTGTCGGGCATTGTCGAGCCCTGTCGGGTTTGCTCGGGCCCTGTCAGGCTCCGTCGCGCCCTGTCGGGTTTCCTCGGGCCCTGTCGGGCTCCATCGAGCCCTGTCGGGTTTGCTCGGGCCCTGTCGGGCTCCATCGGACCCTGTCAGGCTTTGTCGGGTCCTGTCGGGTTTGCTCAGGCCCTGTCGGGCCTTGTCAGGCCCTGTCGGGTTTGCTCGGGCCCTGTCGGGTTTGCCCGCGTCTTGTCGGGCTCCGTCGAGCCCTGTCAGATTCGCTCGGGCCCTGTCGGGTTTGCTCGGGCCCTGTCAGGCTCCGTCAGGCCCTGTCGGGTTTGCTCGTGCCCTGTCGGGCTCCGTCGGGCCCTGTCAGGCTTTGTCAGGTCCTGTCGGGTTTGCTCAGGCCCTGTCGGGCCTTGTCAGGCCCTGTCGGGTTTGCTCGGGCCCTGTCGGGTTTGCCCTGTCCTGTCGGGCTCCGTCGGGCCCTGTCAGATTCGCTCGGGCCCTGTCGGGTTTGCTCGGGCCCTGTCAGGCTCCGTCAGGCCCTGTCGGGTTTGCTCGGGCCCTGTTGGGCTCCGTCGGGCCCTGTCAGGTTTGCTTGCGCCCTGTCGGGATCCGTTGGGCCCTGTCGGGTTTGCTCGGGCCCTGTCGGGCTCCTTCGTGCCCTGTCAGGTTTGCTCGGGCCCTGTCGGGTTTGCTCGGGCCCTGTCAGGCTCCGTCGAGCCCTGTCGGGTTTGCTCGGGCCCTGTCAGGCTCCGTCGGGCCCTGTCGGGTTTCCTCGGGCCCTGTCGGGCTCCATCGAGCCCTGTCAGGCTTTGTCGAACCCTGTCGGGCTCCGTCTGGCCCTGTCGAGTTTGCTCGGGCCCTGTCAGGTTTGCTGAAGCCCTGTCAGGCTTCGTCGGACCCTGTCGAGTGTGCTCATACCCTGTCGGGCTCCGTCGAGCCCTCTCGGGTTTGCTCGGGCCCTGTCAGGCTCCGTCGGGCCCTGTCGGATTTCCTCGGGCCCTGTCGGGTTTGCTCAGGCCCTGTCGGGTTCCGTCGGGCCCTGTCGGGTTTGCTCGGGCCCCGTCGGGCTCCGTCGGGCCCTGTCGGGTTTCCTCGGGCCCTGTCGGGCTCTATCGAGCCCTGTCAGGCTCCGTCAGGCCTTTTCGGGTTTGCTCGGGCCCTGTCGGGCTCTGTCGGGCCCTGTCAGGCTTTGTCAGGTCCTGTCAGGTTTGTTCGGGCCCTGTCGGGCCTTGTCGGGCCCTGTCGGGTTTGCTCGGGCTCTGTCGGGCTCCGTTGGGCCCTGTCGGGTTTGCTCGGGCTCTGTCGGGTTTGCTCGGGCCCTGTCGGGTTTGCTCGGGCCCTGTCAGGCTCCGTCAAGCCCTGTCGGGTTTGCTCGGGCCCTGTCGGGTTTGCTAGGGCCCTGTCGGGCTCCGTCGGGCCCTGTCTGGTTTCCTCAGGCCCTGTCGGGATCCGTCGGGCCTTGTCGGGTTTGCTCAGGCCGTGTCGGGTTTGCTGAAGCCCTGTCAGGCTTCGACGGACCCTGTCGGGTTTGCTCGGGCCCTGTCGGGCATTGTCGAGCCCTGTCGGGTTTGCTCGGGCCCTGTCAGGCTCCGTCGCGCCCTGTCGGGTTTCCTCGGGCCCTGTCGGGCTCCATCGAGCCCTGTCGGGTTTGCTCGGGCCCTGTCGGGCTCCATCGGACCCTGTCAGGCTTTGTCGGGTCCTGTCGGGTTTGCTCAGGCCCTGTCGGGCCTTGTCAGGCCCTGTCGGGTTTGCTCGGGCCCTGTCGGGTTTGCCCGCGTCTTGTCGGGCTCCGTCGAGCCCTGTCAGATTCGCTCGGGCCCTGTCGGGTTTGCTCGGGCCCTGTCAGGCTCCGTCAGGCCCTGTCGGGTTTGCTCGGGCCCTGTCGGGCTCCGTCGGGCCCTGTCAGGCTTTGTCAGGTCCTGTCGGGTTTGCTCAGGCCCTGTCGGGCCTTGTCAGGCCCTGTCGGGTTTGCTCGGGCCCTGTCGGGTTTGCCCTGTCCTGTCGGGCTCCGTCGGGCCCTGTCAGATTCGCTCGGGCCCTGTCGGGTTTGCTCGGGCCCTGTCAGGCTCCGTCAGGCCCTGTCGGGTTTTCTCGTGCCCTGTTGGGCTCCGTCGGGCCCTGTCAGGTTTGCTTGCGCCCTGTCGGGATCCGTTGGGCCCTGTCGGGTTTGCTCGGGCCCTGTCGGGCTCCTTCGTGCCCTGTCAGGTTTGCTCGGGCCCTGTCGGGTTTGCTCGGGCCCTGTCAGGCTCCGTCGAGCCCTGTCGGGTTTGCTCGGGCCCTGTCAGGCTCCGTCGGGCCCTGTCGGGTTTCCTTGGGCCCTGTCAGGCTCCATCGAGCCCTGTCAGGCTTTGTCGAACCCTGTCAGGTTTGCTCGGGCCATGTCGGGTTTGCTCGGGCCCTGTCAGGCTCTGTCGGGCCCTGTCTGGTTTCCTCGGGCCCTGTCGGGCTCCTTCGAGCCCTGTCAGGTTTGCTCGGACCGTGTCGGGTTTGCTCGGGCCCTGTCAGGCTCCGTCGAGCCCTGGCGGGATTGCTCGGGCCCTGTCGGGCCTTGTCGGGCCCTGTCGGGTTTGCTCGAACTCTGTCGGGCTCTAGCATGCCCTGTCGGGTTTGCCCGGGCCCTGTCAGGCTCCGTCAGGCCCTGTCGGGTTTGCTCGGGCCCTATCGGGCTTCGTGGGGCCCTGTCGGGTTTCCTCGGGCCCTGTCGGGCTCCATCGAGCCCTGTCAGGCTCCGTCGGGCCCTTTCGGGTTTGCTCGGGCCCTGTCGGGCTCCGTCAGGCCCTGTCGGATTTGCGCAGGCCCTGTCGGGTTTGCTCGAGCCCTGTCGGGCTCCATCGGGCCCTGTCAGGTTTGCTCAGGCCCTGTCGGGCTCAGTCGGGCCCTGTCAGGCTTTGTCAGGTCCTGTCAGGTTTTCTCGTGCCCTGTCGGGCCTTGTCGGGCCCTGTCGGATTTGCGCAGGCCCTGTCGGGTTTCCTTGAGCCCTCTCGTGTTCCGTCGGGCCCTGTCAGGTTTGCTCAGGCCCTGTCGGGCTCCGTCGGGCCCTGTCAGGCTTTGTCAGGTCCTGTCAGGTTTGCTCGTGCCCTGTCGGGCCTTGTCGGGCCCTGTCGGGTTTGCTCGGGCTCTGTCGGGCTCCAGCGTGCCCTGTCGGGTTTGCCCGGGCCCTGTCGGGCTCCATCGAGCCCTGTCAGGCTCCGTCGAGTCCTGTCGGGTTTGCTCGGTCCCCGTCAGGCTCCGTCGGGCCCTGTCGGGTTTCCTTGGGCCCTGTCGGGCTCCATCGAGCCCTGTCAGGCTTTGTCGAACCCTGTCGGGTTTGCTCGGGCCATGTCGGGTTTGCTCGGGCCCTGTCGGGTTCTGTCGGGCCCTGTCTGGTTTCCTCGGGCCCTGTCGGGCTCCTTCGAGCCCTGTCAGGCTCCGTCGAGTCCTGTCGGGTTTGCTCGGTCCCCGTCAGGCTCCGTCGGGCCCTGTCGGGTTTGCTCAGGCCCTATCGGGCTCCGTCGGGCCCTGTCGGGTTTCCTCGGGCCCTGTCGGGCTCCATCGAGCCCTGTCAGGTTTGCTCGGGCCCTGTCGGGTTTGCTCGGGCCCTGTCGGGCTCCATCAGACCCTATCAGGCTTTGGCGGGTCCTGTCGGGTTTGCTCAGGCCCTGTCGGGCCTTGTCAGCCCCTGTCAGGTTTGCTCGCGCCCCGTCGGGCTCCGTCGGGCCCTGTCAGGCTCCTTCGTGCCCTGTCGGGTTTGCTCGGGCCGTGTCATGCTCCGTCAGGCCCTATCGGGTTTGCTCGAGCCGTGTCGGGCTCCGTCAGGCCCTGTCAGGTTTGCTCAGGCCCTGTCGGGCCTTGTCAGGCCCTGTCAGGTTTGCTCGGGACCTGTCGGGTTTGCCCGCGTCCTGTCGGGCTCCGTCGGGCCCTGTCAGATTCGCTCAGGCCCTGTCGGGTTTGCTCGGGCCCTGTCAGGCTCCGTCAGGCCCTGTCGGGTTTGCTCGTGCCCTGTCGGGCTCTGTCGGGCCCTGTCAGGTTTGCTCAGGCCCTGTCGGGATTTGTTGGGCCTTGTCGGGTTTGCTCGGGCCCTGTCGGGCTCCTTCGTGCCCTGTCAGGTTTGCTCGGGCCCTGTCGGGTTTGCTCGGGCCCTGTCAGGCTCCGTCGGGCTCTGTCGGGTTTCCTCGGGCCCTGTCGGGTTTGCTCGGGCCCTGTCAGACTTTGTCGAACCCTGTCGGGTTTGCTCGGGCCATGTCGGGTTTGCTCGGGTCCTGTCGGGCTCTGTCGGGCCCTGTCGGGTTTGCTCGGGCCCTGTCAGGCTCCGTCGGGCCTTGTCGGATTTCCTCGGGCCCTCTCGGGTTCCGTCGGGCCCTGTCAGGTTTCCTCGGGCCCTGTCGGACTCTATCGAGCCCTGTCAGGCTCCGTCGGGCCCTGTCGGGTTTGCTCAGGCCCTGTCGGGCTCCGTCGGGCCCTGTCAGGCTTTGTAAGGTCCTGTCAGGTTTGCTCGGGCCGTGTCGGGCCTTGTCGGGCCCTGTCGGGTTTGCTCGGGCTCTGTCAGGCTCCAGCGTGCCCTGTCGGGTTTGCCCGGGCCCTGTCAGGCTCCATCAGGCCCTGTCGCGTTTGCTCGGGCCCTATCGGGCTCCGTGGGGCCCTGTCGGGTTTCCTCGGGGCCTGTCGGGCTCCATCGAGCCCTGTAAGGCTCCGTCGGGCCCTTTCGGGTTTGCTCGGGCCCTGTCAGGCTCCATCAGGCCCTGTCGGGTTTGCTCGGGCCCTATCGGGCTCCGTGGGGCCCTGTCGGGTTTCCTCGGGCCCTGGCGGGCTCCATCGAGCCCTGTCAGGCTCCGTCGGGCCCTTTCGGGTTTGCTCGGGCCCTGTCGGGCTCCGTCGGGCCCTGTCGGATTTGCTCAGGCCCTGTCGGGTTTCCTCGAGCCCTGTCGGGCTCCATCGGGTCCTGTCGGGTTTGCTCGGGCCCTATCGGGCTCCGTCGGGCCCTGTCAGGCTCCGTCGAGTCCTGTCGGGTTTGCTCGGTCCCCGTCAGGCTCCGTCGGGCCCTGTCGGGTTTCCTTGGGCCCTGTCGGGCTCCATCGAGCCCTGTCAGGCTTTGTCAAACCCTGTCGGGTTTGCTCGGGCCATGTCGGGTTTGCTCGGGCCCTGTCGGGTTCTGTCGGGCCCTGTCTGGTTTCCTCGGGCCCTGTCGGGCTCCTTCGAGCCCTGTCAGGCTCCGTCGAGTCCTGTCGGGTTTGCTCGGTCCCCGTCAGGCTCCGTCGGGCCCTGTCGGGTTTGCTCAGGCCCTATCGGGCTCCGTCGGGCCCTGTCGGGTTTCCTCGGGCCCTGTCGGGCTCCATCGAGCCCTGTCAGGTTTGCTCGGGCCCTGTCGGGTTTGCTCGGGCCCTGTCGGGCTCCATCAGACCCTATCAGGCTTTGACGGGTCCTGTCGGGTTTGCTCAGGCCCTGTCGGGCCTTGTCAGCCCCTG
Source organism: Patagioenas fasciata (assembly GCF_037038585.1). Classification (NCBI taxonomy): domain Eukaryota; kingdom Metazoa; phylum Chordata; class Aves; order Columbiformes; family Columbidae; genus Patagioenas; species Patagioenas fasciata. Next base: position 1,631,206 of record NW_027288767.1, on the reverse strand, counting down.
TCAGGTTTGCTCGCGCCCCGTCGGGCTCCGTCGGGCCCTGTCAGGCTCCTTCGTGCCCTGTCGGGTTTGCTCGGGCCGTGTCATGCTCCGTCAGGCCCTATCGGGTTTGCTCGAGCCGTGTCGGGCTCCGTCAGGCCCTGTCAGGTTTGCTCAGGCCCTGTCGGGCCTTGTCAGGCCCTGTCAGGTTTGCTCGGGACCTGTCGGGTTTGCCCGCGTCCTGTCGGGCTCCGTCGGGCCCTGTCAGATTCGCTCGGGCCCTGTCGGGTTTGCTCGGGCCCTGTCAGGCTCCGTCAGGCCCTGTCGGGTTTGCTCGTGCCCTGTCGGGCTCTGTCGGGCCCTGTCAGGTTTGCTCAGGCCCTGTCGGGATTTGTTGGGCCTTGTCGGGTTTGCTCGGGCCCTGTCGGGCTCCTTCGTGCCCTGTCAGGTTTGCTCGGGCCCTGTCGGGTTTGCTCGGGCCCTGTCAGGCTCCGTCGGGCTCTGTCGGGTTTCCTCGGGCCCTGTCGGGTTTGCTCGGGCCCTGTCAGACTTTGTCGAACCCTGTCGGGTTTGCTCGGGCCATGTCGGGTTTGCTCGGGTCCTGTCGGGCTCTGTCGGGCCCTGTCGGGTTTGCTCGGGCCCTGTCAGGCTCCGTCGGGCCTTGTCGGATTTCCTCGGGCCCTCTCGGGTTCCGTCGGGCCCTGTCAGGTTTCCTCGGGCCCTGTCGGACTCTATCGAGCCCTGTCAGGCTCCGTCGGGCCCTGTCGGGTTTGCTCAGGCCCTGTCGGGCTCCGTCGGGCCCTGTCAGGCTTTGTAAGGTCCTGTCAGGTTTGCTCGGGCCGTGTCGGGCCTTGTCGGGCCCTGTCGGGTTTGCTCGGGCTCTGTCAGGCTCCAGCGTGCCCTGTCGGGTTTGCCCGGGCCCTGTCAGGCTCCATCAGGCCCTGTCGCGTTTGCTCGGGCCCTATCGGGCTCCGTGGGGCCCTGTCGGGTTTCCTCGGGGCCTGTCGGGCTCCATCGAGCCCTGTAAGGCTCCGTCGGGCCCTTTCGGGTTTGCTCGGGCCCTGTCAGGCTCCATCAGGCCCTGTCGGGTTTGCTCGGGCCCTATCGGGCTCCGTGGGGCCCTGTCGGGTTTCCTCGGGCCCTGGCGGGCTCCATCGAGCCCTGTCAGGCTCCGTCGGGCCCTTTCGGGTTTGCTCGGGCCCTGTCGGGCTCCGTCGGGCCCTGTCGGATTTGCTCAGGCCCTGTCGGGTTTGCTCGAGCCCTGTCGGGCTCCATCGGGTCCTGTCGGGTTTGCTCGGGCCCTATCGGGCTCCGTCGGGCCCTGTCAGGCTCCGTCGAGTCCTGTCGGGTTTGCTCGGTCCCCGTCAGGCTCCGTCGGGCCCTGTCGGGTTTCCTTGGGCCCTGTCGGGCTCCATCGAGCCCTGTCAGGCTTTGTCGAACCCTGTCGGGTTTGCTCGGGCCATGTCGGGTTTGCTGAAGCCCTGTCGGGTTCTGTCGGGCCCTGTCTGGTTTCCTCGGGCCCTGTCGGGCTCCTTCGAGCCCTGTCAGGCTCCGTCGAGTCCTGTCGGGTTTGCTCGGTCCCCGTCAGGCTCCGTCGGGCCCTGTCGGGTTTGCTCAGGCCCTATCGGGCTCCGTCGGGCCCTGTCGGGTTTCCTCGGGCCCTGTCGGGCTCCATCGAGCCCTGTCAGGTTTGCTCGGGCCCTGTCGGGTTTGCTCGGGCCCTGTCGGGCTCCATCAGACCCTATCAGGCTTTGGCGGGTCCTGTCGGGTTTGCTCAGGCCCTGTCGGGCCTTGTCAGCCCCTGTCAGGTTTGCTCGCGCCCCGTCGGGCTCCGTCGGGCCCTGTCAGGCTCCTTCGTGCCCTGTCGGGTTTGCTCGGGCCGTGTCATGCTCCGTCAGGCCCTATCGGGTTTGCTCGAGCCGTGTCGGGCTCCGTCAGGCCCTGTCAGGTTTGCTCAGGCCCTGTCGGGCCTTGTCAGGCCCTGTCAGGTTTGCTCGGGACCTGTCGGGTTTGCCCGCGTCCTGTCGGGCTCCGTCGGGCCCTGTCAGATTCGCTCAGGCCCTGTCGGGTTTGCTCGGGCCCTGTCAGGCTCCGTCAGGCCCTGTCGGGTTTGCTCGTGCCCTGTCGGGCTCTGTCGGGCCCTGTCAGGTTTGCTCAGGCCCTGTCGGGATTTGTTGGGCCTTGTCGGGTTTGCTCGGGCCCTGTCGGGCTCCTTCGTGCCCTGTCAGGTTTGCTCGGGCCCTGTCGGGTTTGCTCGGGCCCTGTCAGGCTCCGTCGGGCTCTGTCGGGTTTCCTCGGGCCCTGTCGGGTTTGCTCGGGCCCTGTCAGACTTTGTCGAACCCTGTCGGGTTTGCTCGGGCCATGTCGGGTTTGCTCGGGTCCTGTCGGGCTCTGTCGGGCCCTGTCGGGTTTGCTCGGGCCCTGTCAGGCTCCGTCGGGCCTTGTCGGATTTCCTCGGGCCCTCTCGGGTTCCGTCGGGCCCTGTCAGGTTTCCTCGGGCCCTGTCGGACTCTATCGAGCCCTGTCAGGCTCCGTCGGGCCCTGTCGGGTTTGCTCAGGCCCTGTCGGGCTCCGTCGGGCCCTGTCAGGCTTTGTAAGGTCCTGTCAGGTTTGCTCGGGCCGTGTCGGGCCTTGTCGGGCCCTGTCGGGTTTGCTCGGGCTCTGTCAGGCTCCAGCGTGCCCTGTCGGGTTTGCCCGGGCCCTGTCAGGCTCCATCAGGCCCTGTCGCGTTTGCTCGGGCCCTATCGGGCTCCGTGGGGCCCTGTCGGGTTTCCTCGGGGCCTGTCGGGCTCCATCGAGCCCTGTAAGGCTCCGTCGGGCCCTTTCGGGTTTGCTCGGGCCCTGTCAGGCTCCATCAGGCCCTGTCGGGTTTGCTCGGGCCCTATCGGGCTCCGTGGGGCCCTGTCGGGTTTCCTCGGGCCCTGGCGGGCTCCATCGAGCCCTGTCAGGCTCCGTCGGGCCCTTTCGGGTTTGCTCAGGCCCTGTCGGGCTCTGTCGGGCCCTGTCGGATTTGCTCAGGCCCTGTCGGGTTTGCTCGAGCCCTGTCGGGCTCCATCGGGTCCTGTCGGGTTTGCTCGGGCCCTATCGGGCTCCGTCGGGCCCTGTCAGGTTCCGTCAGGCCCTGTCGGGTTTCCTCGGGCCCTGTCGGAATCTATCGAGCCCTGTCAGGCTCCGTCGGGCTCTTTCGGGTTTGCTCAGGCCCTGTCAGGCTCCGTCGGGCCCTGTCAGGCTTTGTCAGGTCCTGTCAGGTTTGCTCGGGCCCTGTCGGGCCTTGTCGGGCCCTGTCGGGTTTGCTCGGGTTCTGTCGGGCTCCAGCATGCCCTGTCGGGTTTGCCCGGGCCCTGTCAGGCTCCGTCAGGCCCTCTCGGGTTTGCTCGGGCCCTATCCGGCTCCGTGGGGCCCTGTCGGGTTTCCTCGGGCCCTGTCGGGCTCCATCGAGCCCTGTCAGTCTCCGTCGAACCTTTTCGGGTTTGCTCCGGCCCTGTCGGGCTCCATCGGGCCATGTCAGGCTTTGTCAGGTCCTGTCAGGTTTGTTCGGGCCCTGTCGGGCCTTGTCGGGCCCTGTCGGGTTTGCTCGGGCTCTGTCGGGCTCCGTTGGGCCCTGTCGGGTTTGCTCGGGCCCTGTCGGGTTTGCTCGGGCCCTGTCAGGCTTTGTCAAGCCCTGTCGGGTTTGCTCGGGCCCTGCCGGGTTTGCTAGGGCCCTGTCGGGCTCCGTCGGGCCCTGTCTGGTTTCCTCAGGCCCTGTCGGGCTCCGTCGGGCCCTGTCGGGTTTGCTCGGGCCCTGTCGGGTTTGCTGAAGCCCTGTCAGGCTTCGACGGACCCTGTCGGGTTTGCTCGGGCCCTTTCGGGCTCCGTCGAGTCCTGTCGGGTTTGCTCGGGCCCTGTCAGGCTCCGTCGCGCCCTCTCGGGTTTCCTCGGGCCCTGTCGGGCTCCATCGAGCCCTGTCGGGTTTGCTCGGGCCCTGTCGGGCTCCATCGGACCCTATCAGGCTTTGTCGGGTCCTGTCGGGTTTGCTCAGGCCCTGTCGGGTCTTGTCAGGCCCTGTCGGGTTTGCTCGGGCCCTGTCGGGTTTGCCCGCGTCCTGTCGAACTCCGTCAGGCCCTGTCAGATTCGCTCGGGCCCTGTCGGGTTTGCTCGGGCCCTGTCAGGCTCCGTCAGGCCCTGTCGGGTTTGCTCGGGCCCTATCGGGCTCCGTGGAGCCCTGTCGGGTTTGCTCGGGCCCTGTCGGGCTCCATCGAGCCCTGTCAGGCTCCGTCGGGCCCTTTCGGGTTTGCTTGGGCCCTGTCGGGATCCGTTGGGCCCTGTTGGGTTTGCTCGGGCCCTGTAGGGCTCCTTCGTGCCCTGTCAGGTTTGCTCGGGCCCTGTCGGGTTTGCTCGGGCCCTGTCGGGTTTGCTCGGGCCCTGTCAGGCTCCGTCGAGTCCTGTCGGGTTTGCTCGGTCCCCGTTAGGCTCCGTCGGGCCCTGTCGGGTTTCCTTGGGCCCTGTCGGGCTCCGTCGGGCCCTGTCGGGTTTCCTCGGGCCCTTTCGGACTCTATCGAGTCCTGTCAGGCTCCGTCGGGCCCTGTCGGGTTTCCTTGAGCCCTCTCGGGTTCCGTCGGGCCCTGTCAGGTTTGCTCAGGCCCTGTCGGGCTCCGTCGGGCCCTGTCAGGCTTTGTCAGGTCCTGTCAGGTTTGCTCGTGCCCTGTCGGGCCTTGTCGGGCCCTGTCGGGTTTGCTCGGGCTCTGTCGGGCTCCAGCGTGCCCTGTCGGGTTTGCCCGGGCCCTGTCGGGCTCCATCGAGCCCTGTCAGGCTCCGTCGAGTCCTGTCGGGTTTGCTCGGTCCCCGTCAGGCTCCGTCGGGCCCTGTCGGGTTTCCTTGGGCCCTGTCGGGCTCCATCGAGCCCTGTCAGGCTTTGTCGAACCCTGTCGGGTTTGCTCGGGCCATGTCGGGTTTGCTCGGGCCCTGTCGGGTTCTGTCGGGCCCTGTCTGGTTTCCTCGGGCCCTGTCGGGCTCCTTCGAGCCCTGTCAGGTTTGCTCGGACCCTGTCAGGCTCCGTCGAGCCCTGTCGGGTTTGCTCGGGCCCTGTCAGGCTCCGTCGGGCCCTGTCGGGTTTCCTCGGGCCCTGTCGGGCTCCATCGAGCCCTGTCAGGCTTTGTCGAACCCTGTCGGGCTCCGTCTGGCCCTGTCGAGTTTGCTCGGGCCCTGTCAGGTTTGCTGAAGCCCTGTCAGGCTTCGTCGGACCCTGTCGAGTGTGCTCATACCCTGTCGGGCTCCGTCGAGCCCTCTCGGGTTTGCTCGGGCCCTGTCAGGCTCCGTCGGGCCCTGTCGGATTTCCTCGGGCCCTGTCGGGTTTGCTCAGGCCCTGTCGGGTTCCGTCGGGCCCTGTCGGGTTTGCTCGGGCCCCGTCGGGCTCCGTCGGGCCCTGTCAGGTTTCCTCGGGCCCTGTCGGGCTCTATCGAGCCCTGTCAGGCTCCGTCAGGCCTTTTCGGGTTTGCTCGGGCCCTGTCGGGCTCTGTCGGGCCCTGTCAGGCTTTGTCAGGTCCTGTCAGGTTTGTTCGGGCCCTGTCGGGCCTTGTCGGGCCCTGTCGGGTTTGCTCGGGCTCTGTCGGGCTCCGTTGGGCCCTGTCGGGTTTGCTCGGGCTCTGTCGGGTTTGCTCGGGCCCTGTCGGGTTTGCTCGGGCCCTGTCAGGCTCCGTCAAGCCCTGTCGGGTTTGCTCGGGCCCTGTCGGGTTTGCTAGGGCCCTGTCGGGCTCCGTCGGGCCCTGTCTGGTTTCCTCAGGCCCTGTCGGGATCCGTCGGGCCCTGTCGGGTTTGCTCAGGCCGTGTCGGGTTTGCTGAAGCCCTGTCAGGCTTCGACGGACCCTGTCGGGTTTGCTCGGGCCCTGTCGGGCATTGTCGAGCCCTGTCGGGTTTGCTCGGGCCCTGTCAGGCTCCGTCGCGCCCTGTCGGGTTTCCTCGGGCCCTGTCGGGCTCCATCGAGCCCTGTCGGGTTTGCTCGGGCCCTGTCGGGCTCCATCGGACCCTGTCAGGCTTTGTCAGGTCCTGTCGGGTTTGCTCAGGCCCTGTCGGGCCTTGTCAGGCCCTGTCGGGTTTGCTCGGGCCCTGTCGGGTTTGCCCGCGTCTTGTCGGGCTCCGTCGAGCCCTGTCAGATTCGCTCGGGCCCTGTCGGGTTTGCTCGGGCCCTGTCAGGCTCCGTCAGGCCCTGTCGGGTTTGCTCGTGCCCTGTCGGGCTCCGTCGGGCCCTGTCAGGCTTTGTCAGGTCCTGTCGGGTTTGCTCAGGCCCTGTCGGGCCTTGTCAGGCCCTGTCGGGTTTGCTCGGGCCCTGTCGGGTTTGCCCTGTCCTGTCGGGCTCCGTCGGGCCCTGTCAGATTCGCTCGGGCCCTGTCGGGTTTGCTCGGGCCCTGTCAGGCTCCGTCAGGCCCTGTCGGGTTTGCTCGGGCCCTGTTGGGCTCCGTCGGGCCCTGTCAGGTTTGCTTGCGCCCTGTCGGGATCCGTTGGGCCCTGTCGGGTTTGCTCGGGCCCTGTCGGGCTCCTTCGTGCCCTGTCAGGTTTGCTCGGGCCCTGTCGGGTTTGCTCGGGCCCTGTCAGGCTCCGTCGAGCCCTGTCGGGTTTGCTCGGGCCCTGTCAGGCTCCGTCGGGCCCTGTCGGGTTTCCTCGGGCCCTGTCGGGCTCCATCGAGCCCTGTCAGGCTTTGTCGAACCCTGTCGGGCTCCGTCTGGCCCTGTCGAGTTTGCTCGGGCCCTGTCAGGTTTGCTGAAGCCCTGTCAGGCTTCGTCGGACCCTGTCGAGTGTGCTCATACCCTGTCGGGCTCCGTCGAGCCCTCTCGGGTTTGCTCGGGCCCTGTCAGGCTCCGTCGGGCCCTGTCGGATTTCCTCGGGCCCTGTCGGGTTTGCTCAGGCCCTGTCGGGTTCCGTCGGGCCCTGTCGGGTTTGCTCGGGCCCCGTCGGGCTCCGTCGGGCCCTGTCGGGTTTCCTCGGGCCCTGTCGGGCTCTATCGAGCCCTGTCAGGCTCCGTCAGGCCTTTTCGGGTTTGCTCGGGCCCTGTCGGGCTCTGTCGGGCCCTGTCAGGCTTTGTCAGGTCCTGTCAGGTTTGTTCGGGCCCTGTCGGGCCTTGTCGGGCCCTGTCGGGTTTGCTCGGGCTCTGTCGGGCTCCGTTGGGCCCTGTCGGGTTTGCTCGGGCTCTGTCGGGTTTGCTCGGGCCCTGTCGGGTTTGCTCGGGCCCTGTCAGGCTCCGTCAAGCCCTGTCGGGTTTGCTCGGGCCCTGTCGGGTTTGCTAGGGCCCTGTCGGGCTCCGTCGGGCCCTGTCTGGTTTCCTCAGCCCTGTCGGGATCCGTCGGGCCTTGTCGGGTTTGCTCAGGCCGTGTCGGGTTTGCTGAAGCCCTGTCAGGCTTCGACGGACCCTGTCGGGTTTGCTCGGGCCCTGTCGGGCATTGTCGAGCCCTGTCGGGTTTGCTCGGGCCCTGTCAGGCTCCGTCGCGCCCTGTCGGGTTTCCTCGGGCCCTGTCGGGCTCCATCGAGCCCTGTCGGGTTTGCTCGGGCCCTGTCGGGCTCCATCGGACCCTGTCAGGCTTTGTCGGGTCCTGTCGGGTTTGCTCAGGCCCTGTCGGGCCTTGTCAGGCCCTGTCGGGTTTGCTCGGGCCCTGTCGGGTTTGCCCGCGTCTTGTCGGGCTCCGTCGAGCCCTGTCAGATTCGCTCGGGCCCTGTCGGGTTTGCTCGGGCCCTGTCAGGCTCCGTCAGGCCCTGTCGGGTTTGCTCGGGCCCTGTCGGGCTCCGTCGGGCCCTGTCAGGCTTTGTCAGGTCCTGTCGGGTTTGCTCAGGCCCTGTCGGGCCTTGTCAGGCCCTGTCGGGTTTGCTCGGGCCCTGTCGGGTTTGCCCTGTCCTGTCGGGCTCCGTCGGGCCCTGTCAGATTCGCTCGGGCCCTGTCGGGTTTGCTCGGGCCCTGTCAGGCTCCGTCAGGCCCTGTCGGGTTTGCTCGGGCCCTGTTGGGCTCCGTCGGGCCCTGTCGGGTTTGCTTGCGCCCTGTCGGGATCCGTTGGGCCCTGTCGGGTTTGCTCGGGCCCTGTCGGGCTCCTTCGTGCCCTGTCAGGTTTGCTCGGGCCCTGTCGGGTTTGCTCGGGCCCTGTCAGGCTCCGTCGAGCCCTGTCGGGTTTGCTCGGGCCCTGTCAGGCTCCGTCGGGCCCTGTCGGGTTTCCTTGGGCCCTGTCAGGCTCCATCGAGCCCTGTCAGGCTTTGTCGAACCCTGTCAGGTTTGCTCGGGCCATGTCGGGTTTGCTCGGGCCCTGTCAGGCTCTGTCGGGCCCTGTCTGGTTTCCTCGGGCCCTGTCGGGCTCCTTCGAGCCCTGTCAGGTTTGCTCGGACCGTGTCGGGTTTGCTCGGGCCCTGTCAGGCTCCGTCGAGCCCTGGCGGGATTGCTCGGGCCCTGTCGGGCCTTGTCGGGCCCTGTCGGGTTTGCTCGAACTCTGTCGGGCTCTAGCATGCCCTGTCGGGTTTGCCCGGGCCCTGTCAGGCTCCGTCAGGCCCTGTCGGGTTTGCTCGGGCCCTATCGGGCTTCGTGGGGCCCTGTCGGGTTTCCTCGGGCCCTGTCGGGCTCCATCGAGCCCTGTCAGGCTCCGTCGGGCCCTTTCGGGTTTGCTCGGGCCCTGTCGGGCTCCGTCAGGCCCTGTCGGATTTGCGCAGGCCCTGTCGGGTTTGCTCGAGCCCTGTCGGGCTCCATCGGGCCCTGTCAGGTTTGCTCAGGCCCTGTCGGGCTCCGTCGGGCCCTGTCAGGCTTTGTCAGGTCCTGTCAGGTTTGCTCGTGCCCTGTCGGGCCTTGTCGGGCCCTGTCGGATTTGCGCAGGCCCTGTCGGGTTTCCTTGAGCCCTCTCGTGTTCCGTCGGGCCCTGTCAGGTTTGCTCAGGCCCTGTCGGGCTCCGTCGGGCCCTGTCAGGCTTTGTCAGGTCCTGTCAGGTTTGCTCGTGCCCTGTCGGGCCTTGTCGGGCCCTGTCGGGTTTGCTCGGGCTCTGTCGGGCTCCAGCGTGCCCTGTCGGGTTTGCCCGGGCCCTGTCGGGCTCCATCGAGCCCTGTCAGGCTCCGTCGAGTCCTGTCGGGTTTGCTCGGTCCCCGTCAGGCTCCGTCGGGCCCTGTCGGGTTTCCTTGGGCCCTGTCGGGCTCCATCGAGCCCTGTCAGGCTTTGTCGAACCCTGTCGGGTTTGCTCGGGCCATGTCGGGTTTGCTCGGGCCCTGTCGGGTTCTGTCGGGCCCTGTCTGGTTTCCTCGGGCCCTGTCGGGCTCCTTCGAGCCCTGTCAGGCTCCGTCGAGTCCTGTCGGGTTTGCTCGGTCCCCGTCAGGCTCCGTCGGGCCCTGTCGGGTTTGCTCAGGCCCTATCGGGCTCCGTCGGGCCCTGTCGGGTTTCCTCGGGCCCTGTCGGGCTCCATCGAGCCCTGTCAGGTTTGCTCGGGCCCTGTCGGGTTTGCTCGGGCCCTGTCGGGCTCCATCAGACCCTATCAGGCTTTGGCGGGTCCTGTCGGGTTTGCTCAGGCCCTGTCGGGCCTTGTCAGCCCCTGTCAGGTTTGCTCGCGCCCCGTCGGGCTCCGTCGGGCCCTGTCAGGCTCCTTCGTGCCCTGTCGGGTTTGCTCGGGCCGTGTCATGCTCCGTCAGGCCCTATCGGGTTTGCTCGAGCCGTGTCGGGCTCCGTCAGGCCCTGTCAGGTTTGCTCAGGCCCTGTCGGGCCTTGTCAGGCCCTGTCAGGTTTGCTCGGGACCTGTCGGGTTTGCCCGTGTCCTGTCGGGCTCCGTCGGGCCCTGTCAGATTCGCTCAGGCCCTGTCGGGTTTGCTCGGGCCCTGTCAGGCTCCGTCAGGCCCTGTCGGGTTTGCTCGGGCCCTATCGGGGTTCGTGGGGCCCTGTCGGGTTTCCTCGGGCCCTGTCGGGCTCCATCGAGCCCTGTCAGGCTTCGTCGGGCCCTTTCGGGTTTGCTCGGGCCCTGTCGGGCTCCGTCAGGCCCTGTCGGGTTTCCTCGGGCCCTGTCGGGCTCCATCGAGCCCTGTCAGGTTTGCTCGGGCCCTGTCGGGTTTGCTCGGGCCCTGTCGGGCTCCATCGGACCCTATCAGGCTTTGGCGGGTCCTGTCGGGTTTGCTCAGGCCCTGTCGGGCCTTGTCAGCCCCTGTCGGGTTTGCTCGGGCCCTGTCAGGCTCCGTCGGGCCCTGTCTGGTTTCCTCGGGCTCTGTCGGGCTCCGTCGAACCCTGTCGGGTTTGCTCAGGCCACGTCGGGTTTGCTGAAGCCCTGTCAGGCTTCGTCGGACCCTGTCGGGTTTGCTCGAGCCCTGTCGGGCTCCATCAGGCGCTGTCGGGTTTGCTCGGGCCCTATCGGGCTCCGTCGGGCCCTGTCGGGTTTGCTCGGGCCCTATCGGGCTCGATCGAGCCCTGTCAGGCTTCATCGGGCCGTTTCGGGTTTGCTCGGGCCCTGTCGGGCTCCGTCAGGCCCTGTCGGGTTTGCTCGGGCCCTATCGGGCTCCGTCGAGCCCTGTCGGGTTTGCTCGGGCTCTGTCAGGCTCCGTCGGGCCCTGTTGGGTTTCCTCAGGCCCTGTCGGGCTCCATCAAGCCCTGTCAGGCTTTGTCGAACCCTGTCGGGTTTGCTCGGGCCCTGTCGGGTTTGCTCGGGCCCTGTCGGGCTCCGTCGGGCCCTGTCTGGTTTCCTCGGGCTCTGTTGGGCTTCGTCGCGCCCTGTCGGGTTTGCTCGGGCCATGTCGGGTTTGCTGAAGCCCTGTCAGGATTCGTCGGACCCTGTCGGGTTTGCTCGAGCCCTGTCGGGCTCCATCGGGCCCTGTCGGGTTTGCTCAGGCCCTATCGGGCTCCGTCGGGCCCTGTCGGGTTTCCTCGGGCCCTGTCGGGCTCCATCGAGCCCTGTCAGGCTTCGTCGGGCCCTTTCGGGTTTGCTCGGGCCCTGTCGGGCTCCGTCAGCCCTGTCGGGTTTCCTCGGGCCCTGTCGGGCTCCTTCGTGCCCTGTCAGGTTTGCTCGGGCCCTGTCGGGTTTGCTCGGGCCCTGTCGGGCTCCATCAGACCCTATCAGGCTTTGGCGGGTCCTGTCGGGTTTGCTCAGGCCCTGTCGGGCCTTGTCAGCCCCTGTCAGGTTTGCTCGCGCCCCGTCGGGCTCCGTCGGGCCCTGTCAGGCTCCTTCGTGCCCTGTCAGGTTTGCTCGGGCCATGTCATGCTCCGTCAGGCCCTATCGGGTTTGCTCGAGCCGTGTCGGGCTCCGTCACGCCCTGTCAGGTTTGCTCAGGCCCTGTCGGGCCTTGTCAGGCCCTGTCAGGTTTGCTCAGGACCTGTCGGGTTTGCCCGCGTCCTGTCAGGCTCCGTCGGGCCCTGTCAGATTCGCTCGGGCCCTGTCGGGTTTGCTCGGGCCCTGTCAGGCTCCGTCAGGCCCTGTCGGGTTTGCTCGTGCCCTGTCGGGCTCCGTCGGGCCCTGTCAGGTTTGCTCAGGCCCTGTCAGGATCCGTTGGGCCTTGTCGGGTTTGCTCGGGCCCTGTCGGGCTCCTTCGTGCCCTGTCAGGTTTGCTCGGGCCCTGTCGGGTTTGCTCGGGCCATGTCGGGTTTGCTCGGGTCCTGTCGGGCTCTGTCAAGCCCTGTCGGGTTTGCTCGGGCCCTGTCAGGCTCCGTCGGGCCCTGTCGGATTTCCTCGGGCCCTCTCGGGTTCCGTCGGGCCCTGTCAGGTTTCCTCGGGCCCTGTCGGACTCTATCGAGCCCTGTCAGGCTCCGTCGGGCTCTTTCGGGTTTGCTCAGGCCCTGTCGGGCTCCGTCGGGCCCTGTCAGGCTTTGTAAGGTCCTGTCAGGTTTGCTCGGGCCCTGTCGGGCCTTGTCGGGCCCTGTCGGGTTTGCTCGGGCTCTGTCAGGCTCCAGCGTGCCCTGTCGGGTTTGCCCGGGCCCTGTCAGGCTCCATCAGGCCCTGTCGGGTTTGCTCGGGCCCTATCGGGCTCCGTGGGGCCCTGTCGGGTTTCCTCGGGGCCTGTCGGGCTCCATCGAGCCCTGTAAGGCTCCGTCGGGCCCTTTCGGGTTTGCTCGGGCCCTGTCAGGCTCCATCAGGCCCTGTCGGGTTTGCTCGGGCCCTATCGGGCTCCGTGGGGCCCTGTCGGGTTTCCTCGGGCCCTGGCGGGCTCCATCGAGCCCTGTCAGGCTCCGTCGGGCCCTTTCGGGTTTGCTCGGGCCCTGTCGGGATCCGTTGGGCCCTGTCGGATTTGCTCAGGCCCTGTCGGGTTTGCTCGAGCCCTGTCGGGCTCCATCGGGTCCTGTCGGGTTTGCTCGGGCCCTATCGGGCTCCGTCGGGCCCTGTCGGGTTTCCTCGGGTTCTGTCGGGCTCCATCGAGCCCTGTCATGCTTCGTCGAGCCCTTTCGGGTTTGCTCGGGCCCTGTCGGGCTCTGTCGGGCCCTGTCGGGTTTGCTCGGGCCCTATCGGGCTCCGTCGAGCACTGTCGGGTTTCCTCGGGCCCTGTTGGGCTCCATCGAGCCCTGTCAGGCTTCGTCGGGCCCTTTCGGGTTTGCTCGGGACCTGTCGGGCTCCGTCGGGCCCTGTCGGGTTTGCTCGGGCCCTGTCGGGTTTGCTCGGGCCCTGTCAGGCTTTGTCAAGCCCTGTTGGGTTGGCTAGGGCCCTGTCGGGCTCCGTCAGGCCCTGTCAGGCTTTGTCTAACCCTGTCGGGTTTGCTCGGGCCCTGTCGCGTTTGCTCGGGCCCTGTCGGGCTCTGTCGGGCCCTGTCTGGTTTCCTCGGGCCCTGTCGGGCTCCGTCAGGCCCTGTCGGATTTGCTCGGGCCCTGTCGGGTTTGCTGAAGCCCTGTCAGGCTTCGTCGGACCCTGTCGGGTTTGCTCGGGCCCTGTCGGGCTCCGTCGAACCCTGTCGGGTTTGCTCGGGCCCTGTCAGGCTCCGTCGCGCCCTGTCGGGTTTCCTCGGGCCCTGTCGGGCTCCATCGAGCCCTGTCAGGTTTGCTCGGGCCCTGTCGGGTTTGCTCGGGCCCTGTCGGGCTCCATCGAACCCTATCAGGCTTTGGCGGGTCCTGTCAGGTTTGCTCGGGCCCTGTCAGGCTCCGTCAGGCCCTATCGGGTTTGCTCGAGCCCTGTCGGGCTCCGTCAAGCCCTGTCAGGTTTGCTCGGGCCCTGTCGGGCCTTGTCTGGCCCTGTCGGGTTTGCTCGGGACCTGTCGGGTTTGCCCGCGTCCTGTCGGGCTCCGTCGGGCTCTGTCAGATTCGCTCGGGCCCTGTCGGGTTTGCTCGGGCCCTGTCAGGCTCCGTCAGGCCCTGTCGGGTTTCCTCGGGCCCTGTCGGGCTCTGTTGGGCCCTGTCGGTTTGCTCGGGCCCTGTCGGGATCCGTTGGGCCTTGTCGGGTTTGTTCGGGCCCTGTCGGGCTCCTTCGTGCCCTGTCAGGTTTGCTCGGGCCCTGTCGGGTTTGCTCGGGCCCTGTCAGGCTCCGTCGGGCCCTGTCGGGTTTCCTCGGGCCCTGTCGGGCTCCATCGAGCCCTGTCAGGCTTTGTCGAACCCTGTCGGGTTTGCTCGGGCCCTGTCGGGATTGCTCGGGTCCTGTTGGGCTCTGTCGGGCCCTGTCATGTTTGCTCGGGCGCTGTCAGGCTCTGTCGGGCCCTGTCGGATTTCCTCGGGCCCTCTCGGGTTCCGTCGGGCCCTCTCGGGTTCCGTCCGGCCCTGTCGAGTTTCCTCGGGCCCTTTCGGACTCTATCGAGCCCTGTCAGGCTCCGTCGGGCTCTTTCGGGTTTGCTCAGGCCCTGTCGGGCTCCGTCGGGCCCTGTCAGGCTTTGTAAGGTCCTGTCAGGTTTGCTCGGGCCCTGTCGGGCCTTGTCGGGCCCTGTCGGGTTTGCTCGGGCTCTGTCAGGCTCCAGCGTGCCCTGTCGGGTTTGCCCGGGCCCTGTCAGGCTCCATCAGGCCCTGTCGGGTTTGCTCGGGCCCTATCGGGCTCCGTGGGGCCCTGTCGGGTTTCCTCGGGGCCTGTCGGGCTCCATCGAGCCCTGTAAGGCTCCGTCGGGCCCTTTCGGGTTTGCTCGGGCCCTGTCGGGCTCTGTCGGGCCCTGTTGGATTTGCTCAGGCCCTGTCGGGTTTGCTTGAGCTTTGTCGGGCTCCATCGGGCCCTGTCGGGTTTGCTCGGGCCCTATCGGGCTCCGTCGGGCCCTGTCGGGTTTCCTCGGGCCCTGTCGGGCTCCATCGAGCCCTGTCAGGCTTCGTCGGGCCCTTTCGGGTGCGCTCGGGCCCTGTCGGGCTCTGTCGGGCCCTGTCTGGTTTCCTCGGGCCCTGTCGGGCTCCGTCGGGCCCTGTCGGATTTGCTCGGGCCCTGTCGGGTTTGCTGAAGCCCTGTCAGGCTTCGTCGGACCCTGTCGGGTTTGCTCGGGCCCTGTCGGGCTCCGTCGAACCCTGTCGGGTTTGCTCGGGCCCTGTCAGGCTCCGTCGCGCCCTGTCGGGTTTCCTCGGGCCCTGTCGGGCTCCATCGAGCCCTGTCAGGTTTGCTCGGGCCCTGTCGGGTTTGCTCGGGCCCTGTCGGGCTCCATCGGACCCTATCTGGCTTTGGCGGGTCCTGTCGGGTTTGCTCAGGCCCTGTCGGGCCTTGTCAGCCCCTGTCAGGTTTGCTCGCGCCCTGTTGGGCTCCGTCGGGCCCTGTCAGGTTCTCTCGGGCCCTGTCAGGTTTGCTCGGGCCCTGTCAGGCTCCGTCAGGCCGTATCGGGTTTGCTCGAGCCCTGTTGGGCTCCGTCAGGCCCTGTCAGGTTTGCTCGGGCCCTGTCGGGCCTTGTCAGGCCCTGTCGGATTTGCTCGGGACCTGTCGGGTTTGCCCGCATCCTGTCGGCCTCCGTCGCGCCCTGTCAGATTCGCTCGGGCCCTGACGGGTTTACTCGGGCCCTGTCAGGCTCCGTCAGGCCCTGTCGGGTTTGCTCGTGCCCTGTCGGGCTCCGTCGGGCCCTGTCAGGTTTGCTCAGGCCCTGTCGGGATCCGTTGGGCCTTGTCGGGTTTGCTCGGGCCCTGTCGGGCTCCTTCGTGCCCTGTCAGGTTTGCTCGGGCCCTGTCGGGTTTGCTCGGGCCCTGTCAGGCTCCGTCGGGCTCTTTCGGGTTTGCTCAGGCCCTGTCGGGCTCCGTCGGGCCCTGTCAGGCTTTGTAAGGTCCTGTCAGGTTTGCTCGGGCCCTGTCAGGCCTTGTCGGGCCCTGTCGGGTTTGCTCGGGCTCTGTCGGGCTCCAGCGTGTCCTGTCGGGTTTGCCCGGGCCCTGTCAAGCTCCATCAGGCCCTGTCGGGTTTGCTCGGGCCCTATCGGGCTCCGTGGGGCCCTGTCGGGTTTCCTCGGGCCCTGTCGGGCTCCATCGAGCCCTGTCAGGCTCCGTCGGGCCCTTTCGGGTTTGCTCGGGCCCTGTCGGGCTCCGTCGGGCCCTGTCGGATTTGCTCAGGCCCTGTCGGGTTTGCTGGAGCCCTGTCGGGCTCCATCGGGTCCTGTCGGGTTTGCTCGGGCCCTATCGGGCTCCGTTGGGCCCTGTCGGGTTTCCTCGGGCCCTGTCGGGCTCCATCAAGCCCTGTCAGGCTTCGTCGGGCCCTTTCGGGTTTGCTCGGGCCCTGTCGGGCTCCGTCAGGCCCTGTCGGGTTTGCTCGGGCCCTATCGGGCTCCGTCGAACCCTGTCGGGTTTCCTCGGGCCCTGTCGGGCTCCATCGAGCCCTGTCAGGCTCCGTCGGGCCCTTTCGGGTTTGCTCGGGCCCTGTCAGGCTCCGTCGGGCCCTGTCGGGTTTGCTCGGGCCCTGTCGGGTTTGCTCAGGCCCTGTCAGGCTTTGTCAAGCCCTGTCGGGTTTGCTAGGGCCCTATCGGGCTCCGTCGGGCCCTGTCTGGTTTCCTCAGGCCCTGTCGGGCTCCGTCGGGCCCTGTCGGGTTTGCTCAGGCCCTGTCGGGTTTGCTAGGGCCCTGTCGGGCTCCGTTGGGCCCTGTCTGGTTTCCTCAGGCCCTGTCGGGCTCCGTCGAGCCCTGTCGGGTTTGGTGGGGCCCTGTCAGGCTCCGTCGCGCCCTGTCGGGTTTCCTCGGGCCCTGTCGGGCTCCATCGAGCCCTGTCGGGTTTGCTCAGGCCCTGTCGGGCACCATCGGACCCCGTCAGGCTTTGTCGGGTCCTGTCGGGTTTGCTCAGGCCCTGTCGGGCCTTGTCAGGCCCTGTCGGGTTTGCTCGGGCCCTGTCGGGTTTGCCCGCGTCCTGTCGGGCTCCGTCAGGCCCTGTCGGATTTGCTCGGGCCCTGTCGGGTTTGCTGAAGCCCTGTCAGGCTTCGTCGGACCCTGTCGGGTTTGCTCGGGCCCTGTCGGGCTCCGTCGAACCCTGTCGGGTTTGCTCGGGCCCTGTCAGGCTCCGTCGCGCCCTGTCGGGTTTCCTCGGGCCCTGTCGGGCTCCATCGAGCCCTGTCAGGTTTGCTCGGGCCCTGTCGGGTTTGCTCGGGCCCTGTCGGGCTCCATCGAACCCTATCAGGCTTTGGCGGGTCCTGTCAGGTTTGCTCGGGCCCTGTCAGGCTCCGTCAGGCCCTATCGGGTTTGCTCGAGCCCTGTCGGGCTCCGTCAAGCCCTGTCAGGTTTGCTCGGGCCCTGTCGGGCCTTGTCTGGCCCTGTCGGGTTTGCTCGGGACCTGTCGGGTTTGCCCGCGTCCTGTCGGGCTCCGTCGGGCTCTGTCAGATTCGCTCGGGCCCTGTCGGGTTTGCTCGGGCCCTGTCAGGCTCCGTCAGGCCCTGTCGGGTTTCCTCGGGCCCTGTCGGGCTCTGTTGGGCCCTGTCGGTTTGCTCGGGCCCTGTCGGGATCCGTTGGGCCTTGTCGGGTTTGCTCGGGCCCTGTCGGGCTCCTTCGTGCCCTGTCAGGTTTGCTCGGGCCCTGTCGGGTTTGCTCGGGCCCTGTCAGGCTCCGTCGGGCCCTGTCGGGTTTCCTCGGGCCCTGTCGGGCTCCATCGAGCCCTGTCAGGCTTTGTCGAACCCTGTCGGGTTTGCTCGGGCCCTGTCGGGATTGCTCGGGTCCTGTTGGGCTCTGTCGGGCCCTGTCATGTCTGCTCGGGCGCTGTCAGGCTCTGTCGGGCCCTGTCGGATTTGCTCAGGCCCTGTCGGGTTTGCTGGAGCCCTGTCGGGCTCCATCGGGTCCTGTCGGGTTTGCTCGGGCCCTATCGGGCTCCGTTGGGCCCTGTCGGGTTTCCTCGGGCCCTGTCGGGCTCCATCAAGCCCTGTCAGGCTTCGTCGGGCCCTTTCGGGTTTGCTCGGGCCCTGTCGGGCTCCGTCAGGCCCTGTCGGGTTTGCTCGGGCCCTATCGGGCTCCGTCGAACCCTGTCGGGTTTCCTCGGGCCCTGTCGGGCTCCATCGAGCCCTGTCAGGCTCCGTCGGGCCCTTTCGGGTTTGCTCGGGCCCTGTCAGGCTCCGTCGGGCCCTGTCGGGTTTGCTCGGGCCCTGTCGGGTTTGCTCAGGCCCTGTCAGGCTTTGTCAAGCCCTGTCGGGTTTGCTAGGGCCCTATCGGGCTCCGTCGGGCCCTGTCTGGTTTCCTCAGGCCCTGTCGGGCTCCGTCGGGCCCTGTCGGGTTTGCTCAGGCCCTGTCGGGTTTGCTAGGGCCCTGTCGGGCTCCGTCGGGCCCTGTCAGGCTTTGTAAGGTCCTGTCAGGTTTGCTCGGGCCCTGTCGGGCCTTGTCGGGCCCTGTCGGGTTTGCTCGGGCTCTGTCAGGCTCCAGCGTGCCCTGTCGGGTTTGCCCGGGCCCTGTCAGGCTCCATCAGGCCCTGTCGGGTTTGCTCGGGCCCTATCGGGCTCCGTGGGGCCCTGTCGGGTTTCCTCGGGGCCTGTCGGGCTCCATCGAGCCCTGTAAGGCTCCGTCGGGCCCTTTCGGGTTTGCTCGGGCCCTGTCGGGCTCTGTCGGGCCCTGTTGGATTTGCTCAGGCCCTGTCGGGTTTGCTTGAGCTTTGTCGGGCTCCATCGGGCCCTGTCGGGTTTACTCGGGCCCTATCGGGCTCCGTCGGGCCCTGTCGGGTTTCCTCGGGCCCTGTCGGGCTCCATCGAGCCCTGTCAGGCTTCGTCGGGCCCTTTCGGGTGTGCTCGGGCCCTGTCGGGCTCTGTCGGGCCCTGTCTGGTTTCCTCGGGCCCTGTCGGGCTCCGTCGGGCCCTGTCGGATTTGCTCGGGCCCTGTCGGGTTTGCTGAAGCCCTGTCAGGCTTCGTCGGACCCTGTCGGGTTTGCTCGGGCCCTGTCGGGCTCCGTCGAACCCTGTCGGGTTTGCTCGGGCCCTGTCAGGCTCCGTCGCGCCCTGTCGGGTTTCCTCGGGCCCTGTCGGGCTCCATCGAGCCCTGTCAGGTTTGCTCGGGCCCTGTCGGGTTTGCTCGGGCCCTGTCAGGCTCCATCGGACCCTATCTGCCTTTGGCGGGTCCTGTCGGGTTTGCTCAGGCCCTGTCGGGCCTTGTCAGCCCCTGTCAGGTTTGCTCGCGCCCTGTTGGGCTCCGTCGGGCCCTGTCAGGTTCTCTCGGGCCCTGTCAGGTTTGCTCGGGCCCTGTCAGGCTCCGTCAGGCCGTATCGGGTTTGCTCGAGCCCTGTTGGGCTCCGTCAGGCCCTGTCAGGTTTGCTCGGGCCCTGTCGGGCCTTGTCAGGCCCTGTCGGATTTGCTCGGGACCTGTCGGGTTTGCCCGCATCCTGTCGGCCTCCGTCGCGCCCTGTCAGATTCGCTCGGGCCCTGACGGGTTTACTCGGGCCCTGTCAGGCTCCGTCAGGCCCTGTCGGGTTTGCTCGTGCCCTGTCGGGCTCCGTCGGGCCCTGTCAGGTTTGCTCAGGCCCTGTCGGGATCCGTTGGGCCTTGTCGGGTTTGCTCGGGCCCTGTCGGGCTCCTTCGTGCCCTGTCAGGTTTGCTCGGGCCCTGTCGGGTTTGCTCGGGCCCTGTCAGGCTCCGTCGGGCTCTTTCGGGTTTGCTCAGGCCCTGTCGGGCTCCGTCGGGCCCTGTCAGGCTTTGTAAGGTCCTGTCAGGTTTGCTCGGGCCCTGTCAGGCCTTGTCGGGCCCTGTCGGGTTTGCTCGGGCTCTGTCGGGCTCCAGCGTGTCCTGTCGGGTTTGCCCGGGCCCTGTCAAGCTCCATCAGGCCCTGTCGGGTTTGCTCGGGCCCTATCGGGCTCCGTGGGGCCCTGTCGGGTTTCCTCGGGCCCTGTCGGGCTCCATCGAGCCCTGTCAGGCTCCGTCGGGCCCTTTCGGGTTTGCTCGGGCCCTGTCGGGCTCCGTCGGGCCCTGTCGGATTTGCTCAGGCCCTGTCGGGTTTGCTGGAGCCCTGTCGGGCTCCATCGGGTCCTGTCGGGTTTGCTCGGGCCCTATCGGGCTCCGTTGGGCCCTGTCGGGTTTCCTCGGGCCCTGTCGGGCTCCATCAAGCCCTGTCAGGCTTCGTCGGGCCCTTTCGGGTTTGCTCGGGCCCTGTCGGGCTCCGTCAGGCCCTGTCGGGTTTGCTCGGGCCCTATCGGGCTCCGTCGAACCCTGTCGGGTTTCCTCGGGCCCTGTCGGGCTCCATCGAGCCCTGTCAGGCTCCGTCGGGCCCTTTCGGGTTTGCTCGGGCCCTGTCAGGCTCCGTCGGGCCCTGTCGGGTTTGCTCGGGCCCTGTCGGGTTTGCTCAGGCCCTGTCAGGCTTTGTCAAGCCCTGTCGGGTTTGCTAGGGCCCTA
Organism: Patagioenas fasciata; assembly: GCF_037038585.1. Taxonomy (NCBI): domain Eukaryota; kingdom Metazoa; phylum Chordata; class Aves; order Columbiformes; family Columbidae; genus Patagioenas; species Patagioenas fasciata. The sequence continues at coordinate 1,611,632 of NW_027288767.1, read as the reverse complement.
TCGGGCTCCGTCGGGCCCTGTCTGGTTTCCTCAGGCCCTGTCGGGCTCCGTCGGGCCCTGTCGGGTTTGCTCAGGCCCTGTCGGGTTTGCTAGGGCCCTGTCGGGCTCCGTCGGGCCCTGTCTGGTTTCCTCAGGCCCTGTCGGGCATTGTCGAGCCCTGTCGGGTTTGCTCGGGCCCTGTCAGGCTCCGTCGCGCCCTGTCGGGTTTCCTCGGGCCCTGTCGGGCTCCATCGAGCCCTGTCGGGTTTGCTCAGGCCCTGTCGGGCACCATCGGACCCCGTCAGGCTTTGTCGGGTCCTGTCGGGTTTGCTCAGGCCCTGTCGGGCCTTGTCAGGCCCTGTCGGGTTTGCTCGGGCCCTGTCGGGTTTGCCCGCGTCCTGTCGGGCTCCGTCAGGCCCTGTCGGATTTGCTCGGGCCCTGTCGGGTTTGCTGAAGCCCTGTCAGGCTTCGTCGGACCCTGTCGGGTTTGCTCGGGCCCTGTCGGGCTCCGTCGAACCCTGTCGGGTTTGCTCGGGCCCTGTCAGGCTCCGTCGCGCCCTGTCGGGTTTCCTCGGGCCCTGTCGGGCTCCATCGAGCCCTGTCAGGTTTGCTCGGGCCCTGTCGGGTTTGCTCGGGCCCTGTCGGGCTCCATCGAACCCTATCAGGCTTTGGCGGGTCCTGTCAGGTTTGCTCGGGCCCTGTCAGGCTCCGTCAGGCCCTATCGGGTTTGCTCGAGCCCTGTCGGGCTCCGTCAAGCCCTGTCAGGTTTGCTCGGGCCCTGTCGGGCCTTGTCTGGCCCTGTCGGGTTTGCTCGGGACCTGTCGGGTTTGCCCGCGTCCTGTCGGGCTCCGTCGGGCTCTGTCAGATTCGCTCGGGCCCTGTCGGGTTTGCTCGGGCCCTGTCAGGCTCCGTCAGGCCCTGTCGGGTTTCCTCGGGCCCTGTCGGGCTCTGTTGGGCCCTGTCGGTTTGCTCGGGCCCTGTCGGGATCCGTTGGGCCTTGTCGGGTTTGCTCGGGCCCTGTCGGGCTCCTTCGTGCCCTGTCAGGTTTGCTCGGGCCCTGTCGGGTTTGCTCGGGCCCTGTCAGGCTCCGTCGGGCCCTGTCGGGTTTCCTCGGGCCCTGTCGGGCTCCATCGAGCCCTGTCAGGCTTTGTCGAACCCTGTCGGGTTTGCTCGGGCCCTGTCGGGATTGCTCGGGTCCTGTTGGGCTCTGTCGGGCCCTGTCATGTTTGCTCGGGCGCTGTCAGGCTCTGTCGGGCCCTGTCGGATTTGCTCAGGCCCTGTCGGGTTTGCTGGAGCCCTGTCGGGCTCCATCGGGTCCTGTCGGGTTTGCTCGGGCCCTATCGGGCTCCGTTGGGCCCTGTCGGGTTTCCTCGGGCCCTGTCGGGCTCCATCAAGCCCTGTCAGGCTTCGTCGGGCCCTTTCGGGTTTGCTCGGGCCCTGTCGGGCTCCGTCAGGCCCTGTCGGGTTTGCTCGGGCCCTATCGGGCTCCGTCGAACCCTGTCGGGTTTCCTCGGGCCCTGTCGGGCTCCATCGAGCCCTGTCAGGCTCCGTCGGGCCCTTTCGGGTTTGCTCGGGCCCTGTCAGGCTCCGTCGGGCCCTGTCGGGTTTGCTCGGGCCCTGTCGGGTTTGCTCAGGCCCTGTCAGGCTTTGTCAAGCCCTGTCGGGTTTGCTAGGGCCCTATCGGGCTCCGTCGGGCCCTGTCTGGTTTCCTCAGGCCCTGTCGGGCTCCGTCGGGCCCTGTCGGGTTTGCTCAGGCCCTGTCGGGTTTGCTAGGGCCCTGTCGGGCTCCGTCGGGCCCTGTCAGGCTTTGTAAGGTCCTGTCAGGTTTGCTCGGGCCCTGTCGGGCCTTGTCGGGCCCTGTCGGGTTTGCTCGGGCTCTGTCAGGCTCCAGCGTGCCCTGTCGGGTTTGCCCGGGCCCTGTCAGGCTCCATCAGGCCCTGTCGGGTTTGCTCGGGCCCTATCGGGCTCCGTGGGGCCCTGTCGGGTTTCCTCGGGGCCTGTCGGGCTCCATCGAGCCCTGTAAGGCTCCGTCGGGCCCTTTCGGGTTTGCTCGGGCCCTGTCGGGCTCTGTCGGGCCCTGTTGGATTTGCTCAGGCCCTGTCGGGTTTGCTTGAGCTTTGTCGGGCTCCATCGGGCCCTGTCGGGTTTACTCGGGCCCTATCGGGCTCCGTCGGGCCCTGTCGGGTTTCCTCGGGCCCTGTCGGGCTCCATCGAGCCCTGTCAGGCTTCGTCGGGCCCTTTCGGGTGTGCTCGGGCCCTGTCGGGCTCTGTCGGGCCCTGTCTGGTTTCCTCGGGCCCTGTCGGGCTCCGTCGGGCCCTGTCGGATTTGCTCGGGCCCTGTCGGGTTTGCTGAAGCCCTGTCAGGCTTCGTCGGACCCTGTCGGGTTTGCTCGGGCCCTGTCGGGCTCCGTCGAACCCTGTCGGGTTTGCTCGGGCCCTGTCAGGCTCCGTCGCGCCCTGTCGGGTTTCCTCGGGCCCTGTCGGGCTCCATCGAGCCCTGTCAGGTTTGCTCGGGCCCTGTCGGGTTTGCTCGGGCCCTGTCAGGCTCCATCGGACCCTATCTGCCTTTGGCGGGTCCTGTCGGGTTTGCTCAGGCCCTGTCGGGCCTTGTCAGCCCCTGTCAGGTTTGCTCGCGCCCTGTTGGGCTCCGTCGGGCCCTGTCAGGTTCTCTCGGGCCCTGTCAGGTTTGCTCGGGCCCTGTCAGGCTCCGTCAGGCCGTATCGGGTTTGCTCGAGCCCTGTTGGGCTCCGTCAGGCCCTGTCAGGTTTGCTCGGGCCCTGTCGGGCCTTGTCAGGCCCTGTCGGATTTGCTCGGGACCTGTCGGGTTTGCCCGCATCCTGTCGGCCTCCGTCGCGCCCTGTCAGATTCGCTCGGGCCCTGACGGGTTTACTCGGGCCCTGTCAGGCTCCGTCAGGCCCTGTCGGGTTTGCTCGTGCCCTGTCGGGCTCCGTCGGGCCCTGTCAGGTTTGCTCAGGCCCTGTCGGGATCCGTTGGGCCTTGTCGGGTTTGCTCGGGCCCTGTCGGGCTCCTTCGTGCCCTGTCAGGTTTGCTCGGGCCCTGTCGGGTTTGCTCGGGCCCTGTCAGGCTCCGTCGGGCTCTTTCGGGTTTGCTCAGGCCCTGTCGGGCTCCGTCGGGCCCTGTCAGGCTTTGTAAGGTCCTGTCAGGTTTGCTCGGGCCCTGTCAGGCCTTGTCGGGCCCTGTCGGGTTTGCTCGGGCTCTGTCGGGCTCCAGCGTGTCCTGTCGGGTTTGCCCGGGCCCTGTCAAGCTCCATCAGGCCCTGTCGGGTTTGCTCGGGCCCTATCGGGCTCCGTGGGGCCCTGTCGGGTTTCCTCGGGCCCTGTCGGGCTCCATCGAGCCCTGTCAGGCTCCGTCGGGCCCTTTCGGGTTTGCTCGGGCCCTGTCGGGCTCCGTCGGGCCCTGTCGGATTTGCTCAGGCCCTGTCGGGTTTGCTGGAGCCCTGTCGGGCTCCATCGGGTCCTGTCGGGTTTGCTCGGGCCCTATCGGGCTCCGTTGGGCCCTGTCGGGTTTCCTCGGGCCCTGTCGGGCTCCATCAAGCCCTGTCAGGCTTCGTCGGGCCCTTTCGGGTTTGCTCGGGCCCTGTCGGGCTCCGTCAGGCCCTGTCGGGTTTGCTCGGGCCCTATCGGGCTCCGTCGAACCCTGTCGGGTTTCCTCGGGCCCTGTCGGGCTCCATCGAGCCCTGTCAGGCTCCGTCGGGCCCTTTCGGGTTTGCTCGGGCCCTGTCAGGCTCCGTCGGGCCCTGTCGGGTTTGCTCGGGCCCTGTCGGGTTTGCTCAGGCCCTGTCAGGCTTTGTCAAGCCCTGTCGGGTTTGCTAGGGCCCTATCGGGCTCCGTCGGGCCCTGTCTGGTTTCCTCAGGCCCTGTCGGGCTCCGTCGGGCCCTGTCGGGTTTGCTCAGGCCCTGTCGGGTTTGCTAGGGCCCTGTCGGGCTCCGTCGGGCCCTGTCTGGTTTCCTCAGGCCCTGTCGGGCATTGTCGAGCCCTGTCGGGTTTGCTCGGGCCCTGTCAGGCTCCGTCGCGCCCTGTCGGGTTTCCTCGGGCCCTGTCGGGCTCCATCGAGCCCTGTCGGGTTTGCTCAGGCCCTGTCGGGCACCATCGGACCCCGTCAGGCTTTGTCGGGTCCTGTCGGGTTTGCTCAGGCCCTGTCGGGCCTTGTCAGGCCCTGTCGGGTTTGCTCGGGCCCTGTCGGGTTTGCCCGCGTCCTGTCGGGCTCCGTCAGGCCCTGTCGGATTTGCTCGGGCCCTGTCGGGTTTGCTGAAGCCCTGTCAGGCTTCGTCGGACCCTGTCGGGTTTGCTCGGGCCCTGTCGGGCTCCGTCGAACCCTGTCGGGTTTGCTCGGGCCCTGTCAGGCTCCGTCGCGCCCTGTCGGGTTTCCTCGGGCCCTGTCGGGCTCCATCGAGCCCTGTCAGGTTTGCTCGGGCCCTGTCGGGTTTGCTCGGGCCCTGTCGGGCTCCATCGAACCCTATCAGGCTTTGGCGGGTCCTGTCAGGTTTGCTCGGGCCCTGTCAGGCTCCGTCAGGCCCTATCGGGTTTGCTCGAGCCCTGTCGGGCTCCGTCAAGCCCTGTCAGGTTTGCTCGGGCCCTGTCGGGCCTTGTCTGGCCCTGTCGGGTTTGCTCGGGACCTGTCGGGTTTGCCCGCGTCCTGTCGGGCTCCGTCGGGCTCTGTCAGATTCGCTCGGGCCCTGTCGGGTTTGCTCGGGCCCTGTCAGGCTCCGTCAGGCCCTGTCGGGTTTCCTCGGGCCCTGTCGGGCTCTGTTGGGCCCTGTCGGTTTGCTCGGGCCCTGTCGGGATCCGTTGGGCCTTGTCGGGTTTGCTCGGGCCCTGTCGGGCTCCTTCGTGCCCTGTCAGGTTTGCTCGGGCCCTGTCGGGTTTGCTCGGGCCCTGTCAGGCTCCGTCGGGCCCTGTCGGGTTTCCTCGGGCCCTGTCGGGCTCCATCGAGCCCTGTCAGGCTTTGTCGAACCCTGTCGGGTTTGCTCGGGCCCTGTCGGGATTGCTCGGGTCCTGTTGGGCTCTGTCGGGCCCTGTCATGTTTGCTCGGGCGCTGTCAGGCTCTGTCGGGCCCTGTCGGATTTGCTCAGGCCCTGTCGGGTTTGCTGGAGCCCTGTCGGGCTCCATCGGGTCCTGTCGGGTTTGCTCGGGCCCTATCGGGCTCCGTTGGGCCCTGTCGGGTTTCCTCGGGCCCTGTCGGGCTCCATCAAGCCCTGTCAGGCTTCGTCGGGCCCTTTCGGGTTTGCTCGGGCCCTGTCGGGCTCCGTCAGGCCCTGTCGGGTTTGCTCGGGCCCTATCGGGCTCCGTCGAACCCTGTCGGGTTTCCTCGGGCCCTGTCGGGCTCCATCGAGCCCTGTCAGGCTCCGTCGGGCCCTTTCGGGTTTGCTCGGGCCCTGTCAGGCTCCGTCGGGCCCTGTCGGGTTTGCTCGGGCCCTGTCGGATTTGCTCAGGCCCTGTCGGGTTTGCTGGAGCCCTGTCGGGCTCCATCGGGTCCTGTCGGGTTTGCTCGGGCCCTATCGGGCTCCGTTGGGCCCTGTCGGGTTTCCTCGGGCCCTGTCGGGCTCCATCAAGCCCTGTCAGGCTTCGTCGGGCCCTTTCGGGTTTGCTCGGGCCCTGTCGGGCTCCGTCAGGCCCTGTCGGGTTTGCTCGGGCCCTATCGGGCTCCGTCGAACCCTGTCGGGTTTCCTCGGGCCCTGTCGGGCTCCATCGAGCCCTGTCAGGCTCCGTCGGGCCCTTTCGGGTTTGCTAGGGCCCTATCGGGCTCCGTCGGGCCCTGTCTGGTTTCCTCAGGCCCTGTCGGGCTCCGTCGGGCCCTGTCGGGTTTGCTCAGGCCCTGTCGGGTTTGCTAGGGCCCTGTCGGGCTCCGTCGGGCCCTGTCTGGTTTCCTCAGGCCCTGTCGGGCTCCGTCGAGCCCTGTCGGGTTTGCTCGGGCCCTGTCAGGCTCCGTCGCGCCCTGTCGGGTTTCCTCGGGCCCTGTCGGGCTCCATCGAGCCCTGTCGGGTTTGCTCAGGCCCTGTCGGGCACCATCGGACCCCGTCAGGCTTTGTCGGGTCCTGTCGGGTTTGCTCAGGCCCTGTCGGGCTCCATCAGGCCCTGTCGGGTTTGCTCGGGCCCTGTCGGGTTTGCCCGCGTCCTGTGGGGCTCCGTCGGGCCCTGTCAGATTCGCTCGGGTCCTGTCGGGTTTGCTCGGGCCCTGTCAGGCTCCGTCAGGCCCTGTCGGGTTTGCTCGGGCCCTGTCAGGCTCCGTCGGGCCCTGTCAGGTTTGCTCAGGCCCTGTCGGGATCCGTTGGGCCCTGTCGGGTTTGCTCGGGCCCTGTCGGGCTCCTTCGTGCCCTGTCAGGTTTGCTCGGGCCCTGTCGGGTTTGCTCGGGCCCTGTCAGGCTCCGTCGAGCCCTGTCAGGTTTGCTGAGGCCCTGTCGGGTTTGCTCAGGCCCTGTCAGGCTCCGTCAAGCCCTGTCGGGTTTGCTCGGGCCCTGTCAGGCTCCGTCAGGCCCTGTCTGGTTTGCTCGTGCCCTGTCGGGCTCCGTCGGGCCCTGTCAGGTTTGCTTGGGCACTGTCGGGCTCCGTCGGGCCCTGTCAGGCTTTGTCGAACCCTGTCGGGTTTGCTCAGGCCCTGTCGGGTTTGCTCGGGCCCTGTCGGGCTCCGTCAGGCCCTGTCTGGTTTCCTCGGGCCCTGTTGGGCTCCGTCGGGCCCTGTCGGGTTTGCTCGGGCCCTGTCGGGTTGCTGAAGCCCTGTCAGGCTTCGCTGAAGCCCTGTCAGGCTTCGTCCGACCCTGTCGGGTTTGCTCGGGCCCTGTCGGGTTGCTGAAGCCCTGTCAGGCTTCGCTGAAGCCCTGTCAGGCTTCGTCCGACCCTGTCGGGTTTGCTCGGGCCCTGTCGGGTTTGCTGAAGCCCTGTCAGGCTTCGTCAGACCCTGTCGGGTTTGCTCGGGCCCTGTCGGGCTCCATCGAGCCCTGTCAGGCTCCGTCGGGCCCTTTCGGGTTTGCTCGGGCCCTGTCGGGCTCCGTCGGGCCCTGTCGGATTTGCTCAGGCCCTGTCGGGTTTGCTGGAGCCCTGTCGGGCTCCATCGGGTCCTGTCGGGTTTGCTCGGGCCCTATCGGGCTCCGACGGGCCCTGTCGGGTTTCCTCGGGCCCTGTCGGGCTCCATCAAGCCCTGTCAGGCTTCGTCGGGCCCTTTCGGGTTTGCTCGGGCCCTGTCGGGCTCCGTCAGGCCCTGTCGGGTTTGCTCGGGCCCTATCGGGCTCCGTCGAACCCTGTCGGGTTTCCTCGGGCCCTGTCGGGCTCCATCGAGCCCTGTCAGGCTCCGTCGGGCCCTTTCGGGTTTGCTCGGGCCCTGTCGGGCTCCGTCGGGCCCTGTCGGGTTTGCTCGGGCCCTGTCGGGTTTGCTCAGGCCCTGTCAGGCTTTGTCAAGCCCTGTCGGGTTTGCTAGGGCCCTGTCGGGCTCCGTCGGGCCCTGTCTGGTTTCCTCAGGCCCTGTCGGGCTCCGTCGGGCCCTGTCGGGTTTGCTCAGGCGCTGTCGGGTTTGTTAGGGCCCTGTCGGGCTCCGTCGGGCCCTGTCTGATTTCCTCAGGCCCTGTCGGGCTCCGTCGAGCCCTGTCGGGTTTGCTCGGGCCCTGTCAGGCTCCGTCGCGCCCTGTCGGGTTTCCTCGGGCCCTGTCGGGCTCCATCGAGCCCTGTCGGGTTTGCTCAGGCCCTGTCGGGCACCATCGGACCCCGTCAGGCTTTGTCGGGTCCTGTCGGGTTTGCTCAGGCCCTGTCGGGCCTTGTCAGGCCCTGTCGGGTTTGCTCGGGCCCTGTCGGGTTTGCCCGCGTCCTGTGGGGCTCCGTCGGGCCCTGTCAGATTCGCTCGGGCCCTGTCGGGTTTGCTCGGGCCCTGTCAGGCTCCGTCAGGCCCTGTCGGGTTTGCTCGGGCCCTGTCAGGCTCCGTCGGGCCCTGTCAGGTTTGCTCAGGCCCTGTCGGGATCCGTTGGGCCCTGTCGGGTTTGCTCGGGCCCTGTCGGGCTCCTTCGTGCCCTGTCAGGTTTGCTCGGGCCCTGTCGGGTTTGCTCGGGCCCTGTCAGGCTCCGTCGAGCCCTGTCAGGTTTGCTCAGGCCCTGTCGGGTTTGCTCAGGCCCTGTCAGGCTCCGTCAAGCCCTGTCGGGTTTGCTCGGGCCCTGTCAGGCTCCGTCAGGCCCTGTCTGGTTTGCTCGTACCCTGTCGGGCTCCGTCGGGCCCTGTCAGGTTTGCTTGGGCACTGTCGGGCTCCGTCAGGCCCTGTCAGGCTTTGTCGAACCCTGTCGGGTTTGCTCAGGCCCTGTCGGGTTTGCTCGGGCCCTGTCGGGCTCCGTCAGGCCCTGTCTGGTTTCCTCGGGCCCTGTTGGGCTCCGTCGGGCCCTGTCGGGTTTGCTCGGGCCCTGTCGGGTTGCTGAAGCCCTGTCAGGCTTCGCTGAAGCCCTGTCAGGCTTCGTCCGACCCTGTCGGGTTTGCTCGGGCCCTGTCGGGTTGCTGAAGCCCTGTCAGGCTTCGCTGAAGCCCTGTCAGGCTTCGTCCGACCCTGTCGGGTTTGCTTGGGCCCTGTCGGGTTTGCTGAAGCCCTGTCAGGCTTCGTCAGACCCTGTCGGGTTTGCTCGGGCCCTGTCGGGCTCCGTCGAACCCTGTCGGGTTTGCTCGGGCCCTGTCAGGCTCCGTCGCGCCCTGTCGGGTTTCCTCGGGCCCTGTCGGGCTCCATTGAGCCCTGTCAGGTTTGCTCGGGCCCTGTCGGGTTTGCTCGGGCCCTGTCGGGCTCCATCGGACCCTATCAGGCTTTGGTGGTTCCTGTCGGGTTTGCTCAGGCCCTGTCGGGCCTTGTCAGCCCCTGTCGGGTTTGCTCGCGCCCTGTCGGGCTCCGTCGGGCCCTGTCAGGTTCTCTCGGGCCCTGTCAGGTTTGCTCGGGCCCTGTCGGGATCCATTGGGCCCTGTCAGGTTTGCTCGGGCCCTGTCGGGTTTGCTCGGGCCCTGTCAGGCTCCGTCGGCCTCTTTCGGGTTTGCTCAGGCCCTGTCGGACTCCGTCGGGCCCTGTCAGGCTTTGTAAGGTCCTGTCAGGTTTGCTCGGGCCCTGTCAGGCCTTGTCGGGCCCTGTCGGGTTTGCTCGGGCTCTGTCGGGCTCCAGCGTGTCCTGTCGGGTTTGCCCGGGCCCTGTCAGGCTCCATCAGGCCCTGTCGGGTTTGCTCGGGCCCTATCGGGCTCCGTGGGGCCCTGTCGGGTTTCCTCGGGCCCTGTCGGGCTCCATCGAGCCCTGTCAGGCTCCGTCGGGCCCTTTCGGGTTTGCTCGGGCCCTGTCGGGCTCCGTCGGGCCCTGTCGGATTTGCTCAGGCCCTGTCGGGTTTGCTGGAGCCCTGTCGGGCTCCATCGGGTCCTGTCGGGTTTGCTCGGGCCCTATCGGGCTCCGTCGGGCCCTGTCGGGTTTCCTCGGGCCCTGTCGGGCTCCATCAAGCCCTGTCAGGCTTCGTCGGGCCCTTTCGGGTTTGCTCGGGCCCTGTCGGGCTCCGTCGGGCTCTGTCGGGTTTGCTCGGGCCCTGTCGGGTTTGCTCAGGCCCTGTCAGGCTTTGTCAAGCCCTGTCGGGTTTGCTAGGGCCCTGTCGGGCTCCGTCGGGCCCTGTCTGGTTTCCTCAGGCCCTGTCGGGCTCCGTCGGGCCCTGTCGGGTTTGCTCAGGCCCTGTCGGGTTTGCTAGGGCCCTGTCGGGCTCCGTCGGGCCCTGTCTGGTTTCCTCAGGCCCTGTCGGGCTCCGTCGAGCCCTGTCGGGTTTCCTCGGGCCCTGTCGGGCTCCATCGGACCCCGTCAGGCTTTGTCGGGTCCTGTCGGGTTTGCTCAGGCCCTGTCGGGCCTTGTCAGGCCCTGTCGGGTTTGCTCGGGCCCTGTCGGGTTTGCCCGCGTCCTGTGGTGCTCCGTCGGGCCCTGTCAGATTCGCTCGGGCCCTGTCGGGTTTGCTCGGGCCCTGTCAGGCTCCGTCAGGCCCTGTCGGGTTTGCTCGGGCCCTGTCAGGCTCCGTCGGGCCCTGTCAGGTTTGCTCAGGCCCTGTCGGGATCCGTTGGGCCCTGTCGGGTTTGCTCGGGCCCTGTCGGGCTCCTTCGTGCCCTGTCAGGTTTGCTCGGGCCCTGTCGGGTTTGCTCGGGCCCTGTCAGGCTCCGTCGAGCCCTGTCAGTTTTGCTCGGGCCCTGTCGGGTTTGCTCAGGCCCTGTCAGGCTCCGTCGAGCCCTGTCGGGTTTGCTCGGGCCCTGTCAGGCTCCGTCAGGCCCTGTCTGGTTTGCTCGTACCCTGTCCGGCTCCGTCGGGCCCTGTCAGGTTGCTTGGGCACTGTCGGGCTCCGTCGGGCCCTGTCAGGCTTTGTCGAACCCTGTCGGGTTTGCTCAGGCCCTGTCGGGTTTGCTAGGGCCCTGTCGGGCTCCGTCAGGCCCTGTCTGGTTTCCTCGGGCCCTGTTGGGCTCCGTCGGGCCCTGTCGGGTTTGCTCGGGCCCTGTCGGGTTGCTGAAGCCCTGTCAGGCTTCGCTGAAGCCCTGTCAGGCTTCGTCCGACCCTGTCGGGTTTGCTCGGGCCCTGTCGGGTTGCTGAAGCCCTGTCAGGCTTCGCTGAAGCCCTGTCAGGCTTCGTCCGACCCTGTCGGGTTTGCTCGGGCCCTGTCGGGTTTGCTGAAGCCCTGTCAGGCTTCGTCAGACCCTGTCGGGTTTGCTCGGGCCCTGTCGGGCTCCGTCGAACCCTGTCGGGTTTGCTCGGGCCCTGTCAGGCTCCGTCGCGCCCTGTCGGGTTTCCTCGGGCCCTGTCGGGCTCCATCGAGCCCTGTCAGGTTTGCTCGGGCCCTGTCGGGTTTGCTCGGGCCCTGTCGGGCTCCATCGGACCCTATCAGGCTTTGGTGGTTCCTGTCGGGTTTGCTCAGGCCCTGTCGGGCCTTGTCAGCCCCTGTCGGGTTTGCTCGCGCCCTGTCGGGCTCCGTCGGGCCCTGTCAGGTTCTCTCGGGCCCTGTCAGGTTTGCTCGGGCCCTGTCGGGATCCATTGGGCCTTGTCGGGTTTGCTCGGGCCCTGTCGGGCTCCTTCGTGCCCTATCAGGTTTGCTCGGGCCCTGTCGGGTTTGCTCGGGCCCTGTCAGGCCTTGTCAGGCCCTGTCGGGTTTGCTCGGGACCTGTCGGGTTTGCCCGCGTCCTGTCGGCCTCCGTCGGGCCCTGTCAGATTTGCTCGGGCCCTGTCGGGTTTGCTCAGGCCCTGTCAGGCTCCGTCAGGCCCTGTCGGGTTTGCTCGTGCCCTGTCGGGCTCCGTCGGGCCCTGTCAGGTTTGCTCAGGCCCTGTCGGGATCCGTTGGGCCTTGTCGGGTTTCCTCGGGCCCTGTCAGGCTCCGTTGGGCCCTGTCGGCTTGCTCGGGCCCTGTCGGGTTTTCTGAAGCCCTGTCAGGCTTCGTCGGACCCTGCCAAGTGTGCTCGGGCCCTGTCGGGCTCCGTCGAGCCCTGTCAGGTTTTCTCGGGCCTTGTCAGGCTCCTTCGGGCCCTGTCGGGTTTGCTCGGGCCCTGTCGGGTTTGCTCAGGCCCTGTCGGATTCCGTCGGGCCCTGTTGGGTTTCCTCGGGCCCTGTCGGACTCCACTGAGCCCTGTCAGGCTCCGTCGGGCTCTTTCGGGTTTGCTCGGGCCCTGGCGGGCTCCGTCGGGCCCTGTCAGGCTTTGTCAGGACGTGTCAGGTTTGCTCGGGCCCTGTCGGGCCTTGTCGGGCCCTGTCGGGTTTGCTCGGGCTCTGTCGGGATCCAGCGTGCCCTGTCGGGTTTGCCCGGGCCCTGTCAGGCTCCGTCAGGCCCTGTCGGGTTTGCTCGGGCCCTATCGGGTTCAATCAGGCCCTGTCGGGTTTCCTCGGGCCCTGTCTGGCTCCATCGAGCCCTGTCAGGCTCCGTCGGGCCCTTTCGGGTTTGCTCGGGCCCTGTCGGGCTCTGTCGGGCCCTGTCGGGTTTGCTCGGGCCCTGTCGGGCTCCGTCGGGCCCTGTCTGGTTTTCTCGGGCTCTGTCGGGCTCCGTCGGGCCCTGTCGCGTTTGCTCGGGCCATGTCGGGTTTGCTGAAGCCCTTTCAGGCTTCGTCGGACCCTGTCGGGTTTGCTCGAGCCCTGTCGGGCTCCATCGGGCCCTGTCGGGTTTGCTCGGGCCCTATCGGGCTCCGTCGGGCCCTGTCGGGTTTCCTCGGGCCCTGTCGGGCTCCATCGAGCCCTGTCAGGCTTCGTCGGGCCCTTTCGGGTTTGCTCGGGCCCTGTCGGGCTCCGTCAGGCCCTGTCGGGTTTGCTCGGGCCCTATCAGGCTCCGTCGAGCCCTGTCGGGTTTGCTCGGGCTCTGTCAGGCTCCGTCGGGCCCTGTCGGGTTTCCTCGGGCCCTGTCGGGCTCCATCAGCCCTGTCAGGCTTTGTCGAACCCTGTCGGGTTTCCTCGGGCCCTGTCGGGTTTGCTCGGGCCCTGTCGGGCTCTGTCGGGCCCTGTCTGGTTTCCTCGGGCCCTGTCGGGCTCCGTCTAGCCCTGTCGGGTTTGCTCGGGCCCTGTCGGGTTTGCTGAAGCCCTGTCAGGCTTCGTCAGACCCTGTCGGGTTTGCTCGGGCCCTGTCGGGCTCCGTCGAACCCTGTCGGGTTTGCTCGGGCCCTGTCAGGCTCCGTCGCGCCCTGTCGGGTTTCCTCGGGCCCTGTCGGGCTCCATCGAGCCCTGTCAGGTTTGCTCGGGCCCTGTCGGGTTTGCTCAGGCCCTGTCAGGCTCCGTCAGACCCTGTCGGGTTTGCTCGGGCCCTGTCGGGCTCCGTCGAACCCTGTCGGGTTTGCTCGGGCCCTGTCAGGCTCCGTCGCGCCCTGTCGGGTTTGCCCGCGTCCTGTCGGCCTCCGTCGGGCCCTGTCAGATTTGCTCGGGCCCTGTCGGGTTTGCTCAGGCCCTGTCAGGCTCCGTCAGGCCCTGTCGGGTTTGCTCGTGCCCTGTCGGGCTCCGTCGGGCCCTGTCAGGTTTGCTCAGGCCCTGTCGGGATCCGTTGGGCCTTGTCGGGTTTCCTCGGGCCCTGTCAGGCTCCGTTGGGCCCTGTCGGCTTGCTCGGGCCCTGTCGGGTTTTCTGAAGCCCTGTCAGGCTTCGTCGGACCCTGCCAAGTGTGCTCGGGCCCTGTCGGGCTCCGTCGAGCCCTGTCAGGTTTTCTCGGGCCTTGTCAGGCTCCTTCGGGCCCTGTCGGGTTTGCTCGGGCCCTGTCGGGTTTGCTCAGGCCCTGTCGGATTCCGTCGGGCCCTGTTGGGTTTCCTCGGGCCCTGTCGGACTCCACTGAGCCCTGTCAGGCTCCGTCGGGCTCTTTCGGGTTTGCTCGGGCCCTGGCGGGCTCCGTCGGGCCCTGTCAGGCTTTGTCAGGACGTGTCAGGTTTGCTCGGGCCCTGTCGGGCCTTGTCGGGCCCTGTCGGGTTTGCTCGGGCTCTGTCGGGATCCAGCGTGCCCTGTCGGGTTTGCCCGGGCCCTGTCAGGCTCCGTCAGGCCCTGTCGGGTTTGCTCGGGCCCTATCGGGTTCAATCAGGCCCTGTCGGGTTTCCTCGGGCCCTGTCTGGCTCCATCGAGCCCTGTCAGGCTCCGTCGGGCCCTTTCGGGTTTGCTCGGGCCCTGTCGGGCTCTGTCGGGCCCTGTCGGGTTTGCTCGGGCCCTGTCGGGCTCCGTCGGGCCCTGTCTGGTTTTCTCGGGCTCTGTCGGGCTCCATCGAGCCCTGTCAGGTTTGCTCGGGCCCTGTCGGGTTTGCTCGGGCCCTGTCGGGCTCCATCGGACCCTATCAGGCTTTGGTGGTTCCTGTCGGGTTTGCTCAGGTTCTGTCGGGCCTTGTCAGCCCCTGTCGGGTTTGCTCGCGCCCTGTCGGGCTCCGTCGGGCCCTGTCAGGTTCTCTCGGGCCCTGTCAGGTTTGCTCGGGCCCTGTCGGGATCCATTGGGCCTTGTCGGGTTTGCTCGGGCCCTGTCGGGCTCCTTCGTGCCCTATCAGGTTTGCTCGGGCCCTGTCGGGTTTGCTCGGGCCCTGTCAGGCCTTGTCAGGCCCTGTCGGGTTTGCTCGGGACCTGTCGGGTTTGCCCGCGTCCTGTCGGGCTCCGTCGGGCCCTGTGAGATTTGCTCGGGCCCTGTCGGGTTTGCTCAGGCCCTGTCAGGCTCCGTCAGGCCCTGTCGGGTTTGCTCGTGCCCTGTCGGGCTCCGTCGGGCCCTGTCAGGTTTGCTCAGGCCCTGTCGGGATCCGTTGGGCCTTGTCGGGTTTGCTCGGGCCCTGTCGGGCTCCTTCGTGCCCTGTCAGGTTTGCTCGGGCCCTGTCGGGTTTGCTCGGGCCCTGTCAGGCTCCGTCGGGCCCTGTCGGGTTTCCTCGGGCCCTGTCGGGCTCCATCGAGCCCTGTCAGGCTTTGTCGAACCCTGTCGGGTTTGCTCGGGCCCTGTCGGGTTTGCTCGGGTCCTGTTGGGCTCTGTCGGGCCCTGTCGGGTTTGCTCGGGCCCTGTCGGGCTCCTTCGTTCCCTGTCAGGCTCCGTCAGGCCCTATCGGGTATGCTCGTGCCCTGTCGGGCTCCGTCGGGCCCTGTCAGGTTTGCTCGGGCCCTGTCAGGATCTGTCGGGCATGGAGACCCCCGCTTGTCCTCAGGGTCCATTGTGACATCTTGGGCACCTCCCATTGACCCCAGGACCCATTGTGACACCATGGGGACCCCCCCTTGTCACTGGGGACCCATTGTGACACCATGGAGACCCCCGCTTGTCCTCAGGGTCCATTGTGACATCTTGGGCACCTCCCATTGTCCCCAGGACCTATTGTGACATCCTGGGGACCCCCTTGCTCCCAGGGCCCATTATGGCACCATGAGGACATCACCTTTGTCCCCAGGAACCATTGTGACATCCCAGGACCCCGCTTTGTCCCCAGGGCCCATTGTAGCACCATGGGGACCCCCTTTGACCCCAGGGCCCATTGTGGCACCATGGCAACCCCTTTTGCCCCAGGGCCCATTGTGACATTCTAGGACCCCACTTTGTCCCCAGAGCATATTGTGACACCATGGGGACCCCTCCTTGTAACTGGGGACCCATTATGACACCATGGGGACCCCCCCTTGTCCTCAGGACTCATTCTCACATCCTGGGCACCCCCCATTGTCCCCAGGGCCCATTGTGACATCCTGGGGACCCTCATTGTCCCCAGGGCCCATTGTGACATCCCAGAACCTCCTATTGTCCCCAGGGCCCATTGTGACATTCCAGGACCCCCCATTGTCCCCAGGGCCCATTGTGACATCCACTGCACCCCCTTGTCCCCAGGGCCCATTGTGACATTCAGGGGACCCTCTTTGTCCCCAGGGCCCATTGTGACATCCTGGGGACCCCCCCTTGTCACTGGGGCCCATTGTGACGTCCCAGGACCCGCCGTTGTCCCCAGGGTTCATTGTGACGTCTTAGGACCCCCCATTGTCCCCAGGGCCCATTGTGACATCCTGGAGACCCCTCTTTGTCCCCAGGGCCCATTGTGACATCCTGGGGACCCCCCCTTGTCACTGGGGCCCATTGTGACGTCCCAGGATCCCTCCTTGTCCACAGGGCCCATTGTGACGTCTTAGGACCCCCCATTGTCCCCAGGGCCCATTGTGACATTCAGGGGACCCCCTTTGTCACTGGGGCCCATTGTGACATCCCAGGACCCCACATTGTCCCCAGGGCCCATTGTGACATTCTGGGGTCCCCCCCTTGTCCCCAGGACCCATTGTGATGTCCCAGGACCCCTCATTGTCCCCACGGCCCATTGTGACATCCTGGGTACCCCCCTTTGTCACTGGGGCTCATTGAGACATCGTGGGGACCAACTTTGTCCCCAGGGCCCATTGTGACGTCCCAGGACCTCCCGTTGACCCCAGTGTCCATTGTGACATCCGAGGAGCCCACTTTGTCCCCAGGACCCATTTTGATATTGAGGGGAACCACGTTTGTCCCCAGGGCCCATTGTGACACCATGGGGACCCCCCCTTGTCACTGGGGACCCATTGTGACACCATGGAGACCCCTGCTTGTCCTCAGGGTCCATTGTGACATCTTGGGCACCTCCCATTGTCCCCAGGACCCATTGTGACATCCTGGGGACCCCCTTGCTCCCAGGGCCCATTGTGGCACCATGGGGACATCCCCTTTGTCCCCAGGGCCCATTGTGACATTCCAGGACCCCCCATTGTCCCCAGGGCCCATTGTGACATCCACTGCACCCCCTTGTCCCCAGGGCCCATTGTGACATTCAGGGGACCCCTCTTTGTCCCCAGGGCCCATTCTGACATCCTGGGGACCCCCCCTTGTCACTGGGGCCCATTGTGACGTCCCAGGACCCCCCATTGTCCCCAGGACCCATTGTGACATCCTGGGGATCCCTCCTTGTCCTCAGGGCCCATTGTGACGTCTTAGGACCCCCCATTGTCCCCAGGGCCCATTGTGACATTCAGGGGACGCCTCTTTGAAACCCAGGGCACATTGTGACATCCTGGGGACCCCCCCTTGTCCCCAGAGCCCATTGTGACGTCCCAGGACCCCCCATTGTCCCCAGGGTCCATTGTGACAGTCAGGGGGCCCCTTTGTCACTGGGGCCCATTGTGACATCCCAGGACCCCACATTGTCCCCAGGACCTATTGTGACATCCTGGGGACCCCACTTGTCCCCAGGACCCATTGTGACACTATGGGGAACCCCCTTGTCCCCAGGGCCCATTGTGACGTCCTGGGTACCACCCTTGTCCGCAGGGCTCATTGTGACGTCCCAGGACCCCCCATTGTCCCCAGGGCCCATTGTGACATCCTGGGGATCCCTCCTTGTCCGCAGGGCCCACTGTGACGTCCTAGGACCCCCCATTGTCCCCAGGGCCCATTGTGACATCCTCGGCAGCCCCTTGTCCCCAGGGCCCATTGTGACATTCAGGGGACCCCTCATTGTCCCCAGGGCCCATTGTGACATCCTGGGGACCCCCTCTTGTCACTGGGGCCCATTGTGACGTCCCAGGACCCCCCATTGTCCCCAGGGCCCATTGTGACTTTCAGGGGACCCCTCTTTGTCCCCAGGGGCCATTGTGACGTCTAACGACCCCCCATTGTCCCCAGGGCCCATTGTGACATCCTGGGGATCCCTCCTTGTCCTCAGGGCCCATTGTGACGTCCCAGGACCGCCCATTGTCCCCAGGGCCCATTGTGACATTCAGGGGACCCCTCTTTGTCCCCAGGGCCCATTGTGACATCCTGGGGATCCCTCATTGTCCCCAGGGCCCATTGTGACGTCCCAGCACCCCCCATTGTCCCCAGGACCTATCGTGACATTCAGGGGAGCCCCTTTGTCACTGGGGCCCATTGTGACACCATGGAGACCCCCGCTTGTCCTCAGGGTCCATTGTGTCATCCTGGGCACCCCCCATTTTCCCCAGGACCCATTGTGACATCCTGGCCACCCCCTTGCTCCCAGGGCCCGTTGTGGCACCATGGGGATACCCCCTTTGTCCCCAGGGCCCATTGTGACATCCCAGGACCCCCCTTTGTCCCCAGGGCCATTGTGAAATCCTGGGGACCCCTTTTGTCCCCAGGGCCCATTGTGGCACCATGGGGAACCCCTTTGTCACTGGGGGCCATTGTGACATTCCAGGATTCCACTTTGTCCCCAGGGCTCGTTCTGACACCTTGGGGACTCCCATTGTCCCCAGGGCCCATTGTGACATCCCAGGACCCCACTTTGTCCCCAGGGCTTATTGTGACATCTGGGGTACGCCCTTGTCCCCAGGACCCATCGTGGCACCGTGGGGACCCTCCTTGTCACTTGGGCCCATTGTGACGTCCCAGAACCCGCCATTGTCCCCAGGGCCCATTGTGACATCCTGCGGACCCCCCGTTGTCCCCAGGGCCCATTGTGACATTCAGGGGACCCACCATTGTTCTCAGGGCCCATTGTGACGTCCCAGGACCCCCCATTGTCCCCAGGGCCCATTGTGACATCCTCAGCACCCCCTTGTCCCCAGGGCCCATTGTGACATTCAGGGGACCCCTCTTTTTCCCCAGGGCCCATTGTGACATCCTGGGGACCCCCCTTGTCCCCAGGGCCCATTGTGACGTCCCAGAACCTGCCATTGTCCCCAGGGCCCATTGTGACATCCTGGGGATCCCTGCTTGTCCCCAGGGCCCATTGGGACGTCCCAGGACCCGCTATTGTCCCCAGGGCCCATTGTGACATCCTGGGGATCCCTCCTAGTCCCCAGGGCCCATTGGGACGTCCCAGGACCCCCATTGTCCCCAGGGCCCATTGTGACATTCAGGGGCCCCCGTTTGTCACTGGGGCCCATTGTGACATCCCAGGGCCCCACTTGTCCCCAGGACCCATTGTGACACTATAGGGACCCCCCCTTGTGCCCAGTGACCATTGTGACACCGTGGGTACCACCCTTGTCCGCACGGCCCATTGTGACATCCTAGGGACACCCCCTTGTCTCCAGGGCCCATTGTGACATCCTGGGAATCCCTCCTTGTCCCCAGGGCCCATTTTGAAATTCAGGGGACCCCCCATTGTCCCCAGGACCCATTGTGACATTCAGGGGACCCCTCTTTGTCCCCAGGGCCCATTGTGACATCCTGGGGATCCCTCCTTGTCCCCAGGGCCCATTGTGACGTCCCAGGACCCCCCATTGTCCCCAGGACCTATTGTGACTTTCAGGGGACCCCCTTTGTCACTGGGGCCCATTGTGACACCATGGAGACCCCCGCTTGTCCTCAGGGTCCATTGTGACATCCTGGGCACCCCCCATTTTCCGCAGGACCCATTGTGACATCCTGGCCACCCCCTTGCTCCCAGGACCCGTTGTGGCACCATGGGGACACCCCCTTTGTCCCCAGGACCCATTGTGACATCCCAGGACCCCCCTTTGTCCCCAGGGCCATTGTAGCACCATGGGGACCCCCTTTGACCCCAGGGCCCATTGTGGCACCATGGCAACCCCTTTTGTCCCCAGGGCCCATTGTGACATTCTTGGACCCCACTTTGTCCCCAGGGCCTATTGTGACACCATGGGGACCCCTCCTTGTCACTGGGGACCCATTGTGACACCATGGGGACCCAGTCTGGTCCTCAGGACTCATTCTCACATCCTGGACACCCCCCATTGTCCCCAGGGCCCATTGTGACATCCACTGCACCCCCTTGTCCCCAGGGCCCATTGTGACATTCAGGGGACCCCTCTTTGTCCCCAGGGCCCATTGTGACATCCTGGGGACCCCCCCTTGTCCCCAGGGCCCATTGAGACGTCCCAGGACCCCCCACTGTCCCCAGGGCCCATTGTGACATTCAGGGGACCCCCTTTGTCCCCAGGGCCCATTCTGATACCGTGGGGACCCCCTTTGTCCCCAGGGCCCATTGTGACATTCAGGGGACGCTCTTTGTCCACAGGGCCCATTGTGACATCCTGGGGACCCTCCTTGTCCCCAGAGCCCATTGTGACATCCAGGGGACCCCCCTTTGTCCCCAGGGCCTATTGTGACATCCTGGGGACCCTCCTTGTCCCCAGAGCCCATTGTGACATCCCAGGACCCCACTTTGTCCCCAGGGCTTATTGTGACACCATGGGGATCTCCCTTGTCCCCAGGGCCCATTGTGACACCGTGGGGAACCCCTTTGTCACTGGGGGCCATTGTGACATTCCAGGATTTCACTTTGTCCCCAGGGCTCGTTCTGACACCTTGGGGACTCCCATTGTCCCCAGGGCCCATTGTGACATCCTGGGCAACCCCATTGTCCCCAGGGCCCATTGTGACATCCTGGGGACCCCCATTGTCCCCAAGGCCCATTGTGACATTCCAGGACCCCCCATTGTCCCCAGGGCCCATTGTGACATCCACTGCACCCCCTTGTCCCCAGGGACCATTGTGACATTCAGGGGACCCCTCTTTGTCCCCAGGACCCATTGTGACATCCTGGGGACCCCCGTTGTCACGGGGGCCCATTGTGACGTCCCAGGACCCCCCATTGTCCCCAGGGCCCATTGTGACATCCTGGGGATCCCTCCTTGTCCCCAGGGCCCATTGTGACGTCTTAGGACCCCCCATTGTCCCCAGGGCCCATTGCGACATTCAGGGGACGCCTCTTTGTACCCAGGGCACATTGTGACATCCTGGGGACCCCCCCTTGTCCCCAGGGCCTATTGTGACATCCTGGGGATCCCTCCTTGTCCCCAGGGCCTATTGTGACGTCCCAGGACCCCCCATTGTCCTCCGGACCCATTGTAACATTCAGGGAACCCCTTTGTCACTGGGGCCCATTGTGACATCCCAGGACCGCCCATTGTCCCCAGGGCCCATTGTGACATCCTGGGGACCCCATTTTCCCCAGGACCCATTGTGACCCTATGGGGACCCCCCCTTGTTCCCAGGGCCCATTGTGACACCATGGGTACCACCCTTGACCGCAGGGCTCATTGTGACATCGCAGGACCCCCCTTTGTCCCCAGAGCCCATTGTGACATACAGGGGACCCCCTTTGTCCCCAGGGCCCATTGTGACATCGCAGGACCCAACCTGGTCCCCAGGGCCCATTATGACATCCTGGGCACCCCTTTTGTCCCCACGGCCCATTGTGGCACCATGGGGACCCCCTTTGTCACTGGGGCCCATTGTGACATCCCAGGACCCCACTTTGTCCCCAGGGCTGATTGTGATGTCCCAGGGCCCCTCTGTGTCCCCAGGGACCATTGTGACACTTTAGGGACCCCTCTTTGTCCCCAGGGCCCATTGTGACATCCTGGAGACCCCCCCTTGTCCCCAGGGCCCATTGTGACGTCCCAGGACCCCCCTCTGTTCCCAGGGTTCATTGTGACTTTCAGGGGATCCCCCCTTGTCCCCAGGGCTGATTGTGACGTCCTAGGACCCCTCTGTGTCCCCAAGGCCCATTGTGACGTCCCAGGACCCCCATTGTCCCCAGGGCCCATTGTGACATCCTCGGCACCCCCTTGTCCCCAGGGCCCATTGTGACATTCAGGGGACCCCTCTTTGTCCCCAGGGCCCATTGTGACATCCTGGGGACCCCCTCTTGTCCCCAGGGCCCATTGTGACGTCCCAGGACCCCCCATTGTTTCCAGGGCCCATTGTGACATCCTGGGGATCCCCCCTTGTCACCAGGGCCCATTGTGACATTCAGGGGACCCCCCTTTGTCTCCAGGACATATTGTGAGACCGTGGGGACCTCATTAGTCCCCAGGGCCCATTGTGACATCCTAGGGATCCCCTCTTGTCCCCAGGGCCCATTGTGACGTCCCAGGACCCCTTATTGTCCCCAGGGCCCATTGTGACCTCCTCGGCACCCCCTTGTCCCTAGGGCCCATTGTGACATTCACGGGACCCCCCATTGTCCCCAGGGCCCATTCTGATATGGTGGGGACCGCCTTTGTCTCCAGGGCCCATTGTGACATCCTGGGGACCCTCCTTGTCCCCAGAGCCCATTGTGACATCCAGGGGAACCCCCTTGTCCCCAGGGCCCATTGTGGCACCATGGGGACCCCCTTTGTCACTGGGGCCCATTGTGACATCCCAGGACCCCCCTTTGTCCCCAGGGCCCATTGTGACATCCTGGGGACCCCCATTGTCCCTAGGGCCCATTGTGACATTCCAGGACCCCCCATTGTCCCCAGGGCCCATTGTGACATCCACTGCACCCCCTTGTCCCCAGGGCCCATTGTGATATTCAGGGGACCCGCCATTGTCCCCAGGGCCCATTGTGACATCCTGGGGACCCCCCCTTGTCACTCGGGCCCATTGTGACGTCCCAGGACCCCCCATTGTCCCCAGGGCCCATTGTGACATTCAGGGCACCCCCTTGTCCCCAGGGCCCATTCTGACATTCAGGGGACCCCTCTTTGTCCCCAGGGCCCATTGTGACATCCTGGGGACCCCCCCTTGTCACTCGGGCCCATTGTGATGTCCCAGGACCCCCCATTGTCCCCAGGGCCCATTGTGACATTCAGGGCACCCCCTTGTCCCCAGGGCCCATTGTGACATCCCAGGACCCCCATTGTCCCCAGGGCCCATTGTGACATCCTGGGGACCCCCCCTTATCCCCAGGGCCCATTGTGACATCCCAGGACCCCCCATAGTCCCCAGGGCCCATTGTGACATCCTGGGGATCCCTCCTTGTCCCCAGGGCCCATTTTGACGTCCTAGGACCCCCCATTGTCCCCAGGACCCATTGTGACATTCAGGGGGACCCCCTTTGTCTCTGGGGCCCATTGTGACATCCCAGGACCCCACATTGTCCCCAGGGCCCATTGTGACATCCTGGGGACCCCACTTGTCCCCAGGGCCTATTGTGACACCATGGGGACCCGTTTCTCCCCACGGCGTATTGTGGCACCATGGGGACTCCCCCTTGTCACTGGGGGCCCATTGTGACACCATGGAGACCCCTGCTTGTCCTCAGGGTCCATTGTGACATCCTGGGTACCCCCTTGCTCCCAGGGCCCATTGTGGCACCATGGGGATACCCCCTTGTCCCCAGGGCCCATTGTGACATTCTAGGACCCCACTTTGTCCCCAGGGCCTATTGTGACACCATGGGGACCCCTCCTTGTCCTCAGGACTCATTCTCACATCCTGGGTACCCCCCATTGTCCCCAGGGCCCATTGTGACATCGTGGGGACCCCACTTGTCCCCAGGGTCCATTGTGACACTATGGGACCCCCCCTTGTGCCCAGGGCCCATTGTGACACCGTGGGTACCACCCTTGTCTTCAGGGCTCATTGTGACATCCCAGGACCCCCCATTGTCCCCAGGGCCCATTGTGACATTCAGGGGACCCCCTTTGTCCCCAGAGCCCATTGTGACATGCTGGGGACGCTCTTTGTCCCCAGGGCCCATTGTGACATCCTGGGGACCCCCTTTGTCCCCAGGGCCCATTGTGGCACCATAGGGACCCCCTTTGTCACTGGGGCCCATTGTGACATCCCAGGACCCCCCCTGGTCCCCAGGCCCCATTGTGACATCCTGGAGACCCCCTTTGTCCCAGGACTTCATTGTGACATCCTGGGGACCCACCCTTGTCCCCAGGGCCCATTGTGACATCCCAGGACCCCCATTGTCCCCAGGGCCCATTGTGACATCCTGGGGACCCCCCCTTATCCCCAGGGCCCATTGTGACATCCCAGGACCCCCCATAGTCCCCAGGGCCCATTGTGACATCCTGGGGATCCCTCCTTGTCCCCAGGGCCCATTTTGACGTCCTAGGACCCCCCATTGTCCCCAGGACCCATTGTGACATTCAGGGGGACCCCCTTTGTCTCTGGGGCCCATTGTGACATCCCAGGACCCCACATTGTCCCCAGGGCCCATTGTGACATCCTGGGGACCCCACTTGTCCCCAGGGCCTATTGTGACACCATGGGGACCCCTCCTTGTCCTCAGGACTCATTCTCACATCCTGGGTACCCCCCATTGTCCCCAGGGACCATTGTGACATCGTGGGGACCCCACTTGTCCCCAGGGTCCATTGTGACACTATGGGGACCCCCCCTTGTGCCCAGGGCCCATAGTGACACCGTGGGTACCACCCTTGTCTGCAGGGCTCATTGTGACATCCCAGGACCCCCCATTGTCCCCAGGGCCCATTGTGACATCCTCAGCACCCCCTTGTCCCCAGGGCCCATTCTGATACCGTGGGGACCCCGTTTGTCCCCAGGGCCCATTGTGACATCCTGGGGATCCTCCGTGTCTCCAGAGCCCATTGTGACATCCAGGGGACCCCCTTTGTCCCCAGGGCCCATTGTGGCACCATAGGGACCCACTTTGTCACTGGGGCCCATTGTGACATCCCAGGACCCCCCCTGGTCCCCAGGGCCCATTGTGACATCCGGCGGACCCCCCTTTGTCCCTAGGGCCCATTGTGACATCCTGGGGACCCGTTTCTCCCCACGGCGTATTGTGGCACCATGGGGACTCCCCCTTGTCACTGGGGGCGCATTGTGACACCATGGAGACCCCTGCTTGTCCTCAGGGTCCATTGTGACATACTGGGCACCCCCTTGCTCCCAGGGCCCATTGTGGCACCATGGGGATACCCCCTTGTCCCCAGGGCCCATTGTGACATTCTAGGACCCAACTTTGTCCCCAGGGCATATTGTGACACCATGGGGACCCCTCCTTGTCCTCAGGACTCATTCTCACATCCTGGGTACCCCCCATTGTCCCCAGGGCCCATTGTGACATCGTGGGGACCCCACTTGTCCCCAGGGTCCATTGTGACACTATGGGGACCCCCCCTTGTGCCCAGGGCCCATAGTGACACCGTGGGTACCACCCTTGTCTGCAGGGCTCATTGTGACATCCCAGGACCCCCCATTGTCCCCAGGGCCCATTGTGACATTCAGGGGACCCCCTTTGTCCCCAGAGCCCATTGTGACATGCTGGGGACGCTCTTTGTCCGCAGGGCCCATTGTGACATCCTGGGGACCCCCTTTGTCCCCAGGGCCCATTGTGGCACCATAGGGACCCCCTTTGTCACTGGGGCCCATTGTGACATCCCAGGACCCTCCCTGGTCCCCAGGCCCCATTGTGACATCCTGGGGACCCCCTTTGTCCCAGGACTTCATTGTGACATCCTGGGGACCCCCCTTGTCCTCAGGGTCCATTGTGACAGCCCAGGACCTTACATTGTCCCCAGGGCCCATTGTGTTATCTGGGGGAACCCCTTGTTCCCAAGGCCCATTGTGACATCCTGGGGACCCACCCTTGTCCCCAGGGCCCATTGTGACATCCCAGGACCCCCCATTGTCCCCAGGGCCCATTGTGACATCCTCGGCACCCCCTTGTCCCCAGGGCCCATTGTGACATTCAGGGGACCCCTCTTTGTCCCCAGGGCCCATTGTGACATCCTGGGGACCCCCTTTGTCCCCAGGGCCCATTGTGGCACCATAGGGACCCCCTTTGTCACTGGGGCCCATTGTGACATCCCAGGACCCCCCCTGGTCCCCAGGCCCCATTGTGACATCCTGGGGACCCCCTTTGTCCCAGGACTTCATTGTGACATCCTGGGGACCCCCCTTGTCCTCAGGGTCCATTGTGACAGCCCAGGACCTTACATTGTCCCCAGGGCCCATTGTGTTATCTGGGGGAACCCCTTGTTCCCAAGGCCCATTGTGACATCCTGGGGACCCACCCTTGTCCCCAGGGCCCATTGTGACATCCCAGGACCCCCCATTGTCCCCAGGGCCCATTGTGACATCCTCGGCACCCCCTTGTCCCCAGGGCCCATTGTGACATTCAGGGGACCCCTTTTTGTCCCCAGGGCCCATTGTGACATCCTGGGGATCCCTCCTTGACCCCAGGGCCTATTGTGACGTCCCAGGACCCCCCATTGTCCCCAGGACCTATTGTGACATCCTGGCCACCCCCTTGCTCCCAGGGCCCATTGTGGCACCATGGGGACACCCCCTTGTCCCCGGTGCCCATTGTGACATCCCAGGACCCCCCTTTGTCCCCAGGAGCCATTGTAGCACCATGGGGACCACTTTTGTCCCCAGGGCCCATTGTGACATTCTAGGACCCCACTTTGTCCCCAGGGCATATTGTGACATCCTGGGGACCCTCATTGTCCTCAGGGTCCATTGTGACATCCTGGGCACCCCCCATTTTCCCCAGGACCCATTGTGACATCCTGGCCACCCCCTTGCTCCCAGGGCCCATTGTGGCACCATGGGGACACCCCCTTTGACCCCAGGGTCCATTGTGGCACCATGGCAAGCCCTTTTGTCCCCAGGGCCCATTGTGACATTCTTGGACCCCACTTTGTCCCCAGGGCCTATTGTGACACCATGGGGACACCTCCTTGTCACTGGGGACCCATTGTGACACCATGGGGACCCCCCCTTGTCCTCAGGACTCATTCTCACATCCTGGACACCCCCATTGTCCCCAGGGCCCATTGTGACATCCACTGCACCCCCTTGTCCCCAGGGCCCATTGTGACATTCAGGGGACCCCTCTTTGTCCCCAGGGCCCATTGTGACATGCTGGGGACGCTCTTTGTCCCCAGGGCCCATTGTGACATCCTGGGGACCCCCTTGTCCCCAGTGCCTATTGTGAAATCCTGGGCACCCCCTTTGTCCCCAGGGCCCATTGTGACGTCCCAGGACCCCCCTTTGTCCCCAGGGTCCATTGTGACATCCTGGGGACCCTCTTTGTCCCCAGGGCCCATTGTGACAGGGTGGGGACTCCCTTTGTCCCCAGGGGCCATTGTGATGTCCCAGGATCCCCCTTTGTCCCCAGGGCCCATTGTGACATCCTGGGGATCCCTCCTTGTCCCCAGGGCCTATTGTAACGTCCCAGGACCCCCCATTGTCCTCCGGACCCATTGTAACATTCAGGGAACCCCTTTGTCACTGGGGCCCATTGTGACATCCCAGGACCGCCCATTGTCCCCAGGGCCCATTGTGACATCCTGGGGACCCCATTTTCCCCAGGACCCATTGTGACCCTATGGGGACCCCCCCTTGTTCCCAGGGCCCATTGTGACACCGTGGGTACCACCCTTGACCGCAGGGCTCATTGTGACATCGCAGGACCCCCCTTTGTCCCCAGAGCCCATTGTGACATACAGGGGACCCCCTTTGTCCCCAGGGCCCATTGTGACATCGCAGGACCCACCCTGGTCCCCAGGGCCCATTGTGACATCCTGGGCACCCCTTTTGTCCCCACGGCCCATTGTGGCACCATGGGGACCCCCTTTGTCACTGGGGCCCATTGTGACATCCCAGGACCCCACTTTGTCCCCAGGGCTGATTGTGATGTCCCAGGGCCCCTCTGTGTCCCCAGGGCCCATTGTGACACTTTAGGGACCCCTCTTTGTCTCCAGGGCCCATTGTGACATCCTGGGGATCCTCCGTGTCTCCAGAGCCCATTGTGACATCCAGGGGACCCCCTTTGTCCCCAGGGCCCATTGTGGCACCATAGGGACCCACTTTGTCACTGGGGCCCATTGTGACATCCCAGGACCCCCCCTGGTCCCCAGGGCCCATTGTGACATCCGGCGGACCCCCCTTTGTCCCTAGGGCCCATTGTGACATCCTGGGGACCCGTTTCTCCCCACGGCGTATTGTGGCACCATGGGGACTCCCCCTTGTCACTGGGGGCCCATTGTGACACCATGGAGACCCCTGCTTGTCCTCAGGGTCCATTGTGACATCCTGGGTACCCCCTTGCTCCCAGGGCCCATTGTGGCACCATGGGGATACCCCCTTGTCCCCAGGGCCCATTGTGACATTCTAGGACCCCACTTTGTCCCCAGGGCCTATTGTGACACCATGGGGACCCCTCCTTGTCCTCAGGACTCATTCTCACATCCTGGGTACCCCCCATTGTCCCCAGGGCCCATTGTGACATCGTGGGGACCCCACTTGTCCCCAGGGTCCATTGTGACACTATGGGACCCCCCCTTGTGCCCAGGGCCCATTGTGACACCGTGGGTACCACCCTTGTCTGCAGGGCTCATTGTGACATCCCAGGACCCCCCATTGTCCCCAGGGCCCATTGTGACATTCAGGGGACCCCCTTTGTCCCCAGAGCCCATTGTGACATGCTGGGGACGCTCTTTGTCCCCAGGGCCCATTGTGACATCCTGGGGACCCCCTTTGTCCCCAGGGCCCATTGTGGCACCATAGGGACCCCCTTTGTCACTGGGGCCCATTGTGACATCCCAGGACCCCCCCTGGTCCCGAGGCCCCATTGTGACATCCTGGGGACCCCCTTTGTCCCAGGACTTCATTGTGACATCCTGGGGACCCACCCTTGTCCCCAGGGCCCATTGTGACATCCCAGGACCCCCATTGTCCCCAGGGCCCATTGTGACATCCTCGGCACCCCCTTGTCCCCAGGGCCCATTGTGACATTCAGGGGACCCCTCTTTGTCCCCAGGGCCCATTGTGACATCCTGGGGATCCCTCCTTGACCCCAAGGCCCATTGTGACATCCCAGGACCCCCCATTGTCCCCAGGACCTATTGTGACATCCTGGCCACCCCCTTGCTCCCAGGGCCCATTGTGGCACCATGGGGACACCCCCTTGTCCCCGGTGCCCATTGTGACATCCCAGGACCCCCCTTTGTCCCCAGGAGCCATTGTAGCACCATGGGGACCACTTTTGTCCCCAGGGCCCATTGTGACATTCTAGGACCCCACTTTGTCCCCAGGGCCTATTGTGACACCATGGGGACCCCTCCTTGTCCTCAGGACTCATTCTCACATCCTGGGCACACGCCATTGTCCCCAGGGCCCATTGTGACATCCTGGGGACCCTCATTGTCCTCAGGGTCCATTGTGACATCCTGGGCACCCCCCATTTTCCCCAGGACCCATTGTGACATCCTGGCCACCCCCTTGCTCCCAGGGCCCGTTGTGGCACCATGGGGACACCCCCTTTGACCCCAGGGCCCATTGTGGCACCATGGCAAGCCCTTTTGTCCCCAGGGCCCATTGTGACATTCTTGGACCCCACTTTGTCCCCAGGGCCTATTGTGACACCATGGGGACACCTCCTTGTCACTGGGGACCCATTGTGACACCATGGGGACCCCCCCTTGTCCTCAGGACTCATTCTCACATCCTGGACACCCCCCATTGTCCCCAGGGCCCATTGTGACATCCACTGCACCCCCTTGTCCCCAGGGCCCATTGTGACATTCAGGGGACCCCTCTTTGTCCCCAGGGCCCATTGTGACATGCTGGGGATGCTCTTTGTCCCCAGGGCCCATTGTGACATCCTGGGGACCCCCTTGTCCCCAGTGCCTATTGTGAAATCCTGGGCACCCCCTTTATCGCCAGGGCCCATTGTGACATTCCAGGACACCCCTTGTCCCCATGGCCCATTGTGAAATCCTGGGGACCTCCTTTGTCCCCAGGGCCCATTGTGACGTCCCAGGACCCCCCTTTGTCCCCAGGGTCCATTGTGACATCCTGGGGACCCTCTTTGTCCCCAGGGCCCATTGTGACAGGGTGGGGACTCCCTTTGTCCCCAGGGCCCATTGTGACATCTCAGGATCCCCCTTTGTCCCCAGGGCCCATTGTGACATCTCAGGACACCCCAATTGTTTCCAGGGCCCATTGTGACATCCTGGGGACCGCCCAGTTGTCTCCAGGGCCCATTGTGGCATCCTGGGTACCCCTTTTATCCCCGGGGCCCATTGTGACATCCTGGGGACTCCCCTTGTCACTGGGGACCCATTGTGACACCATGGGGACCACCCCTTTCTCCCCAGGGCCCATTGTGACGTCCCAGGACCCCTCTTTGTCCCCAGGGCCCATTGTGACATCCCCGGACCCCCCATTGTCCCCAGAGCCCATTGTGACATCCTTGGGACCCCCATTGTCCCCAGGGCCCATTGTGACATTCAGGGGACAGCCTTTTTCCCAAGGGCCCATTGTGACACCATCGGGACCCCCGTTGTCCCCAGGGCCAATTGTGACACCATGGGGACCCTCCTCGTCACTGCGGACCCATTGTGACACCATGGGGACCTGCCCTCGTCCTCAGGGCCCGTTGTGACATCCTGGGGACCCTCTTGTCCCCAGGGCCCATAGTTGCACCCTGGGGACCCCCTCTTTATTCGCAGTGCCCATTGTGACATCCCAGGACCCCCCTATGTCCCCAGGGCCCATTGTGACACCATGGGGACACCCCTTTGACTCCAGGGCCCATTGTCACATCCCAGGACCTCCCAATTGTCCCCAGGGCCCATTGTGACATCCTGGGGACCCGCCCTTGTCCGCAGGGCCCATTGTGAAGTCCCAGGACCCCCTTTGTCCCCAGGGCCCATTGTGACATCCTGGGGACCCCCCTTGTCACTGGGGACCCATTGTATACACCATGGGGACCCCCATTGTCCCCAGGGCCCATTGTGACATCCTGGGGACCCCCCTTGTCACTGGTGACCCATTGTGAAACCATGGGGACCCCCGTTTGTCCCCAGGGCTCATTGTGACATCCCAGGACCTCCCATTGTCCCCAGGGCCCATTGTGACATCATGGGGACCGCCTTGTCCCTCTGGCCCGTTGTGGCACCGTGGGGACCTCCTTTGTCCCCAGGGCCCATTGTGACACCATGGGGACCCCTTTTGTCACTGTGGTCCAATGTGACATCCCAGGACCCCACTTCGTACCCAAGGCCCATTGTGACACCGTGGGGACCCCCCTTGTCTCCAGGACCCACCGTGGCACCGTGGGGACCACCCTTGTCACTGGGACCCATTGTAAAACTATGGGGATCCCCCCTTGTCCCCAGAGCCCATTGTGACATCCTGGGGACCCCCTTGTTCCCCATGGCCCACTGTGATGTCCCAGGACCCCCCCCTTGTCCCCAGAGCCCATTGTGACATCCTGGGGACGCCCTTTTTCCCCAGGACCCATTGTGGCACCATTGGGACCCCCTTTGTCACTGGGGCCCATTGTGACTTCCCAGGACCTCACTTTGTCCCCAGGGCCCATTGTGACTTCCGGGGGACCCCCTTTGTCACCAGGGCCCATTGTGACGTCCCCGGACCCCCCATTGTCCCCAGACCCATTGTGACATCTTGGGGACCCGCTTTGTCCCCAGGGCCCATTGTGACATTCAGGGGACAGCCTTTGTCCCAAGGGCCCATTGTGACACCGTTGGAATCCCCGTTGTCCTCAGAGCCCATTGTGACATCCTGGGAACCCCCTTTGTGCCCAGGGCCCATTGTGACATTTCAGGACCCCACTTTGTCCCCAGGGCCCATTGTGACATCCTGGAGACGCCCTTTGTCCCCAGAGCCCGTTGTGACATCTAAGGACCCCCCAATTGTGCCCAGGGCTCATTGTGACATCCCAGGACCCCCCATTGTCCCCAGGGCCCATTGTGATGTCCTAGGCCCCCCCTTTGTCCCCAGGGCCTATTTTGACATCCTGGGGACCCCCCTTTGTCCCTAGGGCCCGTTGTGACATCCTGGGGACCTCGTTTGTCACTAGGGTCCATTGTGGCACCATGGGGATGCCCTTTGTCCCCAGGACCCATTGTGACATCCTGGGCACCCCCTTTGTCCCCAGGGCCTATTGTGACAGGGTGGGGACTCCCTTTGTCCCTAGGGCCCATTGTGACATCCTGGGGACCTCGTTTGTCCCCAGGGTCCATTGTGGCACCATGGGGACCCCCTTTGTCCCCAGGGCCCATTGTGAAATCCTGGGGACCCCCTTTGTCCCCAGGACCCATTGTGACATCCTGGGCACACCCTTTGTCCCCAGGGCCTATTGTGACAGTGTGGGGACTCCCTTTGTCCCCAGGGTCCATTGTGAAATTCTGGGGACCCCCTTTGTCCCCAGGGCCCATTGTGACATCCTGGGGACCCCACTTTGTTCCCAGGACCCATTGTGATGTCCACAATGGCCCCGTTGTCCCAAGGGGTCATTGTGACATACTGGGGACCTC
Organism: Patagioenas fasciata; assembly: GCF_037038585.1. Taxonomy (NCBI): domain Eukaryota; kingdom Metazoa; phylum Chordata; class Aves; order Columbiformes; family Columbidae; genus Patagioenas; species Patagioenas fasciata. The sequence goes on along the minus strand of NW_027288767.1, from coordinate 1,580,230 downwards.
CTTTGTCCCCAGGGCCCATTGTGACGTCCCTGGACCCTCCATTTTTCCAAGAGCCCATTGTGACATCCTGGCGACCCCGCTTTTTCCTCAGGGCCCATTGTGGCACCATGGGGAGCCCCTCTGTCTCCAGGGCCCATTGTGACATTTAGGGGACTCATCTTTGTCCCCAGGGCCCACTGTGACATCCCAGGACCCCCCTTTGTCCCCAGGGCCCGTTGTGACATCCTGGGGACCTCGTTTGTCACTAGGGTCCATTGTGGCACCATGGGGATGCCCTTTGTCCCCAGGACCCATTGTGACATCCTGGGGACCCCCTTTGTCCCCAGGGCCCATTTTGGCACCACAGGGACGCCCTTTGTCACTGGGGCCCATTGTGACATCCCAGGACACCCCTTGTCTCCAGGGCCCTTTGTGACATTCAGGGGACCCCTCTTTGTCCCCAGGGCCCGTTGTTGCATCCTGGGGTCCCCCCTTGTCCCCAGGGCCCATTTTGACATTCAGGAGAGCCCTCTTTGTCCCCAGGGCCTGTTGTGACATCCTGGGGACCCCCTTTGTCACTGGGGCCCATTGTGACATCCCAGGACCCCCCTTTGTCTGCAGGCCCCAATGTGACATTCAGGGGACCCCACTTTGTCCCCAGGGCCCACTGTGACGTCCTAGGACCTCCCTTTGTCCCCAGGGCCCATTGTGACACCGTGGGGACCCCCTGTTTTCCCCAGGGCCCATTGTGACATCTGGTGGACCCCCTTGTCCCCAGGGCCCATCGTGGAACCGTGGGGACCCTCCTTGTCACTAGGGCCCATTGTGACACCATGGGGACCACCCCTTTCTCCCCAGTGCCCATTGTGACATCCTGGGGACCCCACTTGTCCCCAGAGCCCATTATCACATCCTTGGGACCCCTGTGTCCCCAGGGCCCATTGTGACGTCCCAGGACCCCCCATTGTCCCCAGGGTGCATTGTGACACCGTGGGGACCCCCTTTGTCCCCAGAGCCCATTGTGACATCCTGGGGAGCCCCCTTTGTCCTCAGGGCCCATTGTGACATTTCTGGACCCCCCACTGTCTCCAGGGCCCATTGTGAACATCCTGGGGACCCCTCTTTGTCCCCAGGGCCCATTGTGACATCCTGGGCTGCCCCGTATGTCACCAGGGCCCATTTTGACACCGTGGGGACCCCCTGTTGTCCTCACGGCCCATTGTGACATCCCAGGACCCCCAATTGTCCCCAGGGCCCATTGTGACACCATGGGGAACCCTCTTGTCACTGGGGACGCATTGTGACACAATGGGGACCCCACCTTTGTCTCAAGTGCCCATTGTGACATCCTGGGGACCCCCTTTATCCCCAGGACCCATTGTGACGTCCCAGGACCCCATTTGTCCCCAGGGCCCATTGTGACATCCCAGGGCCCCACTTTGTCCCCAGGGCCCATTGTTACAGGGTGGGACCCCCCTTGTCCCCAGGGCCCATTGTGACATCCTGGTGACTCCCTTTGTCCCCAGGGCCCATTGTGGCACCATGGGGACCCTCTTTGTCACTGGGGCCCATTGTGACATCCCAGGACCCCACTTTGTCTTAGAAGGTCACTAATCGGACTACTGGTACATCCTGACTCTGCTTTCTCAATAAACATTGAAGAACACCTGGGGTTTGTTTGCTCCAAGGGAAAACTTCCCTGCCACGGTTCCTGGTTCCCGGTCCTGTTTCCCGGTCCGGTTTGGCTTCGCTATCAGAACAGCTGCTGCCTCCACAGCCGCGCTCGAAGTCCCCGTTGTGACACCGGGATGGCGGGAGAAGGGGGGTGGCGGGGGCGGCAGCGGCGGCGATTGGAGGGGGGCAGTCGGGGCTGGGCGGACAAGCGGCGGCTGCTGCGGCTCCTCAGGCAGCGACAGCAGCAGCGATCGGGGGGACGTGGGGGGCGGACAAGCGGCGGCTGCTGCGGCTCCTCAGGCAGCGACAGCAGCAGCGATCGGGGGGACGTGGGGGGCGGACAAGCGGCGGCTGCTGCGGCTCCTCAGGCAGCGACAGCAGCAGCGATCGGGGGGACGTGGGGGGGCGGAGAAGCGGCGGCTCCTGCGGCTCCTCAGGCAGCGACAGCAGCAGCGATCGGGGGGACGTGGGGGGCGGACAAGCGGCGGCTCCTCCGGCCGCGGCCAGGACGTGGCTTCGCCGGCACCGGGGCCCGAGACCGCGCGCTGTGGGGCTGCGGGGCGGCTGTGGGGCCGGGGGGCTCCGGGGGTCCCGCAGAGGCCGCTGTGGGGCGGGATGGGGCGGCTGTGGGGCCGGGGGGCTCCGGGGGTCCCGCAGCGGCTGCTGTGGGGCGGGATGGGGCGGCTGTGGAATTACCTGTGGGGCACTCATGGGGCTGCTGTAGGGGTCTTAAGAGGCATGTCTGGAGCACTTATGGGGCGACTATGGGGCAGGTGCTGGGCTGCTACAGCGGGACCTGTGGGGCACCCAGGTATGTGCACCCAGCACCGCGTGCACGCACACGCAGCTACACACTGATGTGTAAGCAAACACGTGGCCACACACACGCACACTTCCACAAGCGTGCCCAGTCCCATCTATTGACAGAAAGACGTACGTGAAATGTACTGACATGCTTGAGGGTAAACACGTGCGTGGATGTTTGGCACACTGCACACACGCACACGTCTGAACGATAATGCTCCAGCTTTAGCATAAATGGAGCTGACATCAAGGCACTCACATGTGGACAGACCAACGTTTATAGGCACTAAGGCTTTCGCGCACAGGTTCGTCCAAGAACAGGCACACACCTGCAGGCACCTCCGAATGGGTGTTCTGTGCATTCTCTTAAGGGACGCTAGATGGCAGCAAAGACCATGAAATTATTAACCTCAGTCTAACCCTAGGTTTATGACATTTTTTCTTACTATAGATGCGTTTGATGCTAAAAATTCCCCCAAATTGTAATGAATATGCGATAATTGTGTGAATACAAGCATCGCAAGAGCATCCAGTTTTTGGAGCACTTATGGAACATGATAAAGCCAGGCAGAGCCTGACAAAGCGCGACAGAGCCCAACAGGGCTTGACAGAGCCTGATAGAACTCAACAGGGGCCGACAAATCCCGACAGCGCCTGACAGCGAACAGTGGAGTCTGGCAGGGCCTGACAGAGGCTGTCACAGCACGACAGAGCCAGAGGAGCCTGACAGAGCCCAGCAAACCCGACAGGAATAGACAAGGCCTGGGTGCACAGACCTGGGTGCGTGTGGAAAGGTTTCTGCCTGTTTTCCAGTGAGGAATGGTGTGTGTGCACGTGGACAAACAGAAGGCGAAGCAGCTCGGTTCCAACACTGAAGAAGGCTGCACAGTCACGTAGACACGGGGGCTGCTCCGCTCCTGCTCTCTTGCTCTCTTGCAGGACACAGAGGCCTCAGAGCCCTGTTCAGTTCAGTTCAGTTCCATACAATGTTCACTGACTGCAAGAAAATCCCTCAAATCCCCCACAATGTGGGGCTCAAAAGGGAGTCCCCCTGAAAAGAGGGGGTCACAGTCCAAAAATGCCTGAAAATTCCTGGGGGAGGATAAAACTTATTAAACCCTGTAAATATGAGCGTGAGAATTTCAAACAGAGAGAAGTCTGTCGTTTGTATTTATATATTGCAGAATGGTATTCATGTAGATATAAAATGATTTTAAAATAAAACCCCTTTTCTACTCTGTTATATAAAGGATTTTAGAATGTAAAAAATTTCTGTTGATGGTTTTAAGAATACAAACATCTTCTCTATTTGTAGATTAAAAAGTGAAGGACTTGAAAAAGAAAAAAATATCTAGATAGGAACTTAAAATAGAAAAAAGTGTGAGTAGGCAGAGCTATGTATAATTACTAAGTGTTACATAGTCTAAATAGGTAATAAATATCATCTATATATATCCACTCACACCCGTATACATACCTTTAATTTATTAATAAATGTAAATCGATATCCCAGTCTAAATATATATAATTGTAAATATGTCAAAATCTGTAAATTTGAAAAGATACCTGAGTGTTAAAATGGAAGTTTAAATGTATTTAAGTGTAAATAGACACCGGATCAGAGCGCAGCGCGGGACAAACGGGGACGGGTGATGATAGGCGGAGAGAATGGAAATTGACGTGCTTAGCTGGCCAATCAGATTGCGGAGAGGGAAGAGAAGGGGCGGGCCGCGGGGGAAGGGTTGTCTCGAGGGCTTCCCAATGCGCATGCGCAGAAATGGGCGCTGCGAGGTGCACGGGGCGCTCTCGGCGGCCACGTGCGCGCACCGTTGGAGCCCGGAGCGGACTCGCTGCGCCGCTGTTTCTGCGAGGCCCCGGGGAGTGCCCGGCCCGGCCCCGCCCGGCCCGCTCCGCTCCGTCTCAGAGCCGCCTGGAGAGCCGGGTCGGGCAGCCCCTTCTCGGCTCCACCTCTTCCCGAGCTAAGCCACGCCCCCTTGGGGCCGTGCCATGTTGACCGCACCCTCTCCCTACCCCAAGAGGCTCCTCCCATGGGGGCGTGCCCCAGAGAATGCCCGCCCCCAGACCACCTCCCATGGGGCGTGACACAGAGGCTCCGCCCCCCCGAGGGGCTCCCCGTGGGCGTGCCCTCTCAGTACCCGCCCCTCGGCACTGACCCCACCCCATGTAGGCGGGGCCACACCCAGCTGCCCCCTCCCATCTGTGACCCATAACCAACCCCATAGCAGCCCTATGGCTGCCCCACAGGTCCCGCTGTAGCAGCCCAGCACCTGCCCCATAGTCGCCCCATAAGTGCTCCAGACATGCCTCTTAAGAGCCCCTACAGCAGCCCCATGAGTGCCCCACAGGTAATTCCACAGCCGCCCCATCCCGCCCCACAGCGGCCGCTGCGGGACCCCCGGAGACCCCCGGCCCCACACCCGCCCCGCAGCCCCACAGCGCGCGGTCTCGGGCCCCGGTGCCGGCGAAGCCACGTCCTGGCCGCGGCCGGAGGAGCCGCCGCTTGTCCGCCCCCCACGTCCCCCCGATCGCTGCTGCTGTCGCTGCCTGAGGAGCCGCAGGAGCCGCCGCTTGTCCGCCCCCCACGTCCCCCCGATCGCTGCTGCTGTCGCTGCCTGAGGAGCCGCAGGAGCCGCCGCTTGTCCGCCCCCCACGTCCCCCCGATCGCTGCTGCTGTCGCTGCCTGAGGAGCCGCAGCAGCCGCCGCTTGTCCGCCCCCCACGTCCCCCCGATCGCTGCTGCTGTCGCTGCCTGAGGAGCCGCAGCAGCCGCCGCTTGTCCGCCCCCCACGTCCCCCCGATCGCTGCTGCTGTCGCTGCCTGAGGAGCCGCAGCAGCCGCCGCTTGTCCGCCCCCCAAGTCCCCCCGATCGCTGCTGCTGTCGCTGCCTGAGGAGCCGCAGCAGCCGCCGCTTGTCCGCCCCCCACGTCCCCCCGATCGCTGCTGCTGTCGCTGCCTGAGGAGCCGCAGCAGCCGCCGCTTGTCCGCCCCCCACGTCCCCCCGATCGCTGCTGCTGTCGCTGCCTGAGGAGCCGCAGCAGCCGCCGCTTGTCCGCCCCCCCACGTCCCCCCGATCGCTGCTGCTGTCGCTGCCTGAGGAGCCGCAGCAGCCGCCGCTTGTCCGCCCCCCACGTCCCCCCGATCGCTGCTGCTGTCGCTGCCTGAGGAGCCGCAGCAGCCGCCGCTTGTCCGCCCCCCACGTCCCCCCGATCGCTGCTGCTGTCGCTGCCTGAGGAGCCGCAGCAGCCGCCGCTTGTCCGCCCCCCACGTCCCCCCGATCGCTGCTGCTGTCGCTGCCTGAGGAGCCGCAGCAGCCGCCGCTTGTCCGCCCCCCACGTCCCCCCGATCGCTGCTGCTGTCGCTGCCTGAGGAGCCGCAGCAGCCGCCGCTTGTCCGCCCCCCACGTCCCCCCGATCGCTGCTGCTGTCGCTGCCTGAGGAGCCGCAGCAGCCGCCGCTTGTCCGCCCAGCCCCGACTGCCCCCCCCCAATCGCCGCCGCTGCCGCCCCCGCCACCCCCCTTCTCCCGCCATCCCGGTGTCACAACGGGGACTTTGAGCGCGGCTGTGGAGGCAGCAGCTGTTCTGATAGCGAAGCCAAACCGGACCGGGAAACAGGACCGGGAACCAGGAACCGTGGCAGGGAAGTTTTCCCTTGGAGCAAACAAACCCCAGGTGTTCTTCAATGTTTATTGAGAAAGCAGAGTCAGGATGTACCAGTAGTCCGATCAGTGACCTTCTAAGACAAAGTGGGGTCCTGGGATGTCACAATGGGCCCCAGTGACAAAGAGGGTCCCCATGGTGCCACAATGGGCCCTGGGGACAAAGGGAGTCACCAGGATGTCACAATGGGCCCTGGGGACAAGGGGGGTCCCACCCTGTAACAATGGGCCCTGGGGACAAAGTGGGGCCCTGGGATGTCACAATGGGCCCTGGGGACAAACGGGGTGCCCAGGATGTCATAATGGGCCCAGGGGACACAGAGGAGTCCCCAGGATGTCACAATGGGCCCTGGGGGAAAGGGGGGACCCCAGGATGTCACAATGGGCTCTGGGGACTATGGAGGGTCCTGGGACGTCACAATGGGTCCTGGGGATAAAGGGGGTCCCCAGGATGTCACAATGGGCACCTGAGACAAAGGGGGGGTCCCCATTGTGTCACAATGCGTCCCCAGTGACAAGGGGGTTCCCCATGGTGTCACAATGGGCCCTGGGGAAAAAGGGGGGTCCTGGGATGTCACAATGGACCCTGGGGACAAAGGGGACTCCCCAGGATGTCACAATGGGCCCTGAGGACAAGGGGGGGTCCTGGGATGTCACAATGGGCCCTGGGGACAAAGGGGGTTCCCCATGGTGTCACAATGGGCCCTGGGGACAAAGGGGACTCCCCAGGATGTCACAATAGGCCCTGGGGACAAATGGGGGTCCCCTGAATGTCACAATGCACCCTGAGGACAATGGGGGTTCCTGGGACGTCACAATGGGCCCTGGGGACACAGGGGTCCCCAGGATGTGATAATGGGTTCTGGGGACAAAGGGGGCTCCCCAGGATGTCACAATGGGCTCTGGGGACACAGGGGTCCCAAGGATGTGATAATGGGCTCTGGGGATAAGTGGGGTCCCCAGGATGTCACAATGGGCACTGGGGAGAAAGGGGTGGTCCCCATGGTGTCACAATGGGCCCTAGTGACAAGGAGGGTCCGCACGGTTCCACAATGGGCCCTGGGGACAAGGGGGTCCACCAGATGTCACAATGGGTCCTGGGGAAAACAGGGGGTCCCCACGGTGTCACAATGGGCCCTGGGGACAAAGGGAGGTCCTAGGACGTCACAGTGGGCCCTGGGGACAAAGTGGGGTCCCCTGAATGTCACAATGGGACCTGCAGACAAAGGGGGGTCCTGGGATGTAACAATGGGCCCCAGTGACAAAGGGGGTCCCCAGGATGTCACAACAGGCCCTGGGGACAAAGAGGGCTCTCCTGAATGTCAAAATGGGCCCTGGGGACAAGGGGGGACCTGAGGATGCAACAACGGGCCCTGGGGACAAAGAGGGGTCCTGGGATGTCACAATGGACCCTGGGGACAAATAGCAGTTCCCTGAATATCACAATGGGCCCTGGAGACAAGGGGTGTCCTGGGATGTCACAATGGGCCCCAGTGACAAAGGGCGTCCCTATGGTGCCAAAATGGGCCCTGGGGACAAAGGGGGTCCCCAGGAAGTCACAATGGGCCCTGGGGAAAAAGGGGGGTCCTGGGATGTCACAATGGGACCTGGGACAACGGGGGGTCCCCAGGATGTCACAATGAGCCCTGGGGACAAGCAGGGTACCCACGGTGTCACAATGGGCCCTGGGGACAAAGGGGGGTCCCGAGGATGTCACAATGGGCCCTGGGGACAATTGGGCGATCCTGGGATGTCACAATGGGCCCTGGGGACAAAGAGGAGTCCCCTAAATGTCACAATGGGCCCTGGAGACAGAGGGGCTCCCCATGGTGCCACAATGGGCCCTGAGGAAAAAGCAGGGTCGCCAGGATGTCACAATGGGCTCTTGGAAAAATGGAGGGTCCTGGGACGTCACAATGGGCCCTGGGGACAAAGGAGGTCCCCAGGATGTCACAATGACCCCTTGGGACAACGGGGCCATTGTGGACATCACAATGGGTCCTGGGAACAAAGTGGGGTCCCCAGGATGGCACAATGGGCCCTGGAGACAAAGGGGTTCCCCACCCTATCACAATGGGCCTTGGGGACAAAGGGGGGTCCCCAGGATGTCACAATAAGCCCTGGAAACAATTGGGGGGTCCTGAGATGTCACAATGGGCCCTGGGGACAAAGGGGGTCCCCAGAATTTCACAATGGACCCTGGGGACAAAGGGAGTCCCCACACTGTCACAATAGGCCCTGGGGACAAAGGGGGTGCCCAGGATGTCACAATGGGTCCTGGGGACAAAGGGGGTCCTGTGATGTCACAATGGGCCCTTGGGACAAAGGCTGTCCCCTGAATGTCACAATGGGCCCTGGGGACAAAGGGGGTCCCCAGGATGTCACAATGGGTCTGGGAACAATGGGGGGTCCGGGGACGTCACAATGGGCCCTGGGGACAAGGAGGGGTCCTGGGACGTCACAATGGGCCCTGGTGACAAAGGGGGTCCCCCGGAAGTCACAATGGGCCCTGGGGACAAAGTGAGGTCCTGGGAAGTCACAATGGGCCCCAGTGACAAAGGGGGTCCCAATGGTGCCACAATGGGTCCTGGGGAAAAAGGGCGTCCCCAGGATGTCACAATGGGCTCTGGGGACAAGGGGGGGTCCTGGGACATCACAGTGGGCCCTGGGGAACAAGGGGGTCCCCAGGATGTCACAATGGGCTCTGGGGACAAGGGGGGGTCCTGGGACATCACAGTGGGCCCTGGGGAACAAGGGGGTCCCCAGGATGTCACAATGGGCTCTGGTGACAAGGGGGGTCCCCACGGTGTCACAATGGGCCTTGGGTACAAAGTGGGGTCCTGGGATGTCACATTGGACCACAGTGACAAAAGGGGTCCCCATGGTGTCACAATGGGCCCTGGGGACAAAGGAGGTCCCCACGGTGCCACAACGGGCCAGAGGGACAAGGCGGTCCCCATGATGTCACAATGGGCCCTGGGGACAATGGGAGGTCCTGGGATGTCACAATGAGCCCTGGGGACAAACGGGGGTCCCTATGGTGTCACAATGGGTCCCCAGTGACAAGTGGGGTCCTGATATGTCACAATGGGTCCTTGGGACAATGGGGGGTCCTGGGATGTCACAATGAGCCCTGGGGACAAACGGGGGTCCCCATGGTGTCACAATGGGTCACCAGTGACAAGGGGGGGTCCCCAGGATGTCACAGTGGGCCCTGGGGACAATGGGGGTCCCCATGGTGTATACAATGGGTCCCCAGTGACAAGGGGGGTCCCCAGGATGTCACAATGGGTTCTGGGGACAATGAGGGGTCCGGGGATGTCACAATGGGCCCTGGTGACAAAGGGGGGTCCTGGGATGTCACAATGGGCCCTGGGGACAAAGGGGTCCCCAGGATGTCACAATGGGCACTGGGGAGAAAGGGGTGGTCCCCATGGTGTCACAATGGGTCCCCAGTGACAAGGGGAGTCCCCAGGATGTCACAATGGGCCCTGGGGATAAAAGGGGTACCCAGGATGCCACAATGGGCCCTGGGGACAACTGGGCGGTCCCCAGGATGTCACAATGGGCCCTGGAAACAATTGGGGTGTCCTGAGATGTCACAATGGGCCCTGGGGACAAACGGGGATCCTGGGACATCACAATGGCCCCTGAGGACAAAGGGAGTCCCCACCCTGTCACAATGGGCCCTGGGGATGACGGGGGGTCCTGGGACGTCACAATGGGCCCTGGGGACAATGGGGGGTCTTGGGATGTCACAATGAGCCCTGGGCACAACTGGGAGGTCCCTAAATGTCACAATGGGCCCTGGGGACAAAGGGGGTCCCCACGGTGTCACAATGGGCCCAGGGGACAGAGGGGAGTCCCCAGGATGTCACAACGGGCTCTGGGGACCAGGGGCGTCCCGAGGATGTCACAATGGCCCTGGTGACAAAGGGGGGTCCTGGGAGGTCACAATGTGCCCTGGGCACAAAGGGGGTTTCCAGGATGTCACAATGGGCTCTGGGGACAACAGGGGTCCCAACGGTGTCACAATGGGCCCTTGGGACAAAGGCTGTCCCCTGAATGTCACAATGGGCCCTGGGGACAATGGGGGGCCCCAGGATGTCACAATGGACCCTGGGGACAATGGGGGGTCCGGGGACGTCACAATGGGCCCTGGGGCAAAGAGGGTCCCCAGGATGTCACAATGGGCCTTCAGTATAAAGTGGGGTCCTGGGATGTCACAATGGGCCCTGGGGACAAAGGGGGTTCCTGGGACGTCACAATGGGCCCTGCGGATCAAGGATGGTGCCCTGGATATCACAATGGGCTCTGGGGACAATGGGGGGTCCTGGAATGTCACAATGGGCCCTAGGGACAAAGGGGGGTCCCTTGGATGTCACAATGGGGCTGGGGACAAAGGGGGTCCTGGGATGTCACAATGCGCCCTGGGGACAAAGGGGGTCCCCAGGTTGTCACAATGGGCCCTGGGGACAAAAGGACCCCACGGTGTTCACAATGGCCCTGGGGACAAAGGGGGTCCTCAGGATGTCACAATGGGTCCTGGGGACAAGGGGGATACCCACGGTTTCAAAATGGGCCCTGGGGACAAAGAGGGGTCCCCAGGATTTTACAATGGACCCTGGGGACAAAGGGGGGTCCTGGGACGTCACAATGGGCCCTGGGGACAAAGGGTTCCCCAGGATGTCACAATGGGCTCTGGGGACAAAGGAGGTCCCCAGGATGACACAATGGGCCCTGGGGATGACGGGGGGTCCTGGGACGTCACAATGGGCCCTGGGGACAATGGGACGTCCTGATATGTTACAATGAACCCTGGGCACAATTGGGGGGTCCTTAGATGCCACAATGGGCCCTGTGGACAAAGGGGGTCCCCACGGTGTCACAATGGGCTCTGGGGACAAAGGGGAGTCCCCAGTATGTCACAATGGGCCCTGGAGACAAGGGGGGGTCCTGGGATGTCACAATGGGCCCTGGGGACAACGGGGGTCCCGACGGTGTCACAATGGGCCCTAGGGACCAAGGCTGTCCCCTGAATGTCACAATGGGCCCTGTGGACAATGGGGGTCCCCAGGATGTCACAATGGGCTCTGGGGACAATGGGGGATCCGGGGACGTCAAAATGGGCCCTTGGGACAAAGGGGGTCCTGGGACTTCACTATGGGCCCTGGGGACAAGGGGGTCCCCAGGATGTCACAATGGGCCCTTAGGACAAGGGGGGTCCCCAAGGTGTCACAATGGGCCCTGGGGACAATGGGGAGTCCTGGGACATCACAACAGGCCTGGGGACAAGGGGGATCTCCACCCTGTCACAATGGGCCCTGGGGACAAAGGGGGGTCCTGGGATGTCACAATGGGCCCTGGGGACAAAGGGGGTCCCCATGGTGCCACAATGGGCCCTGGGGACAAAAGGGGTGCCCAGGATGTCACAATGGGCCCTGGGGACCAGGGTGGGTCCTGCGATGTCACAATGGGTCCTCAGTGAGAAGGGGGTCCCCCATGGTGTCACAATGGGCCCTGGGGACAAGGGGGTCCCCAGGATGTCACAATGGGCCCTTAGGACAAGGGGGGTCCCCAAGGTGTCACAATGGGCCCTGGGGACAATGGGGAGTCCTGGGACATCACAACAGGCCTGGGGACAAGGGGGATCTCCACCCTGTCACAATGGGCCCTGGGGACAAAGGGGGGTCCTGGGATGTCACAATGGGCCCTGGGGACAAAGGGGGTCCCCATGGTGCCACAATGGGCCCTGGGGACAAAAGGGGTGCCCAGGATGTCACAATGGGCCCTGGGGACCAGGGTGGGTCCTGCGATGTCACAATGGTTCCTCAGTGAGAAGGGGGTCCCCATGGTGCCACAATGGGCCCTGGGGACAAAAGGGGTGCCCAGGATGTCACAATGGGCCCTGGGGACCAGGGTGGGTCCTGCGATGTCACAATGGGTCCTCAGTGAGAAGGGGGTCCCCCATGGTGTCACAATGGGCCCTGGGGACAAGGGGGATCCCCAGGGTGTCACAATGGACCCTGGGGAGAAGGGGTTAGGTGTTTGTGTTAGGGGGTTGGAGGATTAGGTGGTGCAGGATTTGGGGGTGCAAGGATTTTGCGGGGCCTGATTTGTGGCTGCAGAGTCTGGGGTTGCAGGTTCCAGGGGTGCAGGATTTGGGGGTTCAGGGTTTAGGGCAGTAGGATATTTGGGTGCAGGAGTTTGGGTTGCCGGGTTTGGGGGCCAGGATTTGGGGTTGCAGGATTTAGGGGTGCAGTGGTTTGGAGTGAAGTGTTTTGGGGTGCAGGGTTTGGGGAAGGAGGATATGGGGGTGCAGGGTATAGGAGAGCAGGATCTTGGGGTGCAGGGGTTTGGGGTGGAGGGCTTGGTAGGGCAGGATTTGGGGGTGGAAATTTTATTGGGTAGGGCTGGGGGTGCAGGATTTGGGGGTGAAGGGGTTGTGGGGTGCAGGGTTGTGGGGTGCACGGTTTGGGAGATCGGGACGTGGGGCTGGAGGATTTGGGGGTGCAGGGTTTGGAGCAGCAGGATCTGAGGGTGCAGAGTTGGGGGGTGCAAGATTGGGGGTAGCAGGGTTTTGGGGAGCAGGGTTTAGGGGTCAGGCTTTAGGGGGACAGGGTTTGGGGGGCAGGGCTGGGAGGGATGATTTTGGGGTGCAGGGTTTAGGTCAGCAGGATCTTGGGGTGAAGGGGTTTGGTGTGAAGGGTTGGGTAGGACAAGATTTGGGGTGCAGGTTTTTAGGGTGCAACTTGTGGGGGTCAGGATTTGGGGTACAGGGTTTGGGGGTGCAGGGTCAGGATTTGGGGTACAGGGTTTGGGGGTGCAGGGTTTAGTGGTGCAGGGTTTGGGGGTGCAGGTCTTGGGGAGGCAGAATTAGGGTGCAAGACTTGAGGGTGCAGGGTTTGGGGGTTTGGGACATGGGGCTGGAGGATTTGGGGGTGCAGGATTTGGGGTGCAATGTGTTGGGGTGCAAGATCTGGGGGTGTACGAGCTTTGTGTGTGGGATTTGAAGGACAATGATTTGGGGGTGCAGGGATTGGGGGTGTAGGGTTTTGGGGTTGCTGCGTTTGGAGATTCGGGATGTGGAGGTCAAGGATTTAGGGGTACAAGGGCTGGTTGCAGGATTTGGGGTACAGGGTTTGGTTGCAGGATTTGGGGTGCAGGGTTTTAAGTGCAGGGCTAAAGGGGGCAGGATTTGGAGGTGCAAGATTTGGTGGTCTGGGGTACTGGGGGGCAGGGTTTTGGGGTGCGGGATTTGGGGGTGCAGGTTCCATGTCTTTAGGAACTGGGCGGGGAGGGTTTCTTGGTGTGGACCTTTGAGTGCAAGTTTGAGGGGCCTTGATTTTGGGGTGCATGGTTTGGGGGGCAGGATTCCGGGTGTAAGGTTTTGAGGTGCAGGACTTGGGGGCGCAGGTTTCACACGTTAAGGAACTGGGGCTGCAGAGGTTGGGGGTGCAGCGTTGTGGGCTGCAGGGTTGAAGGGTGCAGGATTTAGGGGTACAGGTTTTGGGGGTGCAGGAGCTGGGGGTGCAGGCTGTAGGGATCAGAATATGGGGGTGCAGGGTTCTGGGGTGCAGGATCTGGGTGAGCAGGCTGTTGGGGTACAGAACCTTGTAGTTCAGCATTTAGAGGCAGGATTTGGGGTGCAGGGATTTGGGGGTGCAGGGCTTTGGGGTGCAAATTATGGGGTAGAAGGTTTTGGGGTGCAGGGCTTTGGGGGTGCAGGGTTTAGCGCCAGAATTGGGGGTGCAGGGTTTGGGATTGCAGGGTGTTGGGGGAAGGATCTGGGGGTACAAGATTGGGGGTAGCAGGGTTTTGGGGAGCAGGGTTTCGGAGTCAGGCTTTAGGGGGACAGGGTTTGGGGGGCAGGGCTGGGAGGGATGATTTGGGGGTGCAGGGTTTAGGGCAGCAGGATCTTGGGGTGAAGGGGTTTGGGGTGAAGGGTGGGTAGGACAGGATTTGGGGTGCACGATTTTAGGGTGCAACTTGTGGGGGCAGGGTTTGGGGTCCAGGAGGTTGGGGGTGCAGGGTTTGGGGGTGTAGGATTTAGTGAAGCAGGGACTGGGGGTGAAGGTCTTGTGGAGGCAGAATTGGGGGTGCAGGTCTTGGGGAGGCAGAATTGGGGGTGCAGATTTTGGCTGTTCAGGACCTGGGGGTGCAGGATTTGGGGATGTAGGTTTTGGGGGGTAGATTTTGGGGTGCTGGGTTCGGCACATGGGTCTGGAGGATTTGGGGGTGCAGGGTTAAGGGGTTTAGGATTTTGGGGTGCACAGTTTAGGGTGCACGTTCTGGGCATGTATGATTTGAGAGTGCAGGGCTTTGGGGTACAGGATTTGGGGTGCAGGCTTTTGAGGTCAGGATCTGGGGGTGCAGGGTGTTGGGGAGAAGGATTTGGGGGTGCAGCATTTTGAAGTGCAGGGTTTGGAGGAGGGAGGTTTTGGGGGTGAAAGATTTGGTGGTTCAGGTTTTGGGGGTACAGTGTTAAGAGGGTGGAGGATTAGGGGTGCAGGATTTGGGGGTTCAGGATTTGGGGCTGCAGAGTATGGGAGGGAAGGATCTGGGACTTCACGATTTGGGGGTGCAGGGTTTAGAAGTCAGGTCTAAGAGTGCAGCGTTTGGGGTGCAGAGTGTGGGGTGCACAGGACTGGGGCACAGGATTTGGGGGTGTGGGGTGTCAGGGTTCAGGATTTGGAGGTGTGGAGTTTTGGGGTGCAGGGGATGGGGGTGAAGGATCTGAGGCTGCAGGGCGGTGGGGGAAGGATTTGGGGGTGAGAGATTTGGGGTGCAGGATTTGGGGGTGCAGAGTTTTGGGAGGCAAGGATCCGGGTCTGCAGGATTTGGGGGTTCAGTGTTTAGGGCAGCACAATCTTGGGGTGCAGGGGTTTGCAGTGAAAGGTTTGGTAGGGCAGGATTTGGGGTGCAGGATTCTGGGGTGCTGGTTTGGGGTACAGGATTTGGTGTTGCAGGGATGGGGTTGAAGGGCTTGGGTTTCCAGGCCTTTGAGGTGCAAGGTTTGGGAGGGAATTCTTTGGGGTGCAGGGTTTGCGGTTCCAGGAGGTGGGGGAAGGACCTTGGGGTGTAGGGTTTGGGGGGGCAGGGTTTTGGGGGAAGGATTTGGGGGTGCAGGGTTTTGAAGTGCAGCGTTTCCGGGGGGCATGATTTTGGGGGTGCACATGTGGGGGTCCAGGTTCGGGGCGTGCAGAGTTTGTGAACAGAGGATTTTGGGGTGCTGGGTTTGGGGCTGCCTAATTTGGGGGTGCAGTGTTTGGGTGTTCAGGACCGGGGGTGCTGCGTTTGGGAATGCAGGCTTTGGGGGTGCAGGGCTCAGGATTTGGGAGGGCAGCATTAGGGGGTGTAAGATTTCAGGATTTAGGGGTGCAAAGTTTGGTAGGGATGAATTTAGGGGTGCAGGATTTGGGGGGCAGGGTTTGGTGCTGCAGGATTTAGGGGTGCAGGGTTTGAGGGTGCAAGGTTTGGGTGTTCAAGATTTAGGGGAGCAGGATCTTGGGGTGCAGGGTTTGGGGCTGCAGGGGTTTTGGGTGAGGGATTTAGGGTTCAGGCTTAGGGGTGCAGGGTTTGGGGGTGCAGGGTGTTGGGGAAGGATTTGGGGGTACAGGGTTTGGAGGTGCAGTGTTTCAGGGATCGGGGTTTGGGGGGAGAATTTGGGGTGCAGGGTTTGGGATGGCAGGATTAGGGGGAGCAAGACTGTGGGGTGCAGGGGTTTGGGGTGAAGGGTTTGGTAGGGCACGATTTGGGGTGCAGGCTTTAGGAAGGAAGGAAGGAAAGAAGGATCTGGAGGTGCAGGATTTGGGGGTGCAGGGTTTAGGGGTGCAGGATTTAAGGGTGCGGGGGTTTGGGTGAAGGGCTTGGTAGGGCAGGAATTTGGGGTGCAGGGTTTGGGGGTGCAGGGTGTTTGGGGAACGATCTGGGGGTACAGGGTTTGGGGTGCTGGGTTTGGGGGTTAAAGGATTTGCGGGGGCAGGGTTCAGGTGTTCAGGACCTGGGCGTGCAGGCTTTGCGGGTTCAAGGTTCCAGGTGCATTGTTTGGGGGGAGAGGATTTGGGGGTGCAGAGTTTTGGGGTGCAGGGCTTGTGAGAGAGGAATCGGGGGTGCAGGATTTGGGGGTTCAGGGTTTAGGGTAGCAGGATCTTGGGGTGCAGGATATGGGGGTGCAGTGTTTGTGGGTAAAGGGTTTGGGGTTCAGGATCTGGAGGTGCATGATTTGGGGGCTCAGGGTTTGGGGATGAAGGGTCTTGGGGTGCTGGGCTTTGGGGTGCAGTGTTGGGGGCCAGGTTTTGGGGTGCAGGGTTTAGGAGGGCAGGATTTGCGTGTTCAGGAACTGGGGGTGCAGGATTTTGCGTTGAAGGGCTCTGGGGTGCCGGGGTTGGCCTGCAGGGATTGGGGTGCAGTATTTTGGGGTGCAGGGGTTTGGGGTTCAGGACCTGTGGCTGCAGGGTCTTAGGGAACAGGATTTCAGGGGTGCAGGGGCTTTGGGAGAGGGATTTGGGCTTCAGGGTCTGAGGGGTGCAGGGTTTGGTGGGGAAGGGTTTGGGGGTGCCTGGTTTAGGGTTGCAGGATCTGCGGATCAAGGGTCTGGAGGTGCCAGGGTTTTGGGGGGCAGGATATAGGGGTGCAGGATTTGAGGGTGCAAGGTTGTGGAGTGCAGAGATTTGCAGGTGCAAGATCTGGGATTGTAGGGTTTTGGGGTGCAGGTTTTGGGGAGGAAGGATTTGGGGTGCAGGGTTTAAAGGTTCACGATCTGGAGGTGCAGCGTTTTGGGGTGCAGGGTTATCGGGCTACGGGTTTTGGGAGGGAAGGATCTGGGGGTGCAGGGTGCAGGGATCACAGCATGGGGGTGCAGGATTCTGGGGTGCAGGATCTGGGGAGCAGGATCTGGGGAGCAGGATATGGGGTGCAGAACCTTGTTGTTCAGGGTTTAGAGGCAGAATTTGGGGGTGCAGGGCTTTGGGGTGAGGAGTTGGGGGTGCAGGGTTCAGGTGTTCAGGACTTGGGTGTTGGAGGATTTGGGGGTGCAGGGTTGGGTAAGGAAGGATCTGAGGGCGCAGGGTTTGTGGGGCAGGATTTTGGGTGCAGGGTTTGGGGAGCAGGATCTGGGGGTGATGGAATTGGTTGACAAGGTTTCGCAGGCCGGCTTTGGGGGAGCAGAGTTCAGGGGTGCAAGGTTTTGGGGGACAGGTTTGGACATAAAAGATTCGGGGGCGAATGGTTTGGGGGAACAATTTTGGGGTGCAGGATTTGGGGGTGCAGGATTTGGTATTACAGGTTTTGGGGAAACATGGCTTGGGAGGAAGGATTTAGGGGAGCAGGGTTTCAAGATGCAGGATTTGGGGTGCAGTATTTGGGGTTGCAGGTTTGGGGGTGCAAGTTGTGGGGCGGCAGGATATTGGGTACAGGGTTCTGGGCTGCAGGGTTTGGGGGTGCAGGATTTCAACGTGCAGGGTTCTGGGGTGCAGTATCTGGGGGTCCAGGGTTTGGCAGTGCATTGGCTTTGGGGGTTGAAGGATTTGGGGGTGCAGGGTTTAGGGATGCAGGATTTGGGGGTGCAGGATTTGGAAGTGCAGAGTTAGGGGGCAGGATTTTCAGTGCAGGGCTTCAGGGCACAGAACTTGGTGGTGCAGGATCTGGGGGTGCAGGTTTTCGGTGGGGAATTTGGGGGTGCAGGGTGTTGAGGAAGGATCTGAGGGTGCAATATTTGGGCTTTAAGGGTTTAGGGGGGCAGGATCTGGCAGTGCAGAGTGTGGGGACAGGACCTGGGGGTGCAGCATTTGGGGTTACAGGTTTTGGGGGTGCAGGGTTGAGGGAATTGTTTGAGGTGCAGGGTTATGAGAGTGCAGGATTTCTGGGTGCAGAGTTTGGGGTGCTGGGTATGGGGCAGCAGGATCTGGGGGTGCAGGTTTTGGGGGTTCATTCCTTTGGGGGGAGGATCTGGGGGTGCAGGGTTTAAGGGTTCAGGATTTGGAGGTGTAGGGTTTTGGGGTACAGGGTTCTGGGTTGAGGTTTTGGGGTGAAAGATTTGGGGGTGCAGTGTTAAGGGGTGGAGGCTTAGAGGTGCAAGATTTGGGGGTGCAGGGTGTTCGTGTGTCTGATTTGGGGGTGCAGGGTCTGGGGGTGCAAGATCCTGGAATTCAGGATCTGGGGGTTCAGGATTTGGGGCTGCAGGGTATGGGAGGGAAGGATCTGGGGCTTCAGGATTTGGGGGTGCACTGTTTGGGGGTGCAGGGTTTAGAAGTCAGGTCTAAGAGTGCAGCGTTTGGGGTGCAGGGGCTTGGGGGGAAATTTAAGGTTGCAGAGTGTGGGGTGCACAGGACTGGGGCACAGGATTTGGGGGTGCAGGGTTTCAGGGTTCAGGATTTGGAGGTGTGGAGCTTTGGGGTGCAGGGGTTGGGAGTGCAGGGTGGTGGGGGTGAGAGATTTGGGTGCAGGATTTGGGGGTGCAGAGTTTTGGGAGGCAAGGATCTGGGGCTGCAGGATTTGGGGGTTCAGTGTTTGGGGCAGCACAATCTTGGGGTGCAGGGGTTTGCAGTGAAAGGTTTGGTAGGCAGGATTTGGGGTGCAGGATTCTGGGGTGCTGGGTTTGGGGTACAGGATTTGCTGTTGCAGGGATGGGGTTGAAGGGCTTGGGTTTCCAGGCCTTTGAGGTGCAGGATTTGGAGGTGCAAGGTTTGGGAGGGAATTCTTTGGGGTGCAGGGTTTGGGGGCAGGTTTAGGGGTGGAGGGTATAGGACGGAAAGATTTGGGAATGCAGGGTTTGGGGTGCAGGTTTCGGGGTTCAGGAAGGTAGGGAGGGCAGGATTAGGGGGTGCAAGGTTTCAGTTGTAGGGTTTAGGGGTGCAGAGTTTGGTAGGGCCGAATTTGGGGGTGCAGGATTTGGGGTGCAGGGTGTGGGGGAAGGATCTAGGGGTACAAGGTTTGGGGTAGCAGGGTTTTGGGGAGCAGGGTTTCGGGGTCAGGCTTTAGGGGACAGGGTTTGGGGGGCAGGGCTGGGAGGGATGATGTGGGGGTGCAGGGTTTAGGGCAGGAGGATCTTGGGGTGAAGGGGTTTGGGCTGAAGGGTTGGGTAGGACAGGATTTGGGGTGCAGGATTTTAGGGTGCAACTTGTGGGGGCAGGATTTGGGGTACAGGAGGTTGGGGGTGCAGGGTTTGGGGTGTAGGATTTGTGGAGCAGGGACTGGGGGTGAAGGTCTTGTGGAGGCAGAATTGGGGGTGCAGATTTTGGGTGTTCAGGACCTGGGCCTTCAGGATTTGGGGGTGCACTGTTTGGGGGTGCAGGGTTTAGAAGTCAGGTCTAAGAGTGCAGCGTTTGGGGTGCAGAGTGTGGGGTGCACAGGACTGGGGCACAGGATTTGGGGGTGCAGGGTTTCAGGGTTCAGGATTTGGAGGTGTGGAGTTTTGGGGTGCAGGGGATGGGGGTGAAGGATCTGAGGGTGTAGGGTGGTGGGGGAAGGATTTGGGGGTGAGAGATTTGGGGTGCAGGATTTGGGGGTGCAGAGTTTTGGGAGGCAAGGATCTGGGGCTGCAGGATTTGGGGGTTCAGTGTTTAGGGCAGCACAATCTTGGGGTGCAGGGGTTTGCAGTGAAAGGTTTGGCAGGCAGGATTTGGGGTGCAGGATTCTGGGGTGCTGGTTTGGGGTACAGGATTTGGTTTTGCAGGGATGGGGTTGAAGGGCTTGGGTTTCCAGGCCTTTGAGGTGCAGGATTTGGAGGTGCAAGGTTTGGGAGGGAATTCTTTGGGGTGCAGGGTTTGGGGGCAGGTTTAGGGGTGTAGGGTATAGGACGGAAAGATTTGGGAATGCAGGGTTTGGGGTGCAGGTTTCGGGGTTCAGGAAGGTAGGGAGGGCAGGATTAGGGGGTGCAAGGTTTCAGTTGTAGGGTTTAGGGGTGCAGAGTTTGGTAGGGCCGAATTTGGGGGTGCAGGATTTGGGGTGCAGGGTTTGGGAAGACAGGATCGGGGTGGAGGATTTGGGGGTGCAGGATTGAGGGGCAGGGTTTTGGTGCAGGGCTTGGGGTCAGGATCTGGGGTGCAGGTTTGGGAAGAGTATTTTGGGGTGCAGGATTTTGGGTGCCGTGTCTGCGGGGCAGGTTTGGGGTGATCACTGCTGATCCGCACACACTCGCTCTCTCTGGTATTCACCTCCACTCCTGCTCCTCCACCTCCCCACTGTTCTCTCCATCTCCTCTCTTCTCGTTGCCTACAGCCCCAAACCCTGCCCCCAAACCCTGCACCCCAAAGAATTCCCTCCCAAACCTTGCACCTCCAAATCCTGCACCTCAAAGGCCTGGAAACCCAAGCCCTTCAACCCCATCCCTGCAACACCAAATCCTGTACCCCAAACCAGCACCCCAGAATCCTGCACCCCAAATCCTGCCTACCAAACCTTTCACTGCAAACCCCTGCACCCCAAGATTGTGCTGCCCTAAACACTGAACCCCCAAATCCTGCAGCCCCAGATCCTTGCCTCCCAAAACTCTGCACCCCCAAATCCTGCACCCCAAATCTCTCACCCCCAAATCCTTCCCCCACCACCCTACACCCTCAGATCCTTCACCCCCATCCCCTGCACCCCAAAACTCCACACCTCCAAATCCTGAACCCTGAAACCCTGCACCCCCAAATCCTGTGCCCCAGTCCTGTGCACCCCACACTCTGCACCCCAAACGCTGCACTCTTAGACCTGACTTCTAAACCCTGCACCCCCAAACAGTGCACCCCCAAATCCTGAAGGCCCAGGTCCTGAACACCCAAAATCTGCACCCCCAATTCTGCCTCCACAAGACCTTCACCCCCAGTCCCTGCTCCACAAATCCTACACCCCAAACCCTGCACCCCCAACCTCCTGTACCCCAAATCCTGCCCCCACAAGTTGCACCCTAAAATCCTGCACCCCAAATCCTGTCCTACCCAACCCTTCAGCCCAAACCCCTTCACCCCAAGATCCTCCTGCCCTAAACCCTGCACCCCCACATCATCCCTCCCAGCCCTGCCCCCCAAACCCTGTCCCCTAAAGCCTGACCCCGAAACCCTGCTCCCCAAAACCCTGCTACCCCAAACCTTGTACCCCTAGATCCTTCCCCCACACCCTGCAATCCCAAACCCTGCACCCCCAATTCTGTCTCCCCAAACCCTTCACCCTCAAACCCCACACCACGGAACTTTGCACCCTGAAACCCCGTGCTCCACAAATTGCACCCTAAAAGCCCAAAGCCCCAAAACCTGTACCCCCAGATCCTTTCCTCCCAAACCCGGCACCCTGAAATCCCTCACCCCAAAGCCCTGCACCCCCAAATCCTGCCCTACCGAACCTTGCACTACAAACCCCTACACCCCAAAATCCTGCACGCTTAAACCCTGCAGCCCCACATCCCACCTAACCCTGCCCCCCAAATCCTTCCCCCTGACCCTGCACCCTGAAACCCTTCACCCCCAGATCATACACCCCCAAACCCTGCCCCTCGAAAGCATTCACCCCCTAACACTGCACCCCCAAATCCTGGAACCCCAAACCTTGATTTCCCAAACCCTGCACCCCAAAACCCTGCACTTCCAAACCTTGCACCCCCTGATCCTGCACCCCAAAACCCAGCACCCCAGACCCCTGCACACCTAAATTCTGCACCCCCAGGTCCTAAACATGTGAACCCTGCACCCACAAACCCTGCGCCCCGAATTCCTCCATCCCCACGTCATGAACCCCCAAACTCTGCTCCCCAAAATCCTGCACCCCCAAACCCTGCCCTTCTAGATCCTGCTCCCCAATACCCTGCACCCTCAGGTTCTGAACCCGCAAATCCTGCCCCCCCAACCCCTGCCCTACCAAACCCTTCAGCCCAAACCCTGCCCCCCCAGATCCTTCTCTCCCAAATCCTGCACCCCACATTGTGCTGTCAAACTGTGCCCCCCGAGGTCCTGACCCTTCCAAACCTGCACCCCCAAATTCTGCCTCCCCAAGCCTGCACCCCCAAACCCTGTACTCCAAAATCCTGCACTCCCAAGCCCGGATCCCCCGAAATCCTGCCCACCCAGACCCTGCACCCCGAAATTCTGCCCCACACAAACTTATCCCCCCAGCCCTGATTGCCCTAATCCTGCACCCCAGATCCTTGCCCCCAAACCCTTCACCCCAAACCTGGCATCCCAAACCCTGCACCCCAAATATCTCACCCCCAGATCCTTCCCCACTGCCTTTCACCCCCAGATCCTGACCCCCAAACCCCGCACCCCCAAATCCTTCACCCCAAAACCAATGCAACCCACACTGCGCAACGTTAAATTTCCCCCCAAACCCCTGCACCCCAAACCCCTGATCTCCCAAACTCTGCACCCCAGAACCCCGCACCCCCACATTCTGCCAACAAACCCCTGTCCCCCAGGCTCTGCAGCCCTAAATCGTGCACCTCCTCATCCAGCCCCCCAAACAATGCACCCCCAGATCCTTCCTCAGCACCCTGCACCCCAAATTCCCCACCCAAACCCCTGCACCCCCAAGTCCTGTACCCCAAAGCCCTGCACCAAAAATTCTGCCCCCCAACTCTGCACTCCCAAATCCTGCACCCCCACATCCTGCACCCTGAAACCCTGTGTCCCCCAGTCCTCCACCCCCAAAACCAATGCACCACCAAACCCTGCACCCCAAATCCCTGCAACCCCAAATCCCAACTAACCCTGCACCCCAAAATCCTCCACTCCAAAACCCTGCACCTCCAGATCCTTCCCTCAAACCCTGAACACTTGAACCCTGCACCTCAAAACCCTGCACCCCAAATCCTGACCCCCAGATAATGTCCCCAAAACCCCTACATCTCCGATTCTTCCCCCTAAGCTCTGCACCCTTAAAACGTGCACCCCTAAATTCTGCACCCCCAAATCCTTCCTCCCAAGCCATGAACCCCCCAAACCTGTGATACCAAACCCTGCAACCCTGAACCCTGCGCCCCCAAACCCTGCACATCCCATAATCCTGTATCCCCAGATACTGCTCCCCAAAACCCTGCACCCCCAAACTGTATACCCGAAATGCTGCCATCCCCAAACTCGCACCCCAAACCCTGCACCCTAAAATCAAGTCCTCCCCCAACTTGCACTCAAAACGCTGCCCCCTAAGCTTTGCACCCCCAAATGCTGACCCCCAAACCCCGTGCCCCCAAATCCCACCACCCTAAATCCTTCCCCCTAATCAATGCACTTCCAAACCTTGCACCCCCAAATCCTCAACCCCATGTCCTGAACCCCAAAACCCTGCACCCCCAATTCTGCCTCCCCAAACCCGGTACCCACGGGTTCTGCACCCCAAACTCTGCACCCACAGGTTCTGAACCCCAAACTCCTGCTCCCCCAAGCCCTGCCCCCCAAACTCTGCACCCTCAATTCCCGCACTACCAAACCCTGCACCCCCAGATCCCTCACCCAGACCTGCACCCCAAATCTGGCCTCACCCAGCCCTGTGCCCCAAAACCCAAGATCCTGCTCGCCTACATCTTGAACACCCAAACCTTGCACCATCAGATTTTGCACCCTCAAATCCTGCACCCCAAAAGTATTCATGCCCAAATCCTGCACCCCCAGATCCTGCACCCCAAAACCTTCACTACAAACCCTGCACCCTCCACCACCTTAGCACTGCACGCCCAAACCCTGCACCCCCAAATCCTGCACCCCAAATCCTGCTCCTTCAAACCCTTTGCCCCCAAATTTTACCCCCCTAGACCTGCACCCCCAAGCCTTTCTCCCTAAAACCCTACACCCCCGAATTCTGCACCCTAAACCCTGCACCGCCACATCCTTCCTGCAAGACTCTGCACCCCAAAATCGAGCACCCCAGATCCCGCACTTCACTGCATCCCTGAACCCCGAACCCTAAATCCTGCACCCAGATCCTGCAGCCCAAAGCGAGCACCCTAAAATCAAGTCCCCCCAAACCTGCACTGAAAATGCTGAACCCCAAATCCTGCCCCCCAGATCCTGCACCCTCAGATCCTCCTGCCAAAAACCCTGCACCCCAAACCCTGAACTCCCAAACTCTGCACCCAGAGCCCTGCACCCTCAAATCCTGCACCCCTATCCCTGAACACACGACCCCTGCACCCCAAACCTCACCCGAAAGTCCTGCACCCCCAAATCCTGCTCTACCAAACCCTTCAGTGCAGACCCCTGCACCCCAAGATTGTGCTGCCCTAAACACTGAACCCCCAAATCCTGCAGCCCCAGATCCTTGCCTCCCAAAACTCTGCACCCCCAAATCCTGCACCCCAAATCTCTCACCCCCAAATCCTTCCCCCACCACCCTGCAGCCTCAAATCCTTCACCCCCATCCCCTGCACCCCAAAACTCCACACCTCCAAATCCTGAACCCTGAAACCCCGCACCCCCAAATCCTGTGCCCCAGTCCTGTGCACCCCACACTCTGCAACCTTAAATTTCCCCCCAAATCCCTGCACCCCAAACTCTGCACTCTTAGACCTGACTTCTAAACCCTGCACCCCCAAACGGTGCACCCCCAAATCCTGAAGCCCCAGATCCTTCCCTCCCATACCCTGGAGCCCCAAATCCTGAACCCCACAAATCCTGCACCCCTAATCCTCCACGCCCTTAACACTGCACCCCCAAAACCTGAACCACCAAATCCTTCACCCCCAAAACCTCCCTCCTCCAAACCCTGCACTTCAAAATGCTGCACCCCCAAATCCTTCTCCCCAACACCCTGCACCCCCAGATCCTGACCCCAAAACCCTGCACCCCAAATCCTGTACCCCAAAGCCCTGCACTCTCAAATCATACATGCCCAGAACGTGCACCCTAAACTCTGCACCCCAAAATCCTAAACCCCTTAACCCTGCACCCCAGATCCTTCCCTCCCATAACTGGCACCCTGAAATCCCTCACCCCAAATCCCTGCACGCTCAAATCCTCCAGCCCACAAGTCCTGCACCCCCAGGTCCTGAACACCTGAACCCTGCAGACCCAAATGCTGCACCCAGAACTCTTGGTGCCCAAATCCCTGCACCCAAAAGTCTGTCTCCTGAACCTTCACACCAAAGCCCTGCACCCCAATATCCAAAAGCATCCTCTTGTGACTGGCCCAGATGCTCCGTGCATCCTTGGCATAGAGCACCATCATCATCCAACCACCATCATCATCCAACCACCATCATCATCCAAACACCACCATCATCATCCAACCACCACCATCATCATCCAACCACCATCATCATCCAACCACCACCATCATCATCCAACCACCACCATCATCATCCAACCACCATCATCATCCAACCACCATCATCATCCAACCATCATCATCATCATCCAACCAACCAATCCTGAACCCAACCAGTGACCCCATCACCCAATCAGTGACTGCACAACCCAACCAATGACTCCATCGTTCAACCAATGACCCCATCACGCAATCAGTGACCCCATGACCCAACCAATGACCCCATCATTCAACCAATGACCCCATCATTCAACCAATGACCCCATTATTCAACTAATGACCCCATCACCCAACCAGTGACTCCATGACCCAACCAAGGACCCCAGGGACCACAGTGCTACCATCTGCCATGGGCTGATCCAGACCACGCTGGAGCAAGGTGAAGCTCCAGAACACTTGCAATACATTGATGACATCATCGTATGGGGCGACACAGCGAAAGAAGTCTTCAAAAAAGGTGAGAGAATAATTCCTGTTCTTTTGGATGCTGGTTTTGCCATAAAACGAAGCAAGGTCAAGGGACATGCACGGGAGATCCAGTTTTTAGGAATAAAATGGCAAGATGGCCGTCGTCAGATCCCAGTGGATGTGATCAACAAAACTGCAGCAATGTCTCCACCTACTAATAAAAAGGAGACACAGACTTTCTTGGGCGTTGTAGGTTTTTGGAGAATGCACATTCCTGACCACAGCCACATTGTGAGCCTCTCTATCGAGTGACTCGTAAAAAGAACCAATTTGAGTGGGGCCCTGAACGCCAAGCCTTTGAACAAATGAAGCGTGAGATAACTCATGCGGTGGCCCTGGGACCAGTCCGAACTGGACCAGATGTTAAAAATGTGCTCTACACCGCAGCCGGAGATAATGGACTTACCTGGAGCCTCTGGCAGAAAGCACCAGGAGAAACCCAAGGTCGACCCTTAGGTTTTTGGAGTCGAGGATACAAAGGATCTGAGGCCAACTGTACTGCAACTGAAAAGGAGAGACTGGCAGCATATGAAGGAGTTCGAGCTGCTTCAGAAGTGATGGGCACTGAAGCACAGCTCCTCCTGCACCTCGACTGCCGGTGCTGAGCTGGGTGTGCAAAGGGACGGTTCCCTCTCCACATCATGGCACCGAAGTTACATGGAGTAAATGGATTGCACTGATCATGCAATGAGCTCGGATTGGAAGTCCCAACCGTCCAGGGATCTTGGAAGTGATTACAGACTGGCCAGAAAGCAAAGACTTTGGGATGTCTGCAGATGAGGAGGAAGTAAAACGTGCTGAAGAAGCACCACCATATAATCCGCTTTCAGAGACTGATAAGCAGTGTGCACTGTTCACAGATGGATCCTGTCGTCTGTAGGAAAACATCGAAGGTGAAAGCTGCTGTGTGGAGTCCCACACGACAGGTTACAGAAGCCACTGAAGGACAAGGTGAATCCAGTCAGTTTGCAGCAGTGAAAGCCATCCAGCTGGCTTTGGACATTGCTGAACGAGAGAAGTGGCCAATGCTTTGTCTCTATACTGACTCATGGATGGGAGCAAATGCCTTGTGGGGGTGGCTACGGCAATGGAAGAAAAGCAACTGGCAGCGCAGAGGTGAAACCATTGGGAACCACGCTGTGGGAAGACATTGCTGCTCGGCTGGAGAGCCTGCCTGGGGAAGTTGGTCATGTAGATGCTCATGTGCCTAAAAGTCAAGCCACCGAGGAACATCGAAACAACCAACAAGCGGATCAAGCTGCTAAGATTAAAGTAGCTGAGGTGGACTTGGGCTGGCAACATAAAGGTGAACTTTTCCTAGCTCGGTGGGCCCATGGTGCTTCAGGGCATCAAGGTAGAGATGCAACATGAAAACGGGCTCGTGATCGAGGGGTGGATTTAACTATGGACACTGTTTCACACGTTATTCATGAATGTGAAACTTGCGCCGAAATCAAACAAGCAAAACAGTTAAAACCTGTATGGTATGGGGGGCGATGGTTAAAGTGTAAGTATGGAGAAGCTTGGCAGATTGATTATATTACACTTCCACAAACACGCCAAGGTAAGCGTTATGTACTTACAATGGTGGAAGCAACCACTGGATGGTTGGAAACATCTGCCGTACCTCCTGCTACAGCCCGAAATACCATCTTGGGCCTTGAGAAGCAAGTCCTTTGGTGGCCGGGTACGCCAGAAAGAATTGAATCAGACTATGGTACTCATTTCAAAACCACTATTATAGACAATTGGGCCAAAGAACATGGTATTGAGTGGGTGTATCATATTCCATATCATGCACCAGCCTCTGGGAAAACTGAAAGGTGCAATGGTTTGTTAAAAACTACACTAAAGGCACTTGGTGGTGGAACCTTTAAAAACTGGGATTCACATTTAGCAAAAGCCACTTGGTTGGGCAACACCAGGGGATCAACCAATCGAGCCGGGCCTGCCCAATCAGAAATTCTATGGACTGTGGAAGGAGATAAAGTCCCTGTAGTACACATGAAAAATATGTTAGGAAAGGCAGTCTGGGTTCCTCCTGCATCGGGCACAGGCAAACCTATTCGTGGGATTGTTTTCGCCCAGGGACCTGGCAGCACCTGGTGGGTGATGCTTAAGGATGGAGAAGTTCGGTGTGCACCTCACGGGGATTTGATTTCAGGTGAAAATATGCAATGCTGAACTGTACGATGTGAATTGCCGCACTAACAATGTTTAATAAGTGTCTTTCAGATCAAGACAATGGTGATGAAACCAGCGCTGGCTTCTTCGAGTGGCGCCCGACACCTTCTTGGAAGTTGGTGTCCTTAACCCACCAACAGGGGTCATGAGATGCACTTGGACCATTTTTCTTGCCCTGGGAGACTGTGGTGACAAAATGAACTTAATGAACTTTTCAAAGGATGGTCCACTGATTAATTACTCCTGTGTATATATGTACATATGTATATATATATATATATATATATAGTAGTAGTGATTAATTAGATTGTATTGATAGATTGTATTGATAAGGTTTAAGTATTCAGTGAATGTCATATTATAAGGGGTGGAATGTCCTGGTTTTGGTAAAAACAAGTTTCTCTTTTAGTGAATTTGCCTGTCAGCTAAAGCCTTCATGTCAGCTGCATTTTCCTGGAGAACCGGACACATGTTTTGGTTAAACCCAGCAAGGGAATGAAAACTTATTGATAAGCACGGATGCACATCTCGCGAGAGGGGCAACGAGAAACCGGTGACCAACTGTGTATAACATTCCGTTCACGTGAATACTTCATATAAAAGCGGGAGATCACGAGGATCTCGGCCCTTTTCTCCTCATGGCCGACATTAGGAGAGGACCTTGCTGGTCGTCCCTGTGAACTGAGGCCAGTGAGAGACTGAATCCAGCTCCGGTTGGCTACAGAGTCCAATCCAGGACTTTGGGTGCTGGCTCCGCAGTTGCTCAGACTTACAAGATTGGTTTTGTATATTTGTATTATTTTCTCTGTTCTTATCGGTAGCATCAGTAAAACATCTTGAACTTTTCCAGCTCTCTCCCCTCTGTGCTTCTTCCCCTTCCGATCGCCTGTGCTGAGTGGGAAGGGGGAGAGGGAGGGGAAAAAGGGGGAATTGGGGGGGGAGAGGACGTTGACAACACATCTGCCAGGGTTTGATTGTCACCCCGCAATCTTAACCCTCGACAGGGACAAAGAGGGTCCTGGGATGTCACAATGGGCCCTGGGGACAAAGGGTGGTCGCCAGTATATCACAATGGGCTCTGGTGACAATGGGGTCCCCAGGATGTCACAATGGGCCCTGGGGACAAAGAGGGGTCCCCTGAATGTCACAATGGGCCCTGGGGACAATGGGGGGTCCTGGGATGTCTCAATGGGCCCTGCGGACAAGGGTGGTACCCACGGTGTCACAATGGGCCCTGGGCACAAGGGGGGGTCCCCATAGTGTCACAATGGGCCCTGTGGACAATGAGGGGTCCTGGGACGTCACAATGGGCCCTGGGGACAAGGGGGGGTCCCCAGGATGTCACAATGGGCCCTGGGGACAAAGAGGGGTCCCCTGAATGTCACAATGGGCCCTGGGGACAAGGGGGTGCAGTGGATGTCACAATGGGCCCTGGGGACAATGCGGGGTGTCCAGGATGTCAGAATGAGTCCTGAGGAGAAGGGGGGGTCCCCATGGTGTCACAATGGGTCCCCAGTGACAAGGAGGGCTCCCCATGGTGTCACAATAGGCCCTGGGGACAAAGTGGGGTCCAAGAATGTCACAATGGGCCCTGGGGACAAAAGGGGTTGCCATGGTGCCACAATGGGCCCTGGGGACAAAGGGGGGTCCTGGGATGTCACAATGGGCCCTGGGGCAAAGGGGGTGTCCCCATGGTGCCACAACAGGCCCTGGGAGCAAGGGGGTGGCCAGGATGTCACAATGGGTCCTGGGGAAAATGGGGGGTGCCCAGGATGTCACAATGGACCCTGAGGACAAGCGGGGGTCTCCATGGTGTCACAATGGGCCCCAGTGACAAAGGGGGTCCCCTGAATGTCACAATAGGTCCTGGGGACAATGGGGGGTCCTGGGACGTCACAATGGGCCCTGGGGACAAGGAGGGATCCCCAGGATGTCACAATGGGCCCTGGGGACAATGGGGGTTCCTGGGACGTCACAATGGGCCCTGGGGACAAGGGGGG
Organism: Patagioenas fasciata; assembly: GCF_037038585.1. Taxonomy (NCBI): domain Eukaryota; kingdom Metazoa; phylum Chordata; class Aves; order Columbiformes; family Columbidae; genus Patagioenas; species Patagioenas fasciata. The sequence goes on along the minus strand of NW_027288767.1, from coordinate 1,550,209 downwards.
GTCCCCAGGATGTCACAATGGGCCCTGGGGACAAAGAGGGGTTCCCTGAATGTCACAATGAGCTCTGGGGACAAGGGGGTGCAGAGGATGTCACAATGGGCCCTGGGGACAATGGGGGGTCCTGGGATGTAACAATGGGCCCTGGGGACAAGGAGGGATCCCCAGGATGTCACAATGGGCCCTGGGGACAATGGAGGGTCCTGGGATGTCACAATGGGCCCTGGGGACAAGGGGGGGTTCCCAGGATGTCACAATGGGCCTTGGGAACAAGGGGGTCCCCCAGATATCACAATGGGCCCTGGGGACAATGTAAGGTCCTGGGCTGTCACAATGGACCCTGAGGACAAGGGGGGTCCCCAGGATGTCACAATGAAGTCTTGGGACAAAGGGGTCCCCAGGATGTCACAATGGGCCCTGGGGACCAGGGGGGGTCCTGGGATGTCACAATGGGCCCTGGGGACAAGGAGGGCACCCCAGGATGTCACACAGGGCCCTGGGGACAATGGCGGGTCCTGGGACGTCACAGTGGGCCCTGGGAACAAGGGGGGGTCCCCACGATGTCACAATGGGCCCTGGGGACAAAGAGGGGTCCCCTGAATGTCACAATGGGCCCTGGGGACAAGGGGGTGCCGAGGATGTCACAATGGGTCCTGGGGACAATGGGGGGTCCTGGGACGTCACAATGGGCCCTGGGGACAAGGAGGGATTCCCAGGATGTCACAATGGGCCCTGGGGACAAGGGGCTGTTCCCAGGATGTCACAATGGGCCCTGCGGACAAGGGTGGTACCCACGGTGTCACAATGGTCACCGGGCACAAGGGGGGGTCCCTATAGTGTCAAAATGGGTCCTGGGGACAAGTGGGGTCCCCTGAAAGTCACAATGGGCCCTGGGGACAATGTGGGGTCCTGGGATGTCACAATGGGCCCCAGTGACAAAGGGGGGCCCCTGAATGTCACAATGGGCCCTGGGGACAATGGGGGGTCCTGGGACGTCACAATGGGCCCTGGGGACAAGGAGGGATCCCCAGGATGTCACAATGGGCCCTGGGGACAACGGCGGGTCCTGGGACGTCACAATGGGCCCTGGGGACAAGGGGGGGTCCCCAGGATGTCACAATGGGCCCTGAGGACAAAGAGGGGTCCCCTGAATGTCACAATGGGCCCTGGGGACAAAGGGGGGTCCGCAGGATGTCACAATGGGCACTGGGGACAAAGGGGGGCGTCCCCATGGTATCACAATGGGCCCAAGTGACAAGGAGGGTCCCCACGGTGCCACGATGGGTCCTGGGGACAAGGGCGTCCCCCAGATGTCACAATGGGCCCTGGGGACAATGGGGTTGCCCAGGATGTCACAATGGGCCCTGGGGACAATGGGAGTCCCCGAGGTGTCAGAACGAGCCCTGGGGACAAAGTAGAATCGTGGAATGTCACAATGGCCCCCAGTGACAAAGGGGTTCCCCATGGTGCCACAATGGGCCCTGGGGACGAAAGGGGTCCCCAGGATTTCACAATAGCACTGGGGACAAAGGGGGGTCCTGGGACGTCACAATGGGCCCTGGGGACAAGGGGGGGTCCCCAGGATGTCACAATGGGCCCTAGGGACAAAGAGGGGTCCCCTGAATGTCACAATGGGCCCTGGGGACAATGGGGGGTCCCCATAGTGTCACAATGGACCCTGGGGACAAGGGGGTGCCGAGGATGTCACAATGGGCCCTGGGGACAATGGGGGGTCCTGGGACCTCACAATGGGCCCTGAGGACAATGGTGGGTCCCCTGAATGTCAAAATGGGCCCTGGGGACAAAGGGCGGTGTGCAGGATGTCACAATGGGCCCTGGGGATAAAGGGGGGGTCCCCTGAATGTCACAATGGGCCCTGGGCACAAGGGGGTGCCGAGGATGTCACAATGGGCCCTGGGGACAATGGGGTTGCCCAGGATGTCACAATGGGCCCTCGGGACAATGGGAGTCCCCAAGGTGTCAGAACGAGCCCTGGGGACAAAGTGGAATCCTGGAATGTCACAATGGCCCCCAGTGACAAAGGGGTTCCCCATGGTGTATGGGCCGTGGGGACGAAAGGGGTCCCCAAGATTTCACAATAGCACTGGGGACAAAGGGGGGTCATGGGATGTCACAATGGCCCCCAGTGACAAAGAGGGGCCTCATGGTGCCACAATGGGCCCTGGGGACAAAGGGGGTCCCCTGGATGTCACAATGGGCTCTGGGGACAAGGAGGGTCCCCAGGATGTCACAATGGGCCCTGGGGACAAAGAGCGTCCCCAGCATGTCACAATGGGCCCTGGGGACAAAGGGGGTCCCCACGGTATCAGAATGGGCCCTGGGGACAAAGGGGGGTCCCCTGAATGTCACAATGGGCCCTGGGGACAATGGGGGGTCCTGGGACGTCACAATGGGCCCTGGGGACAAGGAGGGATCCCCAGGATGTCACAATGGGCCCTGGGGACAACGGCGGGTCCTGGGACGTCACAATGGGCCCTGGGGACAAGGGGGGGTCCCCAGGATGTCACAATGGGCCCTGAGGACAAAGAGGGGTCCCCTGAATGTCACAATGGGCCCTGGGGACAAAGGGGGGTCCGCAGGATGTCACAATGGGCACTGGGGACAAAGGGGGGCGTCCCCATGGTATCACAATGGGCCCAAGTGACAAGGAGGGTCCCCACGGTGCCACGATGGGTCCTGGGGACAAGGGCGTCCCCCAGATGTCACAATGGGCCCTGGGGACAATGGGGTTGCCCAGGATGTCACAATGGGCCCTGGGGACAATGGGAGTCCCCGAGGTGTCAGAACGAGCCCTGGGGACAAAGTAGAATCGTGGAATGTCACAATGGCCCCCAGTGACAAAGGGGTTCCCCATGGTGCCACAATGGGCCCTGGGGACGAAAGGGGTCCCCAGGATTTCACAATAGCACTGGGGACAAAGGGGGGTCCTGGGACGTCACAATGGGCCCTGGGGACAAGGGGGGGTCCCCAGGATGTCACAATGGGCCCTAGGGACAAAGAGGGGTCCCCTGAATGTCACAATGGGCCCTGGGGACAATGGGGGGTCCCCATAGTGTCACAATGGACCCTGGGGACAAGGGGGTGCCGAGGATGTCACAATGGGCCCTGGGGACAATGGGGGGTCCTGGGACCTCACAATGGGCCCTGAGGACAATGGTGGGTCCCCTGAATGTCAAAATGGGCCCTGGGGACAAAGGGCGGTGTGCAGGATGTCACAATGGGCCCTGGGGATAAAGGGGGGGTCCCCTGAATGTCACAATGGGCCCTGGGCACAAGGGGGTGCCGAGGATGTCACAATGGGCCCTGGGGACAATGGGGTTGCCCAGGATGTCACAATGGGCCCTCGGGACAATGGGAGTCCCCAAGGTGTCAGAACGAGCCCTGGGGACAAAGTGGAATCCTGGAATGTCACAATGGCCCCCAGTGACAAAGGGGTTCCCCATGGTGTATGGGCCGTGGGGACGAAAGGGGTCCCCAAGATTTCACAATAGCACTGGGGACAAAGGGGGGTCATGGGATGTCACAATGGCCCCCAGTGACAAAGAGGGGCCTCATGGTGCCACAATGGGCCCTGGGGACAAAGGGGGTCCCCTGGATGTCACAATGGGCTCTGGGGACAAGGAGGGTCCCCAGGATGTCACAATGGGCCCTGGGGACAAAGAGCGTCCCCAGCATGTCACAATGGGCCCTGGGGACAAAGGGGGTCCCCACGGTATCAGAATGGGCCCTGGGGACAAAGGGGGGTCCCCTGAATGTCACAATGGGCCCTGGGGACAATGGGGGGTCCTGGGACGTCACAATGGGCCCTGGGGACAAGGGGGTGCAGAGGATGTCACAATGGGCCCTGGGGACAATGGGGGGTCCTGGGACGTCACAATGGGCCCTGGGGACAAGGGGGGGTCCCCAGGATCTCACAATGGGCCCTGGGGACAAAGAGGGGTCCCCTGAATGTCACAATGGGCCCTGGGGACAAGGGGGGGTCCTGGGACGTCACAATGGGCCCTGGGGACAATGCGGGGTGTCCAGGATGTGAGAATGAGTCCTGAAGGACAAGGGGGGGTCCCCATGGTGTCACAATGGGTCCCCAGTGACAAGGAGGGGTCCCCATGGTGTCACAATAGGCCCTGGGGACAAAGTGGGTTCCAAGAATGTCACAATGGGCCCTGGGGACAAAAGGGGTTGCCATGGTGCCACAATGGGCCCTGGGGTCAAAGGGGGTCCCCATGGTGCTACAATGGGCCCTGGGGACAAAGGGGGGTCCTGGGATGTCACAATGGGCCCTGGGGACAAAGGGGGTGTCCCCATGGTGCCACAACGGGCCCTGGGAGCAAGGGGGTGGCCAAGATGTCACAATGGGTCCTGGGGAAAATGGGGGGTGCCCAGGATGTCACAATGGACCCTGAGGACAAGCGGGGGTCTCCATGGTGTCACAATGGGCCCCAGTGACAAAGGGGATCCCCTGAATGTCACAATAGGTCCTGGGGATAATGGGGGGTCCTGGGACGTCACAATGGGCCCTGGGGACAAGGAGGGATCCCCAGCATGTCACAATGGGCCCTGGGGACAAAGAGGGGTCCCCTGAATGTCACAATGGGCCCTGGGGACAAGGGGGTGCCGAGGATGTCACAATGGGCCCTGGGGACAATGGTGGGTCCCCTGAATGTCACAATGGGCCCTGGGGACAAAGGGGGGTCCGCAGAATGTCACAATGGGCACTGGGGACAAAGGGGGGTCCCCATGGTGTCACAATGGGCCCAAGTGACAAGGAGGGTCCCCACGGTGCCAGGATGGGTCCTGGGGACAAGGGCGTCCCCCAGATGTCACAATGGGCCCTGGGGACAATGGGGTTGCCCAGGATGTCACAATGGGCCCTGGGGACAATAGGGGGTCCTGGGACATCACAATGGGCCCTGGGGACAAGGAGGGATCCCCAGGATGTTACAATGGGCCCTGGGGACAATGGGGGGTCCTGGGACGTCACAATGGGCCCTGGGGACAAGGGGGGGTCCCCAGGATGTCACAATGGGCCCTGGGGAGAAGGAGGGATCCCCAGGATGTCACAATGGGCCCTGGAGACAATGGGGGGTTTTGGGATGTCACAATGGGCCCTGGGGACAAGGGTGGGTCCCCAGGATGTCACAATGGGCCTTGGGAACAAGGGGGTCCCCCAGATATCACAATGGGCCCTGGGGACAATGTAAGGTCCTGGGCTGTCACAATGGACCCTGAGGACAAGGGGGGTCCCCAGGATGTCACAATGAAGTCTTGGGACAAAGGGGGTCCCCAGGATGTCACAATGGGCCCTGGGGACCAGGGGGGGTCCTGGGATGTCACAATGGGCCCCAGTGACAAAGGGGGTCCCTATGGTGCCACAATGGGCCCTGGGGACAAAGGGGGTCCCCTGGATGTCACAATGGACTCTGGGGACAAGGAGGGTTCCCAGGATGTCACAATGGGCCCTGGGGACAAAGAGCGTCCCCAGCATGTCACAATGGGCCCTGGGGACAAAGGGGGTCCCCACGGTATCAGAATGGGCCCTGGGGACAAAGGGGGGTCCCCTGAATGTCACAATGGGCCCTGGGGACAAGGGGGGGTCCTGGGACGTCACAATGGGCCCTGGGGACAAGGGGGTGCAGAGGATGTCACAATGGGCCCTGGGGACAATGTCAGGTCCTGGGACGTCACAATGGGCCCTGGGGACAAGGGGAGGTCCCCAGGATGTCACAATGGGCCCTGGGGACAAAGAGGGGTCCCCGGAATGTCACAATGGGCCCTGGGGACAAGGGGGTACAGAGGATGTCACAATGGGCCCTGGGGACAATGGGGGGTCCTGGGACATCACAATGGGCCCTGCGGACAAGGAGGGATCCCCAGGATGTCACAATGGGCCCTGGGGACAAGGGGGTGCCGAGGATGTCACAATGGGCCCTGGGGACAATGGGGGATCCTGGGACATCACAATGGGCCCTGGGGACAAGGAGGGATCCCCAGGATGTCACAATGGGCCCTGGGGAGAAGGGGGGTCCCCAGGATCTCACAATGGGCCCTGGGGACAAAGAGGGGTCCCCTGAATGTCACAATGGGCCCTGGGGACAAGGGGGTACCGAGGATGTCACAATGGGCCCTGGGGACAATGCGGGGTGTCCAGGATGTGAGAATGAGTCCTGAGGACAAGGGGGGGTCCCCATGGTGTCACAATGGTTCCCCAGTGACAAGGTGGGGTCCCCATGGTGTCACAATAGGCCCTGGGGACAAAGTGGGGTCCAAGAATGTCACAATGGGCCCTGGGGACAAAGGGGGGTCCTGGGATGTCACAATGGGCCCTGGGGACAAAGGGGGTGTCCCCATGGTGCCACAACGGGCCCTGGGAGCAAGGGGGTGGCCAGGATGTCACAATGGACCCTGAGGACAAGCGGGGGTCTCCATGGTGTCACAATGGGCCCCAGTGACAAAGGGGCTCCCCTGAATGTCACAATAGGTCCTGGGGACAATGGGGGGTCCTGGGACGTCACAATGGGCCCTGGGGACAAGGAGGGATCCCCAGGATGTCACAATGGCCCCTGGGGACAAAGAGGGGTCCCCTGAATGTCACAATGGGCCCTGGGGACAATGGGGGGTCCTGGGACATCACAATGGGCCCTGGGGACAAGGAGGGATCCCCAAAATGTCACAATGGGGCCTGGGGACAATGGGGGGTCCTGGGACGTCACAATGGGCCCTGGGGACAACGGGGGGTCCCCAGGATGTCACAATGGGCCCTGGGGACAATGGCGGGTCCTGGGACGTCACAATAGGCCCTGGGGACAAGGGGGGGTCCCCAGGATGTCACAATGGGCCCTGAGGACAAAGAGGGGTCCCCTGAATGTCACAATGGGCCCTGGGGACAAAGGGGGGTCCGCAGGATGTCACAATGGGCACTGGGGACAAAGGGGGGCGTCCCCATGGTATCACAATGGGCCCAAGTGACAAGGAGGGTCCCCACGGTGCCACGATGGGTCCTGGGGACAAGGGCGTCCCCCAGATGTCACAATGGGCCCTGGGGACAATGGGGTTGCCCAGGATGTCACAATGGGCCCTGGGGACAATGGGAGTCCCCGAGGTGTCAGAACGAGCCCTGGGGACAAAGTAGAATCGTGGAATGTCACAATGGCCCCCAGTGACAAAGGGGTTCCCCATGGTGCCACAATGGGCCCTGGGGACGAAAGGGGTCCCCAGGATTTCACAATAGCACTGGGGACAAAGGGGGGTCCTGGGACGTCACAATGGGCCCTGGGGACAAGGGGGGGTCCCCAGGATGTCACAATGGGCCCTAGGGACAAAGAGGGGTCCCCTGAATGTCACAATGGGCCCTGGGGACAATGGGGGGTCCCCATAGTGTCACAATGGACCCTGGGGACAAGGGGGTGCCGAGGATGTCACAATGGGCCCTGGGGACAATGGGGGGTCCTGGGACCTCACAATGGGCCCTGAGGACAATGGTGGGTCCCCTGAATGTCAAAATGGGCCCTGGGGACAAAGGGGGGTGTGCAGGATGTCACAATGGGCCCTGGGGATAAAGGGGGGGTCCCCTGTATGTCACAATGGGCCCTGGGCACAAGGGGGTGCCGAGGATGTCACAATGGGCCCTGGGGACAATGGGGTTGCCCAGGATGTCACAATGGGCCCTCGGGACAATGGGAGTCCCCAAGGTGTCAGAACGAGCCCTGGGGACAAAGTGGAATCCTGGAATGTCACAATGGCCCCCAGTGACAAAGGGGTTCCCCATGGTGTCATAATGGGCCGTGGGGACGAAAGGGGTCCCCAGGATTTCACAATAGCACTGGGGACAAAGGGGGGTCATGGGATGTCACAATGGCCCCCAGTGACAAAGAGGGGCCTCATGGTGCCACAATGGGCCCTGGGGACAAAGGGGGTCCCCTGGATGTCACAATGGGCTCTGGGGACAAGGAGGGTCCCCAGGATGTCACAATGGGCCCTGGGGACAAAGAGCGTCCCCAGCATGTCACAATGGGCCCTGGGGACAAAGGGGGTCCCCACGGTATCAGAATGGGCCCTGGGGACAAAGGGGGGTCCCCTGAATGTCACAATGGGCCCTGGGGACAATGGGGGGTCCTGGGACGTCACAATGGGCCCTGGGCACAAGGGGGTGCAGAGGATGTCACAATGGGCCCTGGGGACAATGGGGGGTCCTGGGACGTCACAATGGGCCCTGGGGACAAGGGGGGGTCCCCAGGATCTCACAATGGGCCCTGGGGACAAAGAGGGGTCCCCTGAATGTCACAATGGGCCCTGGGGACAAGGGGGTTCCTGGGACGTCACAATGGGCCCTGGGGACAATGCGGGGTGTCCAGGATGTGAGAATGAGTCCTGAAGGCCAAGGGGGGGTCCCCATGGTGTCACAATGGGTCCCCAGTGACAAGGAGGGGTCCCCATGGTGTCACAATAGGCCCTGGGGACAAAGTGGGTTCCAAGAATGTCACAATGGGCCCTGGGGACAAAAGGGGTTGCCATGGTGCCACAATGGGCCCTGGGGTCAAAGGGGGTCCCCATGGTGCTACAATGGGCCCTGGGGACAAAGGGGGGTCCTGGGATGTCACAATGGGCCCTGGGGACAAAGGGGGTGTCCCCATGGTGCCACAACGGGCCCTGGGAGCAAGGGGGTGGCCAGGATGTCACAATGGGTCCTGGGGAAAATGGGGGGTGCCCAGGATGTCACAATGGACCCTGAGGACAAGCGGGGGTCTCCATGGTGTCACAATGGGCCCCAGTGACAAAGGGGATCCCCTGAATGTCACAATAGGTCCTGGGGATAATGGGGGGTCCTGGGACGTCACAATGGGCCCTGGGGACAAGGAGGGATCCCCAGCATGTCACAATGGGCCCTGGGGACAAAGAGGGGTCCCCTGAATGTCACAATGGGCCCTGGGGACAAGGGGGTGCCGAGGATGTCACAATGGGCCCTGGGGACAATGGTGGGTCCCCTGAATGTCACAATGGGCCCTGGGGACAAAGGGGGGTCCGCAGAATGTCACAATGGGCACTGGGGACAAAGGGGGGGTCCCCATGGTGTCACAATGGGCCCAAGTGACAAGGAGGGTCCCCACGGTGCCAGGATGGGTCCTGGGGACAAGGGCGTCCCCCAGATGTCACAATGGGCCCTGGGGACAATGGGGTTGCCCAGGATGTCACAATGGGCCCTGGGGACAATGGGGGGTGCTGGGACATCACAATGGGCCCTGGGGACAAGGAGGGATCCCCAGGATGTTACAATGGGCCCTGGGGACAATGGGGGGTCCTGGGACGTCACAATGGGCCCTGGGGACAAGGGGGGGTCCCCAGGATGTCACAATGGGCCCTGGGGACAAGGGGGTGCCGAGGATGTCACAATGGGCCCTGGAGACAATGGGGGGTTTTGGGATGTCACAATGGGCCCTGGGGACAAGGGTGGGTCCCCAGGATGTCACAATGGGCCTTGGGAACAAGGGGGTCCCCCAGATATCACAATGGGCCCTGGGGACAATGTAAGGTCCTGGGCTGTCACAATGGACCCTGAGGACAAGGGGGGTCCCCAGGATGTCACAATGAAGTCTTGGGACAAAGGGGGTCCCCAGGATGTCACAATGGGCCCTGGGGACCAGGGGGGGTCCTGGGATGTCACAATGGGCCCCAGTGACAAAGGGGGTCCCTATGGTGCCACAATGGGCCCTGGGGACAAAGGGGGTCCCCTGGATGTCACAATGGACTCTGGGGACAAGGAGGGTCCCCAGGATGTCACAATGGGCCCTGGGGACAAAGAGCGTCCCCAGCATGTCACAATGGGCCCTGGGGACAAAGGGGGTCCCCACGGTATCAGAATGGGCCCTGGGGACAAAGGGGGGTCCCCTGAATGTCACAATGGGCCCTGGGGACAAGGGGGGGTCCTGGAACGTCACAATGGGCCCTGGGGACAAGGGGGTGCAGAGGATGTCACAATGGGCCCTGGGGACAATGTCAGGTCCTGGGACGTCACAATGGGCCCTGGGGACAAGGGGAGGTCCCCAGGATGTCACAATGGGCCCTGGGGACAAAGAGGGGTCCCCGGAATGTCACAATGGGCCCTGGGGACAAGGGGGTACAGAGGATGTCACAATGGGCCCTGGGGACAATGGGGGGTCCTGGGACATCACAATGGGCCCTGCGGACAAGGAGGGATCCCCAGGATGTCACAATGGGCCCTGGGGACAAGGGGGTGCCGAGGATGTCACAATGGGCCCTGGGGACAATGGGGGATCCTGGGACATCACAATGGGCCCTGGGGACAAGGAGGCATCCCCAGGATGTCACAATGGGCCCTGGGGACAATGGGGGGTCCTGGGACGTCACAATGGGCCCTGGGGACAAGGGGGGGTCCCCAGGATGTCACAGTGGGCCCTGGGGAAAAGGGGGTGCCGAGGATGTCACAATGGGCCCTGGGGACAATGGGGGGTCCTGGGATGTCACAATGGGCCCTGGGGACAAGGGTGGGTCCCCAGGATGTCAAAATGGGCCTTGGGAACAAGGGGGTCCCCCAGATATCACAATGGGCCCTGGGGACAATGTAAGGACCTGGGTTGTCACAATGGACGTGAGGACAAGGGGGTTCCCAGGATGTCACAATGGGGCCTGGGTACCAGGAGGGGTCCTGGGATGTCACAATGGGCCCTGGGGACAAGGGGGGGTCCCTATGGTGCCACAATGGGCCCTGGGGACAATGGGGGGTCCTGGGACGTCACAATGGGCCCTGGGGACAAGGGGGGGTCCCCAGGATGTCACAATGGGCCCTGGTACCTAGGGGGTTCCGAGGATGTCACAATGGGCCCTGGGGACAATGGGGGGTCCTGGGATGTCACAATGGGCCCTGGGGACAAGGGGGGGTCCCCAGGATGTCACAATGGGCCTTGGGAACAAGGGGGTCCCCCAGATATCACAATGGGCCCTGGGGACAATGGGGGGTCCTTGGATGTCACAATGGGCCCCAGTGACAAAGGGGGTCCCTATGGTGCCACAATGGGCCCTGGGGACAAAGGGGGTCCCCTGGATGTCACAATGTGCTCTGGGAACAAGGAGGGTCCCCAGGATGTCACAATGGGCCCTGGGGACAAAGGGGGTCCCCTGGATGTCACAATGGGCTCTGGGGACAAGGAGGGTCCCCAGCATGTCACAATGGGCCCTGGGGACAAAGGGGGTCCCCACGGTATCAGAATGGGTCCTGGGGACAAAGGGGGGTCCCCTGAATGTCACAATGGGCCCTGGGGACAATGGGGGGTCCTGGGATGTCACAATGAGCCCTGCAGACAAGGGTGGTACCCACGGTTTCACAATGGGCCCTGGGCACAAGGGGGGGTCCCCATAGTGTCACAATGGGTCCTGGGGACAAGTGGGGTCCCCAGGATGTCACAATGGGCCCTGGGGACAATGTGGGGTCCCCTGAATGTCACAATGGGCCCTGGGGACAAGGGGGTGCCGAGGATGTCACAATGGGCCCTGGGGACAATGGGGGGTCCTGGGACCTCACAATGGGCCCTGAGGACAATGGTGGGTCCCCTGAATGTCAAAATGGGCCCTGGGGACAAAGTGGGGTCCCCTGAAAGTCACAATGGGCCCTGGGGACAATGTGGGGTCCTGGGATGTCACAATGGGCCCCAGTGACAAACGGGGGCCCCTGAATGTCACAATGGGCCCTGGGGACAAGGGAGATCCCCATGGTGTCACAATAAGCCCTGGGGACAAAGTGGGGTCCTGGGATGTCACAATGGGCCCTGGGGACAATGGGGGTCCTGGGACGTCACAACGGGCCCTGGGGACAATGGGGGTCCCCACGGTGCCACGATGGGTCCTGGGGACAAGGGCGTCCCCCTAGATGTCACAATGGGCCCTGGGGACAATGGGGTTGCCCAGGATGTCACAATGGACCCTAGGGACAAAGGGGGGTGCGCAGGATGTCACAATGGGCACTGGGAACAAAGGGGGCGTCCCCATGGTGTCACAATGGGTCCCCAGTGACAAGGAGGGTTCCCCATGGTGTCACAATAGGCCCTGGGGACAAAGTGGGGTCCTAGAATGTCACAATGAGCCCTGGGGACAAAGGGGGGTTCTGGGATGTCACAATGAGCCCTGCGGACAAGGGTGGTACCCACAGTGTCACAATGGGCTCTGGGCACAAGGGGGGGTCCCCATAGTGTCACAATGGGTCCTGGGGACAAGTGGGGTCCCCAGGATGTCACAATGGGCCCTGGGGACAATGTGGGGTCCTGGGATGTCACAATGGGCCCCAGTGACAAACGGGGTCCCCGAATGTCACAATGGGTCCTGGGGACAATGGGGGGTCCTGGGACGTCACAATGGGCCCTGGGGACAAGGAGGGATCCCCAGGATGTCACAATGGGTACTGGAGACAAAGGGGGGGTCCCCTGAATGTCACAATGGGCCCAAGTGACAAGGAGGGTCCCCACGGTGCCATGATGGGTCCTGGGGACAAGGGCGTCCCCCAGATTTCACAATGGGCCCTGGGGACAATGGGGTTGCCCAGGATGTCACAATGGACCCTGGGGGCAAAGGGGGGGTCCCCATGGTGTCACAATGGGCCCAAGTGACAAGGAGGGTCCCCACAGTGCCACGATGGCTCCTGGGGACAAGGGCGTTCCCCAGATGTCACAATGGGCCCTGGGGACAATGGGGTTGCCCAGGATGTCACAATGGGCCCTGGGGACAATGGGAGTCCCCAAGGTGTCAGAACGAGCCCTGGGGACAAAGTGGAATCCTGGAATGTCACAATGGCCCCCAGTGACAAAGGGGTTCCCCATGGTGCCACAATGGGCCCTGGGGACAAAAGGGGTCCCCAGGATTTCACAATAGCACTGGGGATAAAGGGGGGTCATGGGATGTCACAATGGGCCCTGGGGACAAGGGAGATCCCCATGGTGTCACAATAAGCCCTGGGGACAAAGTGGGGTCCTGGGATGTCACAATGGGCCCCAGTGACAAATGGGTTCCCCATGGTGCCACAATGGGCCGTGGGGACAAATGGGGTCCCCAGGATGTCACAATGAACCCTGGGGACAAACGGTGATCCTGGGACATTTCAATGGGCCCTGGGGACAAAGGGGGTACCCCAGGATGTCACAATGGGCCCTGGGGACAAAGGGGGTCCCCTGGATGTCACAATGGGCTCTGGGGACAAGGAGGGTCCCCAGGATGTCACAATGGGCACTGGGGACAAAGGGGGGTGTCGACGGTGTCAAAATGGGCCCTGGGGACAAAGGGCGTCCCCAGGATGTTACAATGGGCCCTGGGGACAATGGGGGGTCCTGGGACGTCACAATGGGCCCTGGGGACAAGAGGGGATCCCTAGGATGTCACAATGGACCCTGGGGACAAGGGGTTTCCCCACAGTGTCACAATGGGCCCTAGGGACAAAGGGGGTCCGCACGGTGTTACAATGGTCCCGGGGGACAGGGGGGATGCCCAGGATGTCACAATGGGCCCTGGGGACAAAGGGGGGTCCTGGGATGTCACAATGGGCCCCAGAGACAAAGGGGGTCCCCTGAATGTCACAATGGGCCCTGGGGACAATGGGGGGTCCTGGGACGTCACAATGGGCCCTGGGGACAAGGAGGGATCCCCAGGATATCACAATGAGCCCCGGGGACAAAGGGGGGACCCCAGGATGTCACAATGGGCCCTGGGGACAAGGAGGGTCCCCAGGATGTCACAATGGGCCCTGGGGACAAAGGGGGGTGTCGACGGTGTCAAAATGGGCCCTGGGGACAAAGGGCGTCCCCAGGATGTCACAATGGGCCCTGGGGACAATGGGGGGTCCTGGGACGTCACAATGGGCCCTGGGGACAAGAGGGGATCCCTAGGATGTCACAATGGGCCCTGGGGACTAATGTGGTCCCCACGGTGTCACAATATGTCCTGGAGACAAAGGGGGGTCCCCAGGATGTCACAATGGGCCCTTGGGACAATGGGGTTCCTGGGATGTCACAATGGGTCTCCAGTGACAAAGGGGGTCCCCAGGATGTCTCAATGGGCCCTGAGGACAATGGGAGGTCCCCATGGTGTCACAATGGGTCCCCAGTGACAAGGGAGGTCTCCACGGTGCCAGGATGGGTCCTGGGGACAAGGAGGTCCCCAGGATGTCACAATGGGCCGTGGGGACAAAGAGGCTCCCCAGGATGTCACAATGGGACCTGGGGACAAGGGGGTCTCCAGGAACTCACAATGGGCTCTGGGGACAATGGAGGTTCCCCAGGATGTTCACAATAGGCCCTGAGGACGAGGGGTGGTCCCCATGCTGTCACAATGGGTCTCCAGTGACAAGGGGGTCCCCAAGGTGTCACAATGGGCCCTGGGGACAATGGGGGTTCCTGGGACGTAACAATAGGCCCTCGGGACAAGGGGGTTCCCCACAGTGTCACAATGGGCCCTGGGGACAAAGGGGGTCCGCACGGTGTTACAATGGTCCCGGGGGACAGGGGGGATGCCCAGGATGTCACAATGGGCCCTGAGGACAAGGGGGGGTCCCCATGGTGTCACAATGGGTCCCCAGTGACAAGGAGGGTCCCCATGGTGTCATGATGGGTCCCAGTGACAAGGGGGTCTCCAGGATGTCACAATGGGCCCTGGGGACAAAGGGGGGTCCTGGGATGTCACAATGGGCCCCAGTGACAAAGGGGGTCCCCTGAATGTCACAATGGGCCCTGGGGACAATGGGGGGTCCTGGGACGTGACAATGGGCCCTGGAGACAAGGAGGGATCCCCAGGATGTCAGAATGGGCCCTGGGGACAAAGAGGGGTCCCCTGAATGTCACAATGGGCCCTGGGGACAAGGGGGTGCCGAGGATGTCACAATGGGCCCTGGGGACAATGGGGGTCCTGGGACGTCACAATGGGCCCTGGGGACACAGAGGGGCCCTAGGACGTCACAATCAGTCCTGGGGACAAGGTGGGGTCCCCTGAGAGTCACAATGAGCCCTGGGAAGAGAGGGGGCTCCCAAGGACATCACAATGGGCCCTGGGAACAATGGGGGGTCCTGGGACGTCACAATTGGCCCTGGGGACAAGGGCGGGTCTCCAGGATGTCACAATGGGCCCTGGGAACAAGGGGGGGTACCCATAGTGTCACAATGGGTCCTGGGGAAAATGGGGTCCCCAGGATGTCACAATGGGCCCTGGGGACAATGTGGGGTCCTGGGATGTCACAATGGGCCCCAGTGACAAAGGGGGTACCCTGAATGTTACAATGGGTCCCGAGGACAGTGGGGGGTCCTGGGATGTCACAATGGGCCCTGGGGACAAGGAGGGATCCCCAGGATGTCACAATGGGCCCTGGGGACCAGGGGGGGTCCCCAGGATGTCACAATGGGCCCTGGGGACAACGGGGGGTCCTAAGACGTCACAATGGGCCCTGGGGCCAAGCAGGGATCCCCTGGATGTCACAATGGGCCCTGGACACAATGGGGGGTCCTGGGACGTCACAATGGGCCCTGGGGACAAGGGGGGGTCCCCAGCATGTCACAATGGGCCCTGGGGACAAAGAGGGGTCCCCTGAATGTCACAATGGGCCCTGGGGACAAGGGGGTGCAGTGGATGTCACAATGGGCCCTGGGGACAATGGGGGGTGTCCAGGATGTGAGAATGAGTCCTGAGGACAAGGGGGGGTCCCCATGGTGTCACATTGGGTCCCCAGTGACAAGGAGGGGTCCCCATGGTGTCACAATGGGCCCTGGGGACAAAAGGGGTTGCCATGGTGCCACAACGGGCCCTGGGGTCAAAGGGGACCCCATGGTGCTACAATGGCCCTGGGGACAAAGGGGGGTCCTGGGATGTCACAGTGCGCCCTGGGGACAAACGGGGTGTCCCCACGGTGCCACAACGGGCCCTGGGAGCAAGGGGGTGGCCCCAAGATGTCACAATGGGTCCTGGGGAAAATGTAAGGTCCTGGGCTGTCACAATGGACCCTGAGGACAAGAGGGGTCCCCAGGATGTCACAATGAAGTCTTGGGACAAAGGGGTCCCCAGGATGTCACAATGGGGCCTGGGGACCAGGGGGGGTCCTGGGATGTCACAATGGGCCCCAGTGACAAAGGGGGTCCCTATGGTGCCACAATGGGCCCTGGGGACAAAGGGGGTCCCCTGGATGTCACAATGGGCTCTGGGGACAAGGAGGGTCCGCAGGATGTCACAATGGGCCCTGGGGACTAGGGGGGGTCCTGGGATGTCACAATGGGCCCTAGTGACAAAGGGGGTCCCTATTGTGCCACAATGGGCCCTGGGGACAAAGGGGGTCCCCTGGATGTCACAATGGGCTCTGGGGACAAGGAGGGTCCCCAGGATGTCACAATGGGCCCTGGGGACAAAGAGCGTCCCCAGCATGTCACAATGGGCCCTGGGGACAAAGGGGGTCCCCACGGTATCAGAATGGGCCCTGGGGACAAAGGGGGGTCCCCTGAATGTCACAATGGGCCCTGGGGACAATGGGGGGTCCCCATAGTGTCACAATGGGTCCTGGGGACAAGTGGGGTCCCCAGGATGTCACAATGGGCCCTGGGGACAATGTGGGGTCCCCTGAATGTCACAATGGGCCCTGGGGACAAGGGGGTGCTGAGGATGTCACAATGGGCCCTGGGGACAATGGGGGGTCCCCTGAATGTCAAAATGGGCCCTGGGGACAAGGAGGGATTCCCAGGATGTCACAATGGGCCCTGGAGATAAGGGGGTGTCCCCAGGATGTCACAAGGGCCCTGGGGACAATGTGGGGTCCTGGGATGTCACAATGGGCCCCAGTGACAAAGGGGGTCCCTATGGTGCCACAATGGGCCCTGGGGACAAAGGGGGTCCCCTGGATGTCACAATGGGCTCTGGGGACAAGGAGGGTCCGCAGGATGTCACAATGGGCCCTGGGGACTAGGGGGGGTCCTGGGATGTCACAATGGGCCCTAGTGACAAAGGGGGTCCCTATTGTGCCACAATAGGCCCTGGGGACAAAGGGGGTCCCCTGGATGTCACAATGGGCTCTGGGGACAATAAGGGTCCCCAGGATGTCACAATGGGCCCTGGGGACAAAGAGCGTCCCCAGCATGTCACAATGGGCCCTGGGGACAAAGGGGGTCCCCACGGTATCAAAATGGGCCCTGGGGACAAAGGGGGGTCCCCTGAATGTCACAATGGGCCCTGGGGACAATGGGGGGTCCCCATAGTGTCACAATGGGTCCTGGGGACAAGTGGGGTCCCCAGGATGTCACAATGGGCCCTGGGGACAATGTGGGGTCCCCTGAATGTCACAATGGGCCCTGGGGACAAGGGGGTGCCGAGGATGTCACAATGGGCCCTGGGGACAATGGGGGGTCCCCTGAATGTCAAAATGGGCCCTGGGGACAAGGAGGGATTCCCAGGATGTCACAATGGGCCCTGGAGATAAGGGGGTGTCCCCAGGATGTCACAAGGGCCCTGGGGACAATGTGGGGTCCTGGGATGTCACAATGGGCCCCCGTGACAAACGGGGGCCCCTGAATGTCACAATGGGCCCTGGGGACAATGGGGGTCCTGGGACGTCCCAATTGGCCCTGGTGACAAGGAGGGATCCCCAGAATGTCACAATGGGCTCTGGGGACAATGGGGGTCCTGGGACGTCCCAATTGGCCCTGGGGACAAGGAGGGATCCCCAGAATGTCACAATGGGCCCTGGGGACAATGGCGGGTCCTGGGACGTCACAATGGGCCCTGGGGACAAGGGGGGGTCCCCAGGATATCACAATGGGCCCTGGGGAAAAAGAGGGGTCCCCTGAATGTCACAATGGGCCCTGGGGACAAGGGGGTGCTGAGGATGTCACAATGGGCCCTGGGGACAATGGGGGGTCCTGGGACGTCACAATGGGCCCTGGGGACAATGGGGGGTCCTGGGATGTCACAATGAGCCCTGGGGACAATGGGGGGTCCTGGGACGTCACAATGGGCCCCAGTGACAAGGGGGGGTCCCCAGGATGTCACAGTGTGCCCTGGGTACAAAGAGGCGTCCCCGGAATGTCACAATGGGCCCTGGGGACAAGGGGGTGCCCTGATTGTCACAATGGGGCCTGGGGAAAATGGGGGGTCCTAAGACGTCACAATGGGCCCTGGGGACAAGGAGGGATCCCCAGGATGTCACAATGGGCCCTGGGGACAATGGGGGGTCCTGGGACGTCACAATGGGCCCCCGTGACAACGGGGGTCCCCAGGATGTCACAATGGGCCCTGGGGACAAGGGGGTGCAGTGGATGTCACAATGGGCCCTGGGGACAATGGGGGGTCCTGGAATGTCACAATGGGCCTTGGGGACAATGGGGGTCCCCAGGATGTCACAATGGGCCCTGGGGACAATGGGGTTGCCCAGGATGTCACAATGGGCCCTGGGGACAATGGGAGTCCCCAAGGTGTCAGAACGAGCCCTGGGGACAAAGTGGAATCCTGGAATGTCACAATGGCCCCCAGTGACAACGGGGTTCCCCATGGTGTCACAATGGGCCCTGGGGACAAAAGGGGTCCCCAGGATTTCACAATAGCACTGGGGACAAAGGGGGTCATGGGATGTCACAATGGGCCTTGGGGACACAGAGGGGCCCTAGGACGTCACAATCAGCCCTGGGGACAACGGGGGGTCCCCTGAAAGTCACAATGGGCCCTGGGAACAATGGGGGGTCCTGGGACGTCACAATGGGCCCTGGGGACAAGCGGGGGTCTCCAGGATGTCACAACGGGCCCTGGGGACAAAGAGGGGTCCCTAAAGTGTCACAATGGGCCCTGGGGACACAGAGGGGCCCTGGGACGTCACAATCAGCCCTGGGGACAAAGTGGGGTCCTGGGATGTCACAATGGGCCCCAGTGACAAAGGGGGTCCCCATGGTGCCACAATGGGCCGTGGGGACAAAAGGGGTGCCCAGGATGTCACAATGGGCCCTGGGGACCAGGGTGGTCCTGCGATGTCACAATGGGCCCTGGGGACAAAGGGTGTCCCCTGGTTTTCACAATGGGCTCTGGGGACAAAGGGGGGTCCTGCGATGTCACAATGAGCCCTGCGGTCAAGGGTGGTACCCACAGTGTCACAATGGGCCCTGGGAACAAGTGGGGTTCCCCATAGTGACACAATGGGTCCTGGGGAAAATGGGGTCCCCAGGATGTCACAATGGGCCCTGGGGACAATGTGGGGTCCTGGGATGTCACAATGGGCCCCAGTGATAAAGGGGTTCCCTGAATGTTACAATGGGTCCTGAGGACAATGGGGGTCCTGGGACGTCACAATGGGTCCCGGTGACAAGGGGGCATCCCCAGGATGTCAAAATGCGCCCTGGAGCCCAGGGGGGTCCTGCGATGTCACAATGGGCCCTGGGGACAAAGGGGGTCCCCTGGATGTCACAATGGGCTCTGGGGACAAAGGGGATCCCCACGGTATCAGAATGGGCCCTGGGGACAAATGTGGGTCCTGGGATGTCACAATGAGCCCTGCGGACAAGGGTGGTACCCACGGTGTCACAATGGGCCCTGGGAACAAGGGGGGGTCCCCATAGTGTCACAATGGGTCCTGGGGACAAGTGGGGTCCCCAGGATGTCACAATGTGTCCTGGGGACAATGTGGGGTCCTGGGATGTCACAATGGGTCCCAGTGACAAAGGGGCCCCCTGAATGTCACAATGGGTCCTGGAGACAACGGGGGTCCTGCGACGTCACAATGGGCCCCAGTGACAACGGGGGTCCCCAGGATGTGACAATGGGCCCTGGGGACAAGGAGGGGTCCACTGAATGTCACAATGGGCCCTGGGGACAAGGGGGTGCAGTGGATGTCACAATGGGCCCTGGGGACAATGGGGGGTCCTGGAATGTCACAATGTGCCCTGGGGACAATGGGGTTGCCCAGGATGTCACAATGGGCACTGGGGACAATGGGAGTCCCCAAGGTGTCAGAACGAGCCCTGGGGACGAAGTGGAATGCTGGAATGTCACAATGGCCCCCAGTGACAAAGGGGTTCCCCATGGTGCCACAATGGGCCCTGGGGACAAAAGGGGTCCCCAGGATTTCACAATAGCACTGGGGACAAAGGGGGGTCATGGGATGTCACAATGGGCCCTGGGGACAAGGGAGATTCCCATGGTGTCACAATAAGCCCTGGGGACAAAGTAGGGTCCTGGGATGTCACAATGGGCTCTGGGGACAAGGAGGGTCCCCCAGGATGTCACAATGGGCCCTGGGGACAAAGGGGGTCCTGGGATGTCACAATGGGCCCCAGTGACAAAGAGGGTCCTCACGGTGCCACAATGGGCCCTGGGGACAAAGGGGGTCCCCTGGATGTCACAATGGGCTCTGGGAACAAGGAGGGTCCCCAGGATGTCACAATGGGCCCTGGGGACAAAGGGGGTCCCCACGGTATCAGAACGGGCCCTGGGGACAAAGGGGGGTCCCCCGAATGTCACAATGGGCCCTGGGGACAGTGGGGGGTCCTGGGACGTCACAATGGGCCCTGGGGACAAGGGGGCGTCCCCAGGATGTCACAATGGGCCCTGGGGACAAAGGGGGGTCCCCAGGATGTCACAATGGGCCCTGGGGACAATGTGGGGTCCCCTGAATGTCACAATGGGCCCTGGGGACAAGGAGGTGCCGAGGATGTCACAATGGGCCCTGGGGACAAAGGGGGGTCCCCTGAATGTCAAAATGGGCCCTGGGGACAAGGAGGGATTCCCAGGATGTCACAATGGGCCCTGCGGACAAGGGTGGTACCCACGGTGTCACAATGGTCACTGGGCACAAGGGGGGGTCCCTATAGTGTCACAATGGGTCCTGGGGACAAGTGGGGTTCCCAGGATGTCACAATGGGCCCTGGGGACAATGTGGGGTCCTGGGATGTCACAATGGGCCCCCGTGACAAACGGGGGCCCCTGAATGTCACAATGGGCCCTGGGGACAATGGCGGGTCCTGGGACGTCACAATGGGCCCTGGGGACAAGAAGGGATCCCCAGGATGTCACAATGGGCCCTGGGGACAAGGGGGTGCTGAGGATGTCACAATGGGCCCTGGGGACAATGGGGGGTCCTGGGACGTCACAATGGGCCCTGAGGACAATGGTGGGTCCCCTGAATATCACAATGGGCCCTGGGGACAACGGGGGGTCCGCAGGATGTCACAATGGGCACTGGGGACAAAGGGTGGGTCCCCATGGTGTCACAATGGGCCCAAGTGACAAGGAGGTTCCCACGGTGCCACGATGGGTCCTGGGGACAAGGGCGTCCCCCAGATGTCACAATGGGCCCTGGGGACAATGGGGTTGCCCAGGATGTCACAATGGGCACTGGGGACAATGGGAGTCCCCAAGGTGTCAGAACGAGCCCTGGGGACAAAGTGGAATCCTGGAATGTCACAATGGCCCCCAGTGACAAAGGGGTTCCCCATGGTGCCACAATGGGCCCTGGGGACAAAAGGGGTCCCCAGGATTTCACAATAGCACTGGGGACAAAGGGGGGTCATGGGATGTCACAATGGGCCCTGGGGACAAGGGAGATCCCCATGGTGTCACAATAAGCCCTGGGGACAAAGTGGGGTCCTGGGATGTCACAATGGGCCCCAGTGACAAAGGGGGTCCCCATGGTGCCACAATGGGCCCTGGGGACAAATGGGGTCCGCAGGATGTCACAATGAACCCTGGGGACAAAGGGTTTTCCTGGGACATTTCAATGGGCCCTGGGGACAAAGGGGGGACCCCAGGATGTCACAATGGACCCTGGAAACAAAGGGGGGTCCTGGGATGTCACAATGGGCCCTGGGGACAATGGGGGGTCCTGGGATGTCACAATGGGCCCTGGGGACAATGGGGGGTCCTGGGATGTCACAATGGGCCCTGGGGACAAAGGGGGTCCCCAGGATGTCACGATGGGCACTGGGGAGAAGGGGGGTCCCCATGGTGTCACAATGGGCCCTGGGGACAAAGGGGTCCCCCAGATATCGCAGTGGGCCCTGGGGACAAGAAGGGATCCCCAGGATGTCACAATGGGCCCTGGGGACAAGGGGGTGCAGTGGATGTCACAATGGGCCTTGGGGACAATGGGGGGTCCTGGAATGTCACAATGGGCCTTGGGGACAATGGGGTTGCCCAGGATGTCACAATGGGCCCTGGGGACAATGGGGTTGCCC
This sequence comes from Patagioenas fasciata, assembly GCF_037038585.1. Taxonomy (NCBI): domain Eukaryota; kingdom Metazoa; phylum Chordata; class Aves; order Columbiformes; family Columbidae; genus Patagioenas; species Patagioenas fasciata. The sequence goes on along the minus strand of NW_027288767.1, from coordinate 1,528,016 downwards.
AGGATGTCACAATGGGCACTGGGGACAATGGGAGTCCCCAAGGTGTCAGAACGAGCCCTGGGGACAAAGTGGAATCCTGGAATGTCACAATGGCCCCCAGTGACAAAGGGGTTCCCCATGGTGTCACAATGGGCCCTGGGGACAAAAGGGGTCCCCAGGATTTCACAATAGCACTGGGGACAAAGGGGGGTCATGGGATGTCACAATGGGCCCTGGGGACAAGGGAGATCCCCATGGTGTCACAATAAGCCCTGGGGACAAAGTGGGGTCCTGGGATGTCACAATGGGCTCTGGGGACAAGGAGGGTCCCCAGGATGTCACAATGGGCCCTGGGGACAAAGGGGGGTCCTGGGATGTCACAATGGGGCCCAGTGACAAAGAGGGTCCTCATGGTGCCACAATGGGCCCTCGGGACAAAGGGGGTCCCCTGGATGTCACAATGGGCTCTGGGGACAAGGAGGGTCCCCAGGATGTCACAATGGGCCCTGGGGACAAAGGGGGTCCCCACGGTATCAGAGTGGGCCCTGGGGACAAAGGGGGGTCCCCTGAATGTCACAATGGGCCCTGGGGACAGTGGGGGGTCCTGGGACATCACAATGGGCCCTGGGGACAAGGGGGGGTCCCCAGGATGTCACAATGGGCCCTGGGGACAAAGAGGGGTCCCCTGAATGTCACAATGGGCCCTGGGGACAAGGGGGTGCAGTGGATGTCACAATGGGCCCTGGGGACAATGGGGGGTGTCCAGGATGTGAGAATGAGTCCTGAGCACAAGGGGGGGTCCCCATGGTGTCACAATGGGTCCCCAGTGACAAGGAGGGCTCCCCATGGTGTCACAATAGGCCCTGGGGACAAAGTGGGGTCCAAGAATGTCACAATGGGCCCTGGGGACAAAAGGGGTTGCCATGGTGCCACAATGGGCCCTGGGGTCAAAGGGGGTCCCCATGGTGCTACAATGGCCCTGGGGACAAAGGGGGGTCCTGGGATGTCACAATGGGCCCTGGGGACAAAGGGGGTGTCCCCATGGTGCCACAACAGGCCCTGGGAGCAAGGGGGTGGCCAGGATGTCACAATGGGTCCTGGGGAAAATGGGGGGTGCCCAGGATGTCACAATGGACCCTGAGGACAAGCGGGGGTCTCCATGGTGTCACAATGGGCCCCAGTGACAAAGGGGCCCCCTGAATGTCACAATAGGTCCTGGGGACAATGGGGGGTCCTGGGACGTCACAATGGGCCCTGGGGACAATGAGGGATCCCCAGGATGTCACAATGGGCCCTGGGGACAAAGAGGGGTCCCCTGAATGTCAGAATGGGCCCTGGGGACAAGGGGGTGCAGAGGATGTCACAATGGGCCCTGGGGACAATGGCCCTGGGGAACGGCTCCTCCTCTGCATTCATTAACAATTAACACCCTCAGCAGCGCTAATTAACACCCCCCCCACCCCCCCATATCCCCGCTGCCCCCTAATTACCCCCTAATTCGCGCTAATCACCCCTAATTCCCCCTCATTACTCACCCAGCAGCCCCTCGATGTCCGCAGCCGCCATCTTGCCCCGCCGGGAGGGCCACAAACCACCTCAAAATTGACCCAAAATAGCGCTTTTTCAACCCAAAACCCTCCCGCTGAGGCTCCCCGAGCTGTGTCCCCAAAGCCCCCGCTGTTGTCACCTCGGGAAAAGCGCGAAAAAAGCGGCCCCGGGGGTCCCCGCGCTTCGTTTCGCGCTCTGAGGGAAAGCGCGGGAAAACGAGCGGAGACGGAAAGAGCCGAGCGGAGCCGAAGGGGCCCGAGCGGAGCCGAGCGGCGCCCGAGTGGAGCCGAGCGGCGCCCGAGTCCCGGCCGGGGCCGAACGCACCCGAAGGGACCCGAAGTCTTCCCGAAGGGGTCCGAGTGGAGCCGAACGCACCCGAAGGGACCCGAACCCACCCGAGTGGACCCGAACCCAACCCGAAGGGGCCCGAACCCACCCGAAGGAGCCCGAACCCACCCGAGTGGACCCGCACCCACCCGAAGGGGCCCGAAGTCTCCCCGAAGGGACCCGAACCCACCCGAAAGTGCCCCAAAAGGCGCCAAACTCCCAAATCCCCCCCTTTTTACCCCAAAACCCGTGTTCCGCTCCCCCCCCGGCCCCTCCTCTTCCTCCCCCCCCCCCCCCCCCCACTTTCTCCCCCTTTTTTCCGCCTCACGATCTTTTCCCGCCGCGGCGGCGGCTGCGAGCGAGGCCACGCCCCCTTCCTCAGGCGGCGGCCAATGGGAAGGGGGGGGGTGCCTGGCCACGCCCACTGTGCGTGGCGTGCGCGGAGGCGGCTCCGGGAGGAGCCGAAGATACACGAAGGGAGCCGAAGGGACCCGAGGGGACCCGAACGCACCCGAAGGGACCCGAGTGGGGCCCGAACGCACCCGAGGGGACCCGAAGGCACCCGAAGGGACCCGAACGCACCCGAAGGGACCCGAGTGGGACCCGAACGCACCCGAAGGGACCCGAGGGGACCCGAACACACCCGAAGGGACCCGAGTGGGGCCCGAACTCACCCGAAGGGACCCGAGGGGACCCGAACGCACTTAGGGGGCTCCATGAGTCACTTATGGGTCACTATGGGGCACTCCTGGGTCCCTAAGGGGGAAATTATGGGGGTCTATGGGGAGTTCAGGAGGGACCCAGGAGTACCCCAAGGGACCCAGGAGTACCCCAAAGGACCCAGGAGTTCAGGAGGGACCTAGGAGTGCCCCAAAGGACCCAGGAGTTCAGGAGGGACCCAGGAGTGCCCCAAAGGACCCAGGAGTGCCCAAATGTGTTGTGTTTTGTTTTTTCTCTCTTGTTTATGTCCTCTTTTACCTGAAATGGGACAATGGGGGCAATGGGGGGCAATGGGAGTCAATGGGGGCAATGGGGATCAATGGGGGTAATGGGGATCAATGGGGATCAATGGGGGGCAATGGGGATCAATGAGTCAACGGGGTCAATGGGGGTCAATGGGAGTCAATGGGTCAATGGGGTCAATGGGGTCAATGGGTCAATGGGATCAATGGGGGTCAATGGGAGTCAATGGGAGTCAATGGGGTCAATGGGTCAATGGGATCAATGGGGGTCAATGGGAGTCAGCGGGGTCAATGGGGTCAATGGGATCAATGGGGGTCAATGGGGTCAATGGGTCAATGTGGATCAATGGGTCAATGGGAGTCAATGGGGTCAATGGGGGTCAATGGGGGTCAATGGGGATCAATGGGTCAATGGGAGTCAATGGGGTCAATGGGTCAATGGGGTCAATGGGGGTCAATGGGGTCAATGGGGATCAATGGGTCAATGGGGGTCAATGGGTCAATGGGGTCAATGGGGTCAATGGGAGTCAATGGGGTCAATGGGTCAATGGGGATCAATGGGTCAATGGGAGTCAATGGGGTCAATGGGGGTCAATGGGGATCAATGGGTCAATGGGGTCAATGGGAGTCAATGGGAGTCAATGGGGTCAATGGGTCAATGGGGGTCAATGGGGGTCAATGGGAGTCAATGGGGGTCAATGGGGGTCAATGGGGTCAATGGGTCAATGGGATCAATGGGGGTCAATGGGGTCAATCGGGATCAATGGGTCAATGGGAGTCAGCGGGGTCAATGGGGTCAATGGGGATCAATGGGGTCAATGGGATCAATGGGGGTCAATGGGGCAATGGGGTCAATGGGGTCAATGGGGATCAATGGGTCAATGGGAGTCAATGGGGTCAATGGGGGTCAATGGGGTCAATGGGGATCAACGGGGTCAATGGGGATCAATGGGTCAATGGGGCCAATGGGTCAATGGGAGTCAATGGGGTCAATGGGTCAATGGGATCAATGGGATCAATGGGGGTCAATGGGGTCAATGGGGATCAATGGGTCAATGGGGGTCAATGGGGCAATGGGGGCAATGGGGGCAATGGGAGTCAATGGGGTCAATGGGTCAATGGGGATCAATGGGTCAATGGGGATCAATGGGGTCAATGGGGGTCAATGGGGTCAATGGGGATCAATGGGTCAATGGGGTCAATGGGTCAATGGGAGTCAATGGGGTCAATGGGTCAATGGGATCAATGGGGGTCAATGGGGTCAATGGGGGTCAATGGGGGTCAATGGGGTCAATGGGGTCAATGGGTCAATGGGTCAATGGGGATCAATGGGGGGCAATGGGGGCCAATGGGGTCAATGGGGTCAATGGGGGTCAATGGGGATCAATGGGTCAATGGGGATCAATGGGGATCAATGGGGATCAATGGGGATCAATGGGGATCAATGTGGTCAATGGGGTCAATGGGGATCAATGGGGATCAATGGGGATCAATGGGGGTCAATGGGGGTCAATGGGGTCAATGGGAGTCAATGGGAGTCAATGGGAGTCAATGGGTCCCAGGGTCACATTCCCGCTGTCCCTGTCCCCGCTGTCCCAGGTTGTCCCAGGGCTCAGTGCTCACTCCTCATTGGTTCCTGGCCTTTTGCATTCATTAATATTCGGTTAATTATTCGTTAAGGTTTTCTTGCCATAGTTGAGCCCAGCAGGAACCCCCGGGGTCCTAAAACCCTCCCTCTCTATGGGTCCCTATGGAGCTCTATGGGGCTCCTTGGATCTCTATGGGGTCCTATGGGTCTCTATAGGTCCCTATGGGGTTCCATGGGGCTCTGTGGTTTCCTATGGGCCTCTATGGGCCTCTATGGGTCCCTATGGGTCTTAATGGGTCTCTATGGGGCTCCTTGGGTGTCTGTGGGTCCCTATGGGGCTCTTTGGGGCTCTATGGGTCCCTATGGGGTCCTATGGAGCTCTATGGGTCTCTATGGGTCCCTATGGGTCTCTACAGACTCTACGGTCCCTATGGGTCTCTAGGATCGCTATGGGGTTCCTTGGGTCCCTATGGGTCTCTGTGGGTCCCAATGGGGCTCTGTGGGTCGCTATGGAACCCCCGGGGTCCTAAAACCCTCCCTCTCTATGGGTCCCTGTGGGTCTCTATGGGTCCCTATGGAGCTCTATGGGTCCCTATGGGGTTCCATGGGGCTCTGTGGTTTCCTATGGGCCTCTATGGGGCTCTATGGGTCCCTATGGGTGTCTATGGGTCCTTATGGGTTCCTATGGGGCTCCTTGATGCTCTATGGGTCTCTATGGAACCCCCAGGGTCCTAAAACCCTCCCTCTCTATGGGTCCCTTTGGGTCTCTATGGGTCCCTATGGGTCTCTATGGGTCCCTATGGGTCTCTACAGGCTCTACGGTCCGTATGGGTCTCTATGGGGTTCCATGGGGCTCTGTGGCTCCCTATGGGCCTCTATGGTCTCTATGGGTCCCTATGGGGTCCTATGGAGGTGGGTGCTTTTTTCCAACCAAAGTGATTAATGAGTTTTTAGGGTTTATCCCAAATGATGGGAACCCCCGGTTCCTTCCTTCCCTCCTTCCTTCCTTCCTTCCCTCCTTCCTTCCTTCCTTCCTTCCCTCCTTGCTTCCTTCCTTCCCTCCTTCCTTCCTTCCCTCCTTCCTTCCCTCCCTCCTTCCCTCCTTCCTTCCTTCCCTCCTTCCTTCCCTCCTTCCTTCCTTCCTTCCTTCCCTCCTTCCCTCCTTCCTTCCCTCCTTCCTTCCCTCCCTCCTTCCTTCCCTCCTTCCTTCCTTCCTTCCCTCCTTCCTTCCCTGCTTCCTTCCCTCCTTCCTTCCCTGCTTCCTTCCCTCCTTCCTTCCCTCCTTCCCTCCTTCCTTCCTTCCTTCCCTCCTTCCCTCCTTCCTTCCTTCCCTCCTTCCTTCCTTCCCTCCTTCCTTCCCTCCTTCCTTCCTTCCCTCCTTCCTTCCTTCCCTCCTTCCTTCCTTCCCTCCCTCCTTCCTTCCCTCCCTCCTTCCTTCCCTCCTTCCTTCCTTCCCTCCTTCCTTCCTTCCCTCCTTCCTTCCTTCCTTCCCTCCTTCCTTCCTTCCCTCCTTCCCTCCTTCCTTCCCTCCTTCCCTCCTTCCTTCCTTCCCTCCTTCCTTCCCTCCTTCCCTCCTTCCTTCCTTCCCTCCTTCCTTCCTTCCTTCCCTCCTTCCTTCCCTCCTTCCTTCCTTCCCTCCCTCCTTCCTTCCCTCCTTCCTTCCCTCCTTCCCTCCTTCCTTCCCTCCTTCCTTCCCTCCTTCCCTCCTTCCTTCCCTCCTTCCCTCCTTCCTTCCCTCCTTCCTTCCTTCCCTCCTTCCTTCCTTCCCTCCTTCCTTCCCTCCTTCCTTCCCTCCTTCCTTCCCTCCTTCCTTCCCTCCCTCCTTCCCTCCCTCCTTCCTTCCCTCCTTCCTTCCCTCCTTCCTTCCCTCCTTCCTTCCTTCCCTCCTTCCTTCCTTCCCTCCCTCCTTCCTTCCCTCCCTCCTTCCTTCCCTCCCTCCTTCCTTCCCTCCTTCCTTCCTTCCCTCCTTCCTTCCTTCCTTCCTTCCCTCCTTCCTTCCTTTTTGGAGCTCACCACCTCTTTTGGATGAAGCTGGAGCGGCGCGTGGCTCCAGGCCTTTCATGGAAGCTCCAGCAGCTGCGGATGGGCCTGGGATGCTGGGCAGGAAGATGATGAAGATGATGAAGATGACGAAGATGACGAAGATGACGAAGATGACGAAGATGACGAAGATGACGAAGATGACGAAGATGACGAAGATGACGAAGATGACGAGTGCATCCCCACGCGGGAAGACATCAAGAAGCTGATGGAAAGCAAGAAGAAGCAGCAGTCGCTCCAGGAGAGCTTTGGATGGCCCAGACCACCCCTTGTGCTTTGGATGCCCACACCACCCCTTGTGTTTTGGATACCCCAGACCACCCCTTGTGCTTTGGATGCCCACACCACCCCTTGTGTTTTGGATACCCCAGACCACCCCTTGTGTTTTGGATACCCCAGACCACCCCTTTGGGGAAGACCCTCCGTATGCTGAGGTGTTGCGTCTCCTTCCTCTTCATCCTCTAAAAGGTGTTTGGTGAAGAGCAGAGATGGAAGCGGGGGTTCCCATCATTTGGGATAAACCCTAAGAACTCATTTTGGTTGGAAAAGACCCTCGAGGTCATGGAGGCCAAGCATAACCTACCCCTGGCACTGACCCATATCCCTGAGGACGTTGTTTTGTGACACCATGGGGACCCCGCCTTGTCCTCAGGGCCCATTGTGACATCCTGGACACCCCCCATTGTCCCCAGAGCCCACTGTGACATCCTGGGGACCCCCTTTGTCCCCAGGGCCCATTGGACGTCCCATGACTCCCCCTTGTCCCCAGGGCCCATTGTGACATCCCAGTACCCCCCATTGTCCCCAGAGCCCATTGTGACATCCTAGGGACCCCCTTTGTCCCCAGGGCCCATTTTCGCACCATGGGGACCCCCTTTGTTACTGGGTCCCATTGTGACATTCCAGGACCTTACTTTGTCCCCAGGGCCCATTTTGGCACCATGGGGGATCCCTTTGTCACTGGGGCCCATTCTGACATTCAGGGCACCCCTCTCTGTCCCCAGGGCCCATTGTGACATGCTGGGGACTCCCATTGTCCCCAGGGCCCATTGTGACACCGTGGGGACCCCCTTTGGCCCTGTCGAGGGTTAAGATTCCTAACCCCAGACCATAACGCTAATCCTAATCCTAAACCTAAGCCTAATTCCTAACCCTAAACCCAATCCTAACCCAATCCCTTAACCCTAACCCAATCTCTTAACCCTTATCCCAATCCCTTAAACCTAACCCAAACTCCTAACTCTAAGCCTAAACCCAACCCAGACGCCTAAGCCCAACCCAGACGCCTAAGCCCAACCCAGACGCCTAAGCCCAACCCTAACCCAAACTCCTAGCCTTAAGACTAACCCTAAATCCTAACTCAAACTCCTAACCCTAAGTCTAAGCCTAAACCAAACTCCTAAGCTTAAGACTAAGCCTAACCCAAACTCCTAAGCCTAACCCTAACCCAAACTCCAAAACCTAAGCCTAACCCTAACCCAAACTCCTAACCCTATGCCAACCTTAACCATATTCCTACCCTTTCCCCCTAAACCTGAAGTCTTACTGCTTACACAAACACTATTCCCTAACCCCTAACCTTAATCCTTACTCCTAACATTAACCCTAATACTAACCCTTATCACTAACCACATCCCTACCCATAAACCCTAAACCTAATCCTAATCAAACCCTAATAATAACCCTAACCCTACCCCTAACACCTATCCCTTCATCTAAACTTCTAATATTAGTCCAATCACTTACTGTAATCCTAAAGCAAGGCAGGAGACCTCTCACACACACAAAAGGAAACCCACACTAACGTGGGAGCATGGAGCACCAGGGCAAAAAATGATCATCCATGTTTCTCCTAAATCAGAGCCTGCTGGCTACTGCAAGGCTCAACTATTGCAAGAAAACGTTCACAAATAATAAACCAAATACTAACAAACGCAAAAGGCCAGTAACCAATGAACACTGAACACTTACCCCTGCGATTCCCCTCAGGCTCAGGAACAGGATTACACCAAGAGGCTTGATCAGCATGGACTGCAGGAACCAAACAGGGAGTCAAACACGGGTGGGAGCTTCCATGGCACGTTGTGATCTCCTGCTTCCTCAGTCACCTGCTGTGATGGGAGAGGGTGAGATAATGACACGAGACATATACAGAGGTGTGTGTTCCCACAGCTAGAAACAGAGCACGGGTGACCTTTTTGCTGAGACCTAGCAGGTTTTCAGGCAAATTGAACATTCATGACTTGTCTGTGTAATACCACCAAGGCACAAAAAGCTTTTGGAAAGCCTCTGAGAGGATCTTGGGTACAATCACACATGAATAACCTATTAAAACACGAGTGTTTATTCGCTCAAGCAGACAGACAGTGACAACTCACCTCTGGGACAGCCCAAGGCTCCTAACCAGGACCCAGCTGAGAAGCTCGATCAACTCTGCCAAGGCCATGTCCTGGAGTCAAGCACAGATCAGAGAGGTTTCCAGGCTCACCGAGCAACACTCCTGCATTCCAGGTAAAAGAGGACATAGACAAGAGAGAAAAAACAAAACACAACACAACATATTTAGGACAACAGTGCCCATATCTTGCAGAAAAATAGCCGTATTTGGGGAAAAAACTGGCAAAATGACAAAATATTCCAAATATTTGGGGGCTAAATTGGTCAATACAGGCAAAACAATCTGAGTATTTGGGCAAAAAGTGGCCCAAAGAGGCAAAAACATCCACACTTGGGTGCAAAGCTGTCGGCAAACATGAAAACATCCCATATTTGGGATCACAGTGCCCATATCAGGGGAAAAAATGGGCAAAAGCACCTGAGTATATCGGGTCAAGAGAGGCAGAAAAAACCAAAGCACCACTAGATTTGAGCAAAACTGGCCAAAAAGGGGTATAACATCCCCAGATTCAGGGTGAAACTGGACCAAAGAGTCGAAGTATGCCCAGATTTGGGGAAAAAAATGGCCAAAAATGGCCCAAACACCCCCAGATTTGGGTATAAACAAAACTGGAAAACCAAAGAACTCCCAGATATAGGCAGAAACGATCCCAAAGGGCACAAATGTGCCCAGGTTTAGCTCTAAAGTGGCCCAAAGTGCCAAAGCAATCCCAGCTTTGATTTGAAACGGGCCCAAAGGCTCAAAGCGCGCCCTGGGATGGGGCCGTGTGGCACGAGGCTGGGGGGCAGGGAGGGCCCCACAGGGACTCAGTGCTGGTTTCTGCCCTGTGCCAGCACTCCCAGCCCCTGCTTGCCCAGAACCTGCCCCTGAAGCAGCCGCAGCCCCTCTCCCCTCCCTGCGGGTGTCTGCCCCCTGCCCACACCCTGGTGCTGCCTGGCTCGCCCTGCCCGGCCCAGCCCGGCTGCTCTCCCGGCCCCAGCCCCAGCCCTGGCCCCACTGCTGCCCTGCTGAGCTGCTCGGGGCTGGGTGCTGCCCCTGCTCGCCCACCTGCTCCCTGCGCTCGGCTGGAGCAGCCTGGGCGTCCCGGGCTGGCAGGGACACCAGGAGGAGGAACAGGGTGAGGACCATGGCCCCCACGCTCGCCCCATGATGCTGCTGCTGCCAAGACACAGCACAGCACGTCACCGAGGGGCTCTGACCTCACAGTCACATTGGAATCACCACATCTGCACACTGCTGCATGGCCTTGTGCTACACCAGCATGGAAGGAACCGAGGTGGAGAAGGGGGCACCTATTTTGGGAGGCAGCTCTGCCTGTGGGAGTGCACAGGCTCTCACTTCTTGCTTCCCAGAAATCAATCAATCAATCAATACCAAAAGCTACATATTAATAGCAAATTAAAAAAAAAAAAAGCCAACTTCAAGGGTCTTTACTTGTAGCTATATTTGTCAGGCAGCTCTCTGGGAAGAAACCAGCTTTTCCTGCTAGTTTGACCACAGCTTCAATGCCTTTAAAGCCACCACTTCTGACCTCTGCTGCTCCAACACAGCCTCACAGCCCAGCAAAATCATAGTGCAGGCAGAAAGCTTCACCATACAGAGATGGAGACAGTCAGGAATACGTTCCTCTCAAAAGCAGACACTGCAAACCACGAGAAACCCTGCACAGAGTTGGAGAAGGGTGGAGGAAACGGTGAGGAAGAAGCAGAGAGGGGCAGAGACAGAAGAGATGAAGAGGAAGAAGGACACAGTAGGAAAGAAGGAGGGAGCAGGGAGGGACGGGAGCACAAAACAGGATGAAACGACCCCAAGGGCCCAGGACTCACCACAGTTCCTGCTCTCTGCACTGCCAGGCAAGCTGTGCAGTTCAGGCACTTCTGTCTGCCTGTCTTTCCCTCCCCTCCTATTCTGTAGCTCCAGCCGTTTGTCCATCCCGCACCTAAGAGAACACATGGGTCTCTGACAGCTCTCACAGCACGAGGCTCCCCAGACGCACCCCACACACACACACACTATACGGCCGGACAGTGATTTTCCCCACTTACACAGGCCCTGCGGTGCACGTTTGTGATCTGCTCTGCTGAGGCTGCTCACAGGGACTCTTCCTCACCCAGAGGGGCAGCTGTCTCTGGTGCAGCTGCAGCAGCAGCTGTGGGGATCCCCTGCACTTCACCCTCCAGCTGCTTCCCCTTCTCCTGCTCTCTCCAGCTCCAGCCCCAGCAGCTCCTCTCCAGCAAGTGCCCCCTGCCCCCTCCCCGCCCAGGAGAACAAGGCCAGAGCAGCCCACACACACCTGGGCCAGAGGCAGCAAGACATCTCCAGGGCCCCAGAGGGAGGAAAAAGGGCCCCAGGGCTGGGCCGGGCGCTGCTCGGCCTCGGGCAGCTCCACGGGCGCCATGGCAAAACTCACGCTGGCCGCCTGCAGAGCAACCGCCTGCTCAGCCTGGGCTGCGCCACCATTGGTCGGGAGGGCTGTCAGTCTCCTCCCCTGAGCTGATCCTGCAGCTCATTGGCTGCCTGGGCAGTGATTCTGTCCTGGTTTGAGGCTCACCCAGCCCTGAGGTGATACTCTCTCTGATTGGCTGCCTGAGGGGTTACTCCCTCCATAGTGTCCGCCTTCCCTGAGCCGCTGTTTTCTCTTATTGGCTGTCTGGGATTTCCCACTGGCTCCCCCCACCAAATGATTGGTCAGACCATTTGTCAATCATCCCTGTGCTGCACTCCCACCAGGTGTGATTGGTGCAGCCAGCACAGCCCGCCCCTGAGGGCTGCCCAGTTTGTTCAACCGTCGCCAACTGTCCTGCAGGTCTCAAAGCTCGATTGGCTGCTTACGTTTCAATCACATGACTTGCCCCGCCTCCTCAAATGTGATTGGCTGCATTTCATCCCCTGGCTGTCCACAGACTTCCGGGCGGTTGTTGCCAGGCAGCGGCTCCACCTGAAAATGAAGCTGTGGGCCCTGACCAAAGGCCGTGGGTGATGAAAGACGCGTTGGGACCCTAAACATGGGGATTTGGCCCCAAGAGGGAGGCTCTGGGCGCTCAGAAGGACGGGCAGATGCTACAGATGGCGCTTTGGACCCTGCACACGAGGGGACCCTCTTGGCTCCACCCGAGCTGGGTTTGGTGCCCGTGACCCCACGTTCCAGCTCTGCTGTGCTTTCTGACCTCATGGGCCCTCTTGTCCTGCCCACCTTCTGCTGCCAAACCCTGCTGTGGGAAACAATCCCCTTGCCAAGAGAACAGCCCCGGGCAGGATCTCTCAGCAAAGCGTATTTTATAAACGATTTGGCAAGACCAGGTGTTCTACCCAAAGACAGCACAGGGAATGGGACAAAAAGCCCCCGCTTACACATCCACCAACCCCAGCTGCACATTCCCTGCCCTGCTCCCCAGCGCTTGGCACTGCAGGGGTTACAGACTCCCCAGGGCTGGCCTCAGTTTACCTGTCTCATTCATCTAATTAACAACCCTCTCACCTTATTGATTTATTTGAAATATGGATTCCTGGCTCTTTGGTTGCCCTTCCCCCTCGATTATCTTTTTAAACACAGTGATCAGTTTGGACTGTGAGCACCTTGGTGCCACCCTCGGTGTGCACGTGGGGACAGGCACAGTGGGGCACAGAAGGTGCTAAGGAGCCATCGACTGCCCCGTTGGAGGCTCCGGATCATGGGGGATGTGCGACTGCCACAGTGGGCATTGTGACGTCACTGCTGATGTCACCAAGGGCCCCGCCCAGGCACCCCTATAAAAGCAGGGCCGTGGGTGCAGAGCGGCATCCTCTGGCAGCACAGGGCGGCGGCCACCCCACCATGGCCCGGTACCGGCGAAGCAGGAGCCGCAGCCGCAGCCGCCGCCACGGCCGGCGCCGCTACCGGAGCCGCTCTGGCCGCCGCTCTGGGCGGAGCCGACGCCGGCGGTACAGGAGCAGCCGCCGCCGCAGGGGGACATGGCGCCGCCGCCGCTGAGCCAACCCCAGCACTGGCGTCTGCGGAACCGGCAGAGCCTTGGCCACCGCCACCGCCACACCAGTGACCACCATGGCTCCACCAATAAACTGGAATGATGGCACGGGGCGTGCGAGTGTCTCTGGGGTCCCTGTGGCCAGCTGTGTGTCCCACGGGTGTGTGTCTGTGCTGGGGCACGTATCCCATGGCTGGCATGGCCAGGACAAGCACGTCTGCAGGATGGAGCTGCCCCAGCCTCCCTGCTCCTGTGCTGGCTCTGACTCGTGCCCATGACCCAGCCCGTCTGCACATCCCAGCAGTCTCTGTGACCCAGGCCATCCATGTCCCAGCCTATCTCTATGTCCCAGCCCACCTCCGTGTCCCAGTCCATCTCCATGTCTCAGCAGCCTCTGCGCCCCCAGCTGTCCTGGTTTTGGTAAAAAACAAGTTTCTCTTTTAGTGAATTTTGCCTGTCAGCCAAAGCCTTCATGTCAGCTGCATTTTCCTGGAGAACCAGACACATGTTTTGGCAAACCCAGCAATGGAATGGAAACTTATTGATAAGCACGGGTGGACATCTCGCGAGAGGGGCAACGAGAAACCGGTGAGCAACTGTGTATAACATTCCGTTCACGTGAATACTTCATATAAAAGCGGGAGATCACGAGAATCTCGTCCCTTTTCCTTCCCTTTTGCCTTTTTCCTTCCCTTCTGCTCATGGCCGACATCAGGAGAGGACCTTGCTGGTCGTCCCTGCGAACGGAGGCCAGTGAGAGACTGAATCCAGCTCCGGTTGGCTGCAGAGTCCAGTCCAGGACTTTGGGTGCTGGCTCTGCAGTTGCTCAGACTTACAAGATGGGTTTTGTATATTTGTATCATTTTCTCTGTTCTCATCAGTAGCATCAGTAAAACATCTTGAACTTTTCCAACTCTCTCCCCTCTGTGCTTCTTCCCCTCCCGATCGCCTGTGCTGAGTGGGAAGGGGGGAGAGGGAGGGGCAAAAGGGGGAAGTGGGGGGCAGAGGAGGTTGACAACACATCTGCCAGGGTTTGATTGTCACCCCGCAATCCTAACCCTCGACAGGGACAAAGGGGGACCCAGGATGTCACAATGGGCCCTGGGGACAACGGGGGGTCCTGGGATGTCACAATGAGCCCCAGTGACAAAGGGGTTCACCATGGTGCCACAATGGGCCCTGGGGACAAAGGGGGTCCCCATGGTACAACAATGGGCCCTGGGGACAAACGAGGTCCCAAGGATGTCACAATAGGCCCTGGGGAAAAAGAGGGGGTCCCCTGAATATCACAATGGGCTCTGGGGACAAGGGGGGTCCCCCGGATGTCACAATGGCCTCTGGGGACAAAGGGGGTCCCCAGGATGTAACAATGGGCCCTGGGCACAAACGGGATCCCCATGATGTCACAATGGGCCTTGGAGACAAGGGGTGTCCCGCCCTGTCACAATGGTGCCTGGGGACAAAGGGGTCCCCAGGATGTCACAATGGGCCCTGGGGACAAGGGGGGTCATGGGATGTCACAATGGGCTCTGGGGACAATAGGGGGTCCTGGGACGTCACAATGGGCCCTGGAGAAAAGGGGGGGTCCTGGGATGTCACAATAGGCCCTGGGGACAAAGGGGGTCTTCAGGATGTCACAATGGGCCCGGGGGACAAAGGGGGTCCCCAGGATGTCACAATAGGCCCTGGGGAAAAAGAGGGCTCCCCAGGATATCACAATGGGCCCTGGGGACAAAGAGGGGTCCACAGGATGTGCACAATGGGCCCTGGGGACAAAGGGGGCTCCCCAGGATATCACAATGGGCTCTGGTGACATAGGGGTCCCCTAGATGTCACAACGGGTCCTGGGGACAAGGGGGGTCCCAAGGATGTCACAATGGGCACTGGAGACAAAGGGGGGGTCCCCACAGTGCCACGATGGGCCCTGGGGACAAGGGGGTCCCCAGGATGTAACAATGTGCCCTTGGGACAATGGGGGCTCCTGCGATGTCACAATGGGCCCTGGGGACAAAGGGAGGCCCCAGGATGTCACAATGGACCCTGGGGACAAAAGGGGTCCCCGGGATGTCACAATGGGCCCAGGGGACAACTAGGCATCCTGGGACGCCACAATGGGCCCGGGGAAAAAGGGGGGTCCCCAGGTTGTTCACAATGGGCCCTGGGGACAATGGGGGTCCTGGGATGTCACAATGAACCCTAGGGACAAAGGGGGTCCCGAGGATGTCACAATGGGCCCTGGGGATAAAGGGGACTCCCCAGGATGTCACAATAGGCCCTGGGGACAAAGGGGGTCCCCAGGATGTCACAACGGGCCCTGGGTACAAGGGGGGTCCCACCCTGTCACAATGGTGCCTGGGGACAAAGGGGTCCCCAGGATGTCACAATGGGCCCTGGGGACAAGGGGGGTCATGGGATGTCACAATGGGTCCTGGGGACAAAGGGGTCCCCACGGTGTCACAATGGGCCCTGGGGACAAAGTGGAGTCCTGGTATGCCACAATGGGCCCCAGTGACAAAGGGGGTCCCCACGGTGTCACAATGGGCCCTTGAGACAACAGGGTCCCCAGGATGTCACAATGGGCCTGGGGACAAAGGGGGCTGCCCACGATGTCACAATGGACTCTGGGGACAAGAATGGGTCCTGGTATGTCACAATGGCCCCTGGGGACAAAGGGGGTCCCCAGGATGTCACAATGCGCCCTGAGGAAAATGGGGGGTCCTGGGATGTCACAATGGGCCCTGGGGACACAGGTGGTCCCCAGGATGTCACAATGGGCCCTGGGGACAAAGTGGGGTCCTAAGATGTCACAATGGGCACTGGGGACAAAGGGGGTCCCCATAGTGCCACAATGGGCCTTGGGGACAATGGGGTCTCCCGAGGATGTCACAATGGGCCTTGGGGACAAAGGGGTGTCCCCTGAATGTGCATAATGGGCCCTGGGGACAAAGGGTGGTCGCCGGGATGTCTCAGTGGGCCCTGGGGACAATGGGGTGTCCTGGGATGTCACAATGGGCCCCAGTGACAAATGGGGTCTCCACGGTGTCACAATGGGCCCTGGAGTAAAGGGGGGTCCCCAGGATGTCACAATAGTCCCTGGGGACAAAGAGGAGTCCCCTGAATGTCATAATGGGCCCTGAGGACAAGGAGGGTCTCCACGGTGTCACAATGGGCCCTGGGGACAATGGGGGGTCCTGGGATGTCACAATAGGCCCTGGGGACAAAGGGGGTCCCCATGATTTCACAATGGGCCCAGGGGACAATGGGGCATCCTGGGACGTCACAATGGGCCCTGGGGACAAAGGGGGTCCCCATGGTGTCACAATGGCCCTGGGGATAAAGGGGGACCCCAGGATGTGTATAATGGGGCCTGGGGACAATGGGGGGTCCTGGGATGTCACAATGGGCTCTGGGGACAATAGGGGGTCCTGGGATGTCACAATAGGCCCTGGGGACAAAGGGGGTCTTCAGGATGTCACAATGGGCCCGGGGGACAAAGGGGGTCCCCAGGATGTCAGAATAGGCCCTGGGGAAAAAGAGGGCTCCCCAGGATATCACAATGGGCCCTGGGGACAAAGAGGGGTCCACAGGATGTGCACAATGGGCCCTGGGGACAAAGGGGGCTCCCCAGGATATCACAATGGGCTCTGGTGACATAGGGGTCCCCAAGATGTCACAACGGGTCCTGGGGACAAGGGGGGTCCCAAGGATGTCACAATGGGCACTGGAGACAAAGGGGGGGTCCCCACGGTGCCACGATGGGCCCTGGGGACAAGGGGGTCCCCAGGATGTAACAATGTGCCCTTGGGACAATGGGGGCTCCTGCGATGTCACAATGGGCCCTGGGGACAAAGGGAGGCCCCAGGATGTCACAATGGACCCTGGGGACAAAAGGGGTCCCCGGGATGTCACAATGGGCCCAGGGGACAACGAAGCATCCTGGGACGCCACAATGGGCCCGGGGAAAAAGGGGGGTCCCCAGGTTGTTCACAATGGGCCCTGGGGACAATGGGGGTCCTGGGATGTCACAATGAACCCTAGGGACAAAGGGGGTCCCCAGGATGTCACAATGGGCCCTGGAGATAAAGGGGACTCCCCAGGATGTCACAATAGGCCCTGGGGACAAAGGGGGTCCCCAGGATGTCACAACGGGCCCTGGGTACAAGGGGGGTCCCACCCTGTCACAATGAGCACTGGGGACAAAGGGGGTCCCCAGGATGTCACAATGGGCACTGGAGACAAAGAGGGGGTCTCCACGGTGCCACAATGGGCCCTGGGGACAAGAGGGTCCCCACGGTTTCACAATGGGCCCTGGGGACAAGGGGGATCCCCGCCCTGTCACAATGGGCCCTGGGGCCAAAGGGATCCCCAGGATGTCACAATGGGCCCTGGGGACTGCGGGGGGTACTAGGATGTCACAATGGGTCTTGGGGACAAAGGGGGTACCCAGGATGTCACAATGGGCCCTGGGGACAATGGGGGGTCCCTTGAAGGTCACAATGGGCCCATGGGACAAAGAGGGTGCCCACGGTGTCACAGTGGGCCCTGGCGACAAAGGGGGATCCCCAGGATGTCACAATGGGCCCCGGGGACAAAGTAAAATCCTGGAATGTCACAATGGTCCCCAGTGACAAAGGCGCTCCCCATGGTGCCACAATGGGCCCTGGGGACAAAGTGGGTCCCCAGGATTTCACAATGAGCACTGGGGACAAAGGGGGGTCCCAGGATGTCACAATGGGCCCTGGGGACAAGGGGGGGTTCCCATGGAGTCACAATGGGTCCTGGGGACAACGAGGCGTCCTGGGACGTCACAATGGGACTTGGGGACAAAGGGGGTCTTCCACAGTCTCACAATGGGCCCTAGAGACAAGGGGAGATCCCCAGGATGACACAATAGGCCCTGGGGACAAAGAGGAGTCCCCCTGAATGTCACAATGGGCCCTGGGGACAAGGGGGGTCCCCATGGTATCACAATAAGCCCTGGGGACAAAGTGGGGTCCTGGGATGTCACAACTGGCCCCAGTGACAAAGGGTGTCCCCATGGTGCCACAATGGGCCCTGGGGACAAAGAGGGTCCCCAGGATGTCACAATGGGCTTTGGGGACAAGGCGGGGTCCCCAGGATGTCACAATGGGGTCTTGGGACAAAGGGGGTCCCCAGGATGTCACAATGGTCCCTGGGGACAATGGGGGGTCCTGGGACGTCACAATGGGCCCTGGGGACAAAGGCGGTCCCAGGGTGTCACAATAAGCCATGGGGACAAGGGGGGTCCCCAGGATGTCACAATGGGCACTGGGGACAAAGGGGGGTCCCCACGGTGCCATGATGGGCCCTGGCGACAAGGGGGTCCCCAGGATGTCACAATGGGCCCATGGGACAAAGGGGGTACCCATGGTGTCACAATGGGCCCTGGGGACAACTTGGGGTCCTGGGATGTCACAATGGGCCCCGGTGACAAAGGGGGTCCCCGTGGTGCCACAATGTGCCCCTGGGACAAAGGGGGTCCCCAGAATGTCATAATGGGCACTGGGGACAAGGGGGGTCCCCAGGATGTCACAAGTGGTCCTGGGGATAAAGGGGGTCCCCATGGTGCCACAATGTGCCCCTGGGACAAAGGGGTCCCCAGGATGTCACAATAAGCCCTGGGGACAAGGGGGGTCCCCAGGATGTCAGAATGGGCCCTGGGGACAACGCGGGGTCCTGGGATGTCACAATGGGCCACGGGGACAAAGGCGATCCCCATGGTGTCACAATGGGCCCTGGGGACAAGGGGGTCCCCAGGATGTCACAATGGGCTCATGGGATAAAGGGGGTACCCACGGTGTCACTATAGGCCCTGGGGACAACCGGGGGTCCCCACGGTGCCACGATGGGTCATGTGGACAAGGGGGTCCCCAGGATGTTCACAACGGGCCCTGAGGACAAAGGGGGTCCCCACGGTGTCACAATGGTCCCTGGGGACAACTTGGGGTCCTGGGATGTCACAATGGGCCCTGGGGACAAAGGCGGTCCCCAGGATGTCACAATAAGCCCTGGGGACAAGGGGGGTCCCCAGGATGTCACAATGGGCACTGGGGACAAAGGGGGTACCCAGGATGTCACAATAAGCCCTGGGGACAAGGGGGGTCCCCAGGATGTCACAATGGGCCCTGGGGACAAAGGCGGTCCCCAGGATGTCACAATAAGCCCTGGGGACAAGGGGGGTCCCCAGGATGTCACAATGGGCACTGGGGACAACGCGGGGTCCTGGGATGTCACAATGGGCTCATGGGATAAAGGGGGTACCCACGGTGTCACTATAGGCCCTGGGGACAACGGGGGGTCCCCACGGTGCCACGATGGGCCCTGGGGACAAGGGGGTCCCCAGGATGTTCACAATGGGGCCTGGAGACAATGGGGTGTCCCCAGGATGTCACAATGGGCCCTGGGGACAAAGAGGGTCCCCAGGATGTCACAATCGGTCCTGGGCACAAAGGGGGGTGCACATGGTGTCAAAATGGGCCCTGGGGACAAAGGGCGTCCCCAGGATGTCACAGTGGGCCCTGGGGACAAAGTGGTCCCCATGGTATCAGAATGGGCCCTGGGGACAAAGAGGGGTGCCCTGAATGTCACAATGGGCCCTGAGGACAAAGGGGGGTCCCCAGGATGTCGCAATGGGCCTTGGGGACAATGGGGGGTCCTAGGATGTCACAATGGGCCCGAGTGACAAATGGGGTCTCCATGGTGTCACAATGGGCCCTGAAGACAAAGGGGGTCCCCTGAATGTCACAATGGGCCCTGAGGACAATGGGGGTTCCTGGAACGTCACAATGGGCCCTGGGGAGAAAGGGAGGTCCCCAGGATGTCACAATGGGCCCTGGAGACAATTGGGGGTTTTGGGATGTCACGATGGGCTCTGACGACAAGGGGAGGTGCCCATGGTGTCACAATGGGTCCTCAGTGACAAGGGGGGTCCCTATAGTGTCACAATGGGCTCTGCAGACAATGGGGGGTCCTGGGATGTCACAATGGGCACCAGTGACAAAGGGGGTCCTCATGGTGCCACAATGGGCCCTGGGGAGTAAGTGGGGTCCTGGGATGTCACAATGGGTCCTGGGGACAAAGGGTGATCCTTTGATGTCACAAGGGGCCCTGGAGGCAAGGGGGTCCCCAGGATGTTACAATGGGCCCTGGGCACAAAGGGGGGTCCCCATAGTGTCACAATGGGTCCCCAGTGACAAGGGGGTCCCCACGGTACCACGATGGTCCCTGGGGACAAGAGGGGGTCCCCATGGTGTCACAATGGACCCTGGGGTCAAAGGGGGTTCCCAGGACATCACAATGGGCTCTGGGGACAATGGGGATCCTGGGACATCACAATGAGCCCTGGGGACAAGGGGGGTCCTGGGACGTCACAATGGGTCCTGGGGACAAAGCGGTTCCCCAGGATGTCACAATGGGCTCTGGGGACAATAGGGGGTCCTGGGACGTCACAATGGGCCCTGGAGAAAAGGGGGGGTCCTGGCATGTCACAATAGGCCCTGGGGACAAAGGGGGTCTTCAGGATGTCACAATGGGCCCGGGGGACAAAGGGGGTCCCCAGGATGTCAGAATAGGCCCTGGGGAAAAAGAGGGCTCCCCAGGATATCACAATGGGCCCTGGGGACAAAGAGGGGTCCACAGGATGTGCACAATGGGCCCTGGGGACAAAGGGGGCTCCCCAGGCTATCACAATGGGCTCTGGTGACATAGGGGTCCCCAAGATGTCACAACGGGTCCTGGGGACAAGGGGGGTCCCAAGGATGTCACAATGGGCACTGGAGACAAAGGGGGGGTCCCCACGGTGCCACGATGGGCCCTGGGGACAAGGGGGTCCCCAGGATGTAACAATGTGCCCTTGGGACAATGGGGGCTCCTGCGATGTCACAATGGGCCCTGGGGACAAAGGGAGGCCCCAGGCTGTCACAATGGACCCTGGGGACAAAAGGGGTCCCCGGGATGTCACAATGGGCCCAGGGGACAACGAAGCATCCTGGGACGCCACAATGGGCCCGGGGAAAAAGGGGGGTCCCCAGGTTGTTCACAATGGGCCCTGGGGACAATGGGGGTCCTGGGATGTCACAATGAACCCTAGGGACAAAGGGGGTCCCCAGGATGTCACAATGGGCCCTGGAGATAAAGGGGACTCCCCAGGATGTCACAATAGGCCCTGGGGACAAAGGGGGTCCCCAGGATGTCACAACGGGCCCTGGGTACAAGGGGGGTCCCACCCTGTCACAATGAGCACTGGGGACAAAGGGGGTCCCCAGGATGTCACAATGGGCACTGGAGACAAAGAGGGGGTCTCCACGGTGCCACAATGGGCCCTGGGGACAAGAGGGTCCCCACGGTTTCACAATGGGCCCTGGGGACAAGGGGGATCCCCGCCCTGTCACAATGGGCCCTGGGGCCAAAGGGATCCCCAGGATGTCACAATGGGCCCTGGGGACTGCAGGGGGTACTAGGATGTCACAATGGGTCTTGGGGACAAAGGGGGTACCCAGGATGTCACAATGGGCCCTGGGGACAATGGGGGGTCCCTTGAAGGTCACAATGGGCCCATGGGACAAAGAGGGTGCCCACGGTGTCACAGTGGGCCCTGGCGACAAAGGGGGATCCCCAGGATGTCACAATGGGCCCCGGGGACAAAGTAAAATCCTGGAATGTCACAATGGTCCCCAGTGACAAAGGCGCTTCCCATGGTGCCACAATGGGCCCTGGGGACAAAGTGGGTCCCCAGGATTTCACAATGAGCACTGGGGACAAAGGGGGGTCCCAGGATGTCACAATGGGCCCTGGGGACAAGGGGGGGTTCCCATGGAGTCACAATGGGTCCTGGGGACAACGAGGCGTCCTGGGACGTCACAATGGGACTTGGGGACAAAGGGGGTCTTCCACAGTCTCACAATGGGCCCTAGAGACAAGGGGAGATCCCCAGGATGACACAATAGGCCCTGGGGACAAAGAGGAGTCCCCCTGAATGTCACAATGGGCCCTGGGGACAAGGGGGGTCCCCATGGTATCACAATAAGCCCTGGGGACAAAGTGGGGTCCTGGGATGTCACAACTGGCCCCAGTGACAAAGGGTGTCCCCATGGTGCCACAATGGGCCCTGGGGACAAAGAGGGTCCCCAGGATGTCACAATGGGCTTTGGGGACAAGGCGGGGTCCCCAGGATGTCACAATGGGGTCTTGGGACAAAGGGGGTCCCCAGGATGTCACAATGGTCCCTGGGGACAATGGGGGGTCCTGGGACGTCACAATGGGCCCTGGGGACAAAAGCGGTCCCAGGGTGTCACAATAAGCCATGGGGACAAGGGGGGTCCCCAGGATGTCACAATGGGCACTGGGGACAAAGGGGGGTCCCCACGGTGCCATGATGGGCCCTGGCGACAAGGGGGTCCCCAGGATGTCACAATGGGCCCATGGGACAAAGGGGGTACCCATGGTGTCACAATGGGCCCTGGGGACAACTTGGGGTCCTGGGATGTCACAATGGGCCCCGGTGACAAAGGGGGTCCCCGTGGTGCCACAATGTGCCCCTGGGACAAAGGGGGTCCCCAGAATGTCATAATGGGCACTGGGGACAAGGGGGGTCCCCAGGATGTCACAAGTGGTCCTGGGGATAAAGGGGGTCCCCATGGTGCCACAATGTGCCCCTGGGACAAAGGGGTCCCCAGGATGTCACAATAAGCCCTGGGGACAAGGGGGGTCCCCAGGATGTCAGAATGGGCCCTGGGGACAACGCGGGGTCCTGGGATGTCACAATGGGCCACGGGGACAAAGGCGATCCCCATGGTGTCACAATGGGCCCTGGGGACAAGGGGGTCCCCAGGATGTCACAATGGGCTCATGGGATAAAGGGGGTACCCACGGTGTCACTATAGGCCCTGGGGACAACCGGGGGTCCCCACGGTGCCACGATGGGTCGTGTGGACAAGGGGGTCCCCAGGATGTTCACAACGGGCCCTGAGGACAAAGGGGGTCCCCACGGTGTCACAATGGTCCCTGGGGACAACTTGGGGTCCTGGGATGTCACAATGGGCCCTGGGGACAAAGGCGGTCCCCAGGATGTCACAATAAGCCCTGGGGACAAGGGGGGTCCCCAGGATGTCACAATGGGCACTGGGGACAAAGGGGGTACCCAGGATGTCACAATAAGCCCTGGGGACAAGGGGGGTCCCCAGGATGTCACAATGGGCCCTGGGGACAAAGGCGGTCCCCAGGATGTCACAATAAGCCCTGGGGACAAGGGGGGTCCCCAGGATGTCACAATGGGCACTGGGGACAACGCGGGGTCCTGGGATGTCACAATGGGCTCATGGGATAAAGGGGGTACCCACGGTGTCACTATAGGCCCTGGGGACAACGGGGGGTCCCCACGGTGCCACGATGGGCCCTGGGGACAAGGGGGTCCCCAGGATGTTCACAATGGGGCCTGGAGACAATGGGGTGTCCCCAGGATGTCACAATGGGCCCTGGGGACAAAGAGGGTCCCCAGGATGTCACAATCGGTCCTGGGCACAAAGGGGGGTGCACATGGTGTCAAAATGGGCCCTGGGGACAAAGGGCGTCCCCAGGATGTCACAGTGGGCCCTGGGGACAAAGTGGTCCCCATGGTATCAGAATGGGCCCTGGGGACAAAGAGGGGTGCCCTGAATGTCACAATGGGCCCTGAGGACAAAGGGGGGTCCCCAGGATGTCGCAATGGGCCTTGGGGACAATGGGGGGTCCTAGGATGTCACAATGGGCCCGAGTGACAAATGGGGTCTCCATGGTGTCACAATGGGCCCTGAAGACAAAGGGGGTCCCCTGAATGTCACAATGGGCCCTGAGGACAATGGGGGTTCCTGGAACGTCACAATGGGCCCTGGGGAGAAAGGGAGGTCCCCAGGATGTCACAATGGGCCCTGGAGACAATTGGGGGTTTTGGGATGTCACGATGGGCTCTGACGACAAGGGGAGGTGCCCATGGTGTCACAATGGGTCCTCAGTGACAAGGGGGGTCCCTATAGTGTCACAATGGGCTCTGCAGACAATGGGGGGTCCTGGGATGTCACAATGGGCACCAGTGACAAAGGGGGTCCTCATGGTGCCAAAATGGGCCCTGGGGAGTAAGTGGGGTCCTGGGATGTCACAATGGGTCCTGGGGACAAAGGGTGATCCTTTGATGTCACAAGGGGCCCTGGAGGCAAGGGGGTCCCCAGGATGTTACAATGGGCCCTGGGCACAAAGGGGGGTCCCCATAGTGTCACAATGGGTCCCCAGTGACAAGGGGGTCCCCACGGTACCACGATGGTCCCTGGGGACAAGAGGGGGTCCCCATGGTGTCACAATGGACCCTGGGGTCAAAGGGGGTTCCCAGGACATCACAATGGGCTCTGGGGACAATGGGGATCCTGGGACATCACAATGAGCCCTGGGGACAAGGGGGGTCCTGGGACGTCACAATGGGTCCTGGGGACAAAGCGGTTCCCCAGGATGTCACAATGGGCTCTGGGGACAATAGGGGGTCCTGGGACGTCACAATGGGCCCTGGAGAAAAGGGGGGGTCCTGGCATGTCACAATAGGCCCTGGGGACAAAGGGGGTCTTCAGGATGTCACAATGGGCCCGGGGGACAAAGGGGGTCCCCAGGATGTCAGAATAGGCCCTGGGGAAAAAGAGGGCTCCCCAGGATATCACAATGGGCCCTGGGGACAAAGAGGGGTCCACAGGATGTGCACAATAGGCCCTGGGGACAAAGGGGGCTCCCCAGGATATCACAATGGGCTCTGGTGACATAGGGGTCCCCAAGATGTCACAACGGGTCCTGGGGACAAGGGGGGTCCCAAGGATGTCACAATGGGCACTGGAGACAAAGGGGGGGTCCCCACGGTGCCACGATGGGCCCTGGGGACAAGGGGGTCCCCAGGATGTAACAATGTGCCCTTGGGACAATGGGGGCTCCTGCGATGTCACAATGGGCCCTGGGGACAAAGGGAGGCCCCAGGATGTCACAATGGACCCTGGGGACAAAAGGGGTCCCCGGGATGTCACAATGGGCCCAGGGGACAACGAAGCATCCTGGGACGCCACAATGGGCCCGGGGAAAAAGGGGGGTCCCCAGGTTGTTCACAATGGGCCCTGGGGACAATGGGGGTCCTGGGATGTCACAATGAACCCTAGGGACAAAGGGGGTCCCCAGGATGTCACAATGGGCCCTGGGGATAAAGGGGACTCCCCAGGATGTCACAATAGGCCCTGGGGACAAAGGGGGTCCCCAGGATGTCACAACGGGCCGTGGGTACAAGGGGGGTCCCACCCTGTCACAATGAGCACTGGGGACAAAGGGGGTCCGCAGGATGTCACAATGGGCACTGGAGACAAAGGGGGGGTCTCCACGGTGCCACAATGGGCCCTGGGGACAAGAGGGTCCCCACGGTTTCACAATGGGCCCTGGGGACAAGGGGGATCCCCGCCCTGTCACAATGGGCCCTGGGGCCAAAGGGATCCCCAGGATGTCACAATGGGCCCTGGGGACTGTGGGGGGTACTAGGATGTCACAATGGGTCTTGGGGACAAAGGGGGTACCCAGGATGTCACAATGGGCCCTGGGGACAATGGGGGGTCCCTTGAAGGTCACAATGGGCCCATGGGACAAAGAGGGTGCCCACGGTGTCACAGTGGGCCCTGGCGACAAAGGGGGATCCCCAGGATGTCACAATGGGCCCCGGGGACAAAGTAAAATCCTGGAATGTCACAATGGTCCCCAGTGACAAAGGCGCTTCCCATGGTGCCACAATGGGCCCTGGGGACAAAGTGGGTCCCCAGGATTTCACAATGAGCACTGGGGACAAAGGGGGGTCCCAGGATGTCACAATGGGCCCTGGGGACAAGGGGGGGTTCCCATGGAGTCACAATGGGTCCTGGGGACAACGAGGCGTCCTGGGACGTCACAATGGGACTTGGGGACAAAGGGGGTCTTCCACAGTCTCACAATGGGCCCTAGAGACAAGGGGAGATCCCCAGGATGACACAATAGGCCCTGGGGACAAAGAGGAGTCCCCCTGAATGTCACAATGGGCCCTGGGGACAAGGGGGGGTCCCCATGGTATCACAATAAGCCCTGGGGACAAAGTGGGGTCCTGGGATGTCACAACTGGCCCCAGTGACAAAGGGTGTCCCCATGGTGCCACAATGGGCCCTGGGGACAAAGAGGGTCCCCAGGATGTCACAATGGGCTTTGGGGACAAGGCGGGGTCCCCAGGATGTCACAATGGGGTCTTGGGACAAAGGGGGTCCCCAGGATGTCACAATGGTCCCTGGGGACAATGGGGGGTCCTGGGACATCACAATGGGCCCTGGGGACAAAGGCGGTCCCAGGGTGTCACAATAAGCCATGGGGACAAGGGGGGTCCCCAGGATGTCACAATGGGCACTGGGGACAAAGGGGGGTCCCCACGGTGCCATGATGGGCCCTGGCGACAAGGGGGTCCCCAGGATGTCACAATGGGCCCATGGGACAAAGGGGGTACCCATGGTGTCACAATGGGCCCTGGGGACAACTTGGGGTCCTGGGATGTCACAATGGGCCCCGGTGACAAAGGGGGTCCCCGTGGTGCCACAATGTGCCCCTGGGACAAAGGGGGTCCCCAGAATGTCATAATGGGCACTGGGAACAAGGGGGGTCCCCAGGATGTCACAAGTGGCCCTGGGGATAAAGGGGGTCCCCATGGTGCCACAATGTGCCCCTGGGACAAAAGGGGTCCCCAGGATGTCACAATAAGCCCTGGGGACAAGGGGGGTCCCCAGGATGTCAGAATGGGCCCTGGGGACAACGCGGGGTCCTGGGATGTCACAATGGGCCACGGGGACAAAGGCGATCCCCATGGTGTCACAATGGGCCCGGGGGACTGCGGGGGGTACTAGGATGTCACAATGGGTCTTGGGGACAAAGCGGGTACCCAGGATGTCACAATGGGCCCTGGGGACAACTTGGGGTCCTGGGATGTCACAATGGGCCCTGGTGACAAAGGGGGTCCTCATGGTGCCACAATGGGCCCTGGGGAGTAAGTGGGGTCCTGGGATGTCACAATGGGTCCTGGGGACAAAGGGTGATCCTTTGATGTCACAAGGGGCCCTGGAGGCAAGGCGGTCCCCAGGATGTTACAATGGGCCCTGGGCACAAAGGGGGGTCCCCATAGTGTCACAATGGGTCCCCAGTGACAAGGGGGTCCCCACGGTGCCACGATGGGCCCTGGGGACAAGAGGGGGTCCCCATGGTGTCACAATGGACCCTGGGGTCAAAGGGGGTTCCCAGGACATCACAATGGGCTCTGGGGACAATGGGGATCCTGGGACATCACAATGAGCCCTGGGGACAAGGGGGGGTCCTGGGACATCACAATGGGTCCTGGGGACAAAGCGGTTCCCCAGGATGTCACAATGGGCCCCGGGGACAAAGCAGGGTCCTGGGACGTCACAATGGGCCCTGGAGACAAAGGGATTCCCCAGGATGTCACAATGGGCCCTGGGGACAAAGGGGGTCCCCACAGTGTCACAATGGTCCCTGGGGACAAAGGAGATCCCCACAGTGTCACAATGGGCCCAGGGGACAAAAGGGGGACCCCAGGATGTCACAATGGGCCCAGGGGACAATGGGGGGTCCTGGGACGTTATAATGGGCCCTCGGGAAAAAGGGGGTCCACATGGTGCCACAATGGGCCCTGGGGACAACGGGGGTCCCAGGATGCCACAATGGACACTGGGGACAAGGGGGTCCCCAGGATGTCACAATGGGCCCTGGGGACAACGGTGGCTCCTGGGATGTCACAATGGGCCCTGGGGACACAGGTGGTCCCCAGGATGTCACAATGGGCCCTGGAGACAAAGTGGGGTCCTAAGATGTCACAATGGGCACTGGGGACAAAGGGGGTCCCCATGGTGCCACAATGGGCCTTGGGGACAATGGGGTCTCCCCAGGATGTCACAATGGGCCTTGGGGACAAAGGGGTGTCCCCAGAATATGCATAATGGGCCCTGAGGACAAGGAGGGTCTCCACGGTGTCACAATGGGCCCTGGGGACAATGGGGGGTCCTGGGATGTCACAATAGGCCCTGGGGACAAAGGGGGTCCCCATGATTTCACAATGGGCCCAGGGGACAATGGGGCATCCTGGGACGTCACAATGGGCCCTGGGGACAAAGGGGGTCCCCATGGTGTCACAATGGCCCTGGGGATAAAGGGGGACCCCAGGATGTGTATAATGGGGCCTGGGGACAATGGGGGGTCCTGGGATGTCACAATGGGCTCTGGGGACAATAGGGGGTCCTGGGACGTCACAATGGGCCCTGGAGAAAAGGGGGGGTCCTGGGATGTCACAATAGGCCCTGGGGACAAAGGGGGTCTTCAGGATGTCACAATGGGCCCGAGGGACAAAGGGGGTCCCCAGGATGTCACAATAGGCCCTGGGGAAAAAGAGGGCTCCCCAGGATATCACAATGGGCCCTGGGGACAAAGAGGGGTCCACAGGATGTGCACAATGGGCCCTGGGGACAAAGGGGGCTCCCCAGGATATCACAATGGGCTCTGGTGACATAGGGGTCCCCAAGATGTCACAACGGGTCCTGGGGACAAGGGGGGTCCCAAGAATGTCACAATGGGCACTGGAGACAAAGGGGGGGTCCCCACGGTGCCACGATGGGCCCTGGGGACAAGGGGGTCCCCAGGATGTAACAATGTGCCCTTGGGACAATGGGGGCTCCTGCGATGTCACAATGGGCCCTGGGGACAAAGGGAGGCCCCAGGATGTCACAATGAACCCTGGGGACAAAAGGGGTCCCCGGGATGTCACAATGGGCCCAGGGGACAACGAAGCATCCTGGGACGCCACAATGGGCCCGGGGAAAAAGGGGGGTCCCCAGGTTGTTCACAATGGACCCTGGGGACAATGGGGGTCCTGGGATGTCACAATGAACCCTAGGGACAAAGGGGGTCCCCAGGATGTCACAATGGGCCCTGGGGATAAAGGGGACTCCCCAGGATGTCACAATAGGCCCTGGGGACAAAGGGGGTCCCCAGGATGTCACAACGGGCCCTGGGTACAAGGGGGGTCCCACCCTGTCACAATGAGCACTGGGGACAAAGGGGGTCCCCAGGATGTCACAATGGGCACTGGAGACAAAGGGGGGGTCTCCACGGTGCCACAATGGGCCCTGGGGACAAGAGGGTCCCCACGGTTTCACAATGGGCCCTGGGGACAAGGGGGATCCCCGCCCTGTCACAATGGGCCCTGGGGCCAAAGGGATCCCCAGGATGTCATAATGGGCCCTGGGGACTGCGGGGGGTACTAGGATGTCACAATGGGTCTTGGGGACAAAGCGGGTACCCAGGATGTCACAATGGGCCCTGGGGACAATGGGGGGTCCCTTGAAGGTCACAATGGGCCCATGGGACAAAGAGGGTGCCCACGGTGTCACAGTGGGCCCTGGCGACAAAGGGGGATCCCCAGGATGTCACAATGGGCCCCGGGGACAATGGGGGAGTCCCTTGAAGGTCACAATGGGCCCATGGGACAAAGAGGGTGCCCACGGTGTCACAGTGGGCCCTGGCGACAAAGGGGGATCCCCAGGATGTCACAATGGGCCCCGGGGACAAAGTAAAATCCTGGAATGTCACAATGGTCCCCAGTGACAAAGGCGCTCCCCATGGTGCCACAATGGGCCCTGGGGACAAAGTGGGTCCTCAGGATTTCACAATGAGCACTGGGGACAAAGGGGGGTCCCAGGATGTCACAATGGGCCCTGGGGACAAGGGGGGGTTCCCATGGAGTCACAATGGGTCCTGGGGACAACGAGGCGTCCTGGGACGTCACAATGGGACTTGGGGACAAAGGGGGTCTTCCACAGTCTCACAATGGGCCCTAGAGACAAGGGGAGATCCCCAGGATGACACAATAGGCCCTGGGGACAAAGAGGAGTCCCCCTGAATGTCACAATGGGCCCTGGGGACAAGGGGGGTCCCCATGGTATCACAATAAGCCCTGGGGACAAAGTGGGGTCCTGGGATGTCACAACTGGCCCCAGTGACAAAGGGTGTCCCCATGGTGCCACAATGGGCCCTGGGGACAAAGAGGGTCCCCATAGTGTCACAATGGGCTTTGGGGACAAGGCGGGGTCCCCAGGATGTCACAAGGGGGTCTTGGGACAAAGGGGGTCCCCAGGATGTCACAATGGTCCCTGGGGACAATGGGGGGTCCTGGGACGTCACAATGGGACATGGGGACAAAGGCGGTCCCAGGGTGTCACAATAAGCCATGGGGACAATGGGGGTTCCCAGGACATCACAATGGGCTCTGGGGACAATGGGGATCCTGGGACATCACAATGAGCCCTGGGGACAAGGGGGGGTCCTGGGACGTCACAATGGGTCCTGGGGACAAAGCGGTTCCCCAGGATGTCACAATGGGCCCCGGGGACAAAGCAGGGTCCTGGGACGTCACAATGGGCCCTGGAGACAAAGGGATTCCCCAGGATGTCACAATGGGCCCTGGGGACAAAGGGGGTCCCCACAGTGTCACAATGGTCCCTGGGGACAAAGGAGATCCCCACAGTGTCACAATGGGCCCAGGGGACAAAAGGGGGACCCCAGGATGTCACAATGGGCCCAGGGGACAATGGGGGGTCCTGGGACGTTATAATGGGCCCTCGGGAAAAAGGGGGTCCACATGGTGCCACAATGGGCCCTGGGGACAACGGGGGTCCCAGGATGCCACAATGGACACTGGGGACAAGGGGGTCCCCAGGATGTCACAATGGGCCCTGGGGACAACGGTGGCTCCTGGGATGTCACAATGGGCCCTGGGGACACAGGTGGTCCCCAGGATGTCACAATGGGCCCTGGGGAACAAAGTGGGGTCCTAAGATGTCACAATGGGCACTGGGGACAAAGGGGGTCCCCATGGTGCCACAATGGGCCTTGGGGACAATGGGGTCTCCCCAGGATGTCACAATGGGCCTTGGGGACAAAGGGGTGTCCCCTGAATGTGCATAATGGGCCCTGGGGACAAAGGGTGGTCGCCGGGATGTCTCAGTGGGCCCTGGGGACAATGGGGTGTCCTGGGATGTCACAATGGGCCCCAGTGACAAATGGGGTCTCCACGGTGTCACAATGGGCCCTGGGGATAAAGGGGGGTCTCCAGGATGTCACAATGGGCCCAAGTGATGAGTCCCCACAGTGCCACTATGGGCCCTGGGGACAAGGGGGGTCCCCAGGATGTCACGATGGGGCCTGGAGACAGTGGGGGGTCCTGGGATGTCACAATGGGCCCTGGGGACAAAGGGGGTCCCTTAATTGTCATAATGGGCCCTGGGGACAAGGGGGGTCCCCACGGTGTCACAATGGGCCCTGGGGACAAAGTGGGGTCCTGGAATGTCACAATGGGCCCAGAGGACAAAGGGGGTCCCCATGGTGCCACAGTGGGCCCTGGGGACAAAGGGGGTCCTGAGATGTCACAATGGGCCCTGGGGAAAAGGCGGGGTCCCCACGGTGTCAGAATGGGCCCTGGGGACAATGGGGGGTCCTGGGATGTCACAATGGGCCCCAGTGACAAAGGGGGTCCCCATGGTGCGACAACGAGCTCTGGGGATAAAGGGGGTCTCCAGGATGTCACAATGGGCCCTGGGGACAAAGGAAGTCCCCAGAATGCCACAATGGGTCCTGGAAAGAAGTGGGGTTCCCACGGTGTCACAATGGGCCTTGGGGACAAAGGGGGGTCCCCAGGATGTCACAATGGGCCCCGGGGACAAAGGGGTCCCCAGGATGTCACAATGGGTACTGGGGACAAAGGCGGGGTCCCCATGGTGTCACAATGGACCCAAGTGACAGGACGAGTCCCCACGGTACCACTATGGGCCCTGGAGACCAGGGGGTTCCCCGGATTTCACAATGGGCCCTGGGGACAAGGGGGGTCCCCAGGATGTCACAATGGGCACTGGGGACAACAAGGGGTCCTGGGACATCACAATGAGCCCTGGGGAGAAAGGGGGGTCCCCACCCTGTCAGAAGGGACCCTGGGGACAAGGTGGGGTCCTGGGATGTCACAATGGGCCCTGGGGACAAAGGGGGTGTCCATGGTGCCACAATGGGCCCTGGGGACTAGGGGGGGGGGGGTCCCCTCAGTGCCACGATGGGCCCTGGGGACAAAGGGGGTCCCCAGGATGTCACAATGGCCCCTGGGGACATTAGGGGTCCCCACAGTTTCACGATCTTAACCCTTGACACCCCCCAACTACTGGGTCCTTAGGGTTACTTCCGGGTCCCTCCTGAACTGAATCCCCGCCCGAACTCCTGGGTCTGATAGAGGGCACGAACATTTTAAGGGTTAACAAAACATAATTGGGTGCCCACTAACGAGCCAACACTTTAGGGCTGAGCCACACGAGCCCTTAGTTCAGAGCTTTAGGTGAACTCATGGTAAGGAAACCAGAACCCAGCAGTGCCAGGATCAGGAGTTTTACGGCACCAGCTGTGAACTCGAGGGGACGAGAGAACCGAGATTTACAGCAAAAAGGGGGCGCCAGGCTGGGTTCAACCGACCTGGAGCTTGGGTCCCAGTCCATTCAACACAAGGAGCCAAACCTGAGGAAGCTGAAGGAGCCTTCATCCAAAGACCCCTCCTCCAGAGCACCAGGTGGCGCCGCGCAGGCGAACAGGGGGCGCCCAGGCGGAGACTACGGCAGTGATGAGCGGGAAAGGTTATGGATGTGCGCGGGCGCTCCGGGGTCGTTGGGACACGAGCACCTCGCTGTATTTAAACGCAGCTCCTGCCGCTCGGAGCGGCACACGAGGGGTGGAACCATCGCTCCCCTTGCGCCCGACGGCGAAACGAACGCAGCTGCTCTGGAGCCCTGCGGGGTGTGGAGGTTCATGGCTCCGGAGGCTGTAAAGTTGTTTCTGCGCCTCCGTTCCCCTCATGGCCCCCCCATTCCCTTCACACCGACCCTCAATCCACCCCCCACCCGACCCCCAGCTCCCCCCAAACCCCGACCCCCAGCTCCCCCCCACCGACCCCCAATTCCTCCCCAGACTGACCCCCAATGCCCCCTCACACCGACCCCCAAGGCCGCCCCCGCACACCAACCCCCCAGTTCCCCCCTCAAACACCGACCCCCAATCCCCCCCCGGACCCTAATTCCCCCTCGCACTGACCCCCAACGCCCCCCACACCAACCCCTAATGCCCCTCACATCGACCCCCAAATCCTCCCCAGACTGACCCCTCAAATCCTCCCCAGACCAACCCCCAACTTCCCCCCCCCACCGACCCCCAATTCCCCCTCACACCGACCCCCAATGTCCCCCCCCCCACACCAGACCCCAATTCCCCCCCCCACCGACCCCCAATTCCCCCCACACTGATCCCCAATGCCCCCCCACACACCGACCCCCAATTCCTCCCCAGACTGACCCCCAATGCCCCCTCACACCGACACCCAAGGCCCCCCCTGCACTGACCCCCCCACACCGACCCCCCAATTCCCCCCTCAAACACCGACCCCCAGTGCCCCCCCACTGGACCCTAATTCCCCCTCGCACCGACCCCCAATGCCCCCCCACACACTGACCCCCAGTTCCTGCCCCCCACACCAACCCCTAATGCCCCTCACATCGACCCCCAAATCCTCCCCACACTGACCCCTCAAATCCTCCCCAGACCAACCCCCAACTTCCCCCACACCGACCCCCAATTCCCCCTCACACCGACCCCCCAAGCCCCCCACACCGATCCTCAATTCCTCCCCACACCGACCCCCAATGTCCCGCTCACACCGACCCTCAGTTCCTCCCCCACACCGCCCCCCAATTCCCCCCTCACACCGACCCCAAATCCCCACCACCACACTGCCCCCCAAATCCCCCCCTCACACCGACCCCCAATGCCCCTCACGCCGACCCCAATTCCTCCCCCCACACCGACCCCCAATGCCCCTCACGCCGACCCCCAGGTCCCCTCACAACCTCCACCAAAACGGCGGCGCCTCCCTCTCCTCCCTCCCGCCTTTTCCCGCCACACACTCCCGGACGTGACGCCGGCGAGGGGGCGTGGCCGGCGGCGAGGGGGCGTGGCCGCGGCGCCGGCGGGCGGGAAGCACCGGGGCGGGAAACACCGGGTGAGGAGATCGCGTCCCGTCGGGTCCCTCGTGTCCCTTCATGTCCCATCGTGTCCCCTCGTGTCCCTCGGGTCCCCTCATCGTCCCCTCGTGTCCCTCGGGTCCCCTCGTGTCCCCTCATCTCCTCAGCACCCCCGCTGGAGCCCGCCCGTCCCTCCCCTCCAGGAGAGACCCCGGGGCTGGGGCAGATCCGCCATCAATCCCCCCACAGACTTTTTCTCTCTTTCCTCCCCCTTTTCCCTCTTTTCCCTCTTTCCCCCTTTATGCCTCTTTCCCCCCTTTTTCCCTTCCCCCCTTTTTCCCTCTTTTCCCTCTTTCCACCGTTTTTTCCTCTTTTCGCTCTTTCCCCCTTTATCCCTGTTTCCCCCCTTTTTCCCCCTTTCCCCCCTTTTTCCCTCTTCCCCCTCTTTTCTCCCTTTTCCCTCTTTCCCCCTTTATCCCTCTTTTCCCTCTTTCCGCCCTTTTCCCTCTTCCCCCCTTTTTCCCTCTTTTCCCTCTTTCCCCTTTATCCCTCTTTGCCCCCTTTTTCCCTCTTTTTCCTCTTCCCCCCCTCTTCCCCCTCTTTTCCCTCTTCCCCCTTTTTCCCTTTTCCCCCCTTTTCCCCCTTTTTCCTCTTTCCCCCCTTTTCTCCCCTTTTCCCTCTTCCCTCTTTTCCCTTCTTTCCCCCCTTTCCCTCTTCCCCCCTCTTTCCATCTTATCCCTCTTTTCCCCCTTTATCCCTGTTTCTTCCCTTTTCCCCCCCTTTCCCTCTTTCCTCGCTTTTTCCCTATTTTTCCCTCTTTCCCCCCTTTTTCCCTCTTTTCCCTCTTTCCTCGCTTTTTCCCTCTTTTTCCCTCTTTCCCCCCTTTTTCCCCCTTTTCCTTCTTTCCTTGCTTTTTCCCCCTTTTCCCTCTTTCCCCCCTTTTCCCCTCTTTTCCCTTTTTCCCCCTTTTCCCTCTTTCCCCCCTTTTTCCCCCTTTCCCCCCTTTTCCCTCTTCCCCGTTTCCCTCTCCCGTTTTCCCGTCCCTCCTCCCATTCCCATGCAGCCCAACCCCTTCCCCCCTTTTCCCCAGAGCAGTTTTCATACAGATCCCCCCTTTCCCCCCAGCCCCGAACCCCCGGGGGTTTCTCAGCATCAGCAGCCACTTCACTCCCCCCAATTTAACTCTTTGTGTCCCTTTTCCAGGCTCTTTGGGAGCCCGGGTGTCCTGGGGCCGCTCTGGTTTTTGCTCCGGGGTGTTTGGAGCCCGGTGACCATGGACCTGTTTCCCTTGGGCGACGAGCTGCGTGGCTTTGCCCAGAGCCCCGGGCTGCTCTGCGGGGAAGTGCTGGACCTGAGCCTGGAGCCCAACCTGAGCCTGGAGCCCAACCTGAGCCTGGAGCCCGACCTGAGCCTGGAGCCCGACCTGAGCCTGGAGCCCAGTCTGAGCCTGGAGCCCAGTCTGAGCCTGGAGCCCGACCTGGAGCCCAACCTGAGCCTGGAGCCCGACCTGAGCCTGGAGCCCGACCTGGAGCCCAACCTGAGCCTGGAGCCCGACCTGGAGCCCAACGTGAGCCTGGAGCCTGACCTGGAGCCCAACCTGAGCCTGGAGCCTGACCTGGAGCCCAACCTGAGCCTGGAGCCTGACCTGGAGCCCAACTTGAGCCTTGAGCTCAGTATTTGCTAATGATCAGTATTTACTAATGATGGTCAGTATTTATTAATGATGATCAGTATTTATTAATGGTGATCAGTAATTATTAATAACGGCTAGTATTTATTAGTGACGATCAGTATTTATTAATGATGGTCAGTATTTATTAATGATGGTCAGTATTTATTAATGATGATCAGTATTTATTAGTGGTGATCAGTAATTATTAATAACGGTCAGTATTTATTGATGACGATCAGAATTTATTAATGATGGTCAGTATTTATTAATGACAATCAGTATTTATTAATGATGGTCAGTATTTATTAAGGACAATCAGCATTTATTAATGATGGTCAGTATTTATTAATGATGATCAGCATTATTAATAAGGATCAATATTTATTAATGGTGATCAGTATTTGTTAATAACAATCAGTATTTATTAGTGATGGTCAGTATTTATTAATGGTGATCAGTATTTATTAATGATGGTCAGTATTTATTAAGGACGATCAGTATTTATTAATGGTGATCAGTAATTATTAATAACGGTCAGTATTTATTAATGACGATCAGTAGTTATTAATGATGGCCAGTATTTATTAAGGACAATCAGCATTTATTAATGATGGTCAGTATTTATTCATGACAATCAGCATTATTAATAAGGATTGATATTTATTAATGGTGATCAGCATTTATTAATAACGATCAGTATTTATTAGTGATGGTCAGTATTTATTAATGGCGATCAGTATGTATTAATGGTGGTCAGTATTTATTAGTAACGATCGGTATTTATTAATGACAATCAGTATTTATTAATGACGGTCAGTATTTATTAATAACGATTGGTATTTATTAATGATGATCAGTATTTATTAATGATGGCCAGTATTTATTAATGATGATCAGCATTATGAATAAGGATCAATATTTATTAATGGTGATGAGCATTTATTAATAAGGATCAGTATTTATTAATGATGGTCAGTATTTATTAATGGCGATCAGTATTTATTAATGATGGCCAGTATTTATTAATGGCTGGAAGGACCATTCAGCCAGCCAGCCACAGTCCAGGAGGTTCCTCCAGCGCATTGATGATAACTTCCTCATGCAGATGGTGGAGGAGCCGACCAGGAGAGGTGCACTGCTGGATCTCATCCTCACTAACAAAGAGGGTCTGGTCGAAGCAGTAAAGGTCGAGGGCTGCCTGGGTTGCAGTGACCACAAGATGGTGGAGTTCAGCATCTCGTGTGGCAGGAACAGAACAGCAAGTAGAATTGCAACCCTGGACTTTGGCAGGGCTAATTTCGGCCTTTTCAAGCAATTGCTGGGAGAAATCCCATGGGCAAGACTGCTTGAAGGAAAAGGGGCCCAAGAGAGCTGGATTGCATTCAGAGATTGCTTCTTCCATGCTCAGGATCAGAGCATCCCCACACGTAGGAAGTCGAGGAAGGGAGCCAGAAGGCCTGCGTGGTTCAATAGGGATCTGTTGGGTATGCTCAAGCAGAAGAGGAGAGTTTACAGGTCATGGAAGCAGGGACTGGCCACTTGGGAGGAATATAAGGCTGCTGTTAGAGGATGCAGGAAGGCAGCCAGGATAGCCAAGGCCTCCTTAGAATTACAGCTGGCGAGAGGGGTCAAGGACAGCAAGAAGAACTTTTCCAAATACACAGCAGATAAAACTAATACCAGAGGCAATGTAGGCCCACTGATGAATGAGGTGGGTGCCCTGGTGGCAGAAGACACAGAGAAGGCAGAATTGCTGAATGCCTTCTTTGTCTCTGTCTACTCCGCTGGAGGCTGTCCTGGGGAACCCTGTACCCCTGAGACCCCGGATGAAGCCAGGTCAATGGAGGAGTTTGCTTTAGTCGATGAGGACTGGGTTAGGGAACAATTAAATAGTCTGGACATCCATAAATCCCTGGGTCCAGATGGGATGCATCCGCGGGTGCTGAGGGAGCTGGCTGAAGTCATTGCTGGACCGCTCTCCATCATTTTTGCCAAGTCTCGGGAAACGGGAGAGGTGCCCGAGGATTGGAGGAAAGCAAATGTCACTGCAGGCTTCAAAAAGGGCAAGAAGGAGGACCCGGGTAATTATAGAGCGGTCAGCCTCACCTCTGTCCCTGGGAAAGTAATGGAACAGCTTATCCTTGGTGCCATCTGAAGGCACATCAGGGATAAGAGGGTCATTAGGGGCAGTCAGCATGGCTTTACCAAGGGGAAGTCATGCTTGACCAACCTCATAGCCTTTTATGAGAATGTAACAAGGTGGATGGATGATGGCAGAGCGGTGGATGTGGTCTACCTTGACTTCAGTAAAGCCTTTGACACAGTCCCTCACAGCATCCTCACAGCTAAATTGAGGAGGTGTGGTCTCGACAACAGAGTAGTGAGTTGGGTTGCAAACTGGCTTAAAGAGAGAAGCCAGAGAGTGGCGGTCAATGGTGCAGAGTCCAGTTGGAGGCCAGTATCTAGTGGAGTGCCTCAGGGGTCAGTACTGGGGC
Source organism: Patagioenas fasciata (assembly GCF_037038585.1). NCBI lineage: Eukaryota > Metazoa > Chordata > Aves > Columbiformes > Columbidae > Patagioenas > Patagioenas fasciata. The sequence goes on along the minus strand of NW_027288767.1, from coordinate 1,489,914 downwards.
CAATATTATTCAATATATTCATTAATGATTTAGACGAGGGAATTGAGTGTACTATCAGCAAGTTTGCTGGTGACACCAAGCTGGGAGGAGTGGCTGACACTGGAAGCTGTGCTGCCATCCAGCGGGACCTGGACAGGCTGGAGAGTTGGGCGGGGGATAATCTGATGGAATTTAACAAGGGAAAGTGTAGAGTCCTGCATCTGGGCAGGAACAACCCCAGGGTCAGTATAGGTTGGGGAATGACCTATTAGAGAGCAGTGTAGGGGAAAGGGACCTGGGGGTCCTGGTGGACAACAGGATGACCATGAGCCAGCACTGTGCCCTTGTGGCCAGGAAGGCTAATGGCATCCTTGGGTGTATTACAAGGTGGGTGGTCAGTAGATCGAGAGAGGTCCTCCTTCCCCTCTACTCCGCCCTGGTGAGACCCCATCTGGAATATTGTGTCCAGTTCTGGGCCCCTCAGTTCAAGAAGGACAGGGAACTGCTGGAGAGAGTCCAGCGTAGGGCAACAAAGATGATTAAGGGAGTGGAGCATCTCCCTTATGAAGAAAGGCTGAGGGAGCTGGGGCTCTTTAGTTTGGAGAAGAGGAGACTGAGGGGTGACCTTATTAATGTTTATAAATATATAAAGGGTGAGTGCCATGAGGATGGAGTCAGGCTCTTCTCAGTGGCAAACAATGATAGGACAAGGGGCAATGGGATCAAGCTGGAACACAAGAGGTTCCACTTAAATTTGAGAAAGAACTTCTTCTCAGTGAGGGTAACAGAGCACTGGAACAGGCTGCCCAGGGAGGTTGTGGAGTCTCCTTCCCTGGAGACATTCAAAGCCCGCCTGGACACCTTCCTGTGCGACCTCACCTAGGCGTTCCTGCTCCAGCAGGGGGATTGGACTAGATGATCTTTTGAGGTCCCTTCCAATCCCAAACATACTGTGATACTGTGATACTGTGACTGGATGCCCTCCAAGTCCGCCCCACTACTCACATGCAGGAGAGACCCTCCACTTGCTTCCAGCAATGTTCCTGGAAATGCCTATGAAAGAAGAGAAAGGGGTTGGAGACAAATGGGGCTGTGGGTGGGGCACAGGTGTCCCCAGCCCCACCAAGGCCCCTGGATTCTCCCTCATCTGAGCGTGAAAATCCCTTCTGCTCCCCCCAACCTCATTCCTCCAAGTTTCACCTGGGATACCTGTTCATGGCGGACCAGGGCTTGGGTTGGAGAAAAGGATAACATGGGAATTTGGGGCCTCCAAGGAGGACGGTGGCTGGGGGGGACCCAGAGGCAGGGCACTGTTGTGAACTCGCAGAACCCAAGGGACCGGGCTGGGGGTGCTGGAGGGACAGGACTGCATGGGATGCAAGTGAGGGGTAAAGAATTCAAGGGGAGGGGACACGGGGAATTCAGGTGAGGTTGTTGGTGGGGGCAGGAGGAAGAGGACAGCAGAGGAACAAAACGCGGGGATCGGGAAAGTGTTTGGGAGGGGGTGTTCAAGGAGGGGTATCTGGGGGCACTACCGCAGGGGACAGGGTGAAAGGCAAAGGGCGGAGTGGAAAGATGGAAAGAAAGGCGTTGGCATCCATCAAAGGGAGAGCATTTGGGGACCCTCTATAGGACACAGAGGAGATCCTGAGGAGGAGATACCTGAGGGGTCTTAAAGGATGGAATGGGGAGGCCCAAAGAGGAGGGGTGTGGGGGCACCAAGACAAGAAACCGGTGGGGGCCCTCACTGGAGCCTCACCTGCGCATCCTCTGGGGTGCACAGCAGGATGGTGAAGAGCAGGGCCACGCTGAGCACTGCGACCTTCATCTTCCTCTGCGGTGCAGCGAGTCCTGGGTGATGCCAGAAAAGGTGAGGGCACCTTTATCCCTCCCAGGAGGACTCCCTGCCCCTCCCCACGCCTCCAGCCCCCAGGGCAAAGCTTGGCAGAGACACCCGCCCTGGCAACCCAGCCTTGGCACAGAGTCACCCCCGCCTTGAGCACTGATCCAGCTGCCTTCCCTGGCATCAGTGCCGCTTCCTGCATGGGGCAGCTGCACGGGGAAGGGCCCGGGCATCCACAGTGGTGAGGGGGAACAGCAGTGTGTCCCTGACAGCCAGACACCCTATGGTGATGACCCACTGCTCCAACTCGAAACCATCCTGCAACAACCCCAAAAGCCTGATCCCCCCACCTGCCAGTGCCCCTCACCTCCCAGCACCACCATCTCCCAGTGCCCCTCAACTCCCAGGCCAGTCTTTCCCTATGGAACCCCCCCTAGAGATGACACCAGCCTCAAATCTGGGGTCTCTAAGCACAATTATCTCTGAGCCCTTTCCAGCCCCTTAAATAAATGAGGGTCTGGGAGTCACTCCTCTTCTTGGGGCACCAGGGACCCCAGGATTAGGGAACTCTGGGAGGTGGGAGGACAGCTGGGGCAATGTGGACAGCTGGTGACTGGGATCCTCAGTCACTGGTGGCACTGCCAATGGGGAGCACTGGTGAATCCTGGGCTCTGGGAGAGGAGGGCTGGGCTTGGGGGAAGTGCTGGGGTGGTGTCAGTGCCCAGCTCCAGCCCACCCCATTTCCCCTGCACCGCCAGCCCCCAACTGGTCCAGTCTGCAGCCACAGCTGAGAACAGAGCAGAGGGAACATCCCCTGCCCTGGCTCTCACCTGTCCCTGTCCGGGGTCACTGTGCCCTCCCAGACAACCCGGGTCCTGCCCTGTAGAGCTGATCCCACATGGTGGGTCCCAGTGTCCCTGTCCCCAACAAGGCTCTGGCTCCAGCCCTGTCCCTTCCTGGGACTTGGCCACAGCTCACCTGTAGTGGCAGAGCCCCCCCCGCCCCAGGGGGATGGGGTTGTCCCCAGCCTGGCTGAGAGGTGAAGCCAGAGACAAAAGAGACTGAAGGAGCACCATTAGAAGGTAATAATGAGTGAGCAATCGCCGGACACATGCGTGCAGAGCGCGTGGACAGTACATGCAGCCTAGCATGTTATTGTATAGCACGAGTTACAACCAATCACATTGTTGTAAGGCGCGTGGACAGGGCAGCTTTGCTATAAAGCCAGCCCGGTCCGACAATAAAGCGAACTCTGTGAACATCATATTGGTGTGTCAGGTTCCGTGGCTCGCACGGATAAAGCAACACTTTGGTGACCCCGACGTGATCCTTCGTATCGAAGCAAGATCGCCGGAAGTGAAGACGCGAGGACGCCACCTGGGGGCGACACCAGCCCAGCGCTCAATCATAGCGGAAAGTAGGCCTACGAAGAAGCAGGTGGCATGGGAAACACGGCATCCGTGGAAGAAAAAATAATAGTGAAAAGTATTCTGCAGCTGGCTGCAAGAACAGGAAGAATTTTGGAAAAAGACGCGGTGGAGCGCCTTTTACTATTCGCCCAGCGTAAGGGCTGTGTTCGTTCGACGGACGAATTTTTTTCTCCCGGTACATGGGAGGACATAGGGACCGAACTATGGGAAGCGGTTACAAGGGGGAGCCGCGAGGCTTGCGATCTCGCCGGACCCTGGCGGGAGGTCAGGCAGCTGATGCAGGAAGTCTCAGAGGAGCCGGAGCTGTGTGCCGTCCCCTCGGAGCCGCCCGCCGAGAGCTGCCCGCCCTCCGAGAACTCCGAAGAATCAGCACCGCTGGTATGTCTCGTATCAGATCTGGAGTTCTGGGGCGGAGAGCAAATTCTACCCTCTGCGCCCGTTGAGCCATTGCCTGGCTCCGACAACGAATGGCAGCAACCGGCAAGTTTCAACAAGCCAGGACAAGTTAATCCAGCCGACGTGCCCTTGCCGGAGGAGCCGATGGAACACCAGGACGGAGCACCGCAGAATCGCCCTGACTGCCAGGAGGAGAGCCACGTGCAGAGCCTGAAGGACTTACTGAGACGGCAGGAGAGCCAGATGCAAGAAGTTCTAGAAGCTATGAAACGACTAGATGGCGGTAACAGTAAAACTTCGCGGTTAATAGCATATAAAAAGGCGTCAGATGCAATTAAGGACGGGCTGGAGGCAATTGGCAGGGAATGTGAAAAACGGGGAAAACAGGAAAGGGAGGGGGTGGAATTAGACCTCACTCCGGAGGAGCTCCGTATCAAAAGGGAGCGAATACAAAAATGGGCTAGACAATGTGTTGAAGATGGGATGTGGTCTGTAAGAGAAGCAGATGAATATTTGAGAGCGCGATATGGAAAAGGGCTGGAGACTGGGTTAGCAGATCGGTTTGCAAATATGCGTCGACTTACTGATCCACAGGGAAACACAAGGGAATTGTATAGCAGTGATAATAATGATAATTTGGGTGCTGCCCCTGTGCATCAGGGTAGAGATATTCCTCGAGATCATTCTTATAATGCAGGGCAACGTTGGCAAGGGGTAATCAGAGATGCAGCTATTGAAGGGATCATGTTACCTGGTAGTATTACAGCAATGCCAGTGCACATAGATAATAGAGGACAAAGGCAGTGATCGCCTTTTGATTGGAAAACGGTTAAGCAATTGCAAAGTGCAGTTATGCAATATGGTATGGATAATAAGCATGTGATGCAGCTAATCAATTCATTTTTCAAGGGGCAAGTACTAACTCAAACAGATATTAGGGCATTGATGGAGTTATTGCTTCCTCCAACGGGGTATTTGCTGTTCTTGGACAAGTGGCAGGGGAAAGTGGAATTGGCAGTATTAGAAAATGTTCGTTTACCAGCTGATGATCCGTTGCGGTTAGCGAGCATGGACCAGTTACTGGGTCGTGGGCAATATGCGGATGGTGCTACTCAGGCAGCACTTCATCCAAGGATTTTGCAGCAAACGCAAGGGCTTGCCTTGGCAGCAGTGAAAGAATTGCCAAATAGAGGTAACCCTGTGCCACCCTATTCTACAATAAAGCAGGATCCTGGGGAACCATATATGAAGTTTGTAGATCGTTTGAAAGAAGCTATAGATGCCTGTCCTAACTTGACTCCAGAGGCAAAAGCTGCTGTGGGGAAAGATTTGGCTATGATGAATGCAAACACCCAATGCCAACAGATACTAGCCGGTTTGGGAAAAAGTGCTTCTTTAGCAGAGATGGTGGAAGCTTGCACACGGGTACCAATTATGCAACAGGAGGTAGAAAAAGCAAAAATACATGCTCAAGCCCACGCTGCGGCCTTGGCTGCAGCACTTAAGCCTGCAATGAAAGGTCGAAGCCCTTCTTCTCGCGGCCTAGCATGTTTTACTTGTGGACAAACAGGACATATTAGAAGAAATTGCCCTCAGTATACTCGGAGAGGGGGACCTAGTAATGGCACTAGTCAGTCACCAGCCCCTCTCAATAATTTGCGCTTTGATGGCACGTGCAGTCGGTGTCATAAGTATGGACACCGAGTAGTGGAGTGTCGATCAAGATTTAAAAAAGATGGGACACCGCTGCCGGGAAACGGGAGGACCAGCGCCAGGGGCTGGGGCGCGATGACACCACAATACCAGCCGAGAGGGGGAACAGCCATGGTTGCTTGTCCGAGCTCAGGGCAGCAACCTCAGGAAGCGCAGGCGTCGATCTGGCCGTGGGAACAGATGTCACAATAACAGACCGGTCTGTACATGTAGTTCCATCTACAGTAACAGGGCCCCTAGGGTATGGATTGAGTGCACTTTTAATAGGTCGTTCTTCTGCTTCAAGACAGGGGTTGTTTGTTTTGCCAGGATTAATAGACTCTGATTATGTTGGACCCATAGGTATTATGTTGCAAGTCTTAACACCCCCTGTGACTATTAAACAGGGGACCCGTATAGCACAATTGGTACCTTTTAAAGCATGTGTTCCAAAGGCTTTAAATACAGAAAGAGGTCAGAAAGGTTTTGGTTCTACTGGAGCCCCTGTGGTTGCTTTCACGGAAAAACTGACTTTGGACAAACCATCTAGGGTAGTTTCCATTATTGGGCCTGGCAGTGAGATTAAGAGGAAAAGAATGCTTTTAGATTCAGGCGCAGATGTGACGATTATCCCTCGCACTGACTGGCCTTTGTGTTGGCCTTTAGAAGCAGTAAATACCATGGTAGTGGGGATAGGGGGGGCCACTCCCACCCACATCAGCACACATATGGTTAAGATAAGGGAGGAGGGCGAGGGCTTAGAGGCATGGGTACGACCTTATGTTCTAAACACAACAATTGCATTATTGGGAAGGGATGTGATGTCTCAGTGGGGAATAGTTATGCAGTCACCTTTTTAATAATGGCCATTGCAGCGAGCGACACCCGGCCATGTATGAAGCTGAGTTGGGAAACAAATGATCCTGTCTGGGTGGATCAATGGCCATTACCAAAAGAAAAGCTCGCACATTTAGAGGAGCTGGTTGAAGAGCAACTCAGTCTCGGACATTTGGTCCCTTCCACCAGCCCGTGGAATACACCTGTTTTTACTATCCAGAAGAAATCAGGGAAGTGGCGTTTGTTACAGGACCTCAGGGCAATTAATGCAGTAATGAAAGATATGGGGGCACTACAACCAGGTCTTCCTACCCCAACCATGCTTCCAAAAGATTGGGATATAACTGTCATTGATCTGAAGGATTGTTTTTTCACGATTCCTTTACACCCAGAGGATTGTGAAAAATTTGCCTTTACTGTTCCAGTGCTTAATCATCAAGCTCCCACAAAAAGATATCATTGGGTAGTGCTACCTCAGGGAATGAAAAATTCTCCTACTATTTGCCAATGGTATGTAGATTTGGCTTTAAAATCATTCAGGCAACAACACCCTCAGATGATCATCTATCATTATATGGATGATATCCTTTTGTGCAATAAAGAGAAAATTAGTAAGGACATAATAACTCAGTTGACAAAGCAATTAGGTCAATGGGGTCTGGTTGTGGCACCAGAAAAGGTACAGCAAACCGCACCATGGAAATATTTAGGATATGAACTAACTCAGGCCATGATTAGACCTCAGAAGCTTACTGTGAAAGCAAAGATAGCAACCCTTCACGATGCAATGAAGTTAGTAGGGGACTTACAGTGGATAAGAAATGTTGTGGGTATTACAAATACAGATTTGCAACCGCTGTTTAGTCTCCTCCGTGGGGGACGAGACCCCCAAGAACCACGGTGCCTCACACCAGAAGCACAGAAAGCGCTTGAGCAGATTGCAAGAAAAGTTTCACAGAATACTGCTCAGCGGGTAAGATCAGAATTGCCTGTTACTCTCTATGTCTATAATACCAATAAGGAAGTGGCAGGACTTTTGGCCCAGTGGAGCACGGAAGAAAAGGATCCATTGGTAATATTAGAATGGATATTTTTAAACAGCCAAAAACAAAAAACCATCATTCAGAGGTGGGAAGCCATTGCCCAAGTGATAGTGAAAGGACTAAGCAGATTTCTGACATTGTCTGGACTATATGTTGCTAAAATTGTGATCCCTATTTCCCTCAATTTGTTTGAACAGATCCTTCTCAAACATGACGATCTTGCCTCAGCTCTTGCCCGGATTCCGGTGCAGGTGGACAATCATTATCCACCACATCCTATATTTAAGACCAACCTCCCCTTAGAGCCTATGTCAATTGTTAGTGAGCATCCACTAGATGCTATAACCATTTTCACAGATGCGAGTAGTCGCTCATGCAAAGGAGGCTTTGTATGGTTTGAGAATGGTCAGTGGCATTCACAGATTGTCATAGCTGAAGGATCGGTTCAAATTTTAGAATTGCGAGCGGTGACAGCAGCATTGCAAAAATGGCATAACTCTCCAGTTAATCTGGTAACAGATTCTCTTTATGTTGTGGGAATTGTACAAAGAATACATAGAGCACTTTTGCAGCGAGTTTCCAATTCCTTATTGTTTGAAGCATTGTTAGATTTGTGGAACGTATTAGATTATAGGACAGCACCAGTATTTATCATGCATATAAAAAGCCATACTAACATCCCAGGTGGTCTAGTAGAGGGAAACAGCACCATAGACAAACTTGTGGCAGTAGCAGATATATCCCCTTTTGAACAAGCCAGACAAGCTCACGAATTCTTTCATCAATCCTCAGCAGCACTCCGAAAGCAGTTTACAATTACAAAGGAACAAGCTCGAGCCATTATCGCAGCTTGTCCTGATTGTGCCCGCATAGTCCCTCTCCAACAAAAGGGAGTAAATCCTCGGGGCTTGCAGCCAGGTCAGTTATGGCAAACTGATATTACTGAATTTGCACCATTTGGCAGACAAAAGTACATTCATGTCTCCATAGATACCTGTTCAGGACTGCTGTGGGCTACAGCCTTGACCTCAGCAAATGCAAAGGCAGTAAAACGTCATTTACTACAAGCTTTTGCTGTCATGGGTGTCCCTACACAAATCAAAACAGATAATGGTCCTGCATACCGCTCTGACAGACTTGCAGCCTTCCTCACCCAGTGGAAGGTACAACACCTGTTTGGAATCCCTTATAATTCTACTGGCCAAGCAATTATTGAGCGTGCACACCGTGCATTAAAAATCTCTTGTCTGTTTTGAAAAAACAAGGGGGAATTGGTGTGAGCCCAGAAGAGGTATTGATGAAGGCATTGTATGTGCTGAACTGGCTTAATCCTAAAAGTGAAACTGAAATGGAACCGGTTGTTATGCACCAAATCAAAAATGTCAAAGATTTTTCCGAAAATGTGCCTAAGGTTAGTGTGTTTAATCCGACAACACAACAATGGGAAGGTCCTATGTCACTAATAACCTGGGGAAGGGGATATGCTTGTGTTTCTACAGGTAACCACAAAAATTCATGGATCCCAGCAAAGTGGGTGAGACCTTGGCTAGCTAACAGAGAAGAAACCGGTTGCAGTGATGACAACCCTTAACCTCAGACATGTTATCGCTTTAAGCAATGAATGTAGCCAATGTTGAGAATACCACTTTGTAAAACAGAGCAGCAATTAATTTTTTGTTATTGGACATGTTCACAGTTATGAAGAGTTTGATTGTATGTGTTGTTTGAACTTAAAAGTTAAAAAGATAGAAGATTTGCAGAACAAGAAAATAACAGAAGATACTGGGTTTTTTGGGGTGAATGCCTTGTTTGGTTAAAAGGAATATTGAAAACAGGTTTGTTCTTGTTAATTGTAATTGTATCAGCCTTAATGTTCTTACCCTGTATTTCACACTGTATTTAAAGCATGATATGGCGTATTGTTAATATTAAATAAAAGAGGGGGAGATGTAGTGGCAGAGCCCCCCCCGCCCCAGGGGGATGGGGTTGTCGCCAGCCTGGCTGAGAGGTGAAGCCAGAGACAAAAGAGACTAAAGGAGCACCATTAGAAGGTAATAATGAGTGAGCAATCGCCGGACACATGCGTGCAGAGCGCGTGGACAGCACATGCAGCCTAGCATGTTATTGTATAGCACGAGTTACAACCAATCACGTTGTTGTAAGGCGCGTGGACAGGGCAGCTTTGCTATAAAGCCAGCCCGGTCCGACAATAAAGCGAACTCTGTGAACATCATATTGGTGTGTCAGGTTCCGTGGCTCGCACGGATAAAGCAACACCTGGGCAGTGCCAGGCGGTGTGAGCAGGACAGAGCTGAGCACACAGCGGGTGGGACGGGGTCTGTGACACGGACAGGGAGCAGACCCAGGGACAGAGACACAGCTGCAGGAGCACAGACATGGGCAGGAAGAGTTAACTGCTACCAGAAATGCTGGAGATGGGATTTAGGAACCTCTCTCACATCCCCTGCAGTGCAGACACATTTCCCAGTGCAACCCCTGGTCTCCTCTCCTCTCCATCAGAGCCTCTGCCCCGAAGCCATGGGGTCCAGGTCCTGAGTCTCCACCTCAGCAGCTGGACCTCCAGGGGAAGGGTTCCTGGAACGTGAAACACAAAAAAGGTGCTAAAAGTACTTGCTCTACAGTGTCATTTCATGAGTGGCAGCAGCACAGTCGGGTAAGGAGAAGGTTCCACAGCATGCCCGTCTGCCTTTCTGTCCTTGCTTTATTTCTCAGAAGCACTGCAGTGTCCTTCCCTGTTTCTTCACCTGTTCCTGGAGCTCTTGCTCTCTGGGGTTGGGGTGGGACATGCAGCTGAAATATTCCCATGGTATGCATGGTCTTAGGAGCAAAGCACCGTGACTCAGCCTAAGTAGATCTGCCGCTTATTCTTTTGTACTGCCAGCAGATTGTGGAAGTAGAGTATAAAACCCATCCTTATGGAGAGATCTGTGCATTTTAGGCTTACTCTAAGTAAGCGGGACCGGCGGGCAAGGACTGAACCGGACCGGACCGCACCGGACCAGCGGGAAAGGACTGAACTGAACCGGACTGCACCGGACTGGCGGGAAAGGCCTGAACTGAACCGAACCGAACCGAACCGGACCAGACCGCTGCGGGACAGTGTACGCGACTCTACGAGTCGAGCTTTTCGACCCTCGCGATCCGTGCACACGCTCGGCGAGTCCGTGTCTGGAGTTTCGGGGCTCGCGCGTGGCGTGGGGATGCGGGTTTCGTGGCGGTGTTTTTTTTTTTTTTGGTGGGGGTTTATTTCGGCAGGGGCGGCGGGGTCGTGGTGGTGTCGTCGTGCCCCCCACCCGCACCTGCCGCCGCCGTATAATTTCACTTCGTGTTCCGGCTCAGACTGCACGGCGAGCACAAACACCCCCCCTCCCCGCCCGCACCCCAAAGCGCGGTCTCTCCCGCCCTCGCCTTGCCCCCCGCCCCCTCCGGCCCACCCGCGGGAAGGGCCGGAGGGGGTCGGCAACTGCGCGCGCCGCGCATGCGCGCTCTCCCCGGCAACCGGCCCCCTGCCCCCCGCCAGGTGCCCAACGGTCAGTCGCTCGGAGTCAAGCCCGTCGGGCGGGCGGTCGCGGGGAGGCCAGCGCGGGAGCGTCTTGCCGATCGGCCGAGGAACCCCGCGCGCGGGTAGGCAGGGAGGCAGGCGGGCCGGGACGGGGAGACGGGGACGGGGACGCGGTGTCTCTATGCCTCCCCGGGGGGAGGCAAAGCCGCTGGCGGGGTCGGTTTCTTCTTCAGCCCGCGGCCGGGGCGGGCAGCGGGCCGAGGGACCGAGCGAGCGAGCCACCGAGGAAGAAGCGCGGGAGGCGGCAGCACGGGCAGGTGAGGGGGTTAGGCCTCCGACAGCGGGGCTGAGAAACCGCGGGACGCCCGCGTGCCCCCCCCCCCCGCCGTCCACCCCCCCCGCCGTCCACCCCCCCCGCCGTCCACCCCCCCCGCCGTCCACCCCCCCCGCCGTCCACCCCCCCCGCCGTCCACCCCCGTCCACCCCGGGCACGGAGCCGGCAGGGACGCCCCGGCTTCCCGGGGGGGAGGCGAACTCGCTGGCGAAAGGCCGGGGCGGGGGGTGGGGAGGAACTCTGGGCGGGGATGGGCGGCCGGGCTCGCTGCGGCGGACTGGGGCGGGCAGGCGGTGGTTGGGGCCGGGGAAGGCCGCCGCCTGTGCTCTCATTGCCCCTCCTGGTACAGTGTTATTTGGAGCACAGAGTTTAGGGGATGGACAGTGAGCAATGAACGGTTATAGAGTTGCAAAGAAAAATGACCCTATCTAAAGGACAGTCTCTCCCAGGATGTGAGTCTCTGCAGTGCAACCCTTTGCTAATTGCAAGGCAGAGAGCAGATGATTCAGTAAGTGGGGTTTATGGATCACAAATAGACATTAGTAGAAAAGATGCCCTGGGAAGGTTCAAAATATATGGAGGTACAAATGCCTGGGTAGAATGGATCAAATCTATGGTGCAAAGCCTAAACGAGCAATTGCTATGCCTGTGCGGCAGGAAGGCCTGTGGCCCAAGTGGTACCCTTCCCTCTGGGGTGGAGCGAAGATTGACAGGGGATGGAGTGCGTCTTAGCCTTATGCCAAGACTCTACGGCATGGAGAAATAAGTCGTGTCATACTCTCTCCCTCCTGTTTCCAGCTTTGCAGGGAAAAATATCAAAATTCCCCTGGCATTTTCAGGAATAATTGAAAATCATACTGCCTGTCTCTCACGACGCGGCAGGAATGATACCAAGTTCCTAGGAACATGAGTAGGTGTGCAGAGACACGGGAAGTTGGTCCTCATATGTCCTCAAATGCTTCTTGAGTGGATCTTTGGTGGTACTGTGGGAAGATGACACTTCATTCCATTTTATCCCCCACTGGGAAGGTACCTGTGACGTCGTACAATTGGAAATTCCTTTTACCCTGGCATTTGAACCCTGTGATCCATCAGGGCAACAGAAAAAGGAGTTGAGGGCTTTCCTCTGATGACAGGGTTTATTTCAATTAGATTGGGGTCCCCAGAGGAGTCCCCAAGGAACACAAAGCAAGAAGTCAAGTTAGCTGCGGGTTCTGAGTCCTTTTTGTTTTGGTAGGTAACTACAAACAAGAATGTAGACGGGATAAATAACATTTATTTATAAGTTATACTAGACAAGCAGTTAAATGAATCACCAAGCAATTAGATGCTACTAGTAGAATGGCATGGGAAAATAACATGGTCCCAGATACGATGTTGGCAGAAAAAGGTGATATATGTCTAACCACAGCTTCAGCAGAAGAATTGGCTGAGAATTCAGGTGTAGATAGTCCACTCATGGGATTGTTAGAATCTTGGTTTGGAATATTGAGAGAAATTACTTCTTTAATCGAAGTAACAGAAGCACTGATTTCTATAGCGTGCTACATCATTGCGTGTCTGCGAGGACTTGTTCAACACCTTATTGGACAGCTCTATCAAAGCAAGTGCCTTTAGGGCCACTGCCATGCTCAGATAAAATGATCCTGCTAAAAGAAGGGGGGTGGTGCTGGCAGTGTGGGACAACAGCCTGCGTGCTTCAGGGTGGGGGCAGCGGCTGGTTCTGTAGTTAACAAAACAAGAAAAAGGCCCCTCCCGTCATGGGGTTGAAGTTTCTTCTATCCAGGTTTTCATTAGTGTTGCCCCCATATCTACCAAAAATTCTACTTGTTTGTTCTTTTGGGTTTCTTCTTCCCAATGCGGGAAGCACCACCCAGGCTGGTCCCCCAGAAGGACCAAAAGGTGACTGTGAAAAACAGAGTTTTCCAGGTTGCGCCCGGGTTACCCTCCGTGGTGTTTCGCAGGCTTTCTTCACTCTAGAATGGCGAATCCAGGCATTCTGTTCTCTGATATTGGTAGCAGTCAGGGGGTCTTGAAATGGACCTTCCTATTATGGTTTCAAAGTTTTCTGCAAAAGACTTCACATACTCGTCAGTAAAATGTGGCCCTCAATCAGAGGATCTAACAGCTGGGCCTCCAAGCCTTGGTATTATTTTGTGTATCAGTGTTGTAGTCACCTCCTAAGCTTTTGCTGTCCTGGTAGGGAACGCTTCTGGCCAACCTGAAAAAACATCAGTTAATACCAACAAATATCGGTACCCCCCTTTTCCTGGGAGTTCTGAACAATCAGTTTGCCATTGTGGTCCAGGCCCATTCCCTTTCCCCATTTGACCCATTTCTAGCTTGGGCATATTTTTGGGATTAGTCTGGAGGCAAAGATCACACCGCTGTCACCTCTTCCACAGTGACAGACAAATCTCTAGCTCCTGTCTCCCTAATCAAATGTTTGCGTAGTGGTTCTAGTCCCCAAGGCCCCTTCTTCTGCTCTTCCCTTCCTAAAGGCCAAACCAGGTGGGAGAAAGCCCCACTGTGTTTGCTTTTTCAGGAGAAAAATAAGTGCTAAAAAGCCACTTTGGGGGTGCCCAGGTGGATCCAGTGGTATCCAGACCCCCCCCAGAGGGAGCATCCCCCAGCACCCCCAAGTCCTTCGCAGGGCTGCTCTCAGGCCCTCCATCCCCAGCTTGTGTTGATAGCCGTGGTTGCCCGGGGCAGCTGCGTCTCCCAGGCGAGCTGGGTCCCGCCCCGGCCCGCCCCCGGCTCCTCGCAGTGTCCCGCCCCGGCCCGCCCCCGGCTCCTCGCAGTGTCCCTTCCCCCGGGCAACGCGGCTCTTCCCCGCAAACACCCGCCGGTGCCGGCCGGATGGAGCAGGCGGTGGAGCCGGTGCCCGGCGCCGAGCGGCTGTGCCGGTGCGCGGCGCGGGGGCTGGGGGTGCCGGCGGAGCGCTGGGAGCGCTGGGCAGGCGGGGAGGCGGCGGGGCCGCTGCTGCGGAGCTTCCTGGCGGGGCCGGCGGGGCCGGCGCTGCTGCTCTGGCGGGGCCCGGCCGGGGAGCTGGAGCTGGGGCCGCCCCCGCCGCCCCCCGCCGCCCGCCGCAAGGGGCTGTTCTTCCTGCGGGCCCCCGGCGCCGGCCCCGGGGAGCTGCTCTGCGGGGACCTGCCCGCCGATGCCCTGCGGCACTTTGCCGCCCTCGTGGAGGAGGTGAGGATGAGGGGCCACGGGGGCAGGCTCAACATGAGGAGAAATTTGTTTGCTGGGAGATGGCAGAGCCTGGCCCAGGCTGCCCAGGGCGGGTGTGGAGTCTCCTTCTCTGAGACATTGAAACCCGCCTGGACCCACCTGTGTGATCTGCTCTGGGACCCTGCGTGAGCAGGGCTTGGACTGGGGGATCTGCAGAGATCCCTTCAACCTAACCAGGCTGGGATCCTGTGAGGCCTGGGCAGCCCCGGAGGTGCAGAGGGAGCCCTGGCACCCATGAGTACCGGGTGCCCCTCGCACATGGCAGCGGGGAAGGTGTCCCCTCCTACAGACAGGCTCCTTGGCCTCCCTCCCTTCTCTGCTGATGCACTTGTACCCTTAACTCTGCCCTTTGCAGTACCATGGTCGGCTTTAGAACTCATATAAACCACCTGAATGCTGATCCACATCAGCTCTGTCTATCAGTGGGGTCCTTGTGGGACTGATGTACCCACAGGTGCTGGAGGGGACATCTGCAGGTCACCTACTCCAAACCCCTGCTCAAGCAGGGCCATCCAGAGCCAGTTGCCCAGGGCCATGTCCAGGTAGCTCTTCATTATCTCTAAGGATGGAGACTTCACAACCTCTTTGAGCAACCTGGGCCAGTGCTCGATTACTCTCATAGTGAAAAAGTGTTTTGTGATGTTCAGGAGCCTCCTGTAGCTCAGTGTCGGGTTATCTCAGGTGGGCTGATGTTTTCTTAAAGAGATCGTCAAGAGGTTCGAGTGCTTTTGCTTTGCTGTGTTATTAGCCTGAACTAGACAATGTTGTTTCGGTTTATTCCTGATGGCTCCTCACCTGGAGAAGTCTCAGGAATGAGGCTGTAATGGGAAAGCAGAGGAGCTGCTGGATTTGAGAAGCTCTGATCATGATGTTTGGTATATTAAGATGGTGACTGATAGATTGGATTCCCAAGAGCAGGCTGCCAGACTGGTTATCCTGGTTTTGTGAGAAAACACATTATTTATACGGGGAGCTTTTGTTTTGATGAGCCCCGTGGTCTTGCGAAGTCTGCCCAAACAGTGGTTTTGCATCACGGCTGGCCAATAGCATTGCAAGCACCGTCTGCTATGGGTAGATGGTGGGGTAGGAACACTTTGGCAGATCCTGTTAAATCCTGTTTTCTGGATGCCTTTGGGAGCCGGGATTGTGCGTCCCAGCTGCGTGTTTGCAGGCTTTGCTCTCCCCTGTGCAGACATGCAGTATTTCTGCAGGGAGCAGATTGTGCCTGGTTTTCATCCTATTTTCCTCTCAAGCTTCGCTTGAAGGCAAAAGCAGCGGTGGTGCTGGGTCAGGCAGATGGGGTGGGTCTGCGTGAAGGTGAAAAAGGTCTTGAATTTCCTGGGGTTGGGGTCGTGTGTTCCTCTGCCCACACTTTGTCTTTATTCGGTGAGGGGTCACAGCTGGTGACCTTGTCCACTTGTTGCTTCACTCCTGCGGTGCCGAAGGGAACACACCTGCTCTGTGGGCTGGGGCTTCATCCTGAGTCCAGTTATCATTTTAACAGTCAGAAAGAAAATGAACGGCTATCATTTGCCTGGTTACAACATCACTGGCATTAGCAGTCCACATGCTTTAAGTAATAGAGACACATCTTGCTAATAATGCAGCTAAAACTGCTGAAGGTGAACTCGTCAGCACCTGCCCGTGTGTTCCCTGGGGTTGTGCTCCCCCTTCCCACGGCTCCCTGGGCACGAAGGTGGCTGGTCGGGTCTTCTTCGGGTCTACAGAGCCAGCCACAGTTCCAAAGAGTCTTCAGCATCCTGGGACAGCACCATGGAGGTGCTGAGCTGCTTTATTCCGTTTCAATTTTATGTCCATTTGCAGCTATTTTTATGCCTTTAGTCACCTCCCCCCCCTCCCCTACCCCCACCCTGAGTCCAGTAACACAAAGGGCTGTTGTTTGTCACTAGGGACAACCTGGCTTTGTTAGGCTGTTGCCACAGGCTGGTCCCAGTGCAGAGCCAGCCAGGATAGGTGACAGACACGGTGTTGCTGTCACAGCTCAAACAAGCCAAAAGCAGCTCAAATCTGGGCAAACCCCGACCAGCCCCACAACCCCATGCTGCCGGGTCAGTAAAAGTGCTGATAAAGGCAAAGCTCCTGTTTGGTGGGCTGCAGCTGGGACCTGGGGGACCCTCACCACCAGTGTATCCCAGGGGGTACCAGCAGACCTTCCCTTGCAGCACACTGAGCTCAGCCCAGCCCTGGCAGGCTCAAAGGGCAGCCTGACGGCTGTGCCCATGGGCAGGGACATGGGGACCAAGCACTGGGGACAGTTGTGAGGGCAAGGGACAGCAGCCCATGGGGCCATCTCCAGTTGCGGGCTTGAAAGGCTGGGAGAGCCTGGGGATGGGGCTGCTCACTTTGCCTACTGGCTTCCACCCTCCTTGGCTGCTTGGATTTGGGGAAAAGGGTGTTCTGCTGTATAAAGTGGGCCTGTAGAGATGCCCATTCATCATCAGCTGCCTCTATTTCACATGGGAACTGCTTGAGACAGCAATGAATATGGGTCTCCAGGCTTGGCCAAGCACAGACCTCAGAGCCTGGTGGCCCGTCCGTCTCCTGCTGCACTTTTTTCTCCATTGGTCTTCCGTGACTCCTGCTGTAGGTGATCGTGCCCATCCTAACGAACAAGAAGAACCATCAGGGCTGGCCACAAGTGGTGTCACAAGACATCGTGCGTCATGTCCACAACCTCAAAAGTACCATTTTCACAGTTGTTGGCCAAGTAGACGGCAAGACCTTGCTGCCTCTCCCAGCTGGCTCAGAGGGAATTGAGGACATTGATCTGGAAAATGAGAAATCGTGAGTACCACCCCAAAATAACAGGTTCTGGAAGGTCCAGAGAAGCAGATGCGTTTGTACATCAAGTTGTCATCGTGTCTGGGCTGCGTGCGTGCCCCTGTGGAACCCCAGGAGATGTGTGGGTGCAGTGGAATGAATCACTCCTCAGACAGGACGTGGTGCGGGTGGGATTTTGTGAGAAGTTACTGCTTCCAAGGCAGTGGGGTGACCTGTCCTCAGCTTCCCAGCCCACTTGGTGGTGTTTCTTGCTGAATTAAGTGAGTTAATGACTGCAGGGATGTAGAATATTTTGAGGGAGAATGGTATGGGGAGAGAGAATCTTGCTGGATGTGTGAGTCTCCAGGTCAGATCCTGAACCTGAATGGATCTGATGTGACAATGACTGGCTGTGCAGAGAGGTGGCGACTGGCTCTTCATTTCCACCATTCACTTTATGAACAGTGTTGTTGCCCACACTGCTGCAGACGTTCAGCCATTTTCTCCAGAGTGTAATTCCTATATTAAACCAGTGACAAAATCTTATGGGGTTTGATTGTTTTGTGGTTTTGAAATGTGAAACCCTGTAAAATCCAGCTGCCCACACGGCCATTGGAAGTAGATCCAACTGAGCAATGCACATCAACAAAGTTAATCACGTACTCTGTTTACTACAGCATGGAACGGATAGATAAATCTCTGGTGTATGCCATGGAGTCGGCCATCATAGACTGGAGCCACCAGATCCAGGAGGCACTGAAGAAAGAGTCTTCAGAGCCTCTCCTGCAAGGCAGCAATCCGAACCCGAAGGTGGAGCTGGAGTTCTGGAAGAACAGGTACCCAGAGCAGCCTGGCCAGTGCATGGTGCCCTGTGGTGCTGGTTTTGTGTAGAGGGAGAGTGCTGGTGGTGGAGCTGCTAATTCCATGAGTTGAGAAGAACAGGCCACTTGGGGTTCATGTAGGCTTCAACTAAGGAAAATTGCTCCCGCACAGAAAATCATCATGATCTGCAAAGTGCCTGGGAGGTCACTGGGCAGCTGGCTGTGTTTTAACTTAGCCCCACCACAGGGGCTACACCTCAAGGGACTTTTTTCAGAAATGCCCTTTACAGGATCCCAGGCTGGTTGGGCTGAAGGGACCTCTGCAGATGCCCCAGTCCAAGCCCTGCTCACGCAGGGTCACAGAGCAGATCACACAGGTGGGTCCACGCGGGTTCGAATGTCTCAGAGAAGGAGACTCCACACCCGCTCTGGGCACTCTTTCGTCACTGTTCACTAGGAGCCATCCACAGGAGTAATTGCTGATGGACACCTGCTGGGGGCTGTCTGGAAATGGTGCATCTCAGCTGGCTGCTGTTCATCTGTCAGGGCCAGAGGGGCTTTAGATGCTCAGGAGCCTGGGAGTGGTATTTCCTCCTGCCCTTTGAAAACCTTTGTGCTGTACTGGTTCAGGCTGACTCGGGGCAAAGCCCTGCTGGCTGGAGAGCTGTTGCTAATGCCTGCAGAAACACGATGGCTTTTTTTCAGCGATGTTCTGTCAGTAGCAGAGCTGCTGTCATGCTGAACTCAGCACTTTCTGTCCTGTAGGGTTTGTCTGTGCCTCATGCAGCTTTCTCCCATTTCCACAGTCCATGTGTAGCTGGAGGAAGCCCTGAATCAGGCCCAGGGGAAACAGATGATGTTGGGGGACAGCTGATGGCCCAGTGTAGGTGGGTAACATGGCCACCAGCATCCTGGTGTGCATCAAGAACAGTGTGGCCAGCAGGCCCAGGGCAATGACTGTCCCACTGTACTCAGCGCTGGGGAAGCCAAACCTCAAATCAGTTTTGGGCCCCTCAGGCCAAGAAAGACCTTGAGGTAGTGGAGTGAGTTGAGAGAAGGGAATAGAGCTGGTGAGGGGCTGGAGCACAAGTGTGATGGGAGTGGCTGAGGGACCTGGGGGGTTCAGCTGGAGAACAGGAGCTGAGGGGAGACCTTCTGATCTCTGCACTGCCTGAAAGGAGCTTGGAGCCAGGGGGGGTCGGGCTCTGCTCCCCAGGAACAAGCGCCAGGAGCAGAGGAAACGGCCTCAAGTTGCGCCAGGGGAGGCTGAGGTTGGATATTAGGAAACATTTCTTCCCAGAAGGGGTTGTGAAGCATTGGAACAGGCTGCCCAGGGCGGTGGTGGAGTCACCATTCCTGGAGGGGTTGAACAGTCACAGAGATGACATTCTCAGGGACACGGGGCAGTGCCAGGGGTTAGGTTATGGTTGGACTCGATGATCTTGAGGGTCTCTTCCAACCAACTGATTCTGTGATTCTGTGTCTCGGTTGCTGTAGGTGTGATGACCTGGAATGCATTTACAACCAGCTGACAACGAGGAAGGTCAGGAACATGATGGAGCTGCTGGAGAGAGTTGAGAGCAGCTACATCCCAGCCTTCAAAACCATGCTAATGGATGTTGAGGCAGGTGAGATGCTGGGGCAACTTTACCACAGTGCTGGCTTCTGGCCTTTCTTCATGGCCTGGTGTGACTGATTTCAAGCCAAATCTTTCTAGTTTGTGAATTGAGACTGGGCTGCTTGTGCTTGAGTCTAGGCTTTTGTTTCCAGGCTGGGACAAGCTCCATCGCTGGTCTGTTGAGCCAGACTCTTGCCAAAGTTCAGGGTGAATGGGTTTGGGAATTTATTCTGCTGTAATAAAGTGTTTGCATTACTCTAACAGGACTCACCTCAACTTCCACCAGCTCCTCTGGTGTTATTATGCAGGAATGGGAGTTCAGACTAAGAGGACAGATCTTGTACCTAAGACTGCTTTGTTAGAGCGCTGCTTCTCAGGCTTTGGCCACTGCAGCCCGAATTTCCTTGCTTTGCTTTGCTTAGGGGAGTTGAGCGCAGCCCAAGGAAATATTGCAAATCCCTGTCTGTAGTGAAAAACAGTGTAGTCCTGCTGGTCTGTCCCTGCAGGCCAACACAGCTGGACATCCATGTCCAACCCAGCTGCTCTCTGGCACAATGAAACCATCTAGACTGTGTTAGCTGTGCACGTGCTGGCAGAAAACACTGTTCTTCACCACTTCACGTGCAAACATTGAATCTCTTAAGGATCTGTGTCACACTCTGCATTGTGCAGTTTAAATGGGCTGGAGAAACACCCCTTATATAAGGAGCCAAGGGTTCATTGTTAAACTAATTAATACTTTCAGGGTTTAATCAAAATACAACAAATATTTGGTTTTAATCCGGCTACAGCGATACTAACCCTAATTGGATAATTTGGACTATAATTGTTAATTTCCATTACAGCGCAGTTCAGATTTGTGTGCACCTGCTTTTAAGTCTCTGCCCCTTTCCCTGGCATTGTACTGGTGTGGCTGCTGTTGGTGGATTTGCTGGGAGGGTGATGCTGATAGTGGGAGTCTCTTCTTCCTTGGTCTTGGGCCTTAGGGGTTATTTTTGCATGCATTCAAGCACTTCTGTCACTTCTTGTTGGTCCACAGGTTTAATTGCACAACGATCTGGTTTTATTAATGCTTGCGCTCTGGGGTAATTCTTCAGGGTAAAACCACACAGCTGTACAGAGCTAAGCTAAAGCTTTCGACGAGTCAGACATCAGTTGCTTTACTGTTGACAGGTTTTCTATTACAGTCAGGACTAGTGGGGCCGTCGTCATCTGCCCACTGGACAAGGAGTTGCTTGAGCCAAAACCGAGCTAAAAAGGGCTCAGGCCAAGGCTGTACAGCCTGTCGTGCTGTACAGCAAGGCCATGGCTCACAGCCATGGCAGCACTGTATTTTTGGTGCTGTTGGGCAAATTCCGTGTGACTTTTTAGCAGTTGTGGACTCAGGCTCTCCACGAAGCCCTGTCCCAGCTCCCTGTCCCCTGCCATCACATCAGCTTATTTCTGTTCTGGTTACTGCCGCAGGTGAGTGATGTTCACGAGTGAGTGACCTGCAGCACACAGGTGGCTGAGGGTGCTCAGTGCTTGTCAGGACAGTTTCTTTTCCCAGGCACTTTTCCATGTGGTGAGGCCAGCACCTAGCTGGGAACCCAGCACACCGCAGCTGGGTGGTTCTTACCGCTTCTCACGTCTCTCAACACAGCTTTGACTGAAGCTCAGGACGTTCACCTGCACCTGACAGCCCTCAAGCGCCGCTTGGAAGACGTAGAGAGGGTTGAGTTCAGCGAGGTGAAGCCTTTCCTGCTCCCCCTGCTCCACGTGGTGTGTTTGATCTGGGTCACCTCCAAGCACTACAGCATGCCCGTGCGGATAGTGGTGCTGCTCCAGGAGATCTGCAACCTTCTCATTGAGCAGGTCTGTGGCTGTGATGCCTGTGTTTGCAGTCCCCTGTGTCCCCTCTCCCCTTCTTCCTATTGTCCTTCCCTGGAAAAGTGATTCTTTAGGCAACATTTAACTTAATAAACAGGTTCAAATGTGTTCAACACAAGAAGTCCTTGTTTTCCATGATGGCAGAAGTGACCTCTCAGGTGTGATTTTGCTCTTCCAGGCCCTGGTGTACCTGTCTCCAGAAGACCTTCTGAAAGGGGACATGGAGGAGAGCCTGGGCAAGGTGCGAATGGTGCTCGGTATCCTGAACATGTTCAAAGAGGCATTTGAGGAGAGAAGGGAAAAACTGCACATGTATTATGAACCAGGCCAAGAAGTGAGGGAGTGGGACTTCAGCTCCACGATGGTGTTTGCGAGGCTGGACACCTTCCTGAAGAGACTGGAGATGGTGGAGGTGAGACTCTGGTCTTGAAAAACATTGCAAACCGTCAGGAGAACTCTGTAGCCAGGAGATCACTTGCTGGCATCTTTCCTTTCTATAGCTTCACCTGATACCAGGGAATGGGGCCACTCTTTTGCTGTTAGGTCTCCTGTTACAGCGAGTCTAAGACTGTGTTTTACTATGTCCTGCTCAGTGCATATGTAAGCTGGTCAGGTTGATAGGTGTGTTTTTTGCTCTCAGGAGTCCCGTTGGACTCCTTGCTCCTGTTGGGGCAAGAAAAGGAGGATTACTGGAGGTGTGGTTTGCACAGCTGTAAATAAAGCAATGTAATCTCCCAGGTCTCCTGGTGCCATCAGAGACAGATTTAGGTTATGGTTGGACTCAATGATCTTAAGGGTCTCTTCCAACTGAAATGGTTCTATGATTCTACGACACCCTAGAGCTGGGTCCTGCCTGTCTTGGAGAGGCCAGATGGCAGGATCCCCTTGGCTGTGCCACGTGGGCCTGGGGAGGAGCAGGGACACGTTCCTCACCAGGTTGTCCCTTCGCATCCTCATAGTCCATCAAACTGGGGTGCTGTGGCTCAGGGGTGTCCCTGTTTGCCAGATCTGTCACCTGAGGCAGGGACATTGGGGTGTCATCCCTGAGCTCCCAGTGTGGCCAAGGGCTCCTTGAGCCACAGGAGATGTTCTGCAGAG
Source organism: Patagioenas fasciata (assembly GCF_037038585.1). Classification (NCBI taxonomy): domain Eukaryota; kingdom Metazoa; phylum Chordata; class Aves; order Columbiformes; family Columbidae; genus Patagioenas; species Patagioenas fasciata. The sequence continues at coordinate 1,467,416 of NW_027288767.1, read as the reverse complement.
AGCAGGTCTGAGTGTGAATGTGGGAGCTCCCTATGCTCTCCTTACCACATGGCTGTGTCTGGAGACCACAGACATACAGACACCATATGTACCTGTTATACAGACACTGTATATACCTCTTATACAGATACTGTATGTACCTCTTGTACAGACCTTGCATGTACCTGTTATCTCTCACGTGGCTAACCACACACATTCATCTGCTCTCCACACACATCCCAAATGAATTTCTTTGTTGATTGTTGCTGCGTTCTCAGTGTGTAGGGTTGGATGGCCAGTGTACAGGTTGCTGGTGTTTGCAGTTTTACTGCTTTAAATGTGCCATATACTTTTATGTGTTCCTTAATTAACTATGTTGAAAACTGTCATGACTGGTGCCTATTTTAAAAGTATTCATAATGATGGTTTCCAGTAGGGTTTGATGTGAAATAAACCAAATTATGCTGGTCAGTGTAGAGAGGAATATAAATAGACACAGGAATAACTGCAGGTTATCATGAGGACAGTGTTGGTGACAGGTTTACTGGGACCCTGTAAAGGCTCTGGGGCACTGACTGCTGGGATTCCATGGATGCCATGGGCACACTGTGGATATGGGCTGCAGACAAAAGCCAGTGGGGAGGTTTTGAGCTGGGGCACTGTGCGTTTTGACCAGTGTCTGTTTCCTCCTTCCGTGGCTGTCCCACACTCCAGGGACAGTAGAAGCTGCAGTATCTGGAGTCAGAGGGAGAGCCTGCGGAGTGAGCTGTAAAACAATAATTAAAAGCATAGTGCACACCAGCCTGTTAATGAGGAAAACTGCTGCATCTCTCTCCGTCTCAATTTCCCCTCATCACTTCATTTCAAGCAACCTTGCAAGACAAAGCAAGGGACAACTGGTATTTCCACATTATTTTTTTGCCTTACTAGGTATTTGTTCAAGCGGATGTGCTGGTGTGTCGAAGTGAATATGAATGCATATGTGCATTTGTTTTCGAATTTTCATAAAAGCTGCAGTTACACTGGTGCATGGGTAGCCCATGAGCACGTGAAGAGGGAAGGATCCCTTTCCTTTGGTTCGTTGCACTGTTTCATATTACGTGTCTGTGGTAAAACCTGCTGCCCTGCTCGGGTGGCCCCAGGACAAGTGCAAGCAGAGAGTGGCCACCAGTACATTCCTGTGCACATTTCTCCTGGTCCTCTGAGACAATGGATGTTCAACCAGCCCTTACTTGGCCCTACCTAGGGAGACAGATGAGGTGGGATGGCAGCAGAGCTGCCCAGTGCTGCCACCACCACTGGGGGAGCGGGACATTTTCCCAAGAGGTGACACTGCCAGGCTGCAGAGGATGGGAAGGGAAGGGAAGGACCCGTGTGCCACCTCAGCAGAGAGGGCCAGCGGGGCAGGTGCTGCAACACCCACTTGGACACGTGGAGGTTTGACTGCGCAGGAGCTTTGGACAGTTTGGGTACCTGTAAACATTAGAAATCTGTCCTTGGTTAATACCTATAAAATTGGGATTCTTAGCTATGCTGGATGACATATAAGAGTCTCATATCCTGCTTTGGATCTGTCCTTTAAATACACTTAAAAGCGATTTTACAGTTGTCATGGTATTTCTAGTGGCTGCAGCAGGTCTCACTGGGCAGGGACGTGTTATGAGCAGCCACTGATGCTCAGGACAGGCAGATCAGGCTCCCCCCTTCCCATCCCTGCCACCCAGCCTGAGCACCAGCGCTGTGCTTGGGAAGGTCCCTCAGCAAGTGCAACTCTGTCGTGACAACTGTTGTCATCTTCTTTTGTCAACATCATGACCTGTGTCTCCCTCCGTTGACTTTGAAGGATCTCCTGGCAACTTCCTTGGACTTGATGAAGCTGGAGAAAATTGAATTCAGTGGGATTAAAGGGAAGACCCTGGGCCAGCAGGTCCTGGACATGTATGAGGAATTCCAGGAGGCATACAAGGTGTTTTCAGAGCGAACCTATGACTGTCTTGACCTGACCAACACGGTAGGTGGGACCAGTTTGCGGGAACATCAGGAACATGTGCATGTTTCCAAAGCAGCAGTTTCCTGCTATCTTCTTCCCAGCTCTTTCCTCCTTTCATTATGATCTGATCTGGTACTGGAGGGAACAGGGAGCCGCTGGCCTTTCCTGCAGAGATTTGGGACTTCTTGCACGTCTATATCTAACATATCTTGCTAGATCAGCACCTTAGATCAGTGCAGCTGGGAAACTGGGATTTCCATGAGTTATGCACAAGCTTTTGCTGTACATGGTGCTTGCTGAGGTATAAGAGCTATACCAACACCCACACCTCTTTGCTTTCCTGCTCTTGGTATTTACCATGTTTCCCCAAAAATAAGACCTACCCCAAAAACAAGCTATAGCATGATTTTTCAGGATGCTTGAAATATGAACCCTATTCAAAAAATTAGCCCTAGTTACAGTTCATAAAAAAGTCAATTTAAATAGGGTCCAGGCAGCTATACATGTAAAAAAGTAAGCATCTTTTGCAGCAAAAATTAATATAAGACTCTGTCTTAGTTTTGGAAAAACAAGGTAGTTTGCCTGATGAGGGCCAACTCAGATCATCTCTGGGATGTGTTCGCTCCTGCCTAGATGAACACATGGCATCTGGGGCTCTCAGAATTCAAGGATGCTCTATTTTATTATCAGTAGTGCTTTAATTAAAGGAATATTCCCAGCCCTCTGGGACCTGCCTGGTGTGGGGGTGGGTGGCTCGTGCTTTGCTTCCTGCAGCTCCCAGTACATCTCTGCAGGGGGTGGCACGTCCCCAGTGTTTCTTGCTGGAAAGCTGCTTGCTCCATAGCACCCCTCCTTCAGCAGGGCAGGCACAGAGGAGAGGTGACAGTGGCTCTGCAGGAGGTGGCTTGGGTTTGGTGACCCCATGGCCATTTGTGTGACTCTGAGTCATGTTTGTTCTTTCAGTGCTCTAGTTTTGCACCCTCTGCCACTGCTGGAGCCGTTTTTTTTAGCTAAAACATGGCATCTGGATCTGCTGGAGCTCAGCAGTAGCAATAGTAAAAGCTATTTCCTTGCACTTTGTCCTTTGGAAAAGAGACACATGACCTCATTTTTAGTGGTTTTGTCCAAGCTAGAACAGAAGGACTGTCACGGACTGTCAAGTTCAGTCTTTGATTTGGACTCTTTTACGTGTAGGAAAACAAATATAGATGTTACTCTTGAAGTTCAAAGGATTTATTACAATTGAAGCAAGAAAAGCAGTGCAAGAAGATGATGGAAATTACAGAAACCCAGTACTGTTGAGTTTGAAAAGGACCTCTGGAGATCACCCAGTCCACCTTCCCTGCTCAAAGCAGGCTCAGCTAGAGCAGGACTGTGACTGGTCAGGTGAAATATCTCCAAGATTACCTATGTCCAAGTGTGGAGACTCCACAGCCTCTCTGGGCAACCTGTGCGAGTGTTTTGAAACTGCCTCACTCACAGCCAGCTCACCATGGAACCACAGGCTTGTTTTGACTTGAAAGTAGGTTGGATTTGGGACTCAGCAGGTGCATCCGTGGGTTTTCTGGATGATGGTGTGGTCTTCAGGCCAAGTGGTGGGGGAGAGGGTGTGGAAATAGTCCATCTTGCCTGTAGGCTGAAGATAGTGCCATGTGGGCTGTGGAAAGGCCTCAGGACCAAAGGGTCCCTCCCAGAGAAAGGGCCAACATCTCAGCCATGGGACAGCACAGAAATGTTCTCAAGCTTCGTGAGGACTTTGCCACGTTGCGATGGCTGAAGATTGGCCAGAGGAGTGGCTTAGTTCACGGTGAATAAGAGAGGGCATCTCTGGATCGAGGAGTTACAGGTACCTTCCTAGTGCCGTCTTGCAGCCTCACAGCTTGTGTTTTGCCTTTGTGCAGGACTTTGAGCAGGATGCCTTTGGTTTCCAGCAGAAAGTAGAAGACATGGACCGTCGGCTGGGCACCATTTTCATCCAGGCTTTTGATGACGCCTCCAACTTGGACCACGCCTTCAAGGTTTGTTTATCGCTCCCTTGCTCTTCCCTAAAAGGGAAATCAGGGCACCCGGCTCGGTGAGAATCACGCTGAGGAGACCAGGCAGTGCTGGAGCCACAGGCACATGGGGCTGGTGTTTGCTGGTGGGACAGTGGGACTTGTAGCTTTTGGGCTGCTCTTGGTTTGGGATGCTCAGGCTGGTGGGTCCCTCACAAAGCTTTTGGATGCCAGGAGATATATTTGTGTCTCTCTCTGCAAGTTGGGGGAAATCATGCTTTTTCTAGGATTTCCTGGTGAGAATTGATATTGTTAGTATCAATTTGTTAATATTATTAATACATGGATCTGTTTCAGTTTTGGAAACAGGTTTTCTAGAAACAAAGCTGGTTTATTTATCAATTAATCTATCTTGCAGAAATAATAAATGGTATTTTTTTAAAAAAATCAATATAAGCATTTGTAGAAAAGCCTTTAGCAAGTGACAGTGTTTATCTTTGTAAGTTTTTTGAAAAAAATAGAAAATCTTGAAGCATTTGAAGAACAACAGTTGGAATGTGGTCCAACCCCAGAGAAAGTCTGAGAGGCCCCGTAACAAAGGGAGCAAATTTCCTTTTTCCAAAGTGCCCATCGGTGCGGACAGTATTGAAGCCTCTGGGCTGGGGAGGAAGGTCCCAGCTGATCTCTCTGCAGGAGTCGGGGTTGTAAATTTTTCCCCTCTTCTTTTCCTGCGTGTTCACCCCAACAGCTGCTGGACATGTTCGGGAGCCTTTTGGAGCGACCGGTAGTCGCTGCAGATGCTGCTGGCAAATACTCCGTCCTCATCAGCATGTTCAGCAGGGCCCTGGACCGCGCCAGGCTGATCTACTCCCGGCACATCCAGGCAGAGCTGAAGCTCGGTAGGTAGAACGTGCTGAGTAAAATGGGTTTTACAGGGAGTTTGATTGAGATTAATTTGGGGGGGAAATGATTTATTTTTCTAAGGAACCCAAAACTTTACAAATTGCAGATGTTTTCAGCCTCTGTAGCTCCTAGTGGCAATGGAAATGCCTGGGAAAGCTCTGTTCTTAGTATTAAAGCAAATAATTGGTTAGGAGTAAAAATACCCTTTTTCAAATGTGTATGCATGATATGTGACTGGGAATGGAGACACATGCTGAGCTTTTCTCCCAGCGAGGCTGTGACAGGAGGTTTCTCTCCACATTTGTGTGCTGCCTCCAACACCCCATGGGACCTGCAAACCCACTCATGTGCTCCTCAGAATGAATTTATTTTGTTTCCCTTACAATGCTTAAAATGCAAAGTATGCGAGTGGGACTTTGTAACCAAGGGTTTAATCAGCCTTTTCCAAGTTTATTATTCCCCGTGACTGTTGGCGCAGGGGGGAATGGGTGGATTTCTATCAGATTATGAGGATTCAAGTGTGTCATTTTGAACAATAACCTATTTACTTGCCTCAGAAAGATCATACTGGAACGAGACAAGTCCTGGACTGGAGAGAATCATGGAGAGAATCATTTGCTGTGAATTTGTGGTTATTGTTCTGTGGCTGTTAGATAAGACGGACAGAAGTAACTCCTGGTCAGAAATCCCTATGTCAGTGTTTGTGAGGGGCGGGGAATGTGTCCCAGGCAAGGGACACCTCACATCAGCTCAGGTTTGGACATAGTCTGGGCTTCTCGTTCGATCTCAGCTCCTTATTCAAGATCCAGAGGCACTCGCCTTGGTCACAGACCTACATCAGTGTGGCAGATGTTGGATTTAAGGAAGGAAGCTGGGAAATCAGAGCAGTTTTCTGCAAATGAGGTTCTGTTGTTGCATCTTTGGGGTTACAAGTGCAGTGTTCAGTCAAACGCTGTTCCAATGTGCCCTCCCCAGGATCCCCCCTGTGCACAAGAACATGCCGCCGGTGGCTGGAGCGCTGCGCTGGGCGCAGGAGCTGCGAGCGCGAATCCAGGTGCCGTTTGATCACTTCAGGCACATCCCACATCTGTGCGTGTCTGTTCCAGCTAAGTTGCTTTATGACCACCTTGCTATCTTCTCTGTAATCAATCTGATTTTCTTTCTGTGGTGAACATTATCCCATGGTTATAGCTGAAATAATTCTTAGTCAAAGAGGTGTGAAGTGGTTGCACTGGTGCTTTTCAGCTTCCTTGTGATCATTATTTTTTTTAAGAAACTCATTAACTGGATTTGTTTTGAAGCGATTAAGAGGCACAGTGGGCTATTCAGCTTTCAGACATAGTTCCCGGGTTGCAATTGAAAGAGGTATCAGAACCTTTCCTGCTGCAATCCCACTCAGCATGTTCTCCAGGACCTCCTCAGCTGCAAGTCCTGGTTCTGGCATCATCCAAACTGTGAATAGCAGAGAAGTGCTGGGCTGGACTCAGCTGAGATGGGTCGATGGAGCTGGGTTTGCATGTTGGGGAGCAGACGAGCATTTTGTTGGGCAGAAGAAAACTTTCTCAGCGTTAAACAAAGGAGCCATCTCCCAAGATCAAGGAAAGAAACCAATGCTGGTATATTTATCACCCAAATGCTTGTTATAACGGATGGTGTCAGGGAAGTATGGCCTCATACTCACAGCTGGCACCACATGAGACAACATTTAAGAGCTCTGTAAGCAAGGCAGTGTTGGACTTATGACAACTGAGGATGTTCTAGGGACTGCACCTGGTAGCTCACAGGAATGGCTTCACGTGTGCTGGTCAGGATTCTGTGTAAATGGATCCACTTTTTTAATGTACTTGACCAAAATAACTTGACCGTCACTGTACCATGTTTGTAACCTTCTCTCACTGTATCTTGCCATTAAGTGTCTTTAAGTGCACAGTTATTCTGCAGCAGCAAAGACATTGGTGCAATGAAACAAACTCTTGGGCTGTTCCCAGCACAGAGCCCAAGTTATCATGTCTGATTTGAACCTAAATGGCAAATTTTTGTCCACCATGAAGGACCCAGATCTGCATTTCACACTGATTTTCTGTCCTCTGTTTAGAGTAGTTAATAACATGCTCTGCAACGGTGGTGACATGATGCTGTTGAAAGGGAAAAAGGATTAAAAAGGAGAAACGAAAGTGGTTTTGCTGGGATTTACTTGGATTTGCTCAGAGGACTTGTTTACTTCCAGCAGGTTTCTCAGCACTTGCCCAGCGGTGACTGCTCAGGCGCTCCTTTTTTCCAGCTTTTGGTTAAGTTAATTCAAGTTTTGTCAATATGTCCTCCAAAATCAACAACCATCTTGAGGAAAACTTGGATATTGTAGATGAAACAGTGGGGAAAAGACAGCATGATAAGAATTCCTCTGGCCTGCTGTTCCCTGGGCTGTACAGCCCTGGCAGCGTGGCCAGGGCTCTGCCTCCCGCACTCTGGGACACCTTTGCTCTTCGGTTTGAGGGGCATGAATTGGGCACCGCCAAGAGCTTCATCTGCCGGGAGCCACACTCTGCTTCTTTCTGTGCCTCTTTGACCTCAGAAAGTGGTGGCTGGTGAGCAGAGGTTGCCCTGCTCTGTGCAAACACCGGAGCATTGAGTATGTTACGGAGACCAGTGTTCCTCCAGCAGCTCTGGGCCCTTGTTCTTCCCCCAGGACGTGGTTCTCATTTGCCAGTTGCCATGCAAACACCCGCAAAAGGGCGCACTGGGGCTTGGAGAGCTTTTGTGCAGTGAAATGGTTTTGGGCGATATGGTGGGGTTGGAATGTAAGATCCCCAGCCAGGCTCTGCCTGCAAGGTGGTGGGTGGTTTTGGGAAGGGGTAAATAGAGACTGCAGCCTCACAGGGCTAAATGTAACGCTGAGCTTGTCTGTTGTGCCACCAGCTGCTTGGACTCTGCTGAAGGAAGAAGGGTGATAGAGAAGTATGAAGAAATGATCCAGCTGCTCGACAGGTAAGTGGTGGCTCAGGCATGACTGTAACTATATGAAAAAAAGCCAAACCTTATAGAATCATAGAATTGTTTTGGTTGGAAGAGACCCTCATGTCCATCCATTAACACAACCCTGGCACTGCCCCGTGTCCCTGAGAACCTCGTCTCCACGTCTGTCCACCCCTCCAGGGATGATGACTCCACCACTGCCCTCGCAGCCTGTTCCAATGCCCGACAGCCCTTTGGGGAAGAAATGTTTCCTAATATCCAGTCTGAACCTCCCCTGGTGCAACTTGAGGCCATTTCCTTCTCCTTCTCTAAACCACCTTTCAGCACATTTGCAAGCCCAGGGCCTGAGAATGTCTCTTTCTAAGCCAGAAGGAATTTTGTGATGAGAGAGGAGGAGGAATCCTTTGCTACACACCACAGTCTTTCTGTGATATCTTGAAATGAGAAGTTTGCATGGGAGGGACAGGGGCTGTGCAGCCCAGCAGAAATGTTGGAACGAGATTCTTTTGGATGTAGGAGATGCTGTGGTAGAAAACCTGAGCTGACCAGAAGTCTCAATCCACTTGTGCCCATTCACAGTGTACTTACCGTGGCTGTAATGTGTGTATTCCACAAGTGGGAGTGGGATTCGTTGCACCTCACTTAATATCTTAATGTTTGATGCTAAAACTGAACTGATTGCTCTGAGCTTTTGAATGTTTGTCCCCAAATTTGAATCCTCTGCTAAGAATGGTACTTGGGGGATCTTTGTTTTCCTGACTTGATGCTGTCACTGGTTTTCAGGTGTTTGTCTTTGAAGCCAAGATCTTTATGGAGGTGGTGTGGGTGGGTTTTAAATATTCCTTGATGTTCTTCAGCCCTCAGAAGTGGACTTGGCTTTTATTTGGTTCTATGTCTTGGTGTGCGGGCTTGGCAGCTACGTGGTGGATGTTTTAATTTGTTTGTTTGTTTTTCGGCAGGTATCAGGAGAAGCTCTATGCAGACTGGTCCCAGACAGTCTCTGAAAAATCACAGTACAACCTTACTCAACCGCTTATCCGGCGAGATCCAGAAACCAAACTGATCACAGTTAATTTTGATCCCCAGGTAAGAACTAGCTTTCCTGTCTGCTGGAGGGCACGTCTCCAAGCTGTGCCCCACCGTGCATGGCAAGTCTGGTGGGATCGCTACTAGATCTGTTCTGCTGAGGTCCCTGGAGCATCTGTTATGGGTGACATGAATTAACCATCCCCTTTGTGGGCTCTGTCTCCTGGTAAAATATCAGGATTACAGTTTAAGCAGCGCAGATTGTAATTAAAGCCAGAAAGTCTGTGAGTAGCCAGATGTTAACTGGTGTCAACATCTCCAGAGCAGGTTGGTTTGACGCTGGTGTGGGGAGCGTAGGAGCATCATCCTACAGACGTGGGTTCGTGTTATGTTTACCTGAAATCTGAGCTTCCTGAAAGGGTATAAAAATCCCAGGAAAGGTTTGTTTTGTTACTTCAGTGTTGTGGCTGTTGGATTTCCTTAATTGTGGTGCAGGAGGCTTCCAGTAGGTCTCTGTTCCCTAGGGCTGCCCTCTCCAGCACAGGGAGGCCTGACCATCCCCCTGCCCAAAGCAGAGGCAGGGTCCAAGCCAGCAGAGTGCAGAGGTGGATTCAAAGGTGCTGGGGCCTGATGAGAGCTGGGGCCTCTCAAATGTGAAATGCCATTTGCTGCGGAGGTGCTGAATCTCAGGGGCCTGGGAAAACATCAAACACTTCCCCCTTTCCCTGGGACTTGCTGCTGTTAGAGAAAAGTGTTGAGGTTCCAGAGCTCATTCCAGCTTGGCTCTCAGACAAAGGATTTGTCCAGCTCCTTGGAATCTCCTTGCTAAGGTGGGAAGCAAATGGCCCCAGGGGATGTTTTCCACCCTTCACCCTGGTGCCAGGGTTTGGAGCCTGTGACGTGCTGAGCATGTTCTCAGCTCCAGTCTCTGAGTGCTTCTGCGCTGCTCTCAGCTTTCCGTACTGAGGACTGCCTCATGTCCTCAGGTGCCTGCTTAGCAGCCCCTTCATGCCCTTCAGAGCAGATAGGAGCACCTCATTTTGCCTAAAGGGAGGATGTGTTTGCAACCCTTCAACATTAAAGAATCTTCCAGAGCTCACCTTCCATGGAGGAGAGGGAAAGAGGGTAAGACATCCTTGACACCATGGTGGGGATGTCTCAGACATTCCAGTGCATAAAAGGGAGGGGAGTTTGGTTCTATCTCACTTGGCCTCCTGCTCCCTCAATCCCCTGCTTTTCCCTTCCTCCCATCCCATCCTCTTCCATCCACCTCCTCAAACTGCTCCCTTCACCCTTCTGCGCTCCGTCTTTCTTTCCTCTTCTTGTCATTGTGGACATAGTCACTTTAGTATTGTAGATACTCCTCACCCCTGCCATTGCCCATACAATATACTGAATTTCTGTCACCCAGCCAAAATGTGCAGTTTCAGGAGCATTTTCCCTCTCACAAGCCACTAAACTGAGCAAAGATTTTTTTTTTTTGTCTTAGAAGTGATATATTGCGTTGGAAGACCTTGCTGCTCCGTTTGTTGCAGGGACTCACTTCTACTTGGGTTTATAGTTTAATAACCCACTCAATCCCGTTCCATCACAACTCAAAGATGCTTTTGGTTGTGCCTCCTCCTGCAGGCACAGTATTGCTGAAAGACTGTATTGATGAGGATAGCTGAGAAGACCAGAGATCATCATGGCTTTTAGAGGCTGCACAGGGTTTGCTGGCTGGGTAGTTAACAGAGCTATATGTCTTTGATTGGGAAGCAAATCAGAGGCAAAGATCAATGGGAGGGAGATGGTCTGGACTAGGAGGTGTCCAGGCCCTTCTCAGAGCGTACTGCTTTGTGAATAAAACAGCAGGAACCCCCTAAGATCCCCAGAATTGATGGGAGGGTGTCTACCAGGTGAATGGGGAGGATTGTCTCACATTCAGCTCTCTGCCTTGTTTCTGCAGCTGGTGTCGGTGCTGAGGGAGCTGAGCTACCTGTCTGGCAGCCGGCTGGGAGCCATCCCACCCACGGCAGCAGAAATCTATTCCTCCAAGGAGTCATACCGGCAGCTGGCGGCCAACTTGGAGCTGATGGTGAACAGATACAACAAGGTCCTGAAGACAGTCCTGGAGGTCGAATACCCTCTCATACAGGAGCAGCTGTGGGATATTAACTTGAAGCTGAAGAAGGCAGAAGAAACACTCAACTGGAAGATGGAGGGTGAGCTAGCTCTGTGTTAGGGCAAAAGAGGCCGTACAGGATTTCACAGAATCCCAGCCTGGTGAGGGCTGAAGAGACCTCTGGAGATCTCCCAGTCCAACCCCCCTGCTCACGCAGGGTCACAGAGCAGATCACACAGGTGGGTCCAGGCGGGTTTCAATGTCTCAGAGAAGGAGACTCCACACCCGTTCTGGGCAGCCTGGGCCAGGCTCTGGCACCTCCCAGCAAACGAGTTTCTGCTCATGTTCAGATGGAGCCTCCTGTGTTTCAGTCTGTGCCCGCTGCCCCTCACCCTGGTGCTGGGCACCACTGAACAGAGTCTGGTCCATCCTCTGACAGCCACCCTGAGATATTGATCCCATTGATCAGATCCCTCTCAGCTTCTCTTCTCCAGCTCGACAGCCCCAGCTCTCTCAGCCTTTCCTCAGAAGAAAAATGCTCTAGACCCCTCAGCATCTTGGTAGCCACCGCTGGGCTCTCCCCAGTAATTCCTTGTCCTTCTTAAACTGGGGTGCCCAGAACTGGACACACCACTCAGATGGGGCCTCACGAGTGCAGAGCAGAGGGGGAGGATTCACCTCCCTCGACCTGCTGGCCACACTCCTACTCACGCAGCCCAGGTACCATCAACCTTCTTGGCCACAGGGCACATTGCTCATGGTTAACCTGCTCACTTGGGTCTCATCAGATTCCTCCCATGTCCCCAGCCTCCATCACCTGGTTCCCAGTGACAGTTCACAGCAGGGCAGGGGACTCTCCAGCAGAGCCAGCACTGGGGAGACAAAGGGCAGCCCCCAGCCTGCCTGCTCCTTCCCATCTTACCTTGATCTGCTTGGGCTGGGGACAGGATCCTGATCCCTTCAGCTTCCCTCTGGGCTTTTGGGGAAGAGAGGCTGCCCTGTAAGCAGTGATGCTGAGGAAACGGCAAGATTGGGGTTTGTGAGAGCTGGCAAGGCTGGGGTTGAAGAGTCTGCTCCCTGCCCGTGCCCGCCCAAGTGACCCACTGTGTGGTCATGTCCCTGTGTCCCCAAGGCACTGCTTTCTCCCTGAGTTGTGCAGGGACTGGGACCCCTTGGCCCAGCCATCTGGCTTGGGACAGACTTCTCCCGGTGGGGGCCAGGGCCACCTCGTTATCCTTTCCAGCCAGATGAAATACTGTGGTTAGTGGTGAGGTTTGTGCACCGTGACTTTGGGATGATTTAACCAGTGTTCTTGCTTGATCAGTTTTAACTGCAAAGCAGAATGGAGGAAGACAATTTGTTTCCTCTTGGTGAAAGCAAACTGCTCGCTGTTGGAATATATATTTCTGTCATCAGGCTTGTGGTATGAACAGGAACAAGTGTCCTCCCTTGGGAACTTGCAAAGCAGAATTCCTCATGCTGAAAAACTCTTTCTCCATTGCACAACAAAGATGAAGGGACTTTCCTGCAGATGAAGTTCCCTGAATCTAAATGCAGCCCTCGCTGGTACCTTGGGCTGTCACAGCCTGTGTTTGTGGGGCTGTGGGTCCCTGCTCTAGTGACAGTGGCAGGAACACTCAGCCTGTTGTCCTTGTTCTCTCTCTGGTAGCAGATTAAATCTGGGTACGGGAAAGGGGGAAGTGTCAGACGTCCCCACGGTGCTGGTGCTCCTGGCAGAAAACAGAGGCTGCAGCTGTACCATGGATTGTTGGGGTAGGAGGGAGCTAGAAGTGACTCTTTTGGTTGAGGTGGTAAGTCTCTTGTGTTAATGATGGGTGAGAAATACATGAAACCGTGGGGGAAAAGTCTTATGGAGAGTGCACAAGAGCTTGGCCATGCAGCTCTGAAAAAAAGTAGTCAATCATCTCATTTTTTACCAGGTGTCTGGGATCACATCTCCATGGTGATGGATGATGTCCATGACCTCGAGCAGAGGATACAGAAAGCCAAAAACAATGTTGAGGAGATCCAGACCATCGTGGGATCGTGGGCGTCGCCCATATTTGTGAGAAGAGATTGTAAAAGAGAATCGCTGCTGAGCCTGGAGGACTGTCAGGACCGCCTGGAACGGCGTTACAGCCTTGTCCGAGAGTCAGGGCAGAGGATTCATCTGCTGGTGAAGGTGAGGGGGGACCTTCTCCAGGGGTTTGTTGACTCTTCATAGGCTCTGGGTGTCTCTCCGCTCTGGTGAAAATGTCCAGAGCTGCTTCACCTTAAAATTAACTCCCTTAACTCGTTTGAAAAACTTACCTGTTGTTGATTAAGGAATACTTTGATGGGTGAGCTGGTACAGCTGAGTGTGCGGGGCTGCTGACCAGGCACCGAGTTTGGAGCAGGAGTGGGAGCCGATGCAGCCCAGTCTGGCTCCCAGTCCTGGTTCTTGTGAAGCCACTAGAGGGGAGTCGTGCATCAGGCTTTGGGATCCTGCTCAGAGGAAAAACTCCTCCGAAATATTCACCTTAAAATGGAGAGGCAGCTGGCTGTGGCTGACCTTTCTGCTTTAGGCTTGTTGTTCCTCTGTGGGAGCAGGAGGTGACGCTGTCAGTCCAGGGAGAAGCTGAGTAACAAGAAAAAAGCTGCTGTCTGAACCCTGGGTTTTTTCAGTGGCTTTGCCAGAGCTGAGAGTCCTCTTTGCAGAGCAGGAGAAAGCCCAAATCTCTGCGCCTCACCTGCCCAGAGGTTTTAGCGTGTCAGGGACAGCACCTTGGCTGGAAGGCAGATGGATTTTAGGTCCAGCCCACTCCTGAGGGTCACCATCTGGCCTTGGACTCTGGAGAGACTGGGCTGACCCTCTCTGGGACACTGAGCCCTTGTTGCTCACCTTACTTCACTGTCTGCACTCAGCCTTGGGCTTCTGACCCACTTCTGTACCCTCTGAACCCACGGCGAGGATTTTACTATGCCCACGTTGTCCTGCTGCTACAGCTGTGACAGGCTCAACCACCTCCAGCTACACCCAAAAGATGGGAACACTTCCTAAATTGACCGGAGAGAACATGGGGCTGTGGCCAAGGCAGAAGGGCTGGCACCGCTGCTCTGGTGGCTCACAGGGCAGGACCAACTGCAAAGCAGCATGAAGGTCCTGGGGAGGGAAAGGCACCGTGGCCCAAAATAGGATGTCCCCATGCCTCTGTCCTGCTGTGCTGGTCAAACCTGGAGGAACAGCAGCAAAGGGGCCAAGAGCTGGTCTGCTGTGTTTCCCTTGGGTGTTCAGGTCTTCTTTTGAGCAGGTGAGTCTTGAGGCTGCTGAGAGAAGAGCACAGAGAGTTTGGGTACGTGCACCCACAAGCACAGGCAGGACAGTGAGATGCTGGCTTGCATTGCCCTTTTGCACCAGGATGAGGCCTCTGGAGTAAAGGTTCAGTAGAACACCAGTGACAAGGGGGCATTGTCAAATACAAGGGCATGGGACGGTGAAGAGGGGGTGGTGCTTTCAAATGGGCATTCCCATAGTGTTCAGTCCTGTGAAGTTCCCCTTTCTCTTGTGTCAGCAAAATGTGGAGGTGAGTCTGCAAGGCACCAGAGCCCTGGCTTGCTCTGTTAACAGTTTAATCACTCAGCGTTGATGTGTAAAGTTGGGGAGCAGCAACTCTGGGTTGACTCAAGCCCAATTGGCAATGCCACTCTATCTTGAGGAGGCTGAGGCCAGACCTTCTTGCTCTCTGCAACTGTCTGAAAGGAGGTTGGAGCATGGAGGGGGTTGGTCTCTTCTCCCAAGTAGTAAGAGATAGGATGAGAGGAAGTGGCCTCAAGTTGCACCAAGGAAAGTTCAGATTGGATATTAGGAAAAAATAATTCACAGAGAGGATTGTGAAGCTTTGGAATAGGCTGCCCAGAGCAGTGGTGGAGTCACATCCCTGGAGGTGTTAACAAATGTACAGATGGGGTTCTTAGGGACATGGGTTAGTGGTGGAGTTAGGTTATGGTTGGATTCGATGATCTTGAGGGTCTCTTCCAACCAGAATGATTCTATGATCTCATGTGTGCCAAGCTGCCATGCCACTGGGAATGGCACCCTCTCCTGTGTCCCCAGAGATGAAATACAGCCAGCTTTGAACCCCTGGCAGCAGACTGCAAGCTGGACCTTACGTTTTTTTTGAGCCCGTGCCTGTGTTGAGAGCCCCTGGCAGGCTTAGGAGAAAGAGCCCTCAGAGGGCATAGCAAGGCCGGAACAGGATCACGGCAGAGCCTGGGAGGTGCAGGGGACGGATACCCAGGCTGGTCTTGTGGGTGTGGAAGAGGAGACGCAAGAAGGATGGGGCCATTCTGTGGCCTAGAAAACCGTGAATTTCCTGACTGTGAACTTGCCTGGAGGTAAGGAACGCAATAAGCTGAGAAGGGAGGCTGTAAGCCAACCCTTTGTCTTCTGATCCCAATCTTTAACTATTTTCACTTGGTTTATTTAAAAACCCTTTTCTGAATTTTAAAGTTCTCTTGTTTTGAGATGACCATTTGTAGGGCAGAGGTGTAAGCAGTCCACTTGGAAGGACTCATCCACCCGAGGTAACATTATACAGGCCACAAGGACTGAGGCTTCATGCATTGGGATGAGCCTTTGGCCCAGGTCTGCAAAGCACCCTTGAGCCCTTTGGCCTCAGAGAAGAGGGAGGAGAAGGTTGCAGGGCTGCTAAGTCTCTCACGCACTCCATTTTTACCTTGTGATTATTTTGAGTTGCTTCAGATGACAAAGCAGCCCTTGACAGAAGGAGAAAATTGTGGCCATGCTACCAGCAGCAACATCCGTCTGTCTGGTTTCTCACCCCCCGCAGGGCTGGTACCTGTGTGCTCATTGCCATGAGTCCTCAGCTGTGGGCAGCTCTTGTAGGACAGACTCAGCCCCGCTGTATTTCAAAGTGTCGTCTTTTTCTTCCAGGAAAACCAGAGCCTCTTACTTGCAGACCCAGCATCTGACATCTGGAAGGCCTATGTGGATGACGTGGATGAGATAGTTCTGGATGGATTCTTCACTGCCATTGAGTGCTCACTCAAGTACCTCCTCGAAAACACAGGTAACTGCTGGTTCCTCAGCTCTGGCCGTGATACCATCTTCAGTCTCACCAAAAGGAAGTTTCTGTTTTGTGCTTTGACTTGTGGTGGTCTTTCTACTCTGCCTCTTGCATTGTCTACAGCAAGTGCTGGAGGAGCCTCCAGACTCAGAGGGTAACTCTGTCCCCTGGTCACTGGAGCAAAGCCTGGCTCAAGGGAAGGGACAGAGATGACTGTGCACCATTTGCTGGGATTTGTGAACAGACAAAATTGAGGCATCATTCCAAGTCTGTTCTTGGGCATCAGCCATCTCCTGACCTCCCATGCACAAAGCATCAAGGTGACACAACCTTTCGTTTGTGGAGAGTCTCAAGAGTTGGTTCTGTGGATGAAAGACATGAAAGAAAAACCTCCATCACTGAGGAGTGAGGAGAGGGGTCACCAAAGCAGAGCTCCTGCCTAAGGCTGCCACGGAGGGTCACTCTGCTGAGAGCAGCTGTGTCCAGCTAAAGCACATCTTCAGAACGCTTCCCTCCTGGATGTGGAGGCACACTGAGCTGGAGAATTGCATCCAGTTCCTCACCATCTTGTTAAAAACAAGCACAGAATTTCACATTTGTGAAACCAGTTGGTGTTTTATTTTTTCATGCCTTTCTCCACTAAATTAAAGAGCCTCTTGGTTCCTGTTGTTTTTCTCCTCTTTAAGTACTTATGCGCTGTAATTGTTCAGCTCTCAGACTCCCTTTTGATTAGCTGAAGAGCCTGGTCTCTTTAAGGCTTCCCTCCACAGCATTTTTCCGGTCCTTAAATCACTTGTGTCTCATCTGTTCTCCAGTATCTCCTGTGGGTACCAGAACACCAGCTGGTTTGGCAGCCTCCCCTCTGCGTTGTATGCAGACACAATGTCACTGGACCCAGCGAGTGGGTGTCCCACCTGCCTGGTGTCCCTGTGGGGCATGTGTGTGTCTTGTGGTGGGATGTTAGTGGTGGCTCTAGATCACTTTTCTCCCCTTCAAAAATAACCTGGCACCTCTGTTCTTCCCTACCAGATCCCAAGGCAGGGCTTCCTCCCCTGTTTGAGGTGCAGCTGGATTTGGTGATCCCAGATTTGATATTTCAACCCTCCTTGGACCCTGGCACAAACGACGGCTTCTACGACGTGGTGGAAGGTCTTCTCAACGACATCTACCGGATCTCATCGCTGGTGCCCAGGCTGGCTGAGCACAGCGGCTTCCTCCACTACCAGGTCCGTGGCTGTGGAGCTCCCTCACGCTGTGTGGCAGTGAGGAGGTGCCACGCTGCCCCCGCATCGCTGCGAGCTCCTCTCCTCTTCTCTCCAGGCTGACATGGAGGACATGGCTGACCTGGCCGACATGCGCCATGAGCTGATGGGGCGTGTGCAGGCCGTGATGGCGGCCTGCTGTGATTACCGCAGTGCCTTCGACCACTACTCCTACCTGTACGGGGAGGACAGAAAGGAGTTCTTCCGCCAGTTCCTCCTCTACGGGCACATTCTCACTGCGGCAGAAATCGAGGCCCATGCAGAGAACGGGGTCCCTGAGTCACCTCCCACGCTGCAGCGGTTCCGAGAGCAGATTGACTCCTACGAGAAGATCTATGAGGAGGTGAATCGCATCGAGCCCATCAGCATTTTCCAGAGTTGGATGAAAGTTGATGCTCGGCCTTTCAAAGCGTCTCTGCTGAATGTGATTAAACGGTGGAGCTTGGTGTTCAAGCAGCATCTCATGGACCACGTCATGCACAGGTAGGAACCGTTCTACCTCTTCTTCCCAGAACCAAAGTGGGTTTCTCTTGTGTTGGCTGGGCTTTATCATTTCACACTGATAAGCAAAAGGCTAATACAGGAGCAAGAGGAGGGGGCACACACCCCCTGCCAGCTCCATCGCATCTCTGCTAACTTTCATCCCCTCGTCTCTGCTGGGAGCAGCTGGTCCAGCTGAGTGTGTAAAGTGCAAACAGTTCCACGAACTCGGTACCATCGACATCCTGCGAGCTGATGCTCCTACGACCTACTGTGTGGTGTTGGACAGGGTGTCTGTTTGTCTGTTCATCCTGGTCCAACTAATCTAATCTCTTCTAGGGCTCTATGCTTATTTTGTTGAATTTGCCATCAGTAAAGCTGCATTAATGCCATGAGATACTTGCTCCGTTTCTAAATGCAGTGCTCTTTTGAGTGCACTCTTTGTAAAAAAAGTAATTTGGGTTGCCTGGCATGAGCAGTCATGGGGAGGCAGTTTCAAGGTTACAAAAAGGAGGAGCTTTGGATGTAAGTTTTGAATTAACGTGTGTTCCCTGCTCTGAATAGCTGCTCAGCCGCCTGGTCTCTGCAGGATGATGTGTTAGGTGATTTATTTGAGTAGTAGCAGCTGAAGGATGCCACAGGGCTTGGATGCTTACGAAGAAATATTTACAGACATATGTACTAGTGAAGGCTGCTGCGTGTGGTGGCTGCTGTGATCTCTTGTGTTCTTTTCAGCACGATAATTCCTGTGCAAAGAGGTTTTTGCATAGGTTAGAACAGGCATTTAGGAGTTCTTATTAAGAGCTCCTGACTCAGCAGTTTAGTCTTTAATAGGTGAAGTGTTTAGGGCTATGTTTTGGTCCAGCAGCATCCACAGAATTTAAGCGGGCACTTCAAAAGTAAGCGTTTTGAGAAGGGAAGAATGGAAAGGACCAAAGATCCAGGAGCCCATCAAGCTCTGCTAACAGTGTCCAGCAGCTGGTGAGATCAAGAAGCAGGTAGGGAAACTTCCCCCAAATAGTCTCCTTGTCTCTAACCATTCATACCTGAGGACTTTGAGAGTCATGGGTTGTACCTTTGTATCTAAAGACCTGGATGGATTTTTTTTTCTCCCACAAATGTTCGGTTGCTTTTCTGAACCGCTGTGAATTTTTAACATCTGCATCCTTCTGCAGCAGAGACTTACCCTCTGAAATAAGGCAGCGTGCGAAGAAGAATCCCTGTTTGTTGTAGCGTTACAACCTGCCAGGTTCATTTGTTGAATTCTTGTATTGGAAGAGATGACATGAAAACTGTCCTTTCAAATTCACTCTCTTCAGACCACAGACCCGAGCTCACAGGTCTCCCTTATAGAATCATAGGATAGAGTCATAGAATCTGTTTGGTTGGAAGAGACCATCAAGATCACAGAGTCCAACCATAACCTAACTCTGGCACTACCCCATGTCCCTGAGAACCTCATCTATATGTCTATCCAACCCCTCCAGGGATGGTGACTCCACCACTGCCCAGGGCAGCCTGTTCCAAGGCCTGACAGCCATTTCTGTGAATAACTTTTTTCCTAATACCCAATCTGAACCTCCCCTGGAGAAATTTGAGGCCATTTTATCTTATCACTTGCTACCTGAGAGAAGAGACCAACCCCCTCCATGCTCCAGCCTCCTTTCAGACAGTTGCAGAGATCAGGTCTCCCCTCATCTCCTGTTCTCCAGGCTGAACAGCCCCAGCTCCCTCAGCTGCTCCTCGTAAGACTTGTGCTCCTCAAATGCCTTTTCTCCAACCTGTGAAGTCCCAACCCATTTATCCGTTCCTCACAGGAAGCTGTACCACATCTATGGATCCCTGTGAGCATGAACTGTGGTTCTGATGCCCTCAGCATGTTGCCATGTGATGGGCAGAGTTAGCCAGGCCTTTCCCTCTCCGTGCCAGTCCAGCTGCCTGGATGATTCCGGTAGGAACTGCTCTCATTTGGTGCTTTCCTGTTTTGTGTTCTACAGCTTGTCTGACCTGGACGAGTTCATAAAAACTGCTGACAAAGGTTTGAGCCAAAAGGTTGAAAAAGGCGATTATGATGGTTTGGTGGAGATCATGGGGCATCTCCTGGCCGTTAAGGAAAGGCACAGTGTCACCGATGCCATGTTCGAGCCCCTGAAGCAAACCGTCGAACTGCTGAAGACGTATGAGCAAGAGCTGCCGGAGGAAGTCTATAAGCAACTGGAGGTGGGTGAAAAGCTGCGGTGGACACGGCGGTTTGCCAAGTAGCCAGCGTCAAAGAGTATGAGCTTAAGAGCATTGCAGGAATATTTAAAGCCCCACTCCCTGTCATTAGAGGGCCTCAGTGGATAGTATTTTACTATTGTGGGATGTGCCTTAATAGCTCTAAATTTTGGAGTTATATTGAGATTTTTCTTTTAAAGCAGAGATTAAGCCTTTTGTTATGTATGAAAAACATAGAATTGCCTGCTCCAACTCTCAGCGATTACTCTTGAAAAAAATTAATGCATTTTCAAATACATCTGTTAATTAGTTTGAATTATAATTATTTTTAAATAAGCCAGTTCTTGGCAACTGTGGAGATGGGAAGGATAATGTTGGCAGAGGAGTCGCCTTCTCATAGGACTTCAATCCTCCACTAGGTCTATAACACCCAATCTGCTTGACCCAAAGGACATCACTGGGAGCACGTTATGAAAGTATTTCAGCACCTTTCCACATCTGGCCCTGATGAATCAATTTTTCTTTGGGGAATTCTTCTCATTTCTGGACAGGGGACCATGAGGTGAAGGTTGGAAAAGCCTGTGGGATGCCCAGCCAGCCTTGGGGAACTGGCAGCAGTCACCATGTTACGGTGGAGGAGCGTGTGGCTGCGTACTGATGGATACCCCTTAGTCACGGGGCGTTGTGTGCAGAGGGCTCTGTGTAGGACACCAGGTTTAAGGCAGAGCTTTTTGGGGAGAAGTTCCTCCCTCTGCTGCAGGCTTGGATGGGACCTGAGCGGGGTTTAGCAATCCCCCAGTTTTCTGCTGGTGCAGCCGTGATCCACGGATGGTTGTATCACCAAATCTGACACGGGTAAGGGTCCTAAAGATAACTGGATTCCTACAGACACCCTGAAAAACAGAAGAGCTGCATTAAATGGATGTTTTGGCTGCTACAGCAGCTTCAGTTCAGCATAAAAAATGGTGCTATGGGGAAGCCAGCTCTGCTGATTCCTCTGCCCAAGAGCCGCTTGCTTGGTGCCTGTTTGTGCGTGTAGATTTGAACAACTGATTTATTTTTCTGACAGAAGAAATGAGGTATGCAGGGCAGCCATTCAGATGTAGGAGATAACAAAACAGTTTCGTTCTTTCTGGCAAGTGACAGCAACACATAGTTGAATAATTCATTCACTGCTGTACACAGTAGGAAAACCAAAGTAAGTTCCTCCAGGTACCGCTCCCTCCATGGCCATGAAGATGGATGGGCTGGAGCTGATAGTTTGTATGAGAAGGACAAGGAAGCAGCTCCATGTGTGCCCTGCTATGGTCATGGATAGTGATTTCTACAGAGACTGGAACATGAAGTGCCAGAAAGAGACCCCTCAGGAGGGACTGGCCCTGCTCTGGCCGCCTCTGCTGCCTCCAGGTTATTTCGCTTCTTTGCATAGTGTTGGTGCATCTCCATTAGTCTTCTCAACTATGTGCACTGGGATGAAAAGAAGCCCAAAGTCTTTCCTGTAGGCTGGCACAGTACCTGGGGAAGTGGGAGAGCAAAGCTGTGGGACTTGAGGACAGCAGAGCCCTGGCTGGTGTCACTGTCTGGGGTGAGGATTTGGCTCGAGAAGTCTAGTGAGAAGAGAAGAAATCAAATCTCTTTCTAAATAAAATCCCAGGTGCAAAGGGTGGATTGTTAGCAGTGCTGTGCACCAGCAGCTTGGATGCAGTCCTGAGAAAGAAACTGTCTTATTTAGTACTAATATTATACAGGCAGGCTGGAGGGATTTGCCCCAGAAAGCTCTGTAGAAGTCCTTCTGGCATAATATCTTCTGCTCTAAGAGCTGGCTGGAAATTTCCCAGGCTCTGTTTCTTAATTAGCTCTGGGAAGCCGGACGATCTGATGAACTTGCATCCTCAGCCCACCCTCCTGCCTCCAGCCAGCTCTGGGTCCCGCTGGGCTCGGTGTCAGGAGAACTGTGCTCTCTCAACCACTGAGCCATCCTGGGAGCCCAGGATCTGGTCTGGGACCCTTCTTCTGAAGTTATTTAACATGTTTTTGCAATCAGAGCAGTCAGTTTTAAAGTCTCAGTCTTCATTCGTCTTCAAAATTGTGGATAACTGATAAGTTTTATCCCAAATTGTGTTTAGCTTTTGCATCACAACAAAACTTCCTTGCAGTTTTAGGCATGGAATCTGTTGCTTTTCCTGTTCTGTGATTGTCCATAAACAGATCAGTCACATCTTATATCAAATAGCAAATACTGCCTACCGTCATTTAAATTTTGCTTGCAGGAGCTGCCAGAAAAATGGAACAATATAAAGAAGCTGGCGATAGCTGTGAAGCAGCATGTGGCTCCTCTGCAGGCGGACGAAATGACAGTTGTGCGCAAGAGCTGTGCGGCGTTTGATGTTGAGCAACACAGATTCAGAGAGCGATTTCGGAAAGAAGCACCATTCAGGTACAGTGAAATTATAACATCAGAGAAGCCCTGAGGAAGAAAAGCTTCATGGGATCATCTCGGAGTGTCCTGAGGATGTGTTCTTGAACCCTTGCATACATTTCCTACCTGCTCACGGTGTTGTATCTGTTATGCCCTGGGTGTTTTGTCCCTGCAAACACTGTAAGGTGTTAGCAAGAGATTCAATCTGGATGCTGAGTGCACAATATTGCTTAAAGGGGTTGTCAGCAGTGCCATGTGGCTGCACCATCAATGGGTACTATAGATGTATCATGTCTGCTTTGTGTCTCAGAGGCACCATTTGTTTTATGTTTTCTTTAGAAGTTGTTACAATATCACTTATGAAGAATAAACGTTTCTTTCTAGGTTTGACACCAAAAAGCCTTATCAACTGCTGGATACAAAGCACATTGAGATTAAACAAATGGAGTCAGCCATGACCTCGATTTATGAATCAGCTGGTCTGTTTGAAGTCATAGTGCCAGACTATAAACAACTGAAGCAGTGCCGAAAGGAGCTGTGTCTTCTCAAAGAGCTCTGGGATATGATCTCCCTTGTGGGCACTTGCCTTGATGACTGGCAGACCACCAAATGGGCGGATATTAACGTGGAAAACATGGATCTGGAGTGTAAAAAGTTTGCAAGAGAGATTCGGAATTTGGATAAGGAGGTGAGGGCGTGGGATGCTTTCACTGGGCTGGACAGCAAGGTGAAGAACATGCTGACGGCCCTGAAAGCTGTGGCAGAACTTCAAAATCCCGCCATTAGGGAAAGGCACTGGAATCAGCTGATGCAGGTGACGGGTGTGAGGTTTGTGATGGACTCGGACACCACGCTGGCTGACCTCCTGAAGCTCAACCTCCATAACTTTGAGGATGAGGTTCGTGGCATTGTGGACAAAGCGGTACGAGAAATGAGTATGGAGAAAGTCCTGAAGGAGCTAAAAATGACTTGGAGCACCATGGAGTTTCAGTATGAGCCTCACCCCCGGACGAACATCCCGTTGCTGAAGTCAGACGAGGAACTCATAGAAACTTTAGAAGACAACCAGGTGCAGCTGCAGAATTTAATGACATCCAAATGTATTGCTTTCTTCTTGGAGGAAGTGTCCGTATGGCAGAGGAAGCTGTCCACAACAGATTCCGTCATTTCTCTCTGGTTCGAAGTGCAGCGTACGTGGTCTCACTTGGAGAGCATATTCATAGGCTCAGAAGATATACGGGCACAGCTTCCTAAGGTATGAAATCCCAAATCCTATTTTTCCTGTGTGGAAAGCGTTGAAGAAGAGCCTCCATTACACAGAAGAAGGTTGTCTCTATTGCCGTGTTCCCCCAAGCAGGACTGTTCTCTTGCTGCATTGCTTTCTTGGAGGCTCCCTTAATGCTACAGCAGTTTCCCCAGTGTTGCCCCAGGATGTTTTTGTACTGTTGGTTGTGCCTGAACCCTGCTGAGAAACTGTTTTTCCTCCCCTCCACCATTGCACAGCAGATGCAGAGTTCCTGGAGGCTGAGCAGGAGGCTGCTGGCTTCCTTCAGTGGTACAGGCATGTTCCCTCTTTCCTTGGAGGGGAGAAGACGGAGATAATTACTCAGATGGTGCAAATTGTCAAATCAGAGCTGGACCAGGCAGCTTTGCAGTATCCGCTTCCCTGCCTCCAGTGCTGGTGCAGCAGGAGAGCAGCTCTTCTCCCACTTCAGCTTCAGAAAATTGAGCAGAGTTGTCACTGATGCCCTCCTCAGGGTTGTGACCTCCTCAGGGCTGTCTTTGAGTCCAGCTTCCAGTCTTATTCCCTATTCTCTTGATTATTTAGAAAATCTTCCAAGCTTGTTCCTGGCCCCGCTGGACCACTCGCAGCCCTGTGGAGGAACCTGCCTTTCACTCACGAGTGACCCACAGTTGGCTGTGTGACCCCCGTCCCTGTTCACGAGCAGCATCGCTGACAGCACCACTGTGGGACGAACACCCACGAGGGGATGTGCGCAGCCCATTGACCCCTGGACAACACACTGTTCTGTCTCCAACCCTGCACTCTGCTCTGCTTGGACTGTTCCTCCATCTGCTTCAGAGAGCACGCTGTGCTGAGTGTCCTGGGGGCAGTTTTTGGCCCCTCACACCAAGAAAGCCCTTGTGGTGCTGGAGCAAGTTGAGAGAAGGGAATGGAGCTGGTGAGGGGCTGGAGCACAAGTGTGATGGGAGCGGCTGAGGGACCTGGGGGATTCAGCTGGAGAACAGGAGGTGAGGGGAGACCTTCTGATCTCTGAACTGCCTGAAAGGAGCTTGGAGCCAGGGGGGGTCGGGCTCTGCTCCCCAGGAACAAGCGCCAGGAGCAGAGGAAACGGCCTCAAGTTGCGCCAGGGGAGGCTGAGGTTGGATCTGGGGAACAATTTCTTCCCCAAAGGGCTGTGGGGCATTGGAACAGGCTGCCCAGGGCAGTGCTGGAGTCACCAGCCCTGGAAGATGTATAGATGAGGAACATGGTTTAGTACTAGATTTAGGTTATGGTTGGACTCAGTGATCTCAATGGTCTCCTCCAGCTAAATGATTCTATGATTCTGGGCACACCTCGCTCACTGGGCAATATATACAGGTGCTGATAACCAGTGCCCTGAGGCTGTACCATGTGCCAGCAAGCTCTTAATATCCAGGAGCTATCTAATGTCATGTATGAAATTGCATCATGATTTACATTTGCATCCTGCTGGGCAGCTGTCTGCATCTCAGTAGCTGTCTGGCAGTGGTATGAACCATAGAACCATAGGATGTCCTGACTTGGAAGGACCCATCAGGATTGTCAAGTCCAACTCCTGTCCCTGCACAGGACACCCCACAATTCACCCCGTGTGTCTGAGGACGTTGTCCAGTCTCTCCTTGAACACTGTCAGGTTGGGGCTGTGACCCCTCCCTGGGAGCCTGTTCAGTGTCCAGCACCTCTGGGTGAAGAACCTTTTCCTCATGTCCCACTGCCCTCCCTGGCACATCTTCTGCCATTCCCTGGGTTCTGTCACTGTCACAGAGCAGAGCTCAGCCCTGCCCCTCCTGCTCCTGCTGAGGAACCTGCAGCCCCATGAGCTCTGCCCTCAGTCTCCTCTGCTCCAGCTGAGCAAACCCAGGGACTTCAGCCGCTCCTCATACGGTTTCCCCTCCGAACCCTTCACCAAGTTCATGTCCCTCCTCTGGACACCCTCCAGTAGCTTTATCTCCTTTTCTCCTGTGTCCCCAGCCCTGCACACAGTGAATGCTCCAGGTGAGGCCGCCCCAGCACAGAGCAGAGCGGGACAATCCCCTCCCTGCCCGGCTGGCCGTGCTGTGCTGGATGCACCAGGACACGGGGCCCTCTTGGCTCCAGGGACACAGGTGGCTCAGTCAGCAGCTTCTCTTCCGTAAAAGAAAGACTGAAGCTCAAAGTCTCTGTAGCTGAGCACCCTCAGGATGCATCCAGGGCTGGGGGGATGTGCTGACAGGCTGTGGGATGCTCACCTGGAGCTGGATCTGTGGCGTGAGTGTAGGGAGGGCTCAACCTTCCAGATGGAGCCTTGCTCCTGGGGCTGAACACAGGGTAGCGTGGAAGTGTTACCTGGACTGCTTGGAACACTTGTTCAGTGTCCCGCCTCACTTAGGAGGCCTGACCTGGGAAGAAGGGAGGAGCAGAGATGTTTTGAACATAGCTTGCTTTATTCTTCAGTGTTTAGCTCCAGAAATTCAGAGTCCCTGTTAGATATGGAGCATAATCGTTGATGTGGGCCTCCGGTGCTGACGTGGGGTTTCCATACCCTCATTGAAGGCAAGGAAGGGCTCTCCTCTACAAGAGTCATCATACCCGTTTTGTGGATGGGTGTTGGGATTCCTGTGCTGTAGCAGGAGGGGAGGAGTGCACTCACATGAGGCTGGTAGCCTTTCCACGGTGTGGGAGCATCTCCTGCTGCTGCAGCCAGGGAAACTTGGTACTTCACCTGGACATGGGAGAGAGAGATTTATGAGGTTTTCCAAGGGGAATTAAATCCCATGAAAATGGTTGGTCCTAGACATTGCCTCCTGCATGGAGCACTTTATCCACAACCCCTTTGGGATACAGTGACAAGAAGGCAAGTGCCTGTTTGCAGACTAGTTTCAGGCAAGTCAGTGGAAGAGCCATTCTGGAATGGTGGAGGGGTCCCTGTCTGCACTGGACAGAAGGTTTTCCCCTCAACCCAAAGACAGCACCCAGAGGATGGAGACCTTTAGCACAAAATCCATGTTTTACCATGAACATGTTTGTGTTGCTTTTTAGGACTCCAAACGCTTTGAAGGGATTGATGCGGACTTTAAAGAACTGGCCTATGAAACTCAGAAAACCCCAAATGTGGTTGAGGCCACCAATAAACCAGGTCTGTCCCAACAACTGGAGGACATTCAGAGTAGGTAGGTACAACTTCAGTCCCAGGATTTTGTCAGAGACTGGGATCAGCTCTAATAAGTTGGTTTAACCTGTGCTCCAAGGCTTTCCTTCTGGACTGTGCGTTCTTTGCATTCACACATTGAGTCTTTTTATTCACGATCCATCACCCTGAAGCCCCCAAGGTGGATTCTGGCTTTGCGTATGTGCAAACTCTTATCTTGAATATTGATTTGCACACATACAAAGCTAGGCACTCAGTTGGTTTTAATAACATGTGGCCTCACTGCCACCCCAAATTTGGTGTCTTAAATATCTATTTAGCAGTCCAAGCAGGGATATCTGCAGCAGAGCTGATCCCATGTGCTTTAATTAACAAAATTATCTTTGTGTGTGTACCCTTCACAGATGGTATAACTAAACTCCCTGAGAAAGACCTTAATGTCCAGAGATGGATACAGTTCTCACCTAACATATGAGCTACTCTACCTGGAACACACCTAACAAGTTAACGTGATAGCTGTTGTGTCAGTAATAACTATCCATTTAAAATAGAGATCTAATTTTACTTCCTAAACAGATAGGGCCCGTGTTCCCCACAGAGGACTAACTGCATGTTATTTATGAACTTTGAAAGCTCAGCAGCAGTTTAACATGTAAACACTGAGAGATTCATTTTAGAACGGAGCAAACAAGTTTCTTTTCAGGCTTCACAAGCACAAAAAGCTGAGTAGGTTTGAATCAGACTTTAAAATGTGCTCATTAGAATAAAAGCAGTTTTGGAAACTTTCATCCTAGTGTGAAATCACCTGTGGCAGTTGAGAGCTTGTCTAAAACAGTAAGTCAGACTGCAAAGCCTTTCTAGCCTCTTCTTCCACCTGTGTTTCTGCTTTTTGGTGAGGATTCTCTGACTCTTTGTCTGTTTGACCCTTGGGAGTGGAGAGAGATCTATGAGTTACTATGTGCTTTGTTATCTATTTGGAAAATGCTGTAAAGGACCAGCCTGCAGGCTCAGCTCATGTCTGGCATTTCCCCATGGGAGGGGAGAATCTGCTCGATAACCCAAACTGTAGCACGACACATTAAAGGATATTCACCCGCCTGTCCTGGGCTCTATGTTTCTGCTCTTCTCCCCAGGTTGTCCGTGTGTGAGAAGGCTTTGGCTGAATATTTGGACATGAAAAGATTGGCCTTTCCCAGATTTTACTTTGTTTCTTCAGCAGATGTATTGGATATTCTTTCCAATGGCACCAACCCACAGCTGGTAAGCCTTGCACTATGTCACCTTCACATTTTCCAGCTGTCAGTAATGTCAGGGTGGAAGATGCTGTCTAGGGACTCAGCTGTAGCTTATCCTTTCTTGAGTGCCTTTTCTCCCACCCTCACTTGGATTAACAATAACTCTTTCACTGCTGGCCTTCATCTGTCGTCTCTGAAAGGCAATGCGCACACTGTATGTTGTCCCATCTGTCCCTGGTGATGCTTGCAGATGGTTCTGAAAGCACTGCACAGAGCAGAGCTATGTTCTTGATACCATAAAAACAGTGGGTTTGTTTCTGCTGGGATACAGTGAGGTTGGGGGAAACCATTTCTTGAGGATCTCAGCCAAAACTTGTTGCTGAGCTTGGTTCCCCAAGCTGGGATGCCAGCAAACAGCATCTGTTGTTGAAAGAGCCACAGACCGATCATTCAAATGTGACAGTGTTGACAACCGAGGGCTTGGAGACGTCTCTGTTTTTAGGCAGAGGAGACATCTGCTAGTCAGCCACTTCTTCCTTCCCCCATGCAAAGGTCTTTGGGATGGCCTGTTTACAGGGGAAGAGCAGAACACAGCCTGGAAGAGGTAAGACAGCTGGTGGTCAGACAGTGGCTGTGGCCAAGGCAGGACTTCCTTGGGTTGCCACCCACCCCTGCACAGCTCTGCTTGGCCTTGTTTGGGACGCATCTTTTATTCAGAGGTTGGTGCATAAAACCAGTCAAAACGTTCACAGCAAAAGGCGAGTGTTGGATGATGAACAAAGTCCTAATTCTGTCTTTTGGTAGCGAGTATTTTCACTTTCTTCAGGCTTTCCACCATTTTCAGTATTGATGTGAGCACAGGAATGGAGCAGGTTTGCATGTGTATTTGGAAATGCTGTTGTTTACCTCTAACCTTTAACGCTGCTTCTATCTGTGTCTGCTGCTGGGTGATTTCAGCCCACAGAGTATCATAAATACATAGTTGATTGATATTTAAAATGAAGAGGAAAAAAAAACCACAGGAAGCAAAGATACTGTGTTGAAATGCTCTGTTGAGTAAGAAGAAATTCCTGGTGTTTTCTGTTATTCAAAAGTATTTGCAGTAAAATCAAAGTAAATGTCAAGCAGTATCATACATAGATACACTCTCAGCCTTCCCAATGTAGTTTCAAAGTCTGATGATTCCTAAAGGAGGATTAAATACACAATGACATTATCCTCGTGAACTGGGTGCTGAACTTGTGCAGATTCAGGTGCGCTCGGGCTCTGGCAGCAGGATCGCAGCAAGTGCTGGGGTTGTGTCCGAACCCTCCAGACTGGACAGGGTCTGGGAAGGGGCAGCTGGGGATTTGTGACCAGAAGCTTCTACATGTAAGAAAAAGTTTCTACGGTTTACTTACGGTTTGAAAAGAGATAAGCTTATGGCCTCAAGATACGCTTAATGGCCTCAAGTTGTGCCAGGGGAGGTTCAGATTGGATATTGTAAAAAAATTCTTCCCAGAAAGGGCTGTGGGGCATGGGAACAGGCTGCCCAGGGCAGTGCTGGAGTCACCATCCCTGGAGGGGTTTAAAAGACATTTAGACGAGGTTCTTAGGGACATGGATTAGTGCCAGAGCTAGGGTATGGCTGGACTTGATCCTGAGGGTTTCTTCCACCCAAAATGATTCTGTGATCTGGGGGGATGCTGAGTGCCCTGTGCTTCTCAGAGTCACTTAGCACCTCCCAGGGTTTGGCCCTGCTTGTATGTGTGTGAGAAGCTGCGTCCACTTGCAGCACAGCTCATGAGAGGGAGGGTTGTAGTTCTTTGTGAGTCAGTGAGTCAGAATTAGATGGACAAATCCACCTCCACCCTTCCTTCTCTGAAAGCATCAGAGCATTGGGCATCTCACGCAGAATCCCAGAATGTCAGAGGTTGAAGGGACCTGGAAAGCTCATCCAGTGCAATCCCCCCATGGAGCAGGAACACCCAGCTGAGGTTCCACAGGAAGGGGTCCAGGGGGTTTGAATGTCTGCAGAGAAGGAGACTCCACAACCTCCCTGGGCAGCCTGGGCCAGGCTCTGACACCCTCACTGAGAAGAAGTTTCTTCTCCAATTTAAGTGAAACCTCCTGTGTTCCAGTTTGAACCCATTCCCCCTTGTCCTATCACTGATTGTCACTGAGAAGAGCCTGGCTCCATTCTCCTGACACTCCCCCTTTATATATCTGTAAACATGAATGAGTCCCCCCTCTGTCTCCTCTTCTCCAGCTCCAGAGCCCCAGCTCCCTCAGCCTTTCCTCACACGGGAGATGCTCCACTCCCTTCAGCATCTTGGTGGCTGCGCTGGACTCTCTCCAGCAGTTCCCTGTCCTTCTGGAACTGAGGGGCCACAACTGGACACAAGATTCCAGGTGTGGTCTCCCCAGGGCAGAGCAGAGGGGCAGGAGAACCTCTCTGACCTACTGACCACCCCCTTCTAACCCACCCCAGGTACCATTGGCTTCCTGGCCACAAGGGCCCAGTGCTGGCTCATGGTCACCCTGCTGTCCCCAGGACCCCCAGGTCCCTTTCCCTCATTTCTCATCTCCCCTGTGGGAGTTTTTCTACCTCTCTGCTGTAATTGAGAGAGGCAGCTCCTGTCTGGGACTGCTTTGGGAGCTTCCCCTTTCTGTGGGGACGTCAATCCTAGGAGAATCTCACCTTCATTGGCGTGGGGCGCGCAGTGATGCAGTTGTGTGTTACGCAGTGGTCTGGAAGAAGTGCTGGTGACCTGCTCAGCTCCCAGCAGGCAGATGCTGATGTTGAGAGCCCACAGCATCTCCCTGTTGGCTTTGCAGACTCAGATGGAGGTGAACAGGAAAGAACTGAATTATTCTTTTCCTTCTGGAAGAGTGCTTTTGGTGAACATGGTTGTTCTATAGGAGGTCTGGGCTGTTTATCATAGGTCTTAGGCAGAAATAAAGATCTTTCTTCTCCATGAAAGAGAATTTAGGATATTTCACTAGCACAAAATCAGTTTCTAGTAGTGGAAAAACAGGAAAGTTCATAGTGAAGAAAACTCCACGTTGTGCTGAGAATAGGATGAGGTGGAGAAATGGCTACAGACTTCTCATCACTACATGTAGGGAAATTTGGGGTAGGAGTCATGAGGTGTTTCAATGTTTTCTATGCTTTTGCTCTGTATGGAAGATTTCCCAATGGAGAAACATGATTTATTAAGGCATGTCTGTTTTCTAAATTACGTAGAAATAGGTGGAAGTATTACAAGAGACAGCAAGAGGCTTTTGTTGGCAGTATGTTGGCCACATTTGAGAAGATGTGGTGCTACCTAAATATCCAAGATATTTTGTTAACATGATTTTGCTTGTGACATGTATAGTGATCTTCATTCCGCTCGTCCTATCTCGGTTGCTTTATTTATACAACCCGTTTTGCAGGTGCAACGTCATCTTTCCAAACTCTTTGACAGCTTGGCCAGGATGAAATTCCAGCTGGACTCTGAGCAAAAGCCAACCAAGGTTGGCCTGGGAATGTACAGTAGAGAGGAGGAGTACGTCAGCTTCAGCGAGCCCTGTGACTGCAGTGGGCAGGTGAGAGGGAAGTCCTTGTCTATCAAAACTGTCCGGTGGAGTCTGCTCCCCTGCCCCTCGTGTGAGATCCCTTGCCAAGACGTCACAGAGCTTCACTGCTCTCCCCTGGTGCATGAGAAAAGCTGGAAGAGGTGGTGATTTAGTACCTCCTTACACCACAACCTTTCGTGTCACTCTGGATAGGTCCTCACTAAGGGGGGACGTGGATGTCGCAGTCCACTGTGAGAGAAAGAGCTGTGCCATTTTTCTGACTAGGTTTTTAATTTGATTTTTTCTAAGACCTTTTGAAGGTTAGTCTTAAAGCTTGCTACAAATATCCTCGGTGAGGGAGGGGATGCAGACTGAAAAGAGACTAAGCTATTCCATAGTACCTCTGCACGGGTGTGTTTGGCAGGAGAAGGCCTTTTACCTGTTTCTCAAGTCTTCATTATTTCATACCACGAGTGAAAGTATGAAATGTAAGAATCAAGCTACTGCTCAGCTTATCTATCCTGGTAGTTTCACCTTTCTGCATGGTCTATTACAGGAAGCTAAAGTACGTAATACCGGCTACTGAGCTCCCCAGCAATGGAGCTTGCTGCGTTCAGTCTGTCTTCTTGTTGAGGGCTTTGCCTGTGAAATATGAAATTCAGCAGGAATTGTGTTCCCAAGTTTGGCAGCATCTTTCTTCTGCTGCTGGCAGACTGCCCACATCCCACCAGGGATTCTGTCATGGCCTGGAGGTGGAACACACCTGACCAAATTATTCATTGACGGAGTTCATTTTGGTTCCTCCTGTAGCTAGAGTTCAAGAAAAAAATCTGTCTTCTGTTCTTGGTGTCTGGAAGTAGATGCTAATCCTACAGTACCAGAATTAGCCAAATCTACCCAGTCTGAAGGAGGCTGTGAGGTTTGGTTAACTCATAGAATGTCCTGAGCTGGAAGGGACCCACCAGGATCATGGAGTCCAAGTCCTGTCCCTGCAGTGACAACCCCACAGGTCACCCCATGTGTCTGAGGACGTTGTCCAGTCTCTCCTTGAACACTGTCAGGCTGGGGCTGTGACACCTCCCTGGGAGCCTGTTCAGTGTCCAGCACCTCTGGGTGAAGAACCTTTCCCTCATGTCCAGTCTAAAGAGAACTGAGATGCTTGCCTCATTTCCTATCTTCACTAATTACCAAAGGCACTTAAGAAGAGCAAATGTGTTACTGGGATTTAATCTCTTTTCCAGGTTGAAGTCTGGCTCAGTCATGTACTAGACAGCATGAGGGCTACTGTGAGAGATGAGATGACAGAAGCCGTCATGGCTTATGAGGAAAAACCAAGGGAACAATGGCTCTTTGACTATCCTGCCCAGGTATCTGCCACTGCTTCTTATCACCACTCAGGCTGGCTCGTGGAAAGGTAGCTCTTGGGTTCCCCATCAGTCCTGCCCTTCCCTTCTTTCAGCAGCTGTGGACAGGCATGTTTCTGGCCTCCACCTTGCTATCCAGGAGAGAGGGAGGATGAGTTGTCCTTTATCCTGGCGGTCTCCTGATGGAGTTTTCAGGCTGAGCTCCATGCTCTGGTTGGGGCTCTTGGTTGGGTGACAGAGCCCAGGGGCTTGGGCAGTGCAGTCTGTACAGCCAGAGCAGTGAGAGGTGCAGCAGGAAGGCAAAGTGGTGAGGCCTGATAAGAGTGAAGAGCCCCTCAGATGCACCTCTGACAACCTCGTGGTCTCCAACTCTTCCTCCTCTGCTGTGTCAGGCATGTGAAAGGTGCTGATTTACTTAGAACTAGCTGCTAAATGTGTCTATCACTGATATGGTGTTTTAAATGAATGTCATGGAGCAGATCCTTGTTGTACTGTCTGCTGTGACTACTGTATGAAAAAATACTTAATTTCATGTCACGGATGTTTCATCCTTGATCTCCCTGTGGATCCGACACTCTTGAACATAAGGAAGCTTTGGTATTTTCCCTGATACTGAACCAGCCTATTTCCCTAGGTGGCGCTTTGCTGCACCCAGATCTGGTGGACAACCGAGGTTGGGATTGCCTTTGCCAGGGTGGAGGAAGGCTACGAGAATGCGATGAAGGAATAGCACAAGAAGCAAGTGACCCAGCTGAACACCCTCGTTACCATGCTGATCGGGCAGCTCTCCAAGGGCGACAGACAGAAAATCATGACCATTTGCACCATCGACGTGCATGCTCGGGATGTGGTGGCAAAGATGATAGCACAGAAGGTTGGTGTTGGCAGTTCAGCACAGTTCTGTGGGTGCTGGAGAGGGGGCTTCAGGGGGCCCAACCACTGGCCATTCAGATCACTGCCGGTCTCAGTGGGAGACGTATGACTAAATTTATTTCTACAATGTTTGTAGTAAGTGTGCAGAAAGCCCCTGTAAGCCTGCAGAGCTGTGCTGTGTCATGGCCCTGCAACACCAACTTGTAGTTGCTGCAGATTCACACCAGGAGTGAGAGCGCGGCACTGCGTCCTGGTGCCAAGACATGTGCTGGTGGATGATGGTGGTGTGTTGGGAGGCTGCTGGACTCAGTCTCAGTTTTGACTTTAGAAAGTAAGAAAAAGCATTCAAGCTTTGTTCTTTGTAGCGTCCTTTGTCTGGTGTGGGGCCACAGGGACTTATGTGGGACTCCCTTCTCCTGCAACACCTCTCCCACACTACTCCCCTGTCCCTGACACCATGCCAAGTGTTTAGCCTTGCAGGTGGGTGGGAAGATGCCCTGAATGTATTGGGTTGTGGCTCTTCCCTCATCTGTGTCATCTCAGAGGCAGCCAGGCTGCTCACAGGGTTTCTGTCTTCAAGGCTCAGCTGGGCTCAGTGGTGCCTCGGTCCAGCCTGGGGTGAAGTGATGCATCTGGACCTGCCTGCTGGTTGTGCAGAGAGCGCTGGCCATGCCTGTCTTTGTCCACCTGTCCCCAGTCTGTTTCCTTGGTGCTGTCTGCAACCTCTTCCTTGTCTAGATGGCCTCTGCTCCTTCTCTCACTCTGGTTGCGTTATGAGACCTTCTTCATGACTTGCTGCTTCTTAAATCTATTCAGGAGTCTTTTTGTAAGGCTCTTTCTCTTGGCCATTAATTTTTTCCTCTCCCACCAATGTGGTCACTAATTTGGTTCCTCCCCTTTACTGGTGGGAGATGGGGAGGTGACATTTCTCACCGCATTGCAAGGAGGCGGCCTTCCTCACCACACCTGCCTTGCAGTGAGGACCAGTCATCCCCCATGAAAATTTTATAGCAGTCGCTATTTTGGCCCCCGAGCTGCATGTGTCTGGCATCCCCGGCCTTCCTGTGATGGTGTTTGTGGGTGTGTTGCAGGTGGACAATGCCCAGGCCTTCATTTGGCTGTCACAGCTCCGGCACAGATGGTCAGATGAGGAACGGCACTGCTTTGCCAACATCTGTGACGCCCAGTTCCTGTACTCCTGTGAATACCTTGGCAATACCCCTCGGCTTGTGATCACTCCGCTGACCGACAGGTAAGTCCCTGGGACACAATGTCATAGCTGGGCTTTGCCACACAGGTAGAGAGAGAGATGCCAACCAAAGATGGATTTAGTTCAGACACCTGTATCCCTCTTGTTCTGTCTCCATGTCCCAGCACTCCAGTGGTCGAGCTCTAACTCTTATCTGGTTTTTGGTGGTACCCTCTGGGGAATTTGTACATCAGATCCCTGGGTGGGATTCAGCTCACACATTAAAACACTTGTGGGTGTCTTCCTGTGCACAAGATGTCCACAGTCCATAAAGCTGGTGAGTCTAGAGAGCTTTCATCCCATCTTGAAGCAGACATCTACCTGGTTGCCTCAGTGGGGACACCTAGGGTTACTTGAGATACTCTGTGTTGTCCCACCTGGCTTCCAGCTGCCAATCCAGAAGTGTAAAAGTCTCCTATGGACCCCTTGTCATATCTCTCCACCCTATGTGACATTTCAGCAACCAAGAGCATCTCAGGTGGCTCTAGTCACCTGTGTTAGTCAGCTGCGTCAAGCCCCCAGGTATCATCAGGTTTTGTTGGCTATATTGACTACACCTCTGTGGCTTATACAGGTAGTATAGATACTCACATGTGGACACCACCCCAGTGTCCATCATCAACATGATGGAGAAACTTTGGGACTTGCTGCAGCTTTGAGTTGGGTTCACTCATAGGCCACCTGAGCAGGTTTCTGTCAGTGACAGGTCTTCCAGAAAAGCTGTCCTTTTCTCATACTGCCTGAGATGTGCCCAATATCCATGAGTTGTATGAGGATCCAGAGAGAACACAAGCTGGACATGAAGAGGTTTGGGCAGACCTTGGTGGAAGATGAGTATCTCTTGGAGAAAACAGAGCTGAGCAGAGGTGGTAATTAATGCCAAGAAGGCTTTCAGCTCAGACATGACCCCTGCTCACGTACAGCTTTTCAGAGGAGAGGCTCTGCTGAGTGCAATGCTCTAGTGCTATTGCCCTGCAGCCCACAGTTGACCTATTGGACATATTTCCTTTTTTCATTCATCATTCACTGTGACAGATGTTACATCACCCTGACCCAGTCACTGCACCTGACCATGAGCGGAGCACCTGCAGGCCCTGCGGGCACTGGCAAGACGGAGACTACGAAAGATTTGGGGCGAGCCCTGGGCATCATGGTGTACGTGTTTAACTGCTCCGAGCAGATGGACTACAAGGTATGGCTCCCACCTCGGCTGCAGTGCGGTCACATGGGGCTGGGGATGCTCAGGGCCCGAGCAAACCTGAAGGATGAGAGTAATCCAATGGTACCTGGGGTGCATTAGGAGAGGTATGACCAGCAGGTCAAGGGAGGTTGTTCCTTCCGCTCTGCTCTGCCCTGGTGATGCCACATCTGGAGTTGTGTCCAGTTCTGGGCTCCCCAGTTTAAGAAGGAATAACTGCACAGAGTCCAGCAGTGGGCTACAAAGATGCTGAGGGGTCTGGAGCTTCTTTCTTGTGAGGAGAGACTGAGAGAGCTGGAGCTGTTGAGCTGGAGAAGAGAAGCTGAGAGGGATCTGATCAATGGATCAATATCTCAGGGTGGGTGTCAGAGGATGGACCAGACTCTGTTCAGTGGTGCCCAACGCCAGGGTGAGGGACAACGGGCACAGACTGAAACACAGGAGGCTCCATCTGAACATGAGCAGAAACTTGTTTGCTGGGAGGTGCCAGAGCCTGGCCCAGGCTGCCCAGAGCGGGTGTGGAGTCTCCTTCTGTGAGACATTGAAACCCGCCTGGACCCACCTGTGTGATCTGCTCTGTGACCCTGCGTGAGCAGGGCTTGGACTGGGGGATCTGCAGAGGTCCCTTCAGCCCCACCAGGCTGGGATTCTGTGATCACCTCTCTCCAAATCCCTGCTACACTCCTTTAAGCTGAATGCCTTTTCCTTCTCCTCCCGTTCCTTCTCTAAGATTTGCACAAGGTTCTTCAGGAGGCAGAGACCCGAACTATCTTCTCTGCCTCATTATGCATTTCCCTTCCTTTCTGGAGTTAGATTTCATGTGTAATTCTTCAAAAATGTTGGTCTGTTCAGTTGAGACCAAGGCTGTGCTGATAGTTGGACCCTGGTCGTTTCTTCTCGGCGTGCTCGCGACCTGGCAGCCCCTGGCACGGGGAGGGACCTGTCCTGGTTTTCTCAGGATCCTCTCCCAGAATAAACCCAAAACATAGTGAACCTTCAGCCGCTACAGAGCACTGAATCATTAGGCTGAGTCTTGCTCTCTGCCAGTCTGGCACGGTACAGTGATTTTGGTAGCCTCGGATCATATTTCATTTAGCTTATGGGCTCTCCCAGGAAACGGGACCATCAGTAATTCAGCACAAGTGACCTTTAAATGAAACTGGTGCACAGATATATCGAGAAAGTGCAATTAGCAGATAAAGTGGCAAGCTGCGCAGAGCTATAAATATTATAATTGAGTTGTGCCTGCTGTTTCCATGCACTTTTCTAAATACCCACAATAGACTGTAAATTGCTATAAATAAACAGGCTGGGAAATAAAATCAATTTTTTGCTGGAGTTGATTCCATTTATGATTTCACTCTTGTAATCTTTGTTTTTGTTTTGTTTTTCCAGTCTTGTGGGAATATTTACAAAGGCCTTTCCCAGACGGGAGCCTGGGGCTGTTTTGATGAATTTAACAGGATCTCAGTTGAGGTCCTTTCTGTGGTTGCTGTACAGGTGAGTGGAGAAACACTCATAAATAAATACAAACAGAGCAGAGCCATTCTGCAGTCTTTGGAGCAAGGGTAAAAATGGCAATTGCATATTGCCGGTTTCAGTTCTGTGTATAGGCAGGTGTGGGATTAGATCTCAAGATTAATCACATGAATATCACAGCACTGCCAAGATGTCGCAGTTACGTGCTGCAAAGATATTTGTCACTTTTCTTGCCCCAGTTACAGCATTTGTGCCAAGACAATTCTTTGTAGCATCTTTTCCCAGACCACTACGCACCATGGCTCTGTACCTGTTCCTCCTCAGGAAAGCACTCGTGTCATTAATCTGCTGTGAGATAATTGCAGCACATCGTTTCAAGACAGAGAAGCTGCCTTGACTTGCGGCTGCTCAGTCTGCAATGTAGGGAATAATTTTCACGGAGGGGAAGAGGGGTGTTTGGGGCAGATCCGCTGGACTTCTGGGGGTTCCTTATCACCCCTGGTCAGGCACAGGTTGTGTGTCATACTCAGGAAATGGGAATACATTCAGGATTAATTTTCTTAACCTGTCTCCAAAACTATATGGCTGTGGATTTAGTTCTGGTGTCTGTAACGACAGCTCTGCCAAGTGGCTTTGGAAGGTATTCCTGGCCAACTGGCACCATTCCTTGGAGGAATGTGTGCAGCCCCGTGGTGCTCCCAAAAGCCAGTGTCAGCTGGTGACACTCGGGAGCTGGAATCTGGGGCAGATCTGCGGCCCTTGCTGACGCGCTTGCCCAGGGTACCCTGACACCGTGGGATTAAACCTGGGACAGAGCTATTGGAGCGGTGCCCAGCTGGGCATGGGTGTTTCCCCTGGCGAATGGTTTCTCATCTCCTCTGTAGTTTAGCTGCTCAGTGCATTGTGTTGGTGAGTCTCGTGTGAAGCGCAGCAGCATCCCTGGAGAAGGGCTGGAAGGGAGACTGGCCTCCCCATCGTGCCAGAAAGTCCTGTGCTCTCGTGCTTATATATATAATCTGTCACTTCGCGTCCTCCTTCCCCTCCTCTTACCAGCCCATGAGGAAACCTGGCATTATTTTATACAGGGGAAGCCTTGGGGGGCTTCAGTGCAGAAAACTGAGGTGCCAAAGTGCCCAAGTTCTTCAGGATCCAACTGTCAGCTGAGTGCGTGTTTTAGGATCCTAATACCTGATTGAGGTGCTGAATTGTTCCTGGACTCCCTTTTGGGCTCAGTGTTATAGAAAGATATAAAGCTCAGAAGTTTCTACACTTCTGTAAATGTTTCGGTCAAAGACATTGTTCTTAACCCCTCCATGAACTCCTCGTTCTTCTCATCTGTTTCACTCATAATTGGTACCTTATGTGGCATCCCAGAGAAGCCCCAGGCAGGTACAAGAGTTTATGTATCATTCCCTCTCAATTTCTCTTCCGTCAGGTCCTAGTTTAAAGTTGTCATTGAAAAAAAGTCTTTGAGGATCTTGAAATAAAAAGGGAAGCTGAACAAAAGAAGCCCAGGAATGACTCAACTGCTGATGGTTCCCTCGCTCCTGGCTGGAGCGTGGCAGCTGAAGAAAGCGGCACGGCCGTCATTCCATCATGGTGTCTCCTGGCTGCTATTAGGAGTGTTACCATGGCGATGTTTAATTGGCTGTCTTACTCATGCAGCTGATGTCGATATGGTTCCTTACAGGGAAAAATTCGATTAATTGCTTTACTTTGAGATGGCAAACAGTAGTGAGGTTAGAGCGGTGAATAGAGAGAGATTTGCCCCTCGCTGAGGTGCTGTTTGCAGAGAGGTGAACTCTTCGGAAGGAGAGGAATGAGCAGAACAAAGCTGCAATCAGGCAAATATAAAAAACAATATAATATTAGTGAGTGAAGGTGTTAGGAGAGGTTTTACAGCTTCTGCCTTCTGGTTTTGGTTTTAAATCAAACATCTGATGTCCCAAAATCTTTAAAAGTGATATCAAGTGGTCAGTTTACAACTGAGCTGAGGCCAAGCTTATTGGGAGGTGTTACCCCTTCTCTGGGCCTGGTCAGGGAACGGAGCAGGCACAGGAGGGTTTTGGGATGTCCTGAAGAGCAACGCTGTGTGGGGAGAGGTGAGATGGGTAAAGGGAATAATGGGCCCATATTGTGATAGACTTTGGGGAGTGCGTTTGGGTGTTGGCTGTGTTGTGGATACCTGTACTGCCCTGTGTCTCTCTCACACATCAGACCTCTGCTGGGCTGGCTGGTTCAGAGATGGTGGAGCCTCTGGTGGTGTTTTTGCTGTGAGATGTGCTGAGCAGTGTCCCACAGGTGATGTCAAAAGCCAAGGTGAATGCAGGCAGTGCTGGGGACATTTCCCGCTCCTGAGTTGCTCTTCCTGACCCACGTTCATCATTGTCTCATGGAGCAAAGGTGTGAAGTCTTGCAACTCCTTTGCATTTTGACTTTCCACTCTCTTCAGCTCTTTTTTCTGCTTTGCCAGAGTTTGACTGAGATGGGAAATTGATATTGCCATGCTGATGTACTCCAAACAGTGTATAAAGCTTTATGCTGCCGGTAAAAAATAAAACAGTGATTAGCCCCATTTGTCACGAGGCCAAGAGTAACGAAGGAAGCACCGTTGTCTGATGTGTTTTTCATAAGTGAACGCTGATACTATAGTACTGTCTTGATTTCTAGGTGAAGAGCGTGCAGGATGCAATACGGGAGAAGAAGAAATCCTTCCATTTTCTTGGAGAAGACATCAACTTAGTACCATCAGTAGGCATTTTCATCACCATGAACCCTGGTTACGCAGGGCGAACAGAGCTACCTGAGAATTTAAAAGCTCTCTCCAGGTGAGTCCAGGTCAGGGTTTGTGACCTGGCAGAAACTGTCTTTTGGAACATCCAGGCTCGACCTCATGTCCTTGGGGAATTCACTTGCACAGGGCATTCGCAGGTAGTTTAAGCCTTGCACAACAGGCCTGGGTCTGGGCACGCACAGGCAGGGCAAAGGAGCTCTGTCCCTTGTCGTGGGGAAGGCAGAGGGTGACCTGGCTCGTAAAAGAAGGCCTAGAAGATGAAGCTGCAAATGCGCTGCCTGTAAGACCTGTAGTCAAGAAATACTTGTTCTGCAATGCCTCCTCACCTGTCATTTTAGGCCGTGTGCGATGGTTGTGCCAGACTTTGAGCTGACCTGTGAAATTATGTTGGTGGCTGAGGGATTCATCGAGGCCCGGGTGTTAGCCAGGAAGTTCATTACTCTCTACCAACTCTGCAAAGAGCTCCTGTCCAAGCAGGTGAGCCTGATTCTGTGGCTGAGTGGTATGATGAATCTCCAAAATCAGCAGAAACATGGCACTGTGCTGCTCAGCTCCATGGCTAACGTTTCACAGCTTTTATTTAATGGCTGCATTTGCACTGGCTGCTGGGGGAGGAGAGGGTTGGTGATCATCGGAGCAATAAAATTTTCAGACTGCTTTACTGGAGCATCTGCAGGGACAAAAGCATTTGACCAGCTGCATTAATGGGAGACCTTTCAGTGAGTTTAAATGACACCATGTTTGGGGTAGTATTCAGTGACCTTTTGCTTTCCAGTCTCTTCCTGTTGATTCTCCTGCCTGCAAAGGGTTTATGGTGTCCCTCTCTGAGTTCAGCCTTAGGCTGGTTCCAGGTCTTGTTAGAGTTACTGTCAGTGCAAAGCAAATCAGATTTTTCCTTGTCATTATTTGTGTAGATCGAAGCTGGGTCCAGAGGAGACCTGAATCAGGATTCCTGATGATACAAACCTGATCTTGGCTGTGCCAGCATGAGGCTGGGTGGGATATGCTCTGTCGCAGAAACTTGGTGCTGTGCCTTGAGGGGCCTGGTGGAAGCCATGGCCTCCCACACAGAGCAGTCAGCTGTCGAGCTGTGCTCTGGAGGGTGTTAACAGGACAGAAATATGAACAGTTGTTTGTTGGCTTGAGAGTTCTTCTCATGCCGTTTTGTGGTACTTTTTCAGCAATGTCTTTACTGGCCCCTTATTCCTGGACCTCCTCTGAGACCAAACAGGCTTGTCATCTTGTGATGGGCAGGGTGGAGAAACTTGGGTCTTTGGGGCCTCATAATGGACTCACAAGCCTTTCACCTTGGTGGCTCCTGCAGATGCAGGGGGCTGGCTGGCCTTGCTATAGGTGCTTTATGATTTAGGTGAAACAAATTGCTTTGGTCTCTGGAGTGCAAATCCTGCTGCTGTCTTACTGCCAACTGTGAGCCCATGTGATGGTCTGAACAGCTGAATTATTTGACTCTTTAATACTGTCCCTGACGGGAATCTCACCTACTGAGATGGAAACCAGGTCACTCAGGCTGGAGAAGGTCTCTGGCCACAATGCAAATAACAGATTTAGATGTATTTTCATTGCTTACTAGTCTGGCAGTTTGGGAATGGTGGTTCTTCACCCTACATGGTACTGTCTAAGCATAAACTCATGCCTCTTTTTTTTTCTTCCTCTGGTGTAGGATCACTACGACTGGGGCTTGCGTGCCATTAAGTCAGTGCTAGTTGTTGCTGGCTCCCTCAAGCGAGATGACCCAGAGCGACCCGAAGACCAGGTTCTGATGCGCTCTCTTCGTGACTTCAACATCCCCAAGATTGTGACGGATGATGTGCCGGTGTTTATGGGGCTGATTGGGATCTATTCCCTGCACTGGATGTGCCTCGGAAGCGTGACCTGAATTTTGAGTCGTTTGTGAGGCAGGCTGTGCTGGACCTCCGGCTGCAGGCTGAGGACAACTTTGTGCTCAAAGTAAGACCAAGAGATCTTCTGCTACACCCACATCGCCATCAAATCATTTGGGTTTTCTCAAACAGCTTTGCTTCTACAAAGAGAGCTCTGCACAGCATTGTCCTTGCAGGCAGATCTCGCTGGAGGGCAGTCAGCTGTGCTGGGTCTGAGGCAGTTGCACCTGCTCCTGAAGTCAGCACTGGATCAGTCTCTGGGCTTCCAAAGGGGCCAACTTTTGTAGGCTCATGAAAGTGTAGCCCCTGGAGAGCAGGGCCTCATCAGGTGGTGGTTGTCAAGTATAAACAGCGCTGAAAGTTTATCTGCAGGCTGAGGATTTCACCCATTGTGATTAGAGTGGCTGGACCAAACTCAATTGTCAAATCTGCTTGTGTCTCAGGGTCACGTCTTTCTAAAGAGGTGGCCCAGTGGGACCTATTTTATAGACCTGAACTTCAGTTTGGCATCTTTGTCTAAAATTTGGGAGTGTTTTTCTCAGGTGGTGCAGCTGGAGGAGTTGCTGACGGTCCGGCACTCTGTCTTCGTGGTGGGTAACGCGGGCACGGGCAAGTCTCAGGTGATGAGATCCCTGAACAGGACTTACCAGATAATGAAGCGACGTCCTGTCTGGACAGACCTCAACCCCAAGGCAGTCACCAATGATGAGCTCTTTGGCATCATTAACCCAGCAACAAGAGAATGGAAAGACGGTAAAGGTCATTTCATGTCTGAAATATGTAGATAAAGACGGGTATTTTTAATGAATTTCCCGAGCAGCAGCAGGGTGACTGGTTCTTCATGTGCAGGTCTGAGAGCCCAGGTGCTTGTCTGCTGCCTACAGCCACATGACAGTTTGTTGTTGAAAGGATACACAGGATGTTTTAGCTCTTTGATCTTCAAATGGGAAATATAGCATAAGCCTACTTGATCCTATTGCCCTAAGAATAATTTTAATGCCCATTAATACCAACACTTACCAGTTCCTAAGTGGGGCAGGCAGTTTTTGGGAGTTGGCTGGACCAGTGATGGAAGAGATGTCCCTCCTGCACTGTGGTGTGCACTGGGACCCCAAAAAATGTCCCATCCCCAGGTTTTCATTGCTGATAGCACGCACAGCAGCCTTAACGTCAGTTTTTCCACTCAGTATGGCTGCCCGATCTCTGTAGCACACCAGCGTTTGCCAAGCTGTTGATCCTGCTTACTCCTGAGGAACATTTCAGACTTGCTGGAAGATTACAGAAAATCTGGAGTGGAAATGTTGGGTTGTGACTGATACATAAAGGCAGCTTCGATTTACGTGTGCGGCGGGTTTGGGAGGTGTGGGGGAGGTGAGGGAAGACATTACCATGGATCATCCACAGCAGCAGATGAGCTGCCACCCACCTCCCCTGGCCCCGCCATGGACCCTTCCCGACCCCCTGCTTTGCTCCAATGCCAGGTTAATTTCTTTCTAATTGTAATTAGGGAGCCTAAATCAAAGTGGCAGAGGGACGTGCAGGGTACAGCCTGAACTGTGCAGACTGGCTGCAGCAGTGGCTGCAGATCGAGGGCAGCGGTGACACCGAACAGCAGGAGGGACATTTTACAGGTGACTGTCCAGTGGTTTCTGGCCTGCGATGGTTTAAATGAAATAGTGGCAC
Source organism: Patagioenas fasciata (assembly GCF_037038585.1). Lineage (NCBI taxonomy): Eukaryota > Metazoa > Chordata > Aves > Columbiformes > Columbidae > Patagioenas > Patagioenas fasciata. The sequence continues at coordinate 1,423,293 of NW_027288767.1, read as the reverse complement.
TCCTCCCTGAGCTTTCAAGGCAGATATTTTCTGCAGTAACCATTCCTGAAAATGTTGTTTCATGTTGTCAAAGACCAGCAAGGCAATCTCCACCACAGCCTAGCAAGAGGTGACCTGTTCCCTTACAGATCAGCCCCTGCTTTTCCGCTCCCCAGTTTTATCCTGTCACATTATCAGAAGTTGAAAAGGTCCTACATGTTAGGTGGTAAAAGGTCCCATATGGGAATCCCAAAAGTGTTCTTTGCAGAACAAAACTCTTCTTTTAAACCCCAAGAGAGCCGTGTGCTGTGGATGCACAAGGTCAGGACAGAGGCGCTTTCCTCTCCCCGCTGCCGCGGTGTATCCGAGGGAAGCCCTGATGCCCTGAGACAGCAACTGTTTCTGATGCTAATAATGTCGGAGTGGTTCCCCAGGCGTGTGTCCAACACGTAAGGAACTGGCTGGAGGCAGAGGCGCTGAAGCGTTATTTTTGTTGACCCAGTCTCGGGATCACACACCTGTTCCAGGTGAGCCGTTCTGCATTTGCTGAGCACAAGCTTTGTCTTCAGTCAGATGGTGCCACTAGCTGTTCCTGATCTGGATCACAAAGAAATAGCTTGTCCTGGAGAAAAAAAGAAAAAAAAAAAGAGTTCTTGTCACAATTCACTGGAAGAGAGGCTTTTTTTTAATGTTTGCCTGATGTTTTCTCATGAAGACCAGCATCTCCCGAGGTATTTTCACACGTAGAGGAGAGCAGTAGTTTTGTGGAGTTTTCATTTGCTCTGCAGTGCTGCTGCTCTATTCCCAGCCTTCGTGGTCTTCTTAACATTCATTATTTACTCCCCTTGAGACTCTGTATCCTCTCTCTCCTTGATTTTACCAACATTTTGTTCTGTCATTCAATGTCATTCTGTGCTTGTTCTCCCCTCAGTCTCACTGAAGCCATGACCCAGCGTTTAATGCATCTTGATTGCCCTGATATACTTTGAGCCACAAAAAAATATTTATAAGGATTTCCTAGGCATATTCAGGTGGTTTTCTCTGCATTGTATAACTCATGCCGCCTTTTGCCTTTGAGTAGCTACTCTACATTTTTCTTATCCCTTATGATTCTCGGTGGGAATGAAGCTCGTGCGTAGGTCTGCAATCGTTTTCAGTAGTGATAACTGATAACCCTTTTTTCACTTTAAAGCAAACTAGAACCGTATTGTGATATAGTAATATTTACGTATAGGCACATAGAGTTTTGCATGTTTGAGAGGAAAGCATTAATTAGAGTAATTTTTACTGTGTTGCTGGAGAAAACCGTTAGAGCAGGTGTCAAGTTCAGTGTTCATCACCATCTTCCTGTCACCCTCCCAGGCCTGTTTTCATCAATCATGCGAGAGCTGGCCAACATCACGCATGACGGTCCCAAGTGGATGGTACTAGATGGAGATATTGATCCAATGTGGATTGAGTCTCTTAATACTGTGATGGATGATAATAAGGTAATGAATATAAGTTAAAGAAGGAGATATTCTTTGACTGCGTGGCATGGTTCAGCCTAAAAATGCAGATGCTGAAATAACACCTCCTAGAATAATGCGGTTGTGTTTCTTCAGATACACCAAACAATATCACATATAGAAAATGGTGCATGAGGGGAAATAGCTCAAATCATGGTTTCATTGTAATTTCCCTTCCTGGAACTGGGCTCATGGATAATCACAGATGTCCTGATTGTAACTCCAGGCCCTTCAAAAATAGGGTGGGGTCATAATTCCACACCTTTTTCCGCCGCTCGAAGGGAGCGCTGTTCCTTTGAGTCATGGAAGACAGTTCTACTACCTGCCGGAAATCAGCTGCATTCCCTCAAGGAACTGTGCTGGCAGCAACCAAGCTTTTTAGTGCAAAGTGCTGAATGCTTTTCATTCCTGTTCCTGGGGAAGATGTCATTCTGTCTGTCTGTCTGTCTGCCCAGTGCAGGTGCTGACCCTGGCGAGCAATGAGAGAATCCCTCTGAACCCAACGATGCGGTTGGTGTTTGAGATCAGCCACCTGCGCACAGCCACCCCAGCAACCGTGTCCCGAGCGGGTGAGTCCTGGCCTGAGCTCCGCACTGGGATTTGCCGTGAACCCAGGAGGATCTAGTGCCATTAACCAGTCTTCTGTTGGCCAACTTGACTCCTGTTGCAAGTACCCAACCTGAGATCACAGCGGCCGTGGGTGGACAGGGCAGGTTTCTGACAGACAAACTGAGGATCCTGACCCCAAATGCACATGTGGAGCTGTCATCATCCTGGAGATTTACCCAGAGCACTCTGACTGTTGGTGGGTGATCATGGCTTCAGCGTTGCTGAGTGCTCCTGTTGTGCAAAGCCCTTTGGATGGACTTTATGAGGAGAAGGACAGTATCTGTCTCAAAGAGTTCTTGATCTTCTGAAGAAGTGCATGAAGTATGGGAGAAGGGAATGGAGGTGTCCCCTAGTTTTACACATGGGGAAATGGGGCCCAGAGCAATGAAACTGCTCAGACAAGACAATGTTCTGAATTTAGGGCAAGGTCATGAAAAGCGCCGTGGTTTCAAGGGTGAAGTTTCTTCACTGTTCATGTTTCTACTCTGCAGTGGGGCAGGAAAAGGGGGCAGGTAATGGGACGTCCCGTCATATTTGATAGGGTTTTAGTTGTGTGAAAGTACCTGGTAAACTCTGCTGGAAGAAAGGAACAGTTTCTGCTATGTCTTTACTATATGTTCTCTCTTACCCTGGGCCTAAAGGGATCCTGTACATCAACCCGTCGGATCTGGGCTGGAATCCTCCAGTGAGCAGCTGGATCGACAGGTGAGAGATCCAGTCCGAAAGAGCCAACCTGACCATTTTGTTTGATAAGTACCTGCCCATTTGCCTGGACACCCTCAGAACAAGGTACCATCTGATGAGTGATTGTGTCACCCGTGGTGAGGGCATGGGGATACCTGCCACTGTCCAGCCCAGCTGTGCTGCGCTGGGTTGTGCTGCACATGATCCTCCTTGCCCCTGGAAGCCCTGAGCATCATTGGCTTAAGCTCAGAGAACCAGCAGGGCGAGGTGGGCAAAGTGACGCTCCTGCCTGTATCGTGTTGGTCAGATCTGGTTTTCATCTGATTTTGATTTGATTTTTATTGTATTTCCTGTATCAACTCTCTATCTCTTGGAAAATAATTCCGGCAGATCCCAAAGAGAAAGCTTTTCAGCCTCCTGATGTGTCAGGCTAGACCTGAGCCCACTCCACAAGTTATTTTTCATTAAGAACTTGGGTATTTGGAAGGGTCCTAGTGCTTCTTGGCTTGATTTGGCTTTAAAGCAGTGTCCACAGGGAAGTCATGTGGTTCTTGCTTATCATCATGTGAAACCATTCTCTTTCTCATACTGTGGTGAGGACTGGCCAAAGCAGAGTCCCAGAAAACTTAAGGGAGCATCTCCCATCCTCTACTTGCTTCCTATAGTTGCACTTTCCTTTAAAAACAAAAGAAAAATCAGTGAGCATGGGAGATGTCAGCCAAAAGGGGGATGTGTCAGAAGGGTCTGGAATCAGGACTTAAACATTGTGCTAGGGAACTTCTCTCTGTGGGACCAAGTTGGTTTTGACTGTTGGTAGCAAAGTCAATCGGACGTTTCCCATTCTGTTTGCTGAACATTGTCTCAGAGCGTGAAATCCACGGGATTAGCTGCAGGCAACCCTGAGCTGAGTGTTTTGGTAGCTTGCTTAATTCAGAAATCGTAGAACCAACCTTTCAAATAGCTATAATTACTTTATGGAGGACTTCAGTGCAGCTACAATATTAGTTTGGAATTCTGTAAGTGTAGCTTAAATGAATGTAAAATGGCAAGATGAAAGGGTTTATTTTATTACTCCTCTATTTGACCGCTTTTGAACTCATCGTGCTCGCAGGAAATCATTGCCTTTAGCAAGTCTTCCATTCTGCTTCTTTCAAGAAGATCAAAGTTTTAAAATGCTTGAAACTTCTGATTATTGTTATTACTTGTGTATGTGCCGGTGCCAGCGGGTCTGAGTGTGAGAATGGGTGTTCTCTTTATTGTACCTGGGAATAGGACACGTACCGCTGACAAGCAGAATGCCAGTGTTCTGAAAGAGCATTTCTAGTCTTCCTGGGTTGTGATGGACGTATTGCTTTCTAATTTCCATCCCTTAGATTTAAGAAGATTATTCCCATTCCTGAACAGAGTATGGTTCAGATGTTGTGCTACCTCCTTGAATGTCTCCTGGCAGAGGAGAACACACCTCCTGACTGTCCCAAGGAGCTTTATGAACTTTACTTTGTCTTTGCTGCCGTCTGGGCCTTTGGTGGATCAATGTTTCGAGATCAGGTAAGACGGAAGATGCCTCTTCAGCATCTTTCACACAGTTTGTTTGTGTGGTTTTGTGTTGTTTTGATTTCTTCATACTTTCTGAAACATAGTGCTATGCCAGTAATGCTGTTTTCCTGGGGCTCTCATATAGGTGATAATAAACTAGAAACACAACAATTCCTTTTACGAAAGGCCTCGTTATCCAGGGTGTAACACCACCGGAGAACAGCTGAGGGGTCAGTGGTAAAGGTGGAGGGATGTTTGCTTATGCAGATGCATTTCACTGGGGAGAAACATAAGGTTAACTTATAGAAGCCTGTGGATGTGCATAATGTGATCAAATTAAGACTGATTTATCAGATGGATGTATCAGTGGAGCAGTCTTTCAGCCTTCTGACTGCACAGGTAGACGTGCTACATAACACAAACCAGCCGGTGTTTTGTCACCAGGGCAGAGCAGAGCCGGAGGAACAACCTCCCTTGACCTGCTGGTCATACTTTTCCTAACGCACCCCAGGTGCCATTGACTTTCGTGGCCACAGGGGCACACCTGCTCTTGGGTGGTTGCATCCCCTAGTCAGAGGACGCCTTATCCTCAGATCTAAAGTGTGTAGTCCTGATGTCTGGGTCTGCCCACACTGCACTGCTGTCAAGGGCTTGGAGATCCACGTCTGATCTCCGCTGGGCTTGTGTCAAACTCTGTGTTGTCTGGACTATGCGGGAGGTCTCTCCACGAATGTAACACCAGACACCCCTCCCCAGCTCGGGTGGAGGCACTGCCGTTCTTGATGGCTGCTCAAGTGCTCCCAGGGGTCTCTTTGTGTGTTTTCATGTACCTTAACGCCAGACCTAGAGTGTCTGCTGGTCTCTTCAGATTTGCTCCATGCCAAGGATCAGATGCTTCAGGAAGTGCTGAACAACACAGCTCAAGCTCAGCTGGGTGCTCACTTGGTGCCATCACACCTTGTGACCATTGAATGACCTGTGCGAGACCAGCTTCCTTGGTCCTTGTGGAGCCTCCATTTCCCATGTGCCAGCTGGGAAATACTCAGCCTTAGTGTTGCCAGTCTAGGATGACTTAAAGAAACAAAACAAAACACAATAAAGCCTGGGAAGCACTACTTGTCTTTGCTTCAGCAGTACAAGCGCAAGTATGCTGGTGTGCGGTGCTGTGGCAGCTGGCCGCTGTGTTCCCCATGCCGCACAGTCAGTCTCGGGTGCATCGGGCCGGGCTCCTGCCTGCGGTAGTGGCTCTGGGTGGGCTGCAGGAGCAGCTGCAGGCACAGCGACCCTCCGGGAGGCTCCGCCGGGAGCCTGGCTGTGCGTTACTGCCCGCGATGCTCTGTAAATGTCAGAGCTGAGAGTGCGAGGATACAGCAGTCCGAGCAATGGGGAGCCTGATGAAAAATGATCCAATATAAAATCTGTTTATTGCTTTCCACCGAAGGTGCCCTTCGCGCTGACCTTTCGCGGCCGAAATGTCAGGAGAAACAGTCTGGGAGGCTTCCCACTACTCGGTGCTTGTTGGTGGGTAGCGGGGCCCCTGTATAAAAACAGATGATAGATTTGCCATTTCCTGGCTCTGAAATTAGCGGTAATCCATATGGGGTTTTTATTAAGGAAGTGGTTTGAATTCCACACCGTTCTGGCAATAGAGCTGGGGCTGGAGTGGCTCCATTTAACCGCGGGGTCAGGGAGGGCGGGCAGCGCGGCACAGCGCGCTTGCAGGCGGTCTGGCTGTGCGGGGTAAGGGCACCCTTGTGGGAAAGCTTTTAGCAGCCACGCACGTCCCGCTCCACTGCGGGCGACTCTGCTGCCGCTGCTGAGGAGTTATAACAACAGGAGAATGGAGAATTACAGGGATTCTGCCTCTCTGAATAGCATGAGTCTGCAAAATCGTGGATACTGTTAATGTGTTTTTCAAATCCACTGGTCTTTTGAGGGACTGTGGCTCAGGAGGCTTTATGGAGGACACTTGGTTCAGTTCAGCAACAAACCCAGGTTTCCTTATGGAGGCCGAGCAGCCTATGGACAATGTGTTGGTGACCCCACATTGTATGGCTATGGGGAGGAGAGACCCGCAGACACCCCAGGAACAAACTGTGCTGTTAAAACGGGCTAAATGATGCGTCCGGTATTTCACAAACATCTTTCTCACAGCAGTTTTCCTCTCCTCCTCCCCTCCACCTCTCTCCAGTTCCCATTGTCCACATGGGAAGGTGTTTGGGCAGAATGGCTGGCCCAATGTCATACAGGAGACCTAGGGCAGAGGAGGGGACTAAGCACATTTTGTGAGTCCTGACCCAGCATCTAAAGCAAAACTGTCACCCCAGTTGAAAAAATTCAGATGCTCCAAAATCTCCATGTGTAGAAAGATACAATGGGGAAAAGCAAGGAAACGGGTGCTTTGAGGGGAATGTGGCAGCGCAGAATCACGGCGGGGTCAAAGGGGCAGACCCTCGCTGCTGCTTTGGTACGCTGGTGTCTGCAGTCCTGCTTGTCTGAAACGTTGTGGCTTGAAAAGAAGCCAGAAGACAGCAACTCACTCTGAATAGAGTGGTGTGATTGATGAGGAAAGGCTTTGGTATGCATGCTGTGACTGACCATGAGCACAGATGTAGACGGATGTTGTGTCCTTGTCTGTTGGAAGAAGTAGGCACCAAGAATCAATCAAGTGGTCTGTTTAGTCATAGGCACGTATTTCTCTTTTTCAAATTGATCCATCTATCTAGTCTCAGACATACCAAGAGTGATCAACACAGAGGATGAATTATTTAGATGAATAAATAGGACTGATGAGCAGAAATGAAGAAAATGAAAAATTAGGCTTAATAGCAGGAAAAATGATAAGAACTTTATGCTGTGGAATATATTTTAAGGACTAATCCCGCTCTGGTGGACTGGGATAGATAACATTCTCCATTACTAATTAATTGATCCAGATTAGTGTATTTTCTCCACTTTTTGTCTTATAGCTTGTGGACTACAGAGTGGAGTTCAGCAAGTGGTGGGTGGCAGAATTCAAGACTATCAAGTTTCCCTCTCAGGGCACAGTCTTTGACTTCTACATTGATCCAGAAACGAAGAAGTTTGAACCTTGGTCTAAACTTATTCCTCAGTTTGAATTTGATCCAGAAATGCCCTTACAGGTATGTGAACCTTGCACGTGTTTTGTCTGGGAAGAGCACATGCATTTTAGTGACTGTATGCAGGCATTTCAATTGAAGTCTCATTCGAGGTCAAGCACTTCATAATAAGAATGGCATTCCGTCCTGGTTTTGTTAAAAACAAGTTTCTCTTTTAGTGAATTTGCCTGTCAGGTAAAACCTTCATATCAGCTGCGTTTTCCTGGAGAACCAGATCCATGTTTTGGTAAACATAGCAATGGAATGTGAGGTTATTGATAAGGACAGATTCGCATCTCGCGAGAGGGGCAATGAGAAACAGGTGACCAAGAAACTGACAAACAGAGTATAACATCCCATTCAGGTGAATACTTCATATAAAAGTGGGAGATCGCGAGGATCTCGTCCATTTTGCTTATGGCCGAGATTAGGAGAGGACCTTGCTGGTCGTCCCTGCGAACTGAGGCCTCATGACAGACTGAATCCAGCTCCGGTTGGCTGCAGAGTCCAGTCCAGGACTTCAGGTGCCAGCTCTGCAGTTGCTGGGGCTTTCAAGATTGGTTTTGTATATTTTGTATTATTTTCTCTATTCTTATTAGTAGCATTAGTAAAACATTTTTAATTTTTCCAATTCTCTTCTATCTATCCTTCTTTCCCTCCCAATCACCTGTCCTGAGTGGGAATGGGGGAGAGAGAGGGGCTGAAGGTGGGGGAGAGGGGGCTAACAACACATCTGCCATGGTTGTATTGTCACCCCACAATCAAAACCCTTGACACATTCTTTATGAAGTACAACTCAATTACCCATCTTTCTTTACTGTACTTTGACTGTGAAGACTCATCCTCGATCCATCTTCCAGAGCTGAGTGATGTACATGAGGCGCAGGCTCAGAGACACCTATGAGCCAGGGCTGGTGTGCCCAGGGTGCGGGATGGAGGTGCGTTTGGCCTGCAGAGAGAAGCAGGATGTGGGACAACGTAGTGACAAAGTCCCTGAGACACCATCTCGTCATTCTGCGTGGCTGAAAATAGGGTTGTTTATATGATTTGGACGAAAAATGAGAGTTGCTGCAGGTAGTGAATTGCGTTTGCCAGCTATGCCTTTCTTTCCTTTTAGAGGTGCCACAGTGAGCAGATGACTTGTAAAAGTTGTTACCATTTTAGCAAAATGTGTGTTTGCGGGGAGATCCAGATGTTGCTCTCAGCATCCCGCTGTCATTGTTTCGTCTGTACAGATAGTTTGACTTGAATGGTTGGTAGCAGTGTATTGTTCCCTTCCTAGCGCCATCTAGAAACTCAGGTCACCGCACTCATTCCTGGCTCTCCCAGTTTGATGTCTCCTCAGAACATGGCAGTGGGGTGGTGCCACAGATGGGTACACTTACCTGCTCGTTTTGCCCCTCTCAGGCTTGCCTGGTGCCCACCACCGAGACGGTCCGTGTGCGGTACTTCATGGACAGGCTCCTGGAGCGCCGGCGCCCCGTGATGCTGGTGGGCAACGCCGGCACGGGGAAGTCTGTGCTGGTGGGGGACAAGCTCTGCTCACTGGATACAGACGCCTATGTGGTGAAGAAGGTCCCGTTTAACTACTACACCACCTCTGCCATGCTGCAAGGTAAGACAATGGCTGAGATGTGGGACTTCTGCCTGGCAGGTCACCAAATTCCTGGGGTGTCCGTCGGGGTTTGGAGCTGGGTGTGCACTGTGGGCACTGCACTGGCACCCACTGACTCTTAAATCCCACTGTGAAACTCACTGGTCCGCAGACTCCTGGTTTTATGGAAAATGGCATTTCCCAACATGAGGGATTGAATTCTGAACACCACGACTCTGGTTCAGGGCTGTGCAAAGCACACACTTAAATCTGCTGCTGTTCTCTACAGCACACAGCTCGTACTTGACTTGAGGTGTGTCTTTAATACGCTTGAATTTAAGCCCGTGCTGAATAGAATGGGTTGCTTGGCTGGGATCTAAGCTGTCCTCAGAGTGCAATGATGGGAATTGCATCCCAGTTGTCAGTGAGGACAGTGCTAATGGGGATGTGCAGGTGCTGCTGGTTCCTGGGCTGTCCCCCGCATCCTGATGCAGCCCCGTGTGCTCCCACGGAGCGGGTGCCACATCCCACCGCCCCAGGGGACACGGCTGCTGACCCTGGGAGGCTCTGACCTGGGGAAGCCCATGAGAATATCTTTGATGAGGATTTTGGCACATCAGTGAAAGATGAAGTTTGAGACCAGGATAAGGTCAGTTCTGCTGTGTAGTCTTTTCACAGATGAAGAGAAAGAGGGAATTGTTGAAAAGTGACTCATTTTGGAATGGTATTTTCACTTTCAGTTGACCTAAAGAGAGAGGATAATTTTCTACATGTATTTATTAATCAGGAATGAAACAACCTTGCTTGTTTTGAGTTGAACAACAGCTGTGGGTCACTGTAAACCAAAATAACTTCCTTTATGGAGTTTGGTCTGACCCAAGTGTCCTGAAATCCCTTTACTCCCTCTACAGGACCAGCACCAGTGAGACCAAGGTTTTAACCTTCACCATGTGGGTTTTTCCTGGCCAGGTGGCCCTGGGGCGAACACGCTCACGGCCATGAGCATCACAGCCCCTGTCTGTGCTCTGCTGGGCTCCCGACACTGCAGATGTTTTAAGGAAGGTGTCAGAGTTTAAAGTTGCCCTGTGGGACTGATCCACTCGCAGAGGTGACAGCACAGGCTCAGCCCACGCTGTGTCACCTGGGGCTGTGTCGTGGAGTCACGGCAGCTTTCTGGGGCAGGTCTGAAGGGTTTTGGGTCTTGCTAGTGTGTGATGGCTGCAGTCTCCCTCCTCCCTCCCAGGTGCCCCTTTGCTTTTTTCCCTGTGTTGGGGTCTCTGCAAAATGCCCTTGAGCTGCTAAATGGGCTGAGCTGTCTGTCTGTCTGTCTGTCTGTCTGTCTGTCTCTCTGTCCAGCTGCCTGGGTGGGGGACAAAGATGCTGAGGGACCTAGAGATTCTTTCTTATGGGGAGAGACTGAGAGCTCTGGGGCTGTTGAGCTGGAGAAGAGAAGCTGAGAGGGATCTGATCAATGGGATCAATATGTCAGGGTGGCTGTCAGAGGATGGACCAGAGTCTGTTCAGTGGTGCCCAACGCCAGGGTGAGGGGCAGCGGGCACAGACTGAAACACAGGAGGCTCCATCTGAACATGAGCAGAAACTTGTTTGCTGGGAGGTGCCAGAGCCTGGCCCAGGCTGCCCAGAGCGGGTGTGGAGTCTCCTTCTCTGAGACATTGAAACCCGCCTGGACCCACCTGTGTGATCTGCTCTGTGACCCTGCGTGAGCAGGGCTTGGACTGGGGGATCTGCAGAGGTCCCTTCAGCCCAACCAGCCTGGGATCCTGTGATTCTGTGAATGTGCAGCCGTTTGTCTCCAGCTGGATGGGCGAGTGTGTGCAGGTGTTATTTGTACAGGCAGACCTGGCACCGTGTCCCTGGTCATGAGCTGTGGGCTGAGTCAGTGATTTTCTTCCCCTGCACAGAGGAGCAAGTTGTCTTGTGTGTGGATGAAGATGTGGTGGTGAGATTTGCATTGAGAAGCATGATTTATACTGCTTGGCCTGGATCCCTGCTGCTCATTTTTTAGAGTTAATTTGTCCCTTTTTGTGTAGTTTGTCACTTGGCTGCTTTATTCTTTTCCCCAGCAGGCACATCTTTAAATTTGTAAAACATGGGCACAAAGTAATTTTGGATTTTTTCTTACTTAAAAAAGATCCTAACCTGAGTTCCAGTAGTTCCTTAGACAAGGTGCCTGTTGCTGCAGAGATGTATAAGATGCAGCCCTTAGGGGAAGCAGAGTTGTTGTTCAACCCATCCCTGCATCCTGTGGCTTCCAGAAGCGCCATGTGCACAGGGGTTAAAAGGAGCCCAACACTCTCTCTGCCTGAACCTGGGGCCAGTTTGGGGATTTTCTGTAGTTTATTGTGACTAAATACCACATTCTGTGGCATTTGCCCTGGGCCTCGCTCTGCTTCGTGCCCTCTTGGGCCTCTGCCCCTCCATCAGATGTAGCCCTGACTTCTGTCATTCAGAGAAATTGCAATAAATCTTGTGGTTTTTTTTGTTTGGGTTCTTTTTTTCCCTCTCCCTTGCTCCCCAACCAGAAGGTACGAGGTGTCCAGACTGTTTCTTTGAGGTGCTGGTTTGAGTATGTGTCAGGATCTCACACAGACACACCGCCCCTTATTATTATTGTGAGATACGGCTTTGAATTAAAATACCACTTCCACGAACATGTCACTTGATCCCCAGTAATTGCATTTCAGTGTGATGAATCTCTTGCATACTTGTTTAACCTCAAAAAGGGCTGATTTTATATGTTAATTAGGGACTAATTAAATTTAAATTAAATGCTTATTTGAAACACTTAATTTAACTTGCTACCAGAAATTTCAAATATTGTGGTTTTATTGAACGGGGAGAGAGGCTCCGCTGAGGAAAGATTCATCATTTTTCGTAGCACAATCCATTCCTTTGTGCAGCAACTGTCTGTGACAAGAAATCAGCTGCGTTTTGAGTGGTGAGCAAGGCGAGCTGTCTGCAGTGCACCCAAGCAGGAAAAACCCAGCGTTTTGAAAGGTCTGTGATCTGAAACAAACCAACGGAATATAAATCTTCCTTAACAACTTTTGCACGTGATAATAAATGGCTTAAAAAAGCTCCCAGTCCCGTTTACATTTGCCAGTCTTCCCTAATTACAAAGAATTGCTACTTACCGTGTGCTGCTTTATAGCACCTTATAGGTCTGTTGCCAACCCAAAACTGCTAATGAAACAAATTCTTCGAGTAAGCACAGGGCAGAAAACCCACCCGGGGTCTGGGCAGAGGAGCGTTGCTTCCGTTTGCTTTTCCACTTACTGAGACAGTAAAGGTTGCCTGGGCTGCAATCAGAGGAATCAATAACCTATAGAACATGATGTGCAGCGACGTGGGGTGATTTTTATTAAATATCAGCCCAGGATTATAAATATTCCCCACGTTTTATGAGCTAGAGCAACATATGACCCCAGCCTTCTGCTAAAACAAATTAAAGTCTTCCAAGGCTTTGAAATGCGAAACTGTTCTCTCCGTGCTTTCCTTTGCGTGTGCGTGACCCTACTTGAAACTAGGTGGTAATTTGACAGCTCGTGTTGGAATTAAGTCTTGTCACATTATCTGGAGGGTTGGGTAACGCTGGTGAGAAGATCAGGGAACTTATGATTATTTGATGCATTTAAATAAAAGTGTCATGTTGGTTGTTCTGAAGATGTCCAGGAATTTGGCCCTGAGATCGCCTATTTTTGTCTAACAGGGTAAAAGATGCATATATTCACAAAACCAGCAGCTTTGCTCGTGGGCTTCTGTGCCCACAGCATCCATCTCCCTTTCTCCATCGCAGCGCCCAGTGCCTGCTGCCCTGGCCACGCTGCAGTTGCCGCATCGCCGGGGCAGGCAGCAGGGGATGCTCACTGCTCTGGCACAGCCACCTCTGCAAGCAAGATTTCGTTTAAAAAATTATGCAGAAGAGATTCAAAAGGCTTTATCTTGCATGAAAAGCTCTTGTTTGCTCTGAGGTAGACATGTTTTGTAGCAGACGAAGTTTGTTGTATTTTTGTTTGGAAGGAAGAGTTGAGAGCTTTCTGATTTAAGTCAAACCAAAGTGCTGACCAAGGGTCCCTGCAGGGCTCCCAGCTGCACTGTAGAATCATAGAATCAGTTTGGTTGGAAGAGACCTTCAGGATCATCGAGTCCAACCGTAACCCAGCTCTAGCACTCTAGTCCCTGAGAACCTCATCTCCACGTCTGTCCAACCCTCCAGGGCTGGTGACTCCAGCACTGCCCTGGGCAGCCTGTTCCAATGCCCCACAGCCCTTTGGGGAAGAAATTGTTCCCCAGATCCAGCCTCAGCCTCCCCTGGTGCAACTTGAGACCATTTCCTCTGCTCCTGGCGCTTGTTCCTGGGGAGCAGAGCCCGACCCCCCTGGCTCCAAGCTCCTTTCAGGCAGTTCAGAGATCAGAAGGTCTCCCCTCAGCTCCTGTTCTCCAGCTGAACCCCCAGGCCCCTCAGCTGCTCCTCATACAGCTGCAGCTGGGGGACATCTCAGCTCCTTGAGGGGCCGCTGTAGCTACACACAGCACAGCATTGAGCTGGGCTGAGAAATCATTTTTATTTTGCAGCAGTTGCTCTCCCAGTAGATGAGCTTTGCACCTCTGCCTCCCTACAGGTATGCTTGAGAAACCTCTGGAGAAAAAGGCTGGTAGGAATTATGGCCCTCCAGGTACCAAGAAGCTCGTGTACTTCATTGATGATCTCAACATGCCCGAGGTGGACGCTTACGGGACAGTGCAGCCCCATACGCTGATCCGGCAGCACCTGGACTACGGCCACTGGTAGGAGCCTGCTTGGGCTTGGTTGTCGGAGACCTTTTTGTTCAGCTCCAGTGCTGGGGAGTGGGTTTGAGAGAATCTCAAAGCGTGGGTCCCTCTTCCCATTGCATACTGCTGGGCTAGAGCTGGTTGGGAGGCTCTGGGTGAACTGAGAGTTGAGCACCCTCAGGGCTTCCCCTGTCCCCAGCAAACAAATTCACTTAGAATCACAAAACGTCCTGAGCTGGAAGGGACCCGCAAGGATCATCGAGTCCAGCTCCTGTCCCTGCACAGGACAACCCCACAGTTCACACCGTGTGTCCGAGGACGTTGTCCATCGCTTCTTTAATACCGCTTGATTGCTTACTCATAGCTGGGTTGAGAGGAGCTTTGCTCTGCTCTTGCTGTGGCTTGTGACTGTGGTCCCAGTGCAAAGCCTGCGAGGGGAGCGCGATGCTCGGCCTTGCTGCCCCGCGACGCTGAGAGCAGAGGCGGCTGTGGATTTGGCCTCAGCTGGGGTGAACCCCCCTGCTGTGAGCACCTAACATTGTCTTCTGTCAGGCAGCAGCAAACAACCATTATCTAGGCAGAGGTGATTTGAAGGAAAAGCAGTGACTGTTTTGGAAGGAGATTGGTGTGTTTTACACTTTAGCCAGCAGCTCTGTGTGGGACATGAATATTTGCATCTCTCCACAGGGAATACAGGGCAGGGACGCATTGCAATTTCCACTCTCCTCAGCTGTGTGCATGCCTGAGCTCTGCCAAAAGCTTCCGAGGAACAGAGACAGTGGAGCGGAGGCAGAAATCTTGGGCTGTGGGTGTCAGGGAAGTCAGGCAGATAGAGGGTGAGGGAGCTGCGAGGGAGCGTTGGAGGCACAAGGGGCTGCAGCGAGGAGTAGGGGGATGCAGTGAGGCGCAGAGGGATGCAACGAGGTGTGGGGGATGGAGTGAGGCATAGGGGGATGCAGCGAGGTGCGGTGGGATGCAGCAACGTACAGGGGATGCAGCGAGGTGCGGGGGGATGCAGCAACGTACAGGGGATGCAGCGAGGTGCGGGGGGATGCAGCAACGTACAGGGAAACACCCCCTGGGACTAACTGGGGGGACGGGGTGAGGGGGTAACCAGGGGGCTGTGCAAGAAGCCGGGCTGACTGTCGGCAGCCGGAGGAGGGGAGCGCTTTGCTCTGGGTCGGGGGACCCAGAACTGGGGGGACGCAGCAGCTCCGCGCCCCGCCCCGGGGGGCCCACAGCCCCATGTCGCAGCACTTTGCAGCCGCAGGAAAGCGCCCGGCACTTCCGGTTGATGGGCGCTCTGGTCACGCCCACAGCCCTCGGCTGACAGACGTTTAGTGAAACGCCTGGGAGCGGAGAAGCTTCTGGAGCACTGACCGTATACGGGCCGAGCTCGGATTCCCTTGGGCTTGACAAGGAGGCTGTGGGACCTTCCGGCGGTTTCGGTGCGGGGCTGCGGGCGGAGCGTTGTCCTCAGACTGCGGACCCTGCGGGAGCTGCCCGGGCAGAGCCCCCCCCGCCCCGCCGGCCGGTGGTTGTGTCTGCTGGGGACCCTGCGGAGCCGCCAGCTTTCGTGAGTGGGGATGTGCCTTTGGAATTGTCATTCAAAGGGTAGATGAGCACAGCTCGGCTTCAGCCGGGACGCCTCTGTGCCTTTAGTTTTTGTTTTTCCCTCACCTTCCCTTTCGCGCGGAGCGGCCCGGCCCGGGACGGGGGGGTGTGGGTGTGTGTGCTGAGGGAACACCTCGTACCCAGCAGCCTGCTCCGTGCCGCTGCTCCTTGTCCCTGCATTTATATACGATACACAAATGTAAAGCAAACGGGGGAGGTGCGTGGGAGCAGGAGCGGCTGGGGGCTCCCGGGCCGAGCCTGACGCCTGCAGCGCCTCACGCTTTCCCGCTCCCGTCGCGCCGCCATCTTCGGCGCGGGCAGTGAAGCCGCCGCACTGAGGCCGTGCCCCGTGCCGCCGGGGAGGAGGGGAGCTGGTCGCTCTGGGAGCCGCTCTTGGGAAGCGGGCGGCGCACCCCGCCGAGGAGGGGGAGTTAACGTCCTTCGAGTCCCCTCCTCGGGTACCGGCGCCGTTCGGGCGGTGGCTGATGAGGTGTCTGTGGCGGGGCGGGGAGAGCGCGGCCGCTGTGCCCTCACTAGAGATGGCGGCGGGGCGGTCTCTGGCGCGGACAGGACGGCGGCCGCGGGGAGCGGCGCTCCAGCCCTATCTGTGATAATAAGAATTAAAAGTGTATGGGGAAGGAATATATTAGTGGAAGATTCCCCAGCTTATTTATTAGAGACAAACGTTTTACAGGCTCTGGGTGTGGAAGCACAGTTACTGCCTGGGGGGGTGATAAGGAGAAAATTTGAGAGCTATTCTATTACCTGGAAGTTTGTGTTGGTTTTGGCCAGGGTGGAGTTAATGTTCTTTGTGGTACCTAGTATGGGACTATGTTTTTTGATTCGTGCTAAAACCAGTGTTGATAATACAGAGATGTTTTTGGTACTGTTGAGCAATGCTTGCCCAGGGTGGCCTGTTCTGCCTCCCACACTGCTCCACCAGCAAGTGGGCTGGGGGGAAGCGACAGCCAGTGGCACACTTATCTAAGCTCTTAGAGCCAGTGTCTTGAGTGTGTGCAAACTGCAGCAGTCACCGCTCTTCTGGTGAAAGAAAGCAGGAAATTAAACCCTGCTGCTTTCCTGAGGAGAGATGACAATGGGCTGCACCTCCTCATAGATGGGACTTCAGGGATAATTCAGGGGAAAAGACACAATGGGTGTGCCATCGTTGAAGGTGTGAGTGGTGAAATAAGAAACGGGCAGGTTACCTAATAACTGGTCAGCTCAAACATGCCAGCTATACGCTGTCAATCAGGCACTGCAAATGTTAGATGGAAAAGAAGGTACCATCTGTAACGGTTCTAGATGTGCATTTGGAGTAGTGCACACCTTTGGGAAAATCTGGGAAGAATGGGGTCTAATGAATAGTAAAGGGAAAGAATTGGTTTGTGAAGAACTAGTTAGACAAGTGTTACATAATCTGATGTCACCAATAGAAGTGGCTGTAGTACATGATGTCCATTGGGACATCAGAGGGGAAACTCCTTTTGTGTCAGGGGAGATTGGTTATCAGATGAAATGGCCTGAGAAGCAGCCTTAAAACCTGAAGTGATAACTGTAAGTTATCTCACGCTTGAGGTCCTGGCCTCACAGGAAATTCCAGTTTTTGATGAAAAATAAGAAGAAGTCCTCCAAGAATTAGGAACCAGGGAACAGAGTGGGAAATGGGTACTCCCAGATGGTAGAGAAATGTTAAATAAGCAAATCATGAGGGAGGTATTAGCGATTCTACATCAGGAGAGTTATTGGGGAACACAAGCAATGTGTGACGTAATACGGGAATTTATACTATAGCCAAGCAAATTTGTGAAAGATGGGTGGTTTGTAAAAGAAGAAATAAAAAGGCACTTAAAAAGCAGCCTGCAGGAGGGCAGGGTCCAAGTTTACAACTATCTCAAAATATTCAAGGTGATTTGCCTGTAGCTGGTCGAATTAAATACATACTAGTGTTGGTTGATCACCTTGCCAGATGGGGAGAAGCTTTCCTCCTGAGCACTGCCGCAGCAGCAGTGGTAGCAAAAGTTTAATAACAGGTGGACCTCCACAGTTTGAAACTAAGGATTTATTTCTCAAAAACTGTATACTCGGGTTGTCTTGCCTATCTTCTCTCAGGCACAAGGCCGTCTGGCACAAACTCTGCCTTTAGAGTTTGCAGCTCACAAGTTTCAGCCTGAAAACTGGGTCCTGGTCAAATCCTGGAAAAAAACGGAAGCTTCAGCCAGATTGGGAAGGAGCATTTCAAGTTCTGCTGCTCACCGAGACAGTGGTACGACCAGCTGAGAAAGGGTGGACTCATTAGACAAGGATTAAAGAGCCAATGGAACCTCCAAAGGACAATGACGAGTGGCAAGTATTGACAACTGATGACCCCCTTCGACTAAAGATACAGAGATGAAAATGAAATGAAACCTTTGGGGATTGTTAATCCTGTGTATGTAGAATTTACAAATGGGTTACTTAACAAACGTCACTGAAACTGAAGGTTCCCTAACAATTTGAGTAGATGATTGCCACATCCTTAACTGTGGGGATGTACAGAGCTAAAGAGAATGGAGTTATGAAAAGAAACGTGTCCAAGGGGCCTGAGTCTAAGGATGATTTAAAGAAGTGCACAGTTTTTGTTACTGTCTCTCATTGCCCCTCCTGGTACAGTGTTATTTGGAGCACAGAGTTTAGGGGATGGACAGTGAGCAATGAACGGTTATAGAGTTGCAAAGAAAAATGACCCTATCTAAAGGACAGTCTCTCCCAGGATGTGAGTCTCTGCAGTGCAACCCTTTGCTAATTGCAAGACAGAGAGCAGATGATTCAGTAAGTGGGGTTTATGGATCACAAATAGACATTAGTAGAAAAGATGCCCTGGGAAGGTTCAAAATATATGGAGGTACAAATGCCTGGGTAGAATGGATCAAATATATGGTGCAAAGCCTAAACGAGCAATTGCTATGCCTGTGCAGCAGGAAGGCCTGTGGCCCAAGTGGTACCCTTCCCTCTGGGGTGGAGCGAAGATTGACAGGGGATGGAGTGCGTCTTAGCCTTATGCCAAGACTCTACGGCATGGAGAAATAAGTCGTGTCATACTCTCTCCCTACTGTTTCCAGCTTTGCAGGGAAAAATATCAAAATCCCCCTGGCATTTTCAGGAATAATTGAAAATCATACTGCCTGTCTCTCACGACGCGGCAGGAATGATACCAAGTTCCTAGGAACACGAGTAGGTGTGCAGAGACACGGGAAGTTGGTCCTCATATGTCCTCAAATGCTTCTTGAGTGGATCTTTGGTGGTAGTGTGGGAAGATGACACTTCATTCCATTTTATCCCCCACTGGGAAGGTACCTGTGACGTCGTACAATTGGAAATTCCTTTTACCCTGGCATTTGAACCCTGTGATCCATCAGGGCAACAGAAAAAGGAGTTGAGGGCTTTCCTCTGATGACAGGGTTTATTTCAATTAGATTGGGGTCCCCAGAGGAGTCCCCAAGGAACACAAAGCAAGAAGTCAAGTTAGCTGCGGGTTCTGAGTCCTTTTTGTTTTGGTAGGTAACTACAAACAAGAATGTAGACGGGATAAATAACATTTATTTATAAGTTATACTAGACAAGCAGTTAAATGAATCACCAAACAATTAGATGCTACTAGTAGAATGGCATGGGAAAATAACATGGTCCCAGATACGATGTTGGCAGAAAAAGGTGATATATGTCTAACCACAGCTTCAGCAGAAGAATTGGCTGAGAATTCAGGTGTAGATAGTCCACTCATGGGATTGTTAGAATCTTGGTTTGGAATATTGAGAGAAATTACTTCTTTAATCGAAGTAACAGAAGCACTGATTTCTATAGCATGCTACATCATTGCCTGTCTGCGAGGACTTGTTCAACACCTTATTGGACAGCTCTATCAAAGCAAGTGCCTTTAGGGCCACTGCCATGCTCAGATAAAATGATCCTGCTAAAAGAACAAGAAGAAAGAAAGAACAGCAAATGCATAACTCCAGAAGAAAAACGTGAAATCGTGTTGTCTAGGCTTGAAGCCACCTATACAACTGTATCATAAGAAAATGCAAAACCTCCTCCATTTCAGTCCTGCAGCTCAGCACTAGTTTTTCCTCTTCCTTCCCTTTGTCCTGCTCCCTTTGCTTTCTCCCTTTGTTCCATATCCTTCTGCACAAAACCACCGTGACTCAGCCTAAGTAGATCTGCCGCTTATTCTTTTGTACTGCCAGCAGATTGTGGAAGTAGAGTATAAAACCCATCCTTATGGAGAGATCTTTGCATTTTAGGCTTAGTCTAAGTGTCTCAAGTAGCCGGGGTTTTTGACTGGGCCTAATCCATCAGGTCTGATGGCTTCCCTGCTCGTCTCCAGATGAATGTGGTAGAAAATATAAAGCAAGGAAACGTCCTTTGGCCCAGCCTTGCCTTATTTCTTTCTCATCCTGTTCTCTGTCCCAGCCTCTCTCACTAAGCCCTCGTCTGGCTGCATGGGGTGCTCGACTGCCACACCCAGCTCTCCTTTTCTCACTCTGCAGGTGACAGGGACACAGCCGGACTTGGTGTCAGCTCAGCAATTTCTCAGTTCCCCAAAGAAGCTGAATTCTGCAAATTGCTGCTGTTGCTCTTGAAATGATGTCATCAGGTGGGTGTTTTGGTGTAATACACTGAAAACCAGAGCAGAAATGCTGAAATATTCCCATGGTATGCATGGTCTTAGGAGCAAAGCACCGTGACTCAGCCTAAGGAGATCTGCCGCTTATTCTTTTGTACTGCCAGCAGATTGTGGAAGTAGAGTATAAAACCCATCCTTATGGAGAGATCTTTGCATTTTAGGCTTAGTCTAAGTGTCTCAAGTAGCCGGGGTTTTTGATTGGGCCTAATCCATCAGGTCAGATGGCTTTCCTCCTCGTCTCCAGATGAATCTGGTACAAAATATGTAACCAAGGAAATGTCCTTTGGCCTAGCCTTGCCTTGCCTTGCCTTATTTCCTTCTCATCCTTTTCTCTGTCCCAGCCTGTCGAGGGTTAGGATTGCGGGGTGACAATCAAACCCTGGCAGATGTGTTGTCAACCTCCTCTCCCCCCCACTTCCCCCTTTTGCCCCTCCCTCTCCCCCCTTCCCACTCAGGGCAGGCGATCGGGAGGGGAAGAAGGACAGAGAGAAGAGAGTTGGAAAAGTTAAAGATGTTTTACTAATGCTAGTAATAAGAATAGAGAAAATAATACAAAATATACAAAACCAATCTTCTAAGTCTCAGCAACTGCAGAGCCAGCACCCAAAGTCCTGGATTAGACTCTGTAGCCAACCGGAGCTGGATTCAGTCTCTCACTGGCCTCAGTTCGCAGGGACGACCAGCAAGGTCCTCTCCTAATGTCGGCCATGAGGAAAAAAAGGGAAAAGGGGCGAGGTCCTCGTGATCTCCCACTTTTATATGAAGTATTCACGTGAACGGAATGTTATTCACCGTTGGTCAGTCTCTCAGTCATCAGTTTTCTCATTGCCCCCCTCGCGAGATGTCCACCCGTGCTTATCAATAAGTTTGCATTCCCTTGCTGGGTTTAACCAAAACATGTGTTGGGTTCTCCAGGAAAATGCAGCTGACATGAAGGCTTTAGCTGACAGGCAAATTCACTAAAAGAGAAACTTGTTTTTAACAAAACCAGGACATTCCACCCCTTATCATATGACATTCACTGAATACTTAAACCTTATCAATACAATCTATCAATACAATCTAATTAATCACTACTACTATATATATATATATACATATGTACATATATACACAGGAGTAATTAATCAGTGGACCATCCTTTGAAAAGTTCATTAAGTTCATTTTGTCACAACAGTCTCCCAGGGCAGGGAAAATGGTCCAAGTGCATCTCATGACCCCTGTTGGTGGGTTAAGGACACCAACTTCCAAGAAGGTGTCGGGCGCCACTCGAAGAAGCCAGCGCTGGTTTCATCACCATTGTCTTGATCTGAAAGACACTTATTAAACATTGTTAGTGCGGCAATGCACATCATACAGTTCAGCATTGCATATTTTCACCTAAAATCAAATCCCCTTGAGGTACACACCGAACTTCTCCATCCTTAAGCATCACCCACCAGGTGCTGCCAGGTCCCTGGGCAAAAACAATCCCACGAATAGGTTTGCCTTTGCCTGAGGCAGGAGGAACCCAGACTGCCTTTCCTAACATATTTTTCATGTGTACTACAGGGACTTTATCTCCTTCTACAGTCCATAGAATTTCTGATTGGGCAGGCCCGGCTCGATTGGTTGATCCCCTGGTGTTGACCAACCAAGTGGCTTTTGCTAAATGTGAATCCCAGTTTTTAAAGGCCCCACCACCAAGTGCCTTTAGTGTAGTTTTTAACAAACCATTGTACCTTTCAGTTTTCCCAGAGGCTGGTGCATGATATGGAATATGATATACCCACTCAATACCATGTTCTTTGGCCCAATTGTCTATAATACTGTTTTTGAAATGAGTACCATTGTCTGATTCAATTCTTTCTGGCGTACCCGGCCACCAAAGGACTTGCTTCTCAAGGCCCAAGATGGTATTTCGGGCTGTAGCATGAGGTACGGCAGATGTTTCCAACCATCCAGTGGTTGCTTCCACCATTGTAAGTACATAACGCTTACCTTGACGTGTTTGTGGAAGTGTAATATAATCAATCTGCCAAGCTTCTCCATACTTATACTTTAACTATCGCCCCCCATACCATACAGGTTTTAACTGTTTTGCTTGTTTGATTTCGGCGCAAGTTTCACATTCATGAATAACCTGTGAAACAGTGTCCATAGTTAAATCCACCCCTCGATCACGAGCCCATTTGTATGTTGCATCTCTACCTTGATGCCCTGAAGCACCATGGGCCCACCGAGCTAGGAAAAGTTCACCTTTATGTTGCCAGCCCAAGTCCACCTCAGCTACTTTAATCTTAGCAGCTTGATCTGCTTGTTGGTTGTTTCGATGTTCCTCGGTGGCTCGACTTTTAGGCACATGAGCATCTACATGACCAACTTCCCCAGGCAGGCTCTCCAGCCGAGCAGCAATGTCTTCCCACAGCGTGGTTCCCAATGGTTTCACCTCTGCGCTGCCAGTTGCTTTTCTTCCATTGCCGTAGCCACCCCCACAAGGCATTTGCTCCCATCCATGAGTCAGTATAGAGACAAAGCATTGGCCACTTCTCTCGTTCGGCAATGTCCAAAGCCAGCTGGATGGCTTTCACTGCTGCAAACTGACTGGATTCACCTTGTCCTTCAGTGGCTTCTGTAACTTGTCGTGTGGGACTCCACACAGCAGCTTTCACCTTCGATGTTTTCCTACAGACGACAGGATCCATCTGTGAACAGTGCACACTGCTTATCAGTCTCTGAAAGCGGATTATATGGTGGTGCTTCTTCAGCACGTTTTACTTCCTCCTCATCTGCAGACATCCCAAAGTCTTTGCTTTCTGGCCAGTCTGTAATCACTTCTAATATCCCTGGACGGTTGGGACTTCCAATCCGAGCTCATTGCATGATCAGTGCAATCCATTTACTCCATGTAACTTCGGCTGCATGATGTGGAGAGGGAACCGTCCCTTTGCACACCCAGCTCAGCACCGGCAGTCGAGGTGCAGGAGGAGCTGTGCTTCAGTGCCCATCACTTCTGAAGCAGCTCCAACTCCTTCATATGCTGCCAGTATCTCCTTTTCAGTTGCAGTACAGTTGGCCTCATATCCTTTGTATCCTCGACTCCAAAAACCTAAGGGTCGACCTTGGGTTTCTCCTGGTGCTTTCTGCCAGAGGCTCCAGGTAAGTCCATTATCTCCGGCTGCGGTGTAGAGCACATTTTTAACATCTAGTCCAGTTCGGACTGGTCCAAGGGCCACCGCATGAGTTATCTCACGCTTCATTTGTTCAAAGGCTTGGCGTTCAGGGCCCCACTCAAATTGGTTCTTTTTACGAGTCACTCGATAGAGAGGCTCACAATGTGGCTGTGGTCAGGAATGTGCATTCTCCAAAAACCTGCAACGCCCAAGAAAGTCTGTGTCTCCTTTTTATTAGTAGGTGGAGACATTGCTGCAGTTTTGTTGATCACCTCCATTGGGATCTGACGACGGCCATCTTGCCATTTTACTCCTAAAAACTGGATCTCTCGTGCAGGTCCCTTGACCTTGCTCCGTTTTATGGCAAAACCAGCATCCAAAAGAATATGAATTATTCTCTCACCTTTTTTGAAGACTTCTTTCGCTGTGTCGCCCCATACGATGATGTCATCAATATATTGCAAGTGTTCTGGAGCTTCACCTTGCTCCAGCGTGGTCTGGATCAGCCCATGGCAGATGGTAGGACTGTGTTTCCACCCCTGGGGCAAGCGATTCCATGTATACTGGATGCCCCTCCAGGTGAAAGCAAACTGCGGCCTGCACTCTGCTGCTACAGGAATAGAGAAAAATGCATGAGCAATGTCAATTGTAGCATCGCACTTCACTGCCTTTGACTCCAGTTCAAATTGCAGTTCTAGCATGTCAGGCACAGCAGCATTCAGTGTGCTGTAACTTCATTCAGGCCACGATAGCCTACAGTTGGTCTCCACTCGTCACCAGACTAACGCACTGGCCAGATTGGGCTGTTAAAAGGTGAGCGGGTCTTACTGATCACACCCTGGCTTTCCAATTGACGGATCGGCTTCTGGATAGGAATCAAAGAGTCTCGACTGGTGCGATATTGCCGGCGATGCACCGTCGTGGTAGCAATTGGCACCTGCTGATCGTCAACCATCAGCAGTCCTACAACAGAGGGGTCATCTGAAAGACCCGGTAAATGAGACAGTTGTTCAATTTTCTCAGTGTCCACAGCTGCTATACCAAATGCCCACCTATACCCTTTTGGGTCCTTAAAATACCCTCTCCTGAGGTAGTCTATACCAAGGATGCACGGAGCATCTGGACCAGTCACAATGGGATGCTTTTGCCAGTTCTTTCCAGTTAGGCTCATTTCAGCCTCTACAACAGTCAGCTCCTGGGATCCCCCAGTCACTCCAACAATATTGATGGATTGCGTTCCTTTATAATCAGAAGGAATTATTGTGCACTGAGCACCAGTGTCCACTAAAGCTTTGTACTCCTGGGGTTGTGTTGTACCAGGCCATAGTATTTGTACAGTCCAATAAACTCTGTTATCCCTTTCCTCCACCTGGTTGGAGGCAGGGCACCTCTAATTCCTGTTTTGCACAGTCTCTGGGTGTGAATTAGAGGTTCCTTCAAGAGCATCAGAATCTCTTCTGCTCCTTTTGTAAACTGGAGCAGCCACCTTCCTAGGAGTTTTTCCTTTTATCTCACGTACTCGTTCCTGAAGTTCTGAGGTCGGCCTTCCATGCCACTTATTCATGTTTTCTCCCTGCTCATGTAGGAAGAACCACAGTGAACCTCTTTTTGTGGGCTGTCTCTGCCCTCTCTCTCGAGATTGGAAACGCCTTCTCCTAACAGCTGAAACATAGGTTTGTGCAGGTCGTGAACGGTACGAGTCTGCTCTGAGCTCTTGGATTTCTTGCAACAGCTTTTCAAACCGGTCATCAGATTTTTCACACAGTTTCTCCACAGCGGAGACACAAGCCCGTAGAGAACCAGCAAGGCTGTCCTCAAAGTACCGGAGCTGCTCAATCACTTCATTAATTTCTTGTGCACCTCTAGCTGACCAGACCATTCCTGCCAATGACTTAGCATATGCAGGTGGTGCACTTTGTACAAATCTGCGCCACATAGATTTTGTACAATTGATTCTATCTGGGTCTGTCCCCTCTTGGCTGTTTGGTCCTAGATAGATGATCTCTCGCACAGCTAATTCTCTCAGGAACTGGATACCTCTCTCCATAGTATTCCATTTCCCTAACTTGGATACACAATCTTCCTTGTAGGGAAATCTGACTTTCATAGCTGCAGGAGTCGGGTCCAGAGAGTAGCGGCATTAGACTCTCTTGAAATTACCCTATCAATGGTGGAATCTTTTGACAGAGATCCCAGCTGCCTGGCTTCACCACCTTCTAATTCAATTGTTTCTGCCCCATTGTCCCAGCATCGCAGCAGCCAGGTTAAAATATTCTCACCTTCACGACGACTGAAGTCTTTTCGCAGATCTCTCAGCTCACCTGGAGAAAAGGACCGAGTGGTGGTCACTTCATCTCCACCCTGTCCTGGTGATGATGCCCCTTGGGTTGATGTTGGCCCTGTGCCATCACCTGCTGCACGGGTGGTCTTTCTAGTGACTTTCTTACAACCAGCAACTGATGCTGATATGGGTTCACCATCATTTGATTCATTTCCAGAGTCTGAATGACTGTCACAGTGATTGCTGTGGTTACAGCAGCAACAGTGCCCAGTGTGTGAAGACGGGGGGGCTGCCTTGTCAGCCTTTGAGGCTGGAGAAGTAACGTTATCTGCAGCGCCCTTGGCAGAGGAGCAATGCGGAGGAGCTGGAGCTTCAGCCTGCGAAGCCGCGGTTGGGGGGCAGTGGCTGCAGCAGCAGCTTTGGCTGTTTTGCCTTTTCTCGAGCGGCCAGGAGTGCTTTTTGCTAAAGCTTCCGAAGGCGCACCGCAAATCTCAGGACTAAAAAGAGACGCAAACCTCCTATTGAACCTCATTTCTCTTAACAGTAACACAAACTGACACACATTCAGCAAACCAGATAACACCATCACAGTTCTATCAAAGCTCCAAGGGTATTCAAAGTTCTCTAAAACATTTGCAAACTGTCCCAGCGAAATCACAAAAGTATTGTTAGTCAGCCTTTCTAAAGATTCGCTTGACCAATTAGCAAATATAGAGCCATTCTGCTCTTTAATCTCTCCTGGACGTTTTTCAAGGTAAAGCAGAAGCGAGTAGAAATTCATTAGCGGCTGCAGTATAATGAAATAAACCAGTGCCAAACCACACAGGATCATCATCACGACTAAATAATATCCGAATCAAACAGACGCGCGAGTATCACAACTCTATGAGCTAGCACCGTGCCAAGAAAATTGAAAGGTACGTCAGAGCAGTAGAAAAGCCAAAAATCTCCCAATTTACCCCGTTCTCTGGCCCCACGTTGGGTGCCAATTATCTGTCGAGGGTTAGGATTGCGGGGTGACAATCAAACCCTGGCAGATGTGTTGTCAACCTCCTCTCCCCCCCACTTCCCCCTTTTGCCCCTCCCTCTCCCCCCTTCCCACTCAGGACAGGCGATCGGGAGGGGAAGAAGCACAGAGGGGAGAGAGTTGGAAAAGTTCAAGATGTTTTACTAATGCTACTGATAAGAACAGAGAAAATAATACAAAATATACAAAACCAATCTTGTAAGTCTCAGCAACTGCAGAGCCAGCACCCAAAGTCCTGGATCAGACGCTGTAGCCAACCGGAGCTGGATTCAGTCTGTCAGTGGCCTCCGTTCGCAGGGACGACCAGCAAGGTCCTCTCCTGATGTCAGCCATGAGGAAAAAAGGGAAAAGGCAAAGGGGACGAGATCCTCGTGATCTCCCACTTTTCTATGAAGTATTCACGTGAACGGAATGTTATTCACCGTTGGTCAGTCTCTCAGTCATCAGTTTTCTCATTGCCCCCCTCGCGAGATGTCCATCCGTGCTTATCAATAAGTTTGCATTCCCTTGCTGGGTTTGCCAAAACATGTGTTGGGTTCTCCAGGAAAATGCAGCTGACATGAAGGCTTTAGCTGACAGGCAAATTCACTAAAAAAGAAACTTGTTTTTAACAAAACCAGAACACACACCCACACACTGCACCCCAAATCCTGCACCCCCAAATCCTCCAGCCCCATGTCCCAAACCCCCAAACCCTGCACCCTCAAGTCTTGCACCCTAATTCTGCCTCCCCAAGACCTGCACCCCCAAACCCTGCACCACTAAACCCTGCACCCCCAAACCCTGTACCCCAAATCCTGACCCCCACAAGTTGCACCCTAAAAACCTGCACCCCAAATCCTGTCCTACCCAACCCTTCACCCCAAACCCCTTCACCCCAAGATCCTGCTGCCCTAAACCCTGCACCCCAAAATCATCCCTCCCAACCCTGCCCCCCAAACCCTGTCCCCGTAAAGCCTGACCCCGAAACCCTGCTCCCCAAAACCCTGCTACCCCCAATCTTGCACCCCCAGATCCTGCTGCTCCAAACCCTGCACCCCAAATCCTCCAGCCCCACGTACCGATCTCCCAAACCCTGCACCCCACAACCCTGCACCCCACAACCCCTTCACCCCCAAATCCTGCACCCCCAGCCCTACCGCTTAAACTTTCCACCCCCAAATCCTGCCCTACCAAGCCCTCCACCCCAAACCCCTGCACCCCAAGATCCTGCTCTCCTATACCCTGCACCCCCATATCCTCCTTCCCCAAACCCTGCACCCCAAAACACTGCACTCCAAACCACTGCACCCCTAAATCCTGCAACCCCAAATCCTGGCCCCCAAACCCGGCACCCCAAACTCCTGCACCCAAATATCCTACTGCCCTAAACCCTGAACCCCCAAATCCTGCACCCCTGGAACCTGCAACCCCAGACTCTGCAGCCACAAATCAGGCCCCGCAAAATCCTTGCACCCCCAAATCCTGCACCACCTAATCCTCCAACCCCCTAACACAACCCCCTAACCCCTTGTCCCCAGGGTCCATTGTGACACCCTGGGGATCCCCCTTGTCCCCAGGGCCCATTGTGACACCATGGGGGACCCCCTTCTGACTGAGGACCCATTGTGACACCATGGGGACCTCCCCTTGTCCTCAGGGCCCATTGTGACATCCTGGGGACTCCCCTTTGTCCCCAGGGCCCATTGTGGCACCATGGGGACCCCCTTTGTCCCCAGGGCCAATTGTGACATCCCAGGACCCCCCTTTGTCCCCAGGGCCCATTGTGACAGGGTGGAGATCCCCCTTGTCCCCAGGCCTGTTGTGATGTCCCAGGACTCCCCATTGTCCCCAGGGCCCATTGTGACACCTTGGGGACCCCACTTGTCCTAAGGGCCCATTGTGACATCCTGGGGACCCCCTTGTCCCCAGGGCCCATAGTGAAGTCCCAGGACCCCCTTTGTCTCCAGGGCCCATTGTGACATCCTGGGGACCACCCTTGTCACTGGGGACCCATTGTAACACTATGGGGACCCCCCCTTGTCCCCAGAGCCCATTGTGACATCCTGGGGACCCCCCCTTGTCCCCAGAGCCCATTGTGACATCCTGGGGACCCCCTTTTTCCCCAGGACCCATTGTGGCACCATTGGGACCCCCTTTGTCACTGGGGCCCATTGTGACGTCCTGGGGACCCCCTTTGTCCCCAGGGCCCATTGTGACGTCCCCGGATCCCCCATTGTCCCCAGAGCCCATTGTGACATCCTGGGGACCCCCATTGTCCACAGGGCCCATTGTGACATTCAGGGGACAGCCTTTGTCCCTAGGGCCCATTGTGACACCGTCGGGACCCCCGTTGTCCCCAGGGCCCATTGTGACATCCCAGGACCCCCCATTGTCTCCAGGGCCCATTGTGACATACTGGGGACTCCCCTTTGTCCCCAGAGCCCATTGTGACACCGTGGGGACCCCCTTTGTCCACAGGGCCCATTGTGGTATCTAAGGACCCACCAATTGTGCCCAGGGTTCATTGTAACATATCAGGACGTCCTATTGTCCCCAGGGCCCATTGTGACGTCCCAGGACCCCCCGTCATCCCCAGGGCCCATTGTGTCATCCTGGGGACCTCCTTTGTCCCCAGAGCCCATTGTGACATCCTGGGGAACCCTTTGTCCCCAGGGCCCATTGTGACGTCCCAGGACCCCCCTTTGTCCCCAGGGTCCATTGTGAAATCCTGGGGACTCCTCTTTGTCCCCACGGCCCAATGTGACATCCTGAGGACCCCCTTGTCCCCAGGGCCCATTGTGACACCGTGGGGACCCCCTTTGTCCCCAGGGCCCATTGTGACAACCTGGGGACCCCCTTTGTCCTCAGGGCCCATTGTGACACCGTGGGGACCCCCTTTGTCCCCAGGGCCCATTGTGACAACCTGGGGACCCCCTTTGTCCCCAGGGCCCATTGTGACATCCCAGGACCCCCTTTGTCCCCAGCCCCATTGTGACATCCAAGGGACCCCCCTTTGTCCCTAGGGACCATTGTGACATTCCAGGACCCCCCATTGTCCCCAGAGCCCATTGTGATATCCAGGGCACCATCCTTGATCCCCAGGGCCCATTGTGACGTCCCCGGACCCCCCATTGTCCCCAGGGTCCATTGTGACATCCTGGGGACCCCCATTGTCCCCAGGGCCCATTGTGACATTCAGGGGACAGCCTTTGTCCCAAGGGCCCATTGTGACACCGTCGGGACCCCTGTTGTCCCCAGAGCCCATTGTGACATCCTGGAAACCCCCTTTGTCCCCAGGGCCCATTCTGACCTCCCAGGACCCCACTTTGTCCCCAGGGCCCATTGTGACATCCTCGGGACGCCCCTGGTCCCCAGAGCCCGTTGTGACATCCTGGGGACTCCCCTCTGTCCCCTGGGCCCATTGTGACACCGTGGGGACCCCCTTTGTCCCCAGGGCCCATTGTGACATTTAGGGACCTCCCAGTTGTGCCCAGGGCTCATTGTGACATCCCAAGACCCCCCATTGTCCCCAGGGCCCATTGTGACGTCCCAGGACCCCCCGTCATCCCCAGGGCCCATTGTGAAATCCTGGGCACCCCCTTTGTCCCCAGGGCCCATTGTGACATTCCAGGACACCCCTTGTCCCCATGGCCCATTGTGAAATCCTGGGGACCTCCTTTGTCCCCAGGGCCCATTGTGACGTCCCAGGACCCCCCTTTGTCCCCAGGGCCCATTGTGACAGGGTGGGGACTCCCTTTGTCCCCAGGGGCCATTGTGATGTCCCAGGATCCCCCTTTGTCCCCAGGGCCCATTGTGACATCTCAGGACACCCCAATTGTTTCCAGGGCCCATTGTGACATCCTGGGGACCGCCCAGTTGTCCCCAGGGCCCATTGTGGCATCCTGGGTACTCCTTTTATCCCCGGGACCCATTGTGACATCCTGGGGACCCCTTTGTCCCCAGAGCCCATTGTGACATCCTGGTGAGCCCCCTTTGTCCCCAGGGCCCATTGTGACATCCCCGGACCCCCCTTTGTCACCAGGGCCCATTGTGACGTCCCAGGACCCCTCTTTGTCCCCAGGGCCCATTGTGACATCCCCGGACCCCCCATTGTCCCCAGAGCCCATTGTGACATCCTGGTGACTCCCTTTGTCCCCAGGGCCCATTGTGGCACCATGGGGACCCTCTTTGTCACTGGGGCCCATTGTGACATCCCAGGACCCCACTTTGTCTTAGAAGGTCACTGATCGGACTACTGGTACATCCTGACTCTGCTTTCTCAATAAACATTGAAGAACACCTGGGGTTTGTTTG
Source organism: Patagioenas fasciata (assembly GCF_037038585.1). Classification (NCBI taxonomy): domain Eukaryota; kingdom Metazoa; phylum Chordata; class Aves; order Columbiformes; family Columbidae; genus Patagioenas; species Patagioenas fasciata. The sequence continues at coordinate 1,392,434 of NW_027288767.1, read as the reverse complement.
CTCCAAGGGAAAACTTCCCTGCCACGGTTCCTGGTTCCTGGTCCTGTTTCCCGGTCCGGTTTGGCTTCGCTATCAGAACAGCTGCTGCCTCCACAGCCGCGCTCAAAGTCCCCGTTGTGACACCGGGATGGCGGGAGAAGGGGGGTGGCGGGGGCGGCAGCGGCGGCGATTGGGGGGGGGCAGTCGGGGCTGGGCGGACAAGCGGCGGCTGCTGCGGCTCCTCAGGCAGCGACAGCAGCAGCGATCGGGGGGACGTGGGGGGCGGACAAGCGGCGGCTCCTGCGGCTCCTCAGGCAGCGACAGCAGCAGCGATCGGGGGGACGTGGGGGGCGGACAAGCGGCGGCTCCTCCGGCCGCGGCCAGGACGTGGCTTCGCCGGCACCGGGGCCCGAGACCGCGCGCTGTGGGGCTGCGGGGCGGGTGTGGGGCCGGGGGGCTCCGGGGGTCCCGCAGCGGCCGCTGTGGGGCGGGATGGGGCGGCTGTGGAATTACCTGTGGGGCACTCATGGGGCTGCTGTAGGGGTCTTAAGAGGCATGTCTGGAGCACTTATGGGGCGACTATTGGGCAGGTGCTGGGCTGCTACAGCGGGACCTGTGGGGCAGCCATAGGGCTGCTATGGGGTTGCTTATGGGTCACAGATGGGAGGGGGCAGCTGGGTGTGGCCCCGCCTACATGGGGTGGGGTCAGTGCCGAAGGACGGGTACTGAGAGGGCACGCCCACGGGGAGCCCCTCGCGGGGGCGGAGCCTCTGTGTCACGCCCCATGGGAGGTGGTCTGGGGGCGGGCATTCTCTGGGGTACGCCCCCATGGGAGGAGCCTCTTGGGGTAGGGAGAGGGTGCGGTCAACATGGCACGGCCCCAAGGGGGCGTGGCTTAGCTCGGGAAGAGGTGGAGCCGAGAAGGGGCTGCCCGACCCGGCTCTCCAGGCGGCTCTGAGACGGAGCGGAGCGGGCCGGGCGGGGCCGGGCCGGGCACTCCCCGGGGCCTCGCAGAAACAGCGGCGCAGCGAGTCCGCTCCGGGCTCCAACGGTTCGCGCACGTGGCCGCCGAGAGCGCCCCGTGCACCTCGCAGCGCCCATTTCTGCGCATGCGCATTGGGAAGCCCTCGAGACAACCCTTCCCCCGCGGCCCGCCCCTTCTCTTCCCTCTCCGCAATCTGATTGGCCAGCTAAGCACGTCAATTTCCATTCTCTCCGCCTATCATCACCCGTCCCCGTTTGCCCTGCGCTGCGCTCTGATCCAGTGTCTATTTACACTTAAATACATTTAAACTTCCATTTTAACACTCAGGTATCTTTTCAAATTTACAGATTTTGACATATTTACAATTATATATATTTAGACTGGGATATCGATTTACATTTATTAATAAATTAAAGGTATGTATACGGGTGTGAGTGGATATATATAGATGATATTTATTACCTATTTAGACTATGTAACATGTAGTAATTATACATAGCTCTGCCTGCTCACACTTTTTTCTATTTTAAGTTCCTATCTAGATATTTTTTTCTTTTTCAAGTCCTTCACTTTTTAATCTACAAATAGATAAGATGTTTGTATTCTTAAAACCATCAACAGAAATTTTTTACATTCTAAAATCCTTTATATAACAGAGTAGAAAAGGGGTTTTATTTTAAAATCATTTTATATCTACATGAATACCATTCTGCAATATATAAATACAAACGACAGACTTCTCTCTGTTTGAAATTCTCACGCTCATATTTACAGGGTTTAATAAGTTTTATCCTCCCCCAGGAATTTTCAGGCATTTTTGGACTGTGACCCCCTCTTTTCAGGGGGACTCCCTTTTGAGCCCCACATTGTGGGGGATTTGAGGGATTTTCTTGCAGTCAGTGAACATTGTATGGAACTGAACTGAACTGAACAGGGCTCTGAGGCCTCTGTGTCCTGCAAGAGAGCAGGAGAGCAGGAGTGGAGCAGCCCCCGTGTCTACGTGACTGTACAGCCTTCTTCAGTGTTGGAACCGAGTTGCTTCGCCTTCTGTTTGTCCACGTGCACACACACCATTCCTCACTGGAAAACAGGCAGAAACCTTTCCACACGCACCCAGGTCTGTGCACCCAGGCCTTGTCTATTCCTGTCGGGTTTGCTGGGCTCTGTCAGGCTCCTCTGGCTCTGTCGTGCTGTGACAGCCTCTGTCAGGCCCTGCCAGACTCCACTGTTCGCTGTCAGGCGCTGTCGGGATTTGTCGGCCCCTGTTGAGTTCTATCAGGCTCTGTCAAGCCCTGTTGGGCTCTGTCGCGCTTTGTCAGGCTCTGCCTGGCTTTATCATGTTCCATAAGTGCTCCAAAAACTGGATGCTCTTGCGATGCTTGTATTCACACAATTATCGCATATTCATTACAATTTGGGGGAATTTTTAGCATCAAACGCATCTATAGTAAGAAAAAATGTCATAAACCTAGGGTTAGACTGAGGTTAATAATTTCATGGTCTTTGCTGCCATCTAGCGTCCCTTAAGAGAATGCACAGAACACACATTCGGAGGTGCCTGCAGGTATGTGCCTGTTCTTGGACGAACCTGTGCGCGAAAGCCTTAGTGCCTATAAACGTTGGTCTGTCCACATGTGAGTGCCTTGATGTCAGCTCCATTTATGCTAAAGCTGGAGCATCATCGTTCAGACGTGTGCGTGTGTGCAGTGTGCCAAACATCCACGCACGTGTTTACCCTCAAGCATGTCAGTACATTTCACGTACGTCTTTCTGTCAATAGATGGGACTGGGCACGCTTGTGGAAGTGTGCGTGTGTGTGGCCACGTGTTTGCTTACACATCAGTGTGTAGCTGCGTGTGCGTGCACGCGGTGCTGGGTGCACATACCTGGGTGCCCCACAGGTCCCGCTGTAGCAGCCCAGCACCTGCCCCATAGTCGCCCCATAAGTGCTCCAGACATGCCTCTTAAGACCCCTACAGCAGCCCCATGAGTGCCCCACAGGTAATTCCACAGCCGCCCCATCCCGCCCCACAGCGGCCGCTGCGGGACCCCCGGAGCCCCCCGGCCCCACACCCGCCCCGCAGCCCCACAGCGCGCGGTCTCGGGCCCCGGTGCCGGCGAAGCCACGTCCTGGCCGCGGCCGGAGGAGCCGCCGCTTGTCCGCCCCCCACGTCCCCCCGATCGCTGCTGCTGTCGCTGCGTGAGGAGCCGCAGGAGCCGCCGCTTGTCCGCCCCCCACGTCCCCCCGATCGCTGCTGCTGTCGCTGCCTGAGGAGCCGCAGCAGCCGCCGCTTGTCCGCCCCCCACGTCCCCCCGATCGCTGCTGCTGTCGCTGCCTGAGGAGCCGCAGCAGCCGCCGCTTGTCCGCCCCCCCACGTCCCCCCGATCGCTGCTGCTGTCGCTGCCTGAGGAGCCGCAGCAGCCGCCGCTTGTCCGCCCCCCCACGTCCCCCCGATCGCTGCTGCTGTCGCTGCCTGAGGAGCCGCAGCAGCCGCCGCTTGTCCGCCCAGCCCCGACTGCCCCCCCCCAATCGCCGCCGCTGCCGCCCCCGCCACCCCCCTTCTCCCGCCATCCCGGTGTCACAACGGGGACTTTGAGCGCGGCTGTGGAGGCAGCAGCTGTTCTGATAGCGAAGCCAAACCGGACCGGGAAACAGGACCGGGAACCAGGAACCGTGGCAGGGAAGTTTTCCCTTGGAGCAAACAAACCCCAGGTGTTCTTCAATGTTTATTGAGAAAGCAGAGTCAGGATGTACCAGTAGTCCGATCAGTGACCTTCTAAGACAAAGTGGGGTCCTGGGATGTCACAATGGGCCCCAGTGACAAAGAGGGTCCCCATGGTGCCACAATGGGCCCTGGGGACAAAGGGAGTCACCAGGATGTCACAATGGGCCCTGGGGACAAGGGGGGTCCCACCCTGTAACAATGGGCCCTGGGGACAAAGTGGGGCCCTGGGATGTCACAATGGGCCCTGGGGACAAACGGGGTCCTGGGACGTCACAATGGGTCCTGGGGATAAAGGGGGTCCCCAGGATGTCACAATGGGCACTTGAGACAAAGGTGGGGTCCCCATTGTGTCACAATGCGTCCCCAGTGACAAGAGGGTTCCCCATGGTGTCACAATGGGCCCTGGGGACAAGGGGGGTCCCACCCTGTAACAATGGGCCCTGGGGACAAAGTGGGGCCCTGGGATGTCACAATGGGCCCTGGGGACAAACGGGGTCCTGGGACGTCACAATGGGCCCTGGGGACAAAGAGGGGTCCCCAGGATGTCACAATGGGCACTTGAGACAAAGGTGGGGTCCCCATTGTGTCACAATGCGTCCCCAGTGACAAGAGGGTTCCCCATGGTGTCACAATGGGCCCTGGGGACAATTGGGGGTCCTGGGATGTCACAATGGGCCGTGAGGACAACAGGGGGTCCCCACGGTGTCAAAATGGGCCCTGGTGACATACGGGGCAGCCCAGGATGTCACAATGGGCCCTGGGGACAAAGAGGGGTCCCCAGGATGTTCACAATGGGCCCTGGAGACAGTGGGGGGTCCAGAAATGTCACAATGGGCCCTGGGGACAAAGGGGGCTCCCCAGGATGTCACAATGGGCTCTGGGGACAAAGGGGGTCCCCACGGTGTCACAATGCACCCTGGGGACAATGGGGGGTCCTGGGACGTCACAATGGGCCCTGGGGACACAGGGGTCCCAAGGATGTGATAATGGGCTCTGGGGACAAGTGGGGTCCCCAGGATGTCACAATGGGCACTGGGGAGAAAGGGGTGGTCCCCATGGTGTCACAATGGGCCCTAGTGACAAGGAGGGTCCCCACGGTTCCACGATGGGCCCTGGGGACAAGGGGGTCCACCAGATGTCACAATGGGCCCTGGGGAAAACAGGGGGTCCCCACGGTGTCACAATGGGCCCTGGGGACAAAGGGAGGTCCTAGGACGTCACAGTGGGCCCTGGGGACAAAGTGGGGTCCCCTGAATGTCACATTGGGACCTGCAGACAAAGGGGGGTCCTGGGATGTCACAATGGGCCCCAGTGACAAAGGGGGTCCCCAGGATGTCACAACAGGCCCTGGGGACAAAGAGGGCTCTCCTGAATGTCAAAATGGGCCCTGGGGACAAGGGGGGACCCCAGGATGCAACAACGGGCCCTGGGGACAAAGAGGGGTCCCCTGAATGTCACAAAGGGCCCTGGAGACAAGGGGTGTCCTGGGATGTCACAATGGGCCCCAGTGACAAAGGGCGTCCCTGTGGTGCCAAAATGGGCCCTGGGGACAAAGGGGGTCCCCAGGATGTCACAATGGGTCCTGGGGACAAAGGGAATCCCCATGGTGCCACAATGGACCCTAGTGACAAACGAGGTCCCCAGGATGTCACAACGGGCCCTGGGGACAAAGGGGGGTCCTGGGATGTCACAATGGGCCCTGGGGACAAAGAGGGGTCCCCAGGATGTCACAATGGGCACTTGAGACAAAGGTGGGGTCCCCATTGTGTCACAATGCGTCCCCAGTGACAAGAGGGTTCCCCATGGTGTCACAATGGGCCCTGGGGACAATTGGGGGTCCTGGGATGTCACAATGGGCCGTGAGGACAACAGGGGGTCCCCACGGTGTCAAAATGGGCCCTGGTGACATACGGGGCAGCCCAGGATGTCACAATGGGCCCTGGGGACAAAGAGGGGTCCCCAGGATGTTCACAATGGGCCCTGGAGACAGTGGGGGGTCCAGAAATGTCACAATGGGCCCTGGGGACAAAGGGGGCTCCCCAGGATGTCACAATGGGCTCTGGGGACAAAGGGGGTCCCCACGGTGTCACAATGCACCCTGGGGACAATGGGGGGTCCTGGGACGTCACAATGGGCCCTGGGGACACAGGGGTCCCAAGGATGTGATAATGGGCTCTGGGGACAAGTGGGGTCCCCAGGATGTCACAATGGGCACTGGGGAGAAAGGGGTGGTCCCCATGGTGTCACAATGGGCCCTAGTGACAAGGAGGGTCCCCACGGTTCCACGATGGGCCCTGGGGACAAGTGGGTCCACCAGATGTCACAATGGGGCCTGGGGAAAACAGGGGGTCCCCACGGTGTCACAATGGGCCCCAGTGACAAAGGGGGTCCCCAGGATGTCACAACAGGCCCTGGGGACAAAGAGGGCTCTCCTGAATGTCAAAATGGGCCCTGGGGACAAGGGGGGACCCCAGGATGCAACAACGGGCCCTGGGGACAAAGAGGGGTCCCCTGAATGTCACAAAGGGCCCTGGAGACAAGGGGTGTCCTGGGATGTCACAATGGGCCCCAGTGACAAAGGGCGTCCCTGTGGTGCCAAAATGGGCCCTGGGGACAAAGGGGGTCCCCAGGATGTCACAATGGGTCCTGGGGACAAAGGGAATCCCCATGGTGCCACAATGAACCCTAGTGACAAACGAGGTCCCCAGGATGTCACAACGGGCCCTGGGGACAAAGGGGGGTCCTGGGATGTCACAATGGGCCCTGGGGACAAAGATGAGTCCCCTAAATGTCACAATGGGCCCTGGAGACAGAGGGGCTCCCCATGGTGCCACAATGGGCCCTGAGGAAAGAGCGGGGTCGCCAGGATGTCACAATGGGCTCTTGGAAAAATGGAGGGTCCAGGGACGTCACAATGGGCCCTGGGGACAAAGGAGGTCCCCAGTATGTCACAATGACCCCTTGGGACAACGGGGCCATTGTGGACATCACAATGGGTCCTGGGAACAAAGTGGGGTCCCCAGGATGTCACAATAGGCCCTGGGGACAAAGGGGGTCCCCAGAATTTCACAATGGACCCTGGGGACAAAGGGAGTCCCCACACTGTCACAATAGGCCCTGGGGACAAAGGGTGTGCCCAGGATGTCACAATGGGTCCTGGGGACAAAGGGGGTCCCCAGGATTTCACAATGGGCCCTGGGGACAAAGGGGGTCCCCATGGTGCCACAATGGACCCTGGGGACAAACGAGGTCCCCAGGATGTCACAATGGGCCCTAGGGACAAAGGGAGTCCCCACCCTGTCACAATAGGCCCTGGGGACAAAGGGGGTGCCCAGGATGTCACAATGGGTCCTGGGGACAAAGGGCATCCCCATGGTGCCACAATGGACCCTAGATACAAACGAGGTCCCCAGGATGTCACAACGGGCCCTAGGGACAAAGGGGGGTCCCCAGGATGTCAAAATAGGCCCTGGGGACAAAGGGGGGGCCTGGGACATCACAATGGGCCCTGGGGACAATGGGGGGTCCTGGGATGTCACAATGAGCCCTGGGCACAATTGGGGGGTCCTTAGATGTCACAACGGGCTCTGGGGACAAAGGGCGTCTCCAGGATGTCACAATGGGCCCTGGGCACAAAGGGGGTTCCCAGGATGTCACAATGGCCTCTGAGGACAACGGGGATTCCAACGGTGTCACAATGGGCCCTTGGGACAAAGGCTGTCCCCTGAATGTCACAATGGGCCCTGGGGACAAAGGGGGTCCCCAAGATGTCACAATGGGCTCTGGGGACAAGGGGGGGTCCTGGGACATCACAGTGGGCCATGGGGAACAAGGGGGTCCCCAGGATGTCACAATGGGCTCTGGGGACAAGGGGGGTCCCCACGGTGTCACAATGGGCCTTGGGTACAAAGTGGGGTCCTGGGATGTCACATTGGACCACAGTGACAAAAGGGGTCCCCATGGTGTCACAATGGGCCCTGGGGACAAAGGAGGTCCCCACGGTGCCACAACGGGCCAGAGGGACAAGGCGGTCCCCATGATGTCACAATGGGCCCTGGGGACAATGGGAGGTCCTGGGATGTCACAATGAGCCCTGGGGACAAACGGGGGTCCCCATGGTGTCACAATGGGTCACCAGTGACAAGGGGGGTCCCCAGGATGTCACAATGGGCCCTGGGGACAATGGGGGTCCCCATGGTGTATACAATGGGTCCCCACTGACAAGGGGGGTCCCCAGGATGTCACAATGGGCCCTGGGGACAAAGGGGGTCCTGGGACTTCACAATGGGCCCTGCGGACAAGGGCGGGTCCCCAGGATGTCACAATGGGCCCTGGGGACAATTGGGAGGTCCTGGGATGTGACAATGGGCCCTGGAGTCAAAGGGGTGTCCCCCTGGTGTCACAATGGGCCCTGGGGACATAGGGGGGTCCTGGGATGTTACAATGGGCACTGGGAATAAAGAGGGGGTCCCCAGGGTGCAACTATGGGCCCTGGGGACAAGAGGGTCCCCAGGATGTCACAATGGGCCCTGAGGACAAGGGCAGGTCCCCATGGTGTCACAATGGGTCCGCAGTGACGAGGAGGGTCCCCATGGTGTCACAATTGGCCCTGGGGACAACGGGGGTCCCGATGGTGTCACAATGGGCCCTTGGGAAAAAGGCTGTCCCCTGAATGTCACAATGGGCCCTGGGGACAATGGGGGTCCCAAGGATGTCACAATGGGCTCTGGGGACAATGGGGGGTCCGGGGATGTCACAATGGGCCCTGGGGACAAAGAGGGGTCCTGGGACGTCACAATGGGCCCTGGTGACAAAGGGGGGTCCGGGGATGTCACAATGGGCCCTGGGGACAAAGGGGGCTCACCAGGATGTCACAATGGGCTCTGGGGACAAAGGGGTCCCCAGGATGTCACAATGGGCACTGGGGAGAAAGGGGTGGTCCCCATGGTGTCACAATGGGTCCCCAGTGACAAGGGGAGTCCCCAGGATGTCACAATGGGCCCCGGGGATAAAAGGGGTACCCAGGATGCCACAATGGGCCCTGGAGACAACTGGGCGGTCCCCAGGATGTCACAATGGGCCCTGGAAACAATTGGGGTGTCCTGAGATGTCACAATGGGCCCTGGGGACAAAGGGGGATCCTGGGACATCACAATGGCCCCTGGGGACAAAGGGAGTCCCCACCCTGTCACAATGGGCCCTGGGGACAAAGAGGGTCCCCAGGATGTCACAATGGACCCTGGGGACAAAGGGGGGTCCTGGGACGTCACAATGGGCCCTGGGGACAAAGGGGGTGCCCAGGATTTCACAATAGGCACTGGGGACAAGGGGGTCCCCAGGATGTCACAATGGGCCCTGGGGACAAAGAGCGTCCCCAGCATGTCACAATGGGCCCTGGGGACAAAGAGGGGTCCCCTGAATGTCACAATGGGCCCTGGGGACAAGGGGGTGCAGTGGATGTCACAATGGGCCCTGGGGACAATGGGGGGTGTCCAGGATGTGAGAATGAGTCCTGAGGACCAGACTGGGTCCCCATGGTGTCACAATGGGTCCCAAGTGACAAGGAGGTGTCCCCATAGTGTCACAATAGGCCCTGGGGACAAAGTGGGGTCCAAGAATGTCACAATGGGCCCTGGGGACAAAAGGGCTTGCCATGGTGCCACAATGGGCCCTGGGGTCAAAGGGGGTGTCCCCATGGTGCCACAACGGGCCCTGGGAGCAAGGGGGTGGCCAGGATGTCACAATGGGTCCTGGGGAAAATGGGGGGTGCCCAGGATGTCACAATGGACCCTGAGGACAATGAGGGTCCCCAGGATGTCACAATGGGCCCTGGGGACAATGGCGGGTGCCCAGGATGTGAGAATGAGTCCTGAGGACAAGGAGGGGTCCCCGTGGTGTCACAATAGGCCCTGGGGACAAAGTGGGGTCCTAGAATGTCACAATGGGCCCTGGGGACAAAAGTGGTCCCCATGGTGCTACAATGGCTCCTGGGGACAAAGGGGGGTCCTGGGATGTCACAATGGGCACCGGGGACAAGGGGGTGTCCCCATGGTGCCACAATGGGCCCTGGGAGCAAGGGGGTGGCCAGGATGTCACAATAGGTCCTGGGGACAATGGGGGGTCCTGGGACGTCACAATAGGCCCTGGGGTCAAGGAGGGATCCCCAGGATGTCACAATGGGCCCTGGGGACAAAGAGGGGTCCCCTGAATGTCACAATGGGCCCTGGTGACAAGGGGGTGCCGAGGATGTCACAATGGGCCCTGGGGACAATGGGGGGTCCTGGGATGTCACAATGGGCCCTGGGGACAAGGGTGGGTCCCCAGGATGTCACAATGGGCCTTGGGAACAAGGGGTTCCCCCAGATAACACAATGGGCCCTGGGGACAATGTAAGGTCCTGGGCTGTCACAATGGACCCTGAGGACAAGGGGGGTCCCCAGGATGTCACAATGAAGTCCTGGGACAAAGGGGGTCCCCAGGATGTCACAATGGGGCCTGGGGACCAGGGGGGGTCCTGGGATGTCACAATGGGCCCCAGTGACAAAGGGGGTCCCTATGGTGCCACAATGGGCCCTGGGGACAAAGGGGGTCCCCAGGATGTCACAATGGGCCCTGGGGACAAAGAGGGGTCCCCTGAATGTCACAATGGGCCCTGGGGACAAGGGGGTGCCGAGGATGTCACAATGGGCCCTGGGGACAATGGGGGGTCCTGGGATGTCACAATGGGCCCTGGGGACAAGGGTGGGTCCCCAGGATGTCACAATGGGCCTTGGGAACAAGGGGTTCCCCCAGATAACACAATGGGCCCTGGGGACAATGTAAGGTCCTGGGCTGTCACAATGGACCCTGAGGACAAGGGGGGTCCCCAGGATGTCACAATGAAGTCCTGGGACAAAGGGGGTCCCCAGGATGTCACAATGGGGCCTGGGGACCAGGGGGGGTCCTGGGATGTCACAATGGGCCCCAGTGACAAAGGGAGTCCCTATGGTGCCACAATGGGCCCTGGGGACAAAGGGGGTCCCCAGGATGTCACAATGGGCCCTGCGGACAAAGAGCGTCCCCAGCATGTCACAATGGGCTCTGGGGACAAAGGGGGTCCCCTGAATGTCACAATGGGCCCTGGGGACAATGGGGGGTCCTGGGATGTCACAATGAGCCCTGCAGACAAGGGTGGTACCCACGGTGTCACTATGGGCCCTGGGCACAAGGGGGGGTCCCCATAGTGTCACAATGGACCCTGGGGACAAGTGGGGACCCCACGATGTCACAATGGGCCCTGGGGACAATGCGGGGTACCCAGGATGTGAGAATGAGTCCTGAGGACAAGGAGGGGTCCCCATGGTGTCACAATATGCCCTGGGGACAAAGTTGGGTCCTAGAATGTCACAATGGGCCCTGGGGACAAGGGGGTATCCCCATGGTGCCACAATGGGCCCTGGGAGCAAGGGGGTGCCCAGTATGTCCCAATGGACCCTGAGGACAAGCACGGGTCTCCATGGTGTCACAATGGGCCCCCAGTGACAAGGGGGAGTCCCCATGGTGCCACAATACGCCGTGGGGAGAAACGGGTCCCCAGGATGTCACAATGGGCCCTAGGGACAAAGGGGGGTCCGCCGGATGTCACAATGGGCCCTGGGGACCAGGGGGGGTCCTGGGATGTCACAATGGGCCCCAGTGACAAAGTGGGTCCCTATGGTGCCACAATGGGCCCTGGGGACAAAGGGGGTCCCCTGGATGTCACAATGGGCTCTGGAGACACGGAGGATCCCCAGGATGTCACAATGGGCCCTGGGGACAAACGGGGTCCCCACGGTATCAGAATGGGCCCTGGCGACAAAGGGGGGTCCCCTGAATGTCACAATGGGCCCTGGGGACAATGGGGGGTCCTGGGATGTCACAATGAGCCCTGCAGACAAGGGTGGTACCCACGGTGTCACTATGGGCCCTGGGCACAAGGAGGGGTCCCCATAGTGTCACAATGGACCCTGGGGACAAGTGGGGTCCCCACGATGTCACAATGGTCCCTGGGGACAATGGGGGGTACCCAGGATGTGAGAATGAGTCCTGAGGACAAGGAGGGGTCCCCATGGTGTCACAATAGGCCCTGGGGACAAGTGGGGTCCCCAGGATGTCACAATGGGCCCTGGGGACCAGGGGGGGTCCTGGGATGTCACAATGGGCCCCAGAGACAAAGGGGGTCCCCCTGAATGTCACAATGGGCCCTGGGGATAAGGGGGGGTCCCCAGGATGTCACAGTGTGCCCTGGGTACAAAGAGGCGTCCCTGGAATGTCACAATGGGCCCTGGGGACAAGGGGGTGCCCTGAATGTCACAATGGGCCCTGGGGACAATGGGGGGTCCTGGGACATCACAATGGGCCCGAGTGACAAGGGGGGGTCCCCAGGATGTCACAATGGGCCCTGGGGACAAAGAGGGGTCCCCTGAATGTCAGAATGGGCCCTGGGGACAAGGGGGTGCCCTGAATGTCACAATGGGCCCTGGGGACAATGGGGGGTCCTGGGACGTCACAATGGGCCCGAGTGACAAGGGGGGGTCCTGGGATGTCACAATGGGCCCCAGTGACAAAGGGGGTCCCCATGGTGCCACAATGGGCCCTGGGGACAAGGGGGTTCCCCTGGATGTCACAATGGGCTCTGGGGACAAGGAGGGTCCCCAGGATGTCACAATGGGCCCTGGAGACAAAGGCGGTCCCCACCATATCAGAATGGGCCCTGGGGACAATGGGGGGTCCCGTGAATGTCACAATGGGCCCTAGGGACAAGGGGGTGCCGAGGAGGTCACAATGGGCCCTGGGGACAATAAGGGGTCCTGGGACGTCACAATGGGCCCTGGGGACAAGAGGGGATCCCTAGGATGTCACAATGGGCCCTGGGGACTAATGAGGTCCCCACGGTCTCACAATATGTCCTGGAGACAAAGGGGGGTCCCCTGAATGTCACAATGGGCCCTGGTGACAAGGGGGGATCCCCAGGATGTCACAATGGGCCCTGGGGACAATGGGGGGTCCTGGGACGTCACAATGGGCCCTGGGGACAAGAGGGGGTCCCCAGGATGTCACAATGGGCCCTGGGGACAAAGAGGGGTCCCCTGAATGTCACAATGGGCCCTGGGGACAAGGGGGTGCCGAGGATGTCACAATGGGCCCTGGGGACAATGGGGGTCCTGGGACATCACAATGGGCCTTGGGGACACAGAGGGGCCCTAGGACGTCACAATCAGCCCTGGGGACAAGGGGGGATCCCCTGAAATTCACAATGAGCCCTGGGAACAGAGGGGGGTCCTGGGACGTCACAATGGGCCCTAGGGACAAGGGGGAGTCTCCAGGATGTCACAATGGGCCCTGGGGACAAAGAGGGGTCCCTAAAGTGTCACAATGGGCCCTGGGGACACAGAGGGGCCCTGGGACGTCACAATCAGCCCTGGGGACAAAGTGGGGTCCCGGGATGTCACAATGGGCCCCAGTGACAAAGGGGGTCCCCATGGTGCCACAATGGGCCGTGGGGACAAAAGGGGTGCCCAGGATGTCATAATGGGCCCTGGGGACCAGGTTGGGTCCTGCGATGTCACAATGGGCCCTGGGGACAAAGGGGGTCCCCTGTATGTCACAATGGGCTCTGGGGACAAAGGGGGGTCCTGCGATGTCACAATGAGCCCTGCGGTCAAGGGTGGTACCCACGGTGTCACAATGGGCCCTGGGAACAAGGGGGGGTCCCCATAGGGTCACAATGGGTCCTGGGGAAAATGGGGTCCCCAGGATGTCACAATGGGCCCTGGGGACAATGGGCGGTCCTGGGATGTCACAATGGGCCCCAGTGACAAAGGGGTTCCCTGAATGTTACAATGGGTCCGGAGGACAATGGGGGGTCCTGGGACGTCACAATAGGCCCTGGGGACAAGGAGGGATCCCCAGGATGTCACAATGGGCCCTGGGGACAAGGGGGGGTCCCCAGGATGTCACAATGTGCCCTGGGTACAAAGAGGCGTCCCCTGAATGTCGCAATGGGCCCTGGGGACAATGGGGGGTCCTAAGACGTCACAATGGGCCCTGGGGACAAGGAGGGATCCCCAGGATGTCACAATGGGCCCTGGGGACAATGGGGGGTCCTGGGACGTCACAATGGGCCCCTGTGACAACGGGGGTCCCCAGGATGTCACAATGGGCCCTGGGGACAAAGAGGGGTCCCCTGAATGTCACAATGGTCCCTGGGGACAAGGGGGTGCAGTGGATGTCACAATGGGCCCTGGGGACAATGGGGGGTCCTGGAATGTCACAATGGGCCTTGGGGACAATGGGGGTCCCCAGGATGTCACAATGGGCCCTGGGGACAATGGGGTTGCCCAGGATGTCACAATGGGCCCTGGGGACAATGGGAGTCCCCAAGGTGTCAGAACGAGCCCTGGGGACAAAGTGAAATCCTGGAATGTCACAATGGCCCCCAGTGACAAAGGGGTTCCCCACGGTGTCACAATGGGCCCTGGGGACAAAAGGGGTCCCCAGGATTTCACAATAGCACTGGGGACAAAGGGGGGTCATGGGATGTCACAATGGGCCCTGGGGACAAGGGAGATCCCCATGGTGTCACAATAAGCCCTGGGGACAAAGTGGGGTCCTGGGATGTCACAATGGGCTCTGGGGACAAGGAGGGTCCCCAGGATGTCACAATAGGCCCTGGGGACAAAGGGGGGTCCTGGGATGTCACAATGGGCCCCAGTGACAAAGAGGGTCCTCATGGTGCCACAATGGGCCCTGGGGACAAAGGGGGTCCCCTGGATGTCACAATGGGCTCTGGGGACAAGGAGGGTCCCCAGGATGTCACAATGGGCCCTGTGGACAAAGAGCGTCCCCTGAATGTCACAATGGGCCCTGGGGACAAAGGGGGTCCCCACGGTATCAGAATGGGCCCTGGGGACAAAGGGGGTCCCCTGAATGTCACAATGGGCCCTGGGGACAGTGGGGGGTCCTGGGACGTCTCAATGGGCCCTGGGGACAAGGGGGGGTCCCCAGGATGTCACAATGGGCCCTGGGGACAAAGAGGGGTCCCCTGAATGTCACAATGGGCCCTGGGGACAAGGGGGTGCAGTGGATGTCACAATGGGCCCTGGGGACAATGGGGGGTGTCCAGGATGTGAGAATGAGTCCTGAGGACCAGACTGGGTCCCCATGGTGTCACAATGGGTCCCCAGTGACAAGGAGGGGTCCCCATGGTGTCACAATAGGCCCTGGGGACAAAGTGGGGTCCAAGAATGTCACAATGGGCCCTGGGGACAAAAGGGGTTGCCATGGTGCCACAATGGGCCCTGGGGTCAAAGGGGGTCCCCATGGTGCTACAATGGCCCTGGGGACAAAGGGGGGTCCTGGGATGTCACAATGGGTCCTGGGGACAAAGGGGGTGTCCCCATGGTGCCACAACGGGTCCTGGGAGCAAGGGGGTGGCCAGGATGTCACAATGGGTCCTGCGGAAAATGGGGGGTGCCCAGGATGTCACAATGGACCCTGAGGACAAGCGGGGGTCTCCATGGTGTCACAATGGGCCCCAGTGACAAAGGGGCTCCCCTGAATGTCACAATAGGTCCTGGGGACAATGGGGGGTCCTGGGACGTCACAATGGGCCCTGGGGACAAGGAGGGATCCCCAGGATGTCACAATGGGCCCTGGGGACAAAGAGGGGTCCCCTGAATGTCACAATGGGCCCTGGGGACAATGGGGGGTCCCCTGAATTTCAAAATGGGCCCTGGGGACAAGGAGGGATTCCCAGGATGTCACAATGGGCCCTGGAGACAAGGGGGTGTCCCTAGGATGTCACAATGGGCCGTGCGGACAAGGGTGGTACCCACGGTGTCACAATGGTCACTGGGCACAAGAGGGGGTCCCTATAGTGTCACAATGGGTCCTGGGGACAAGTGGGGCCCTGGGATGTCACAATGGGCCCCAGTGACAAACGGGGGCCCCTGAATGTCACAATGGGCCCTGGGGACAATGGGGGTCCTGGGACGTCCCAATGGGCCCTGGGGACTAGGAGGGATCCCCAGGATGTCACAATGGGCCCTGGGGACAATAGCGGGTCCTGGGACGTCCCAATGGGCCCTGGGGACAAGCAGGGATCCCCAGGATGTCACAATGGGCCCTGGGGACAATGGCGGGTTCTGGGACGTCACAATGGGCCCTGGGGACAAGGGGGGTTCCCCAGGATGTCACAATGGGCCCTGGGGAAAAAGAGGGGTCCCCTGAATGTCACAATGGGCCCTGGGGACAAGGGGGTGCTGAGGATGTCACAATGGGCCCTGGGGACAATGGGGGGTCCTGGGACGTCACAATGGGCCCTGAGAACAATGGTGGGTCCCCTGAATGTCACAATGGGCCCTGGGGACAACGGGGGGTCCGCAGGATGTCACAATGGGCCCTGGGGACAATGGCGGGTTCTGGGACGTCACAATGGGCCCAAGTGACAAGGAGGGTCCCCACGGTGCCACGATGGGCCCTGGGGACAAGGGCGTCCCCCAGATGTCACAATAAGCCCTGGGGACAAAGTGGGGTCCTGGGATGTCACAATGGGCCCTGGGGACAATGGGAGTCCCCAAGGTGTCAGAACGAGCCCTGGGGACAAAGTGGAATCCTGGAATGTCACAATGGCCCCCAGTGACAAAGGGGTTCCCCATGGTGCCACAATGGGCCCTGGGGACAAAAGGGGTCCCCAGGATTTCACAATGGCCCTGGGGACAAAGGGGGGTCCTGGGATGTCACAATGGGCCCTGGGGACAAAGGGGGTATCCCCATGGTGCCACAACGGGCCCTGGGAGCAAGGGGGTGGCCAGGATGTCACAATGGGTCCTGGGGAAAATGGGGGGTGCCCAGGATGACACAATGGACCCTGAGGACAAGCGGGGGTCTCCATGGTGTCACAATGGGCCCCAGTGACAAAGGGGCTCCCCTGAATGTCACGATAGGTCCTGGGGACAATGGGGGGTGCTGGGACGTCACCATGGGCCCTGGGGACAATGAGGGATCCCCAGGATGTCACAATGGGCCCTGGGGACAAAGAGGGGTCCCCTGAATGTCACAATGGGCCCTGGGGACAATGGGCGGTCCTGGGACGTCACAATGGGCCCTGAGGACAAGGAGGGATCCCCAGGATGTCACAATGGGCCCTGGGGACAATGGGGGGTCGTTAGACGTCACAATGGCCCCTGGGGACAAAGAGGGGTCCCCTGAAAGTCACAATGGGCCCTGGGGACAATGGGGGGTCCTGGGACGTCACAATGGGCCCCAGTGACAAGAGGGGGTCCCCAGGATGTCACAATGGGCCCTGGGGACAATGAGGGGTCCCCTGAATGTCACAATGGGCCCTGGGGACAAGGGGCTGCCGAGGATGTCACAATGGGCCCTGGGGACAATGGGGGGTCCTAGGACGTCACAATGGGCCCTGCGGACAAGGAGGGATCCCCAGGATGTCACAATGGTCCCTGGGGACAAGGGGGTGCAGTGGATGTCACAATTGGCCCTGGGGACAATGGGGGGTCCTGGAATGTCACAATGGGCCTTGGGGACAATGGGGGTCCCCAGGATGTCACAATGGGCCCTGGGGACAATGGGGTTGCCCAGGATGTCACAATGGGCCCTGGGGACAATGGGAGTCCCCAAGGTGTCAGAACGAGCCCTGGGGACAAAGTGAAATCCTGGAATGTCACAATGGCCCCCAGTGACAAAGGGGTTCCCCACGGTGTCACAATGGGCCCTGGGGACAAAAGGGGTCCCCAGGATTTCACAATAGCACTGGGGACAAAGGGGGGTCATGGGATGTCACAATGGGCTCTGGGGACAAGGAGGGTCCCCAGGATGTCACAATAGGCCCTGGGGACAAAGGGGGGTCCTGGGATGTCACAATGGGCCCCAGTGACAAAGAGGGTCCTCATGGTGCCACAATGGGCCCTGGGGACAAAGGGGGTCCCCTGGATGTCACAATGGGCTCTGGGGACAAGGAGGGTCCCCAGGATGTCACAATGGGCCCTGTGGACAAAGAGCGTCCCCTGAATGTCACAATGGGCCCTGGGGACAAAGGGGGTCCCCACGGTATCAGAATGGGCCCTGGGGACAAAGGGGGTCCCCTGAATGTCACAATGGGCCCTGGGGACAGTGGGGGGTCCTGGGACGTCTCAATGGGCCCTGGGGACAAGGGGGGGTCCCCAGGATGTCACAATGGGCCCTGGGGACAAAGAGGGGTCCCCTGAATGTCACAATGGGCCCTGGGGACAAGGGGGTGCAGTGGATGTCACAATGGGCCCTGGGGACAATGGGGGGTGTCCAGGATGTGAGAATGAGTCCTGAGGACCAGACTGGGTCCCCATGGTGTCACAATGGGTCCCCAGTGACAAGGAGGGGTCCCCATGGTGTCACAATAGGCCCTGGGGACAAAGTGGGGTCCAAGAATGTCACAATGGGCCCTGGGGACAAAAGGGGTTGCCATGGTGCCACAATGGGCCCTGGGGTCAAAGGGGGTCCCCATGGTGCTACAATGGCCCTGGGGACAAAGGGGGGTCCTGGGATGTCACAATGGGTCCTGGGGACAAAGGGGGTGTCCCCATGGTGCCACAACGGGTCCTGGGAGCAAGGGGGTGGCCAGGATGTCACAATGGGTCCTGCGGAAAATGGGGGGTGCCCAGGATGTCACAATGGACCCTGAGGACAAGCGGGGGTCTCCATGGTGTCACAATGGGCCCCAGTGACAAAGGGGCTCCCCTGAATGTCACAATAGGTCCTGGGGACAATGGGGGGTCCTGGGACGTCACAATGGGCCCTGGGGACAAGGAGGGATCCCCAGGATGTCACAATGGGCCCTGGGGACAAAGAGGGGTCCCCTGAATGTCACAATGGGCCCTGGGGACAATGGGGGGTCCCCTGAATTTCAAAATGGGCCCTGGGGACAAGGAGGGATTCCCAGGATGTCACAATGGGCCCTGGAGACAAGGGGGTGTCCCTAGGATGTCACAATGGGCCGTGCGGACAAGGGTGGTACCCACGGTGTCACAATGGTCACTGGGCACAAGAGGGGGTCCCTATAGTGTCACAATGGGTCCTGGGGACAAGTGGGGCCCTGGGATGTCACAATGGGCCCCAGTGACAAACGGGGGCCCCTGAATGTCACAATGGGCCCTGGGGACAATGGGGGTCCTGGGACGTCCCAATGGGCCCTGGGGACTAGGAGGGATCCCCAGGATGTCACAATGGGCCCTGGGAACAATAGTGGGTCCTGGGACGTCCCAATGGGCCCTGGGGACAAGCAGGGATCCCCAGGATGTCACAATGGGCCCTGGGGACAATGGCGGGTTCTGGGACGTCACAATGGGCCCTGGGGACAAGGGGGGTCCCCAGGATGTCACAATGGGCCCTGGGGAAAAAGAGGGGTCCCCTGAATGTCACAATGGGCCCTGGGGACAAGGGGGTGCTGAGGATGTCACAATGGGCCCTGGGGACAATGGGGGGTCCTGGGACGTCACAATGGGCCCTGAGAACAATGGTGGGTCCCCTGAATGTCACAATGGGCCCTGGGGACAACGGGGGGTCCGCAGGATGTCACAATGGGCCCTGGGGACAATGGCGGGTTCTGGGACGTCACAATGGGCCCAAGTGACAAGGAGGGTCCCCACGGTGCCACGATGGGCCCTGGGGACAAGGGCGTCCCCCAGATGTCACAATAAGCCCTGGGGACAAAGTGGGGTCCTGGGATGTCACAATGGGCCCTGGGGACAATGGGAGTCCCCAAGGTGTCAGAACGAGCCCTGGGGACAAAGTGGAATCCTGGAATGTCACAATGGCCCCCAGTGACAAAGGGGTTCCCCATGGTGCCACAATGGGCCCTGGGGTCAAAGGGGGTCCCCATGGTGCTACAATGGCCCTGGGGACAAAGGGGGGTCCTGGGATGTCACAATGGGCCCTGGGGACAAAGGGGGTATCCCCATGGTGCCACAACGGGCCCTGGGAGCAAGGGGGTGGCCAGGATGTCACAATGGGTCCTGGGGAAAATGGGGGGTGCCCAGGATGACACAATGGACCCTGAGGACAAGCGGGGGTCTCCATGGTGTCACAATGGGCCCCAGTGACAAAGGGGCTCCCCTGAATGTCACGATAGGTCCTGGGGACAATGGGGGGTGCTGGGACGTCACAATGGGCCCTGGGGACAATGAGGGATCCCCAGGATGTCACAATGGGCCCTGGGGACAAAGAGGGGTCCCCTGAATGTCACAATGGGCCCTGGGGACAATGGGCGGTCCTGGGACGTCACAATGGGCCCTGAGGACAAGGAGGGATCCCCAGGATGTCACAATGGGCCCTGGGGACAATGGGGGGTCGTTAGACGTCACAATGGCCCCTGGGGACAAAGAGGGGTCCCCTGAAAGTCACAATGGGCCCTGGGGACAATGGGGGGTCCTGGGACGTCACAATGGGCCCCAGTGACAAGAGGGGGTCCCCAGGATGTCACAATGGGCCCTGGGGACAATGAGGGGTCCCCTGAATGTCACAATGGGCCCTGGGGACAAGGGGCTGCCGAGGATGTCACAATGGGCCCTGGGGACAATGGGGGGTCCTAGGACGTCACAATGGGCCCTGCGGACAAGGAGGGATCCCCAGGATGTCACAATGGGCCCTGGGGACAATGGGGGGTCCTGGGACGTCACAATGAGCCCTGCGGAAAAGGGTGGTACCCAGGACGTCACAATGGGCCCTGGGGACAAGGGGGTTCCCCATAGTGTCACAATGGGTCCTGGGGACAAGTGGGGTCCCCAGGATGTCACAATGGGCCCTGGGGACAATGTGGGGTCCTGGGATGTCGCAATGGGCCCCAGTGACAAAGGGGGTCCTCTGAATGTCACAATGGGTCCTGGGGACAATGGGGGGTCCTGGGACGTCACAATGGGCCCTGGGGACAAGGAGGGATCCCCAGGATGTCACAATGGGCCCTGGGGACAATGGAGGGTCCTGGGACGTCACAATGGGCCCTGGGGACAAGAGGGGGTCCCCTGGATGTCACAATGGGCTCTGGGGACAAGGGGGGTCCCCAGGATGTCACAATGGGCCCTGGGGACAAAGGGGGGTGTCGACAGTGTCACAATGGGCCCCAGTGTCAAAGGGGGTCCCCATGGTGCCACAATGGGCCCTGGAGACAAAGGGGGTCCCTTGGATGTCACAATGGGCTCTGGGGACAAGGAGGGTCCCCAGGATGTCACAATGGGCCGTGGGGACAAGGAGGGATCCCCAGGATGTCACAATGGGCCCTGGGGACAATGGGGGGTCCTTTGACTTCACAATGGGCCCTGGGGACAAAGAGGGGTCCCCTGAATGTCACAATGGGCCCTGGGGACAATGGGGGGTCCTGGGACGTCACAATGGGCCCCAGTGACAAGAGGGGGTCCCCAGGATGTCACAATGGGCCCTGGGAACAAAGGGGGTCCCCTGAATGTCACAATGGGCTCTGGGGACAAGGGGGTGCCGAGGATGTCACAATGGGCCCTGGGGACAATGGGGGGTCCTGGGACGTCACAATGGGCCCTGCGGACAAGGAGGGATCCCTAGGATGTCACAATGGGCCCTGGGGACAATGGGGGGTCCTGGGACGTCACAATGAGCCCTGCGGACAAGGGTGGTACCCAGGATGTCACAATGGGCCCTGGGAACAAGGGGGGGTCCCCATAGTGTCACAATGGGTCCTGGGGACAAGTGGGGTCCCCAGGATGTCACAATAGGTCCTGGGGACAATGTGGGGTCCTGGGATGTCACAATGGGCCCCAGTGACAAAGGGGCCCCCTGACTGTCACAATGGACCCTGGGGACAATGGGGGGTCCTGGGACGTCACAATGGGCTCTGGGGACAAGGGGGGGTCCCCAGGATGTCACAATGTGCCCTGGGTTTCAAAGAGGCGTCCCCTGAATGTCACAATGGGCCCTGGGGACAATGGGGGGTCCTAAGACGTCACAATGGGCCCTGAGGACAAGGAGGGATCCCCAGGATGTCACAATGGGTCCTGGGGACAATGGGGGGTCCTGGGATGTCACAATGGGCCACAGTGACAAGGGGGGGTCCCCAGGATGTCAGAATGGGCCCTGGGGACAAAGAGGGGTCCCCTGAATGTCACAATGGGCCCTGGGGACAAGGGGGTGCAGTGGATGTCACAATGGGCCCTGGGGACAATGGGGGGTCCTGGAATGTCACAATGGGCCCTGGGGACAAAGGGGATGTCCCCATGGTGCCACAATGGGCCCTGGGAGCAAGGGGGTCCCCAGGATGTCACAATGGGTCCTGGGGACAATGGGAGGTGCCCAAGATGTCACAATGGACCCTGAGGACAAGCAGGGGTCTCCATGGTGTCACAATGGGTCCCCAGTGACAAGGGGTGGTCCCCATGGTGTCACAATGGGCCCTGGGGACAAACGTGGTTCCCCTCAATATCAAAATGGGTCCTGGGGACAAAGTGGGCTCCTCGGATGTCACAATGGACACTGGGGTCAACGGGAGGTCCTGGGACGTCACAATGGGCCCTGGGGACAAAGTTGGTCCCCACGATGTCTCAATGAGCCCCAGTGACAAAGGGGGGTACCCAGGATGTCACAATGGGCCGTGGGGACAATGAGGGGTCCTGGGACATCACAATGGGTCCTGGGGACAAGGGGGGGACCCCTGAATGTCACAATGGGCCCTGGGGACAATGTGGGGTCCTGGGATGTCACAATGGGCCCCAGTGACAAAGGGGGTCCCCTGAATGTCACAATGGGCCCTGGGGACAATGGGGGGTCCTAAGACGTCACAATGGGCCCTGCGGACAAGGAGGGATCCTGGGACGTCACAATGGGCCCCAGTGACAAGGGGGGGTCCCCAGGATGTCACAATGGGCCCTGGGGACAAAGAGGGGTCCCCAGGATGTCACAATGGGCCCTGGGGACAATGGGGGGTCCTAAGACGTCACAATGAACCCTGGGGACAACGGGGGGTCCTGGGACGTCACAATGGGCCCCAGTGACAAGGGGGGTCCCCAGGATGTCACAATGGGCCCTGGGGACAAAGAGGGTCCCCTGAATGTCACAATGGGCCCTGGGGACAAGGGGGTGCAGTGGATGTCACAATGGGCCCTGGGGACAATGGGGGGTCCTGGAATGTCACAATGGGCCCTGGGGACAATAGGAGGTTCTGGGATGTCACAATGGGCCCTGGGGACAATGAGGGTCCCCAGGATGTCACAATGGGCCCTGGGGACAATGGGGGGTGTCCAGGATGTGAGAATGAGTCCTGACGACAAGGGGGGGTCCCCATGGTGTCATAATGGGTCCCCAGTGACAAGGAGGGGTCCCCATGGTGTCACAATATGCTCTGGGGACAAAGTGGGGTCCTAGAATGTCACAATGGGCCCTGGGGCAAAAGGGGTTGCCATGGTGCCACAATGGGCCCTGGGGTCAAAGGGGGTCCCCATGGTGCTACAATGGGCCCTGGGGACAAAGCGGGGTCCTGGGATGTCACAATGGTTCCTGGGGACAAAGGTGATGTCCTCATGGTGCCATAATGGGCCCTGGGAGCAAGGGGGTCCCCAGGATGTCACAATAGGTCCTGGGGACAACGGGAGGTGCCCAAGATGTCACAATGGACCCTGAGGACAAGCGGGGGTCTCCATGGTGTCACAATGGGTCCCCAGTGACAAGGGGGGGTCCCCATGGTGTCACAATGGGTCCTGGGGTCAATGGGAGGTGCCCAAGATGTCACAATGGACCCTGAGGACAAGCGGGGGTCTCCATGCCCGACAGATCCTGACAGGGCCCGAGCAAACCTGACAGGGCCCGACGGAGCCCGACAGGGCACGAGCATACCCGACAGGGCCTGACGGAGCCTGACAGGGAACGAAGGAGCCCGACAGGGCCCGAGCAAACCCGACAGGGCCCGACAGAGCCCAACAGGACCCGAGCAAACCCGACAGGGCCCGAGCAAACCCGACAGGGTTCGACAAAGCCTGACAGGGCTCGATGGAGCCCGACAGGGCCCGAGGAAACCCGACAGGGCCCGACGGAGCCTGACAGGGCCCGAGCAAACCCGACAGGGCCCGAGCAAACCTGACAGGGCACGAAGGAGCCCGACAGGGCCCGAGCAAACCCGACAAGGCCCAACGGATCCCGACAGGGCCTGAGCAAACCTGACAGGGCCCGACGGAGCCCGACAGGGCACGAGCAAACCCGACAGGGCCTGACGGAGCCTGACAGGGCCTGAGCAAACCCGACAGGGCCCGAGCAAATCTGACAGGGCCCGACGGAGCCCGACAGGACGCGGGCAAACCCGACAGGTCCCGAGCAAACCCGACAGGGCCTGACAAGGCCTGACAGGGCCCGAGCAAACCCGACAGGGCCCGAGAAAACCTGATAGGGCACGAAGGAGCCCGACAGGGCCCGAGCAAACCCGACAAGGCCCAATGGATCCCGACAGGGCCCGAGCAAACCTGACAGGGCCCGAGAGAACCTGACAGGGCCCGACGGAGCCCGACAGGGCGCGAGCAAACCCGACAGGGGCTGACAAGGCCCGACAGGGCCTGAGCAAACCCGACAGGAACCACCAAAGCCTGATAGGGTCCGATGGAGCCCGACAGGGCCCGAGCAAACCCGACAGGGCCCGAGCAAACCTGACAGGGCTCGATGGAGCCCGACAGGGCCCGAGGAAACCCGACAGGGCGCGACGGAGCCTGACAGGGCCCGAGCAAACCCGACAGGGTTCGACGGAGCCCGACAGGGCCCGAGCAAACCCGACAGGGTCTGACGAAGCCTGACAGGGCTTCAGCAAACCCGACAGGGCCCGAGCAAACCCGACAGGGCTAGACGGAGCCCGACAGGGCCCGAGGAAACCAGACAGGGCCCGACAGAGCCCGACAGGGCCCGAGCAAACCCGACAGGGCCCGAGCAAACCCGACAGGGTTCGACAAAGCCTGACAGGGCTTGATGGAGCCTGACAGGGCCCGAGGAAACCCGACAGGGCCCGACGGAGCCTGACAGAGCCCGAGCAAACCCGACAGGGCTCGACGGAGCCTGATAGGGCCCGAGCAAACCCGACAGGGCCTGACGGAGCCCGACAGGGCCCGAGCAAACCCGAAAGGGCCCGACGAAGCCTGACAGGGCTCGATGGAGCCCGACAGGGCCCGAGGAAACCCGACAGGGCCCGACGGAGCCCGATAGGGCCCGAGCAAACCCGACAGGGCCCGATGGAGCCCGACAGGGCTCGAGCAAACCCGACAGGGTCCGACGAAGCCTGACAGGGCTTCAGCAAACCCGACATGGCCCGAGCAAACGCGACAGGGCCCGACGGAGCCCGACAGAGCCCGAGGAAACCAGACAGGGCCCGACGGAGCCCGACAGGGCCCGAGCAAACCCGACAGGGCCCGACAGAGCCCGACAGGGCCCGAGCAAACCCGAAAGGGCCCGACGGAGCCTGACAGGGCTCGATGGAGCCAGACAGGGCCCGAGGAAACCCGACAGGGCCTGATTGAACCCGATAGGGCCCGAGCAAACCCGACAGGGCCTGACGGAGCCTGACAGGGCCCGGGCAAACCCGACAGGGCACGCTGGAGCCCGACAGAGCCCGAGCAAACCCGACAGGGCCCGACAAGGCCCGACAGGGCCCGAGCAAACCTGACACGTCCTGACAAAGCCTGACAGGGCCCGACGGAGCCCGCCAGGGCCCGAGCAAACCCGAAAGAGCCCAACGGAGCCTGACAGGGCTCAGTGGAGTCCGACAGGGCCCGAGGAAACCCAACAGGGCCCGACGGAATCCGACAGGGCCTGAGCAAACCCGACAGGGCCCGAGCAAACCCGACAGGGCCCGAAGGAGCCTGACAAGGCCCGAGAAAACCTGACAGGGCTCGACGGAGCCCGACAGGGCCCGAGCACACTTGACAGGGTCCGACGAAGCCTGACAGGGCTTCAGAAAACCCGACAGGGCCCGAGCAAGCCGACAGGGCCCAACGGAGCCTGACAGGGCCCGAGGAAACCCGACAGGGCCCGACGGAGCCCGATAGGGCCCGAGCAAACCCGACAGGACCCGATGGAGCCCGACAGGGCTCGAGCAAACCCGACAGGGCCTGAGCAAATCCGACAGGGCCCGACAGAGCCCGACAGGGCCCGAGCAAACCCGAAAGGGCCCGACGGAGCCTGACAGGGCTCGATGGAGCCCGACAGGGCCCGAGGAAACCCGACAGGGCCCCACGGAGCCCGATAGGGCCCGAGCAAACTCGACAGGGCCTGATGGAGCCTGACAGGGCCCGGGCAAACCCGACAGGTCACGCTGGAGCCCGACAGAGCCCGAGCAAACCCGACAGGGCCCGACAAGGCCCGACAGGGCCCGAGCAAACCTGACAGGACCTGACAAAGCCTGACAGGGCCCGACGGAGCCCGACAGGGCCTGAGCAAACCCGAAAGAGCCCGACGGAGCCTGACAGGGCTCAATAGAGTCCGACAGGGCCCGAGGAAACCCGACAGGGCCCGACGGAACCCGAGAGGGCCCAACGGAACCCGAGAGGGCCCGAGGGAATCCGACAGGGCCAGACGGAGCCTGACAGGGCCCGAGCAAACCCGACAGGGCCCGACAGGGCCCGACAAAGCCCGACAGGACCCGAGCAAACCCGACAGGGCCCGAGCAAACCCGACAGGGTTCGACAAAGCCTGACAAAGCTCGATGGAGCCCGACAGGGCCCGAGGAAACCCGACAGGGCCCGACAGAGCCTGACAGGGCCCGAGCAAACCCGACAGGGCTCGACGGAGCCTGACAGGGCCCGAGCAAACCCGACAGGGCTCGACGGAGCCTGACAGGGCCCGAGCAAACCCGACAGGGCCCGAGCAAACCTGACAGGGCACGAAGGAGCCCGACAGGGCCCGAGCAAACCCGACAAGGCCCAACGGATCCCGACAGGGCCTGAGCAAACCTGACAGGGCCCGACGGAGCCCGACAGGGCACGAGCAAACCCGACAGGGCCTGACGGAGCCTGACAGGGCCCGAGCAAACCTGACAGGGCCCGAGCGAATCTGACAGGGCCCGACGGAGCCCGACAGGACGCGGGCAAACCCGACAGGTCCCGAGCAAAACCGACAGGGCCTGACAAGGCCCGACAGGGCCTGAGCAAACCTGACAGGGCTCGATGGAGCCCGACAGGGCCCGAGGAAACCCGATAGGGCCTGACGGAGCCCGACAGGGCCCGAGCAAACCCGACAGGGTTCGACGGAGCCCGACAGGGCCCGAGTAAACCCGACAGGGTCGGACGAAGCCTGACAGGGCTTCAGCGAAGCCTGACAGGGCTTCAGCAACCCGACAGGGCCCGAGCAAACCCGACAGGGCCCGACGGAGCCCGACAGGGCCCGATGAAACCAGACAGGGCCCGACAGAGCCCGACAGGGCCCGAGCAAACCCGACAGGGCCTGAGCAAACCCGACAGGGTTCGACAAAGCCTGACAGGGCCCGACGGAGCCCGACAGTGCCCAAGCAAACCTGACAGGGCCCGACGGAGCCCGACAGGGTACGAGCAAACCAGACAGGGCCTGATGGAGCCTGACAGGGCCCGAGCAAACCCGACAGGGCTCGACGGAGCCTGACAGGGCCTGAGCAAACCCGACAGGGCCCGAGCAAACCTGACAGGGCTCGACGGAGCCTGACAGGGCCCGAGCAAACCCGACAGGGCCCGAGCAAACCTGACAGGGCACGAAGGAGCCCGACAGGGCCCGAGCAAACCCGACAGGGCCTGAGCAAACCCGACAGGGTTCGACAAAGCCTGACAGGGCCCGGCGGAGCCCGACAGTGCCCAAGCAAACCTGACAGGGCCCGACGGAGCCCGACAGGGTACGAGCAAACCAGACAGGGCCTGACGGAGCCTGACAGGGCCCGAGCAAACCCGACAGGGCTCGACGGAGCCTGACAGGGCCTGAGCAAACCCGACAGGGCCCGAGCAAACCTGACAGGGCTCGACGGAGCCTGACAGGGCCCGAGCAAACCCGACAGGGCCCGAGCAAACCTGACAGGGCACGAAGGAGCCCGACAGGGCCCGAGCAAACCCGACAGGGCCCAACGGATCCCGACAGGGCCTGAGCAAACCTGACAGGGCCCGACGGAGCCTGACAGGGCCCGAGCAAACCCGACAGGGCCTGACGGAGCCTGACAGGGCCCGAGCAAACCCGACAAAGCCCGAGCGAATCTGACAGGGCCCGACGGAGCCCCACAGGACGCGGGCAAACCCGACAGGGCCCGAGCAAACCCGACAGGGCCTGACAAGGCCCGACACGGCCGAGCAAACCTGACAGGGCTCGATGGAGCCCGACAGGGCCCGAGGAAACCCGATAGGGCCTGACGGAGCCTGACAGGGCCCGAGCAAACCCGACAGGGTTCGACGGAGCCCGACAGGGCCCGAGCAAACCCGACAGGGTCGGACGAAGCCTGACAGGGCTTCAGCGAAGCCTGACAGGGCTTCAGCAACCCGACAGGGCCCGAGAAAACCCGACAGGGCCCGACGGAGCCCGACAGGACCCGAGGAAACCAGACAGGGCCTGACGGAGCCCGACAGGGCCCGAGCAAACCCGACAGGGTTCGACGGAGCCCGACAGGGCCCGAGTAAACCCGACAGGGTCGGACGAAGCCTGACAGGGCTTCAGCGAAGCCTGACAGGGCTTCAGCAACCCGACAGGGCCCGAGCAAACCCGACAGGGCCCGACGGAGCCCGACAGGGCCCGATGAAACCAGACAGGGCCCGACAGAGCCCGACAGGGCCCGAGCAAACCCGACAGGGCCTGAGCAAACCCGACAGGGTTCGACAAAGCCTGACAGGGCCCGACGGAGCCCGACAGTGCCCAAGCAAACCTGACAGGGCCCGACGGAGCCCGACAGGGTACGAGCAAACCAGACAGGGCCTGATGGAGCCTGACAGGGCCCGAGCAAACCCGACAGGGCTCGACGGAGCCTGACAGGGCCTGAGCAAACCCGACAGGGCCCGAGCAAACCTGACAGGGCTCGACGGAGCCTGACAGGGCCCGAGCAAACCCGACAGGGCCCGAGCAAACCTGACAGGGCACGAAGGAGCCCGACAGGGCCCGAGCAAACCCGACAGGGCCTGAGCAAACCCGACAGGGTTCGACAAAGCCTGACAGGGCCCGGCGGAGCCCGACAGTGCCCAAGCAAACCTGACAGGGCCCGACGGAGCCCGACAGGGTACGAGCAAACCAGACAGGGCCTGACGGAGCCTGACAGGGCCCGAGCAAACCCGACAGGGCTCGACGGAGCCTGACAGGGCCTGAGCAAACCCGACAGGGCCCGAGCAAACCTGACAGGGCTCGACGGAGCCTGACAGGGCCCGAGCAAACCCGACAGGGCCCGAGCAAACCTGACAGGGCACGAAGGAGCCCGACAGGGCCCGAGCAAACCCGACAGGGCCCAACGGATCCCGACAGGGCCTGAGCAAACCTGACAGGGCCCGACGGAGCCTGACAGGGCCCGAGCAAACCCGACAGGGCCTGACGGAGCCTGACAGGGCCCGAGCAAACCCGACAAAGCCCGAGCGAATCTGACAGGGCCCGACGGAGCCCCACAGGACGCGGGCAAACCCGACAGGGCCCGAGCAAACCCGACAGGGCCTGACAAGGCCCGACACGGCCGAGCAAACCTGACAGGGCTCGATGGAGCCCGACAGGGCCCGAGGAAACCCGATAGGGCCTGACGGAGCCTGACAGGGCCCGAGCAAACCCGACAGGGTTCGACGGAGCCCGACAGGGCCCGAGCAAACCCGACAGGGTCGGACGAAGCCTGACAGGGCTTCAGCGAAGCCTGACAGGGCTTCAGCAACCCGACAGGGCCCGAGAAAACCCGACAGGGCCCGACGGAGCCCGACAGGACCCGAGGAAACCAGACAGGGCCTGACGGAGCCCGACAGGGCCCGAGCAAACCCGACAGGGCCTGAGCAAACCCGACAGGGTTCGACAAAGCCTGACAGGGCCCGACGGAGCCCGACAGTGCCCAAGAAACCTGACAGGGCCCGACGGAGCCCGACAGGGTACGAGCAAACCAGACAGGGCCTGACGGAGCCTGACAGGGCCCGAGCAAACCCGACAGGGCTCGACGGAGCCTGACACGGCCTGAGCAAACCCGACAGGGCCCGAGCAAACCTGACAGGGCTCGACGGAGCCCGACAGGGCCCGAGCAAACCCGACAGGGCCCGAGCAAACCTGACAGGGCACGAAGGAGCCCGACAGGGCCCGAGCAAACCCGACAGGGCCCAACGGATCCCGACAGGGCCTGAGCAAACCTGACAGGGCCCGACGGAGCCTGACAGGGCCCGAGCAAACCCGACAGGGCCTGACGGAGCCTGACAGGGCCCGAGCAAACCCGACAAAGCCCGAGCGAATCTGACAGGGCCCGACGGAGCCCCAGAGGACGCGGGCAAACCCGACAGGGCCCGAGCAAACCCGACAGGGCCTGACAAGGCCCGACAGGGCCGAGCAAACCTGACAGGGCTCGATGGAGCCCGACAGGGCCCGAGCAAACCCGATAGGGCCTGACGGAGCCTGACAGGGCCCGAGCAAACCCGACAGGGTTCGACGGAGCCCGACAGGGCCCGAGCAAACCCGACAGGGTCGGACGAAGCCTGACAGGGCTTCAGCGAAGCCTGACAGGGCTTCAGCAACCCGACAGGGCCCGAGCAAACCCGACAGGGCCCGACGGAGCCCGACAGGGCCCGAGGAAACCAGACAGGGCCTGACGGAGCCCGACAGGGCCCGAGCAAACCCGACAGGGCCTGAGCAAACCCGACAGGGTTCGACAAAGCCTGACAGGGCCCGACGGAGCCCGACAGTGCCCAAGCAAACCTGACAGGGCCCGACGGAGCCCGACAGGGTACGAGCAAACCAGACAGGGCCTGACGGAGCCTGACAGGGCCCGAGCAAACCCGACAGGGCTCGACGGAGCCTGACAGGGCCTGAGCAAACCCGACAGGGCCCGAGCAAACCCGAAAGGGCCCGACGGAGCCTGACAGGGCTCGATGGAGCCCGACAGGGCCCGAGGAAACCCGACAGGGTTCGACGGAGCCCGATAGGGCCCGAGCAAACCCGACAGGGCCTGACGGAGCCCGACAGGGCCCGAGCAAACCCGAAAGGGCCCGACGAAGCCTGACAGGGCTTGATGGAGCCCGACAGGGCCCGAGGAAACCCGACAGGGCCCGACGGAGCCCGATAGGGCCCGAGCAAACCCGACAGGACCCGATGGAGCCCGACAGGGCTCCAGCAAACCCGACAGGGCCTGAGCAAATCCGACAGGGCCCGACGGAGCCCGACAGGGCCCGAGCAAACCCGAAAGGGCCCGACGGAGCCTGACAGGGCTCGATGGAGCCCGACAGGGCCCGAGGAAACCCGACAGGTCTCCACGGAGCCCGATAGGGCCCGAGCAAACCCGACAGGGCCTGATGGAGCCTGACAGGGCCCGGGCAAACCCGACAGGACACGCTGGAGCCCGACAGAGCCCGAGCAAACCCGACAGGGCCCGACAAGGCCTGACAGGGCCCGAGCAAGCCTGACAGGACCTTACAAAGCCTGACAGGGCCCGACGGAGCCCGACAGGGCCCGAGCAAACCCGAAAGAGCCCGACGGAGCCTGACAGGGCCCGAGCAAACCCGACAGGGCCCGAGCAAACCTGACAGGGCACGAAGGAGCCCGACAGGGCCCGAGCAAACCCGACAAGGCCCAACAGATCCCGACAGGGCCTGAGCAAACCTGACAGGGCCCGACGGAGCCCGACAGGGCACGAGCAAACCCGACAGGGCCTGACGGAGCCTGACAGGGCCCGAGTAAACCCGACAGGGCCCGAGCGAATCTGACAGGGCCCGACGGAGCCCGACAGGACGCGGGCAAACCCGACAGGTCCCGAGCAAACCCGACAGGGCCTGACAAGGCCCGACAGGGCCCGAGCAAACCTGACAGGGCCTGACGGAGCCCAACAGGGCGCGAGCAAACCTGACAGGGGCTGACAAGGCCCGACAGGGCCTGAGCAAACCCGACAGGACCCGCCAAAGCCAGATAGGGTCCGATGGAGCCCGACAGGGCCCGAGCAAACCCGACAGGGCCCGAGCAAACCTGACAGGGCTCGATGGAGCCCGACAGGGCCCGAGGAAACCCGACAGGGCGCGACGGAGCCTGACAGGGCCCGAGCAAACCCGACAGGGTTCGACGGAGCCCGACAGGGCCCGAGCAAACCCGACAGGGTCCGACGAAGCCTGACAGGGCTTCAGCAAACCCGACAGGGCCCGAGCAAACCTGACAGGGCCTGACGGAGCCCAACAGGGCGCGAGCAAACCTGACAGGGGCTGACAAGGCCCGACAGGGCCTGAGCAAACCCGACAGGACCCGCCAAAGCCAGATAGGGTCCGATGGAGCCCGACAGGGCCCGAGCAAACCCGACAGGGCCCGAGCAAACCTGACAGGGCTCGATGGAGCCCGACAGGGCCCGAGGAAACCCGACAGGGCGCGACGGAGCCTGACAGGGCCCGAGCAAACCTGACAGGGCTCGACGGAGCCTGACAGGGCCCGAGCAAACCCGACAGGGCCCGAGCAAACCTGACAGGGCACGAAGGAGCCCGACAGGGCCCGAGCAAACCCGACAGGGCCTGAGCAAACCCGACAGGGTTCGACAAAGCCTGACAGGGCCCGGCGGAGCCCGACAGTGCCCAAGCAAACCTGACAGGGCCCGACGGAGCCCGACAGGGTACGAGCAAACCAGACAGGGCCTGACGGAGCCTGACAGGGCCCGAGCAAACCCGACAGGGCTCGACGGAGCCTGACAGGGCCTGAGCAAACCCGACAGGGCCCGAGCAAACCTGACAGGGCTCGACGGAGCCTGACAGGGCCCGAGCAAACCCGACAGGGCCCGAGCAAACCTGACAGGGCACGAAGGAGCCCGACAGGGCCCGAGCAAACCCGACAGGGCCCAACGGATCCCGACAGGGCCTGAGCAAACCTGACAGGGCCCGACGGAGCCTGACAGGGCCCGAGCAAACCCGACAGGGCCTGACGGAGCCTGACAGGGCCCGAGCAAACCCGACAAAGCCCGAGCGAATCTGACAGGGCCCGACGGAGCCCCACAGGACGCGGGCAAACCCGACAGGGCCCGAGCAAACCCGACAGGGCCTGACAAGGCCCGACACGGCTGAGCAAACCTGACAGGGCTCGATGGAGCCCGACAGGGCCCGAGGAAACCCGATAGGGCCTGACGGAGCCTGACAGGGCCCGAGCAAACCCGACAGGGTTCGACGGAGCCCGACAGGGCCCGAGCAAACCCGACAGGGTCGGACGAAGCCTGACAGGGCTTCAGCGAAGCCTGACAGGGCTTCAGCAACCCGACAGGGCCCGAGAAAACCCGACAGGGCCCGACGGAGCCCGACAGGACCCGAGGAAACCAGACAGGGCCTGACGGAGCCCGACAGGGCCCGAGCAAACCCGACAGGGCCTGAGCAAACCCGACAGGGTTCGACAAAGCCTGACAGGGCCCGACGGAGCCCGACAGTGCCCAAGCAAACCTGACAGGGCCCGACGGAGCCCGACAGGGTACGAGCAAACCAGACAGGGCCTGACGGAGCCTGACAGGGCCCGAGCAAACCCGACAGGGCTCGACGGAGCCTGACACGGCCTGAGCAAACCCGACAGGGCCCGAGCAAACCTGACAGGGCTCGACGGAGCCCGACAGGGCCCGAGCAAACCCGACAGGGCCCGAGCAAACCTGACAGGGCACGAAGGAGCCCGACAGGGCCCGAGCAAACCCGACAGGGCCCAACGGATCCCGACAGGGCCTGAGCAAACCTGACAGGGCCCGACGGAGCCTGACAGGGCCCGAGCAAACCCGACAGGGCCTGACGGAGCCTGACAGGGCCCGAGCAAACCCGACAAAGCCCGAGCGAATCTGACAGGGCCCGACGGAGCCCCAGAGGACGCGGGCAAACCCGACAGGGCCCGAGCAAACCCGACAGGGCCTGACAAGGCCCGACACGGCCGAGCAAACCTGACAGGGCTCGATGGAGCCCGACAGGGCCCGAGCAAACCCGATAGGGCCTGACGGAGCCTGACAGGGCCCGAGCAAACCCGACAGGGTTCGACGGAGCCCGACAGGGCCCGAGCAAACCCGACAGGGTCGGACGAAGCCTGACAGGGCTTCAGCGAAGCCTGACAGGGCTTCAGCAACCCGACAGGGCCCGAGCAAACCCGACAGGGCCCGACGGAGCCCGACAGGGCCCAAGGAAACCAGACAGGGCCTGACGGAGCCCGACAGGGCCCGAGCAAACCCGACAGGGCCTGAGCAAACCCGACAGGGTTCGACAAAGCCTGACAGGGCCCGACGGAGCCCGACAGTGCCCAAGCAAACCTGACAGGGCCCGACGGAGCCCGACAGGGTACGAGCAAACCAGACAGGGCCTGACGGAGCCTGACAGGGCCCGAGCAAACCCGACAGGGCTCGACGGAGCCTGACAGGGCCTGAGCAAACCCGACAGGGCCCGAGCAAACCCGAAAGGGCCCGACGGAGCCTGACAGGGCTCGATGGAGCCCGACAGGGCCCGAGGAAACCCGACAGGGTTCGACGGAGCCCGATAGGGCCCGAGCAAACCCGACAGGGCCTGACGGAGCCCGACAGGGCCCGAGCAAACCCGAAAGGGCCCGACGAAGCCTGACAGGGCTTGATGGAGCCCGACAGGGCCCGAGGAAACCCGACAGGGCCCGACGGAGCCCGATAGGGCCCGAGCAAACCCGACAGGACCCGATGGAGCCCGACAGGGCTCCAGCAAACCCGACAGGGCCTGAGCAAATCCGACAGGGCCCGACGGAGCCCGACAGGGCCCGAGCAAACCCGAAAGGGCCCGACGGAGCCTGACAGGGCTCGATGGAGCCCGACAGGGCCCGAGGAAACCCGACAGGGCCCCACGGAGCCCGATAGGGCCCGAGCAAACCCGACAGGGCCTGATGGAGCCTGACAGGGCCCGGGCAAACCCGACAGGACACGCTGGAGCCCGACAGAGCCCGAGCAAACCCGACAGGGCCCGATAAGGCCTGACAGGGCCCGAGCAAGCCTGACAGGACCTTACAAAGCCTGACAGGGCCCGACGGAGCCCGACAGGGCCTGAGCAAACCCGAAAGAGCCCGACGGAGCCTGACAGGGCCCGAGCAAACCCGACAGGGCCCGAGCAAACCTGACAGGGCACGAAGGAGCCCGACAGGGCCCGAGCAAACCCGACAAGGCCCAACGGATCCCGACAGGGCCTGAGCAAACCTGACAGGGCCCGACGGAGCCCGACAGGGCACGAGCAAACCCGACAGGGCCTGACGGGGCCTGACGGAGCCTTACAGGGCCCGAGTAAACCCGACAGGGCCCGAGCGAATCTGACAGGGCCCGACGGAGCCCGACAGGACGCGGGCAAACCCGACAGGTCCCGAGCAAACCCGACAGGGCCTGACAAGGCCCGACAGGGCCCGAGCAAACCTGACAGGGCCTGACGGAGCCCGACAGGGCTCGAGCAAACCCGATACGGCCTGACGAAGCCTGACAGGGCCCGAGCAAACCTGACAGGGCCCGAGAGAACCTAACAGGGCCCGACGGAGCCCAACAGGGCGCGAGCAAACCTGACAGGGGCTGACAAGGCCCGACAGGGCCTGAGCAAACCCGACAGGACCCGCCAAAGCCAGATAGGGTCCGATGGAGCCCGACAGGGCCCGAGCAAACCCGACAGGGCCCGAGCAAACCTGACAGGGCTCGATGGAGCCCGACAGGGCCCGAGGAAACCCGACAGGGCGCGACGGAGCCTGACAGGGCCCGAGCAAACCCGACAGGGTTCGACGGAGCCCGACAGGGCCCGAGCAAACCCGACAGGGTCCGACGAAGCCTGACAGGGCTTCAGCAAACCCGACAGGGCCCGAGCAAATCCGACAGGGCCCGACGGAGCCCGACAGGGCCCGAGGAAACCAGAAAGGGCCCGACAGAGCCCGACAGGGCCCGAGCAAACCCGAAAGGGCCCGACGAAGCCTGACAGGGCTCGATGGAGCCCGACAGGGCCCGAGGAAACCCGACAGGGCCCGACGGAGCCCGATAGGGCCCGAGCAAACCCGACAGGATCCGATGGAGCCCGACAAAGCTCAATCAAACCCGACAGGGCCTGAGCAAATCCGACAGGGCCTGACGGAGCCCGACAGGGCCCGAGCAAACCCGAAAGGGCCCGACGGAGCCTTACAGGGCTCGATGGAGCCCGACAGGCCCCGAGGAAACCCGACAGGGCCCCACGGAGCCCGGTAGGGCCCGAGCAAACCCGACAGGGCCTGATGGAGCCTGACAGGGCCCGGGCAAACCCGACAGGGCACGCTGGAGCCTGACAGAGCCCGAGCAAACCCGACAGGGCCCGACAAGGCCCGACAGGGCCCGAGCAAACCTGACAGGACCTTACAAAGCCTGACAGGGCCCGACGGAGCCCGACAGGGCCTGAGCAAACCCGAAAGAGCCCGACGGAGCCTGACAGGGCTCGATAGAGTCCGAAAGGGCCCGAGGAAACTCGACACGGCCGGACGGAACCCGAGAGGGCCCGACGGAACCCGAGAGGGCCCGAGGAAATCCGACAGGGCCCGACAGAGCCTGACAGCGCCCGAGCAAACATGACAGGGCCCGACAGAGCCCAACAGGACCCGAGCAATCCCGACAGGGCCCGAGCAAACCCGACAGGGTTCGACAAAGCCTGACAGGGCTCGATGGAGCCCGACAGGGCCCGAGGAAACCCGACAGGGCCCGACGGAGCCTGACAGGGCCCGAGCAAACCCGACAGGGCCCGAGAGAATCAGACAGGGCCCGAGCAAACCCGACAGGGCCCGAGTGAATCTGACAGGGCCCGACGGAGCCCCACAGGACGCGGGCAAACCCGACAGGGCCCGAGCAAACCCGACAGGGCCTGACAAGGCCCGACAGGGCCTGAGCAAACCCGACAGGACCCGACAAAGCCTGACGGGGTCCGATGGTGCCCGACAGGGCCTGAGCAAACCCGACAGGGCTCGATGGAGCCCGACAGGGCCCGAGGAAACCCGACAGGGCCCGACGGAGCCTGACAGGGCCCGAGCAAACCCGACAGGGCCCGAGCGAATCTGACAGGGCCCGACGGAGCCCCACAGGACGCGGGCAAACCCGACAGGGCCCGAGCAAACCCGACAGGGCCTGACAAGGCCCGACAGGGCCTGAGCAAACCCGACAGGACCCGACAAAGCCTGACGGGGTCCGATGGTGCCCGACAGGGCCTGAGCAAACCCGACAGGGCTCGATGGAGCCCGACAGGGCCCGAGGAAACCCGACAGGGCGCGACGGAGCCTGACAGGGCCCGAGCAAACCCGACAGGGCTCGACGGAGCCCGACAGGGCCTGAGGAAACCAGACAGGGCCCGACGGAGCCCGACAGGGCCCTAGCAAACCCGACAGGGCCTGAGCAAACCCGACAGGGCCCGACGGAGCCCGACAGGGCCTGAGGAAACCAGACAGGGCCCGACGGAGCCCGACAGGGCCCTAGCAAACCCGACAGGGCTTGACAAAGCCTGACAGGGCCTGAGCAAACCCGACAGGGCCCGAGCAAACCCGACAGGGCCCGACGGAGCCCGACAGGGCCCGAGCAAACCCGAAAGGGCCCGACGGAGCCTGACAGGGCTCGATGGAGCCCGACAGGGCCCGAGGAAACCCGACAGGGTTCGACGGAGCCCGATAGGGCCCGAGCAAACCCGACAGGGCCTGACGGAGCCCGACAGGGCCCGAGCAAACCCGAAAGGGCCCGACGAAGCCTGACAGGGCTTGATGGAGCCCGACAGGGCCCGAGGAAACCCGACAGGGCCCGACGGAGCCCGATAGGGCCCGAGCAAACCCGACAGGACCCGATGGAGCCCGACAGGGCTCCAGCAAACCCGACAGGGCCTGAGCAAATCCGACAGGGCCCGACGGAGCCCGACAGGGCCCGAGCAAACCCGAAAGGGCCCGACGGAGCCTGACAGGGCTCGATGGAGCCCGACAGGGCCCGAGGAAACCCGACAGGGCCCCACGGAGCCCGATAGGGCCCGAGCAAACCCGACAGGGCCTGATGGAGCCTGACAGGGCCCGGGCAAACCTGACAGGACACGCTGGAGCCCGACAGAGCCCGAGCAAACCCGACAGGGCCCGATAAGGCCTGACAGGGCCCGAGCAAGCCTGACAGGACCTTACAAAGCCTGACAGGGCCCGACGGAGCCCGACAGGGCCTGAGCAAACCCTAAAGAGCCCGACGGAGCCTGACAGGGCCCGAGCAAACCCGACAGGGCCCGAGCAAACCTGACAGGGCACGAAGGAGCCCGACAGGGCCCGAGCAAACCCGACAAGGCCCAACGGATCCCGACAGGGCCTGAGCAAACCTGACAGGGCCCGACGGAGCCCGACAGGGCACGAGCAAACCCGACAGGGCCTGACGGGGCCTGACGGAGCCTTACAGGGCCCGAGTAAACCCGACAGGGCCCGAGCGAATCTGACAGGGCCCGACGGAGCCCGACAGGACGCGGGCAAACCCGACAGGTCCCGAGCAAACCCGACAGGGCCTGACAAGGCCCGACAGGGCCCGAGCAAACCTGACAGGGCCTGACGGAGCCCGACAGGGCTCGAGCAAACTCGATACGGCCTGACGAAGCCTGACAGGGCCCGAGCAAACCTGACAGGGCCCGAGAGAACCTAACAGGGCCCGACGGAGCCCAACAGGGCGCGAGCAAACCTGACAGGGGCTGACAAGGCCCGACAGGGCCTGAGCAAACCCGACAGGACCCGCCAAAGCCAGATAGGGTCCGATGGAGTCCGACAGGGCCCGAGCAAACCCGACAGGGCCCGAGCAAACCTGACAGGGCTCGATGGAGCCCGACAGGGCCCGAGGAAACCCGACAGGGCGCGACGGAGCCTGACAGGGCCCGAGCAAACCCGACAGGGTTCGACGGAGCCCGACAGGGCCCGAGCAAACCCGACAGGGTCCGACGAAGCCTGACAGGGCTTCAGCAAACCCGACAGGGCCCGAGCAAATCCGACAGGGCCCGACGGAGCCCGACAGGGCCCGAGGAAACCAGAAAGGGCCCGACAGAGCCCGACAGGGCCCGAGCAAACCCGAAAGGGCCCGACGAAGCCTGACAGGGCTCGATGGAGCCCGACAGGGCCCGAGGAAACCCGACAGGGCCCGACGGAGCCCGATAGGGCCCGAGCAAACCCGACAGGATCCGATGGAGCCCGACAAAGCTCAATCAAACCCGACAGGGCCTGAGCAAATCCGACAGGGCCTGACGGAGCCCGACAGGGCCCGAGCAAACCCGAAAGGGCCCGACGGAGCCTTACAGGGCTCGATGGAGCCCGACAGGCCCCGAGGAAACCCGACAGAACCCCACGGAGCCCGGTAGGGCCCGAGCAAACCCGACAGGGCCTGATGGAGCCTGACAGGGCCCGGGCAAACCCGACAGGGCACGCTGGAGCCTGACAGAGCCCGAGCAAACCCGACAGGGCCCGACAAGGCCCGACAGGGCCCGAGCAAACCTGACAGGACCTTACAAAGCCTGACAGGGCCCGACGGAGCCCGACAGGGCCTGAGCAAACCCGAAAGAGCCCGACGGAGCCTGACAGTGCTCGATAGAGTCCGAAAGGGCCCGAGGAAACTCGACAGGGCCGGACGGAACCCGAGAGGGCCCGACGGAACCCGAGAGGGCCCGAGGAAATCCGACAGGGTCCGACAGAGCCTGACAGCGCCCGAGCAAACATGACAGGGCCCGACAGAGCCCAACAGGACCCGAGCAAGCCCGACAGGGCCCGAGCAAACCCGACAGGGTTCGACAAAGCCTGACAGGGCTCGATGGAGCCCGACAGGGCCCGAGGAAACCCGACAGGGCCCGACGGAGCCTGACAGGGCCCGAGCAAACCCGACAGGGCCCGAGCAAACCTGACAGGGCACGAAGGAGCCCGACAGGGCCCGAGCAAACCCGACAAGGCCCAACGGATCCCGACAGGGCCCGAGGAAACCCGACAGGGCCTGACGGAGCCTGACAGGGCCCGAGCAAACCCGACAGGGCCCGAGCGAATCTGACAGAGCCCGACTAAGCCCGACAGGACGCGGGCAAACCCGACAGGTCCCGAGCAAACCCGACAGGGCTAGACAAGGACCGACAGGGCCCGAGCAAACCTGACAGGGCTTGACGGAGCCGGACAGGGCTCGAGAAAACCCGATAGGGCCTGACGGAGCCTGACAGGGCCCGAGCAAACCCGACAGGACCCGCCAAAGCCTGATAGGGTTCGATGGAGCCCGACAGGTCCCGAGCAAACCCGACAGGGCTAGACAAGGCCCGACAGGGCCCGAGCAAACCTGACAGGGCTTGACGGAGCCCGACAGGGCTCGAGCAAACCCGATAGGGCCTGGCGGAGCCTGACAGGGCCCGAGCAAACCCGACAGGACCCGCCAAAGCCTGATAGGGTTCGATGGAGCCCGACAGGGCCCGAGCAAACCCGACAGGGCCCGAGCAAACCTGACAGGGCTCGATGGAGCCCGACAGGGCCCGAGGAAACCCGACAGGGCGCGACGGAGCCTGACAGGGCCCGAGCAAACCCGACAGGGTTCGACGGAGCCCGACAGGGCCCGAGCAAACCCGACAGGGTCCGACGAAGCCTGACAGGGCTTCAGCAAACCCGACACGGCCCGAGCAAATCCGACAGGGCCCGACGGAGCCCGACAGGGCCCGAGGAAACCAG
This sequence comes from Patagioenas fasciata, assembly GCF_037038585.1. Classification (NCBI taxonomy): domain Eukaryota; kingdom Metazoa; phylum Chordata; class Aves; order Columbiformes; family Columbidae; genus Patagioenas; species Patagioenas fasciata. The sequence continues at coordinate 1,351,952 of NW_027288767.1, read as the reverse complement.
ACAGGGCCCGACAGAGCCCGACAGGGCCCGAGCAAACGCGACAGGGCCCGAGCAAACCCGACAGGGTTAGACAAAGCCTGACAGGGCCTGACGGAGCCCGACAGGGCCCTAGCCAACCCGACAGGGCTTGACAAAGCCTGACAGGGCCCGAGCAAACCCGACAGGGCCCGAGCAAACCCGACAGGGCCCGACGGAGCCCGACAGGGCCCGAGCAAACCCGAAAGGGCCCGACGGAGCCTGACAGGGCTCGATGGAGCCCAACAGGGCCCGAGGAAACCCGACAGTGCTCGACGGAGCCCGATAGGGCCCGAGCAAACCCGACAGGGCCCGACGGAGCCCGACAGGGCCCGAGCAAACCCGAAAGAGCCCGAGGAAACCCGACAGGGCCCGATGGAGCCCGACAGGGCCCGAGGAAACCCGACAGGGCCCGACGGAGCCCGATAGGGCCCGAGCAAACCCGACAGGACCCGATGGAGCCCGACAGGGCTCGAGCAAACCCGACAGGACCTGAGCAAATCCGACAGGGCCCGACGGAGCCCGACAGGGCCCGAGCAAACCCGAAAGGGCCCGACGGAGCCTGACAGGGCTCGATGGAGCCCGCCAGGGCCCGAGGAAACCCGAAAGGGCCCGACGGAGCCTTACAGGGCTCGATGGAGCCCGACAGGCCCCGAGGAAACCCGACAGGGCCCCACGGAGCCCGATAGGGCCCGAGCAAACCCGACAGGGCCTGATGGAGCCTGACAGGGCCCGGGCAAACCCGACAGGGCACGCTGGAGCCTGACAGAGCCCGAGCAAACCCGACAGGGCCCGACAAGGCCCGACAGGGCCCGAGCAAACCTGACAGGACCTTACAAAGCCTGACAGGGCCCGACGGAGCCCGACAGGGCCTGAGCAAACCCGAAAGAGCCCGACGGATCCTGACAGGGCTCGATAGAGTCCGAAAGGGCCCGAGGAAACTCGACAGGGCCGGACGGAACCCGAGAGGGCCCGACGGAACCCGAGAGGGCCCGAGGAAATCCGACAGGGCCCGACAGAGCCTGACAGCGCCCGAGCAAACATGACAGGGCCCGACAGAGCCCAACAGGACCCGAGCAATCCCGACAGGGCCCGAGCAAACCCGACAGGGTTCGACAAAGCCTGACAGGGCTCGATGGAGCCCGACAGGGCCCGAGGAAACCCGACAGGGCCCGACGGAGCCTGACAGGGCCCGAGCAAACCCGACAGGGCCCGAGCAAACCTGACAGGGCACGAAGGAGCCCGACAGGGCCCGAGCAAACCCGACAGGACCCGATGGAGCCCGACAGGGCTCGAGCAAACCCGACAGGGCCTGAGCAAATCCGACAGGGCCCGACGGAGCCCGACAGGGCTCGAGCAAACCCGAAAGGGCCCGACGGAGCCTGACAGGGCTCGATGGAGCCCGCCAGGGCCTGAGGAAACCCGACAGGGCCCGACGGAGCCCGATAGGGCCCGAGCAAACCCGACAGGGCCTGATGGAGCCTGAAAGGGCCCGAGCAAACCCGAAAGGGCCCGACGGAGCCTTACAGGGGTCGATGGAGCCCGACAGGCCCCGAGGAAACCCGACAGGGCCCCACGGAGCCCGATAGGGCCCGAGCAAACCCGACAGGGCCTGATGGAGCCTGACAGGGCCCGGGCAAACCCGACAGGGAACGCTGGAGCCTGACAGAGCCCGAGCAAACCCGACAGGGCCCGACAAGGCCCGACAGGGCCCGAGCAAACCTGACAGGACCTTACAAAGCCTGACAGGGCCCGACGGAGCCCGACAGGGCCTGAGCAAACCCGAAAGAGCCCGACGGAGCCTGACAGGGCTCGATAGAGTCCGACAGGGCCCGAGGAAACCTGACAGGGCCCGACGGAACCCGAGAGGGCCCGAGGAAATCCGACAGGGCCCGACGGAGCCTGACAGGGCCCGAGCAAACCCGACAGGGCCCGACAGAGCCCGACAGGACCCGAGCAAACCCGACATGGCCCGAGCAAACCCGACAGGGTTCGACAAAGTCTGACAGGGCCCGAGCAAACCCGACAGGGCCCGAGGAAACCCGACAGAGCCCGACGGAGCCTGACAGGGCCCGAGCAAACCCGACAGGGCCCGAGCAAACCTGACAGGGCACGAAGGAGCCCGACAGGGCCCGAGCAAACCTGACAAGGCCCAACGGATCCCGACAGGGCCCGAGCAAACCTGACAGGGCCCGACGGAGCCCGACAGGGCACGAGCAAACCCGACAGGGCCTGACGGAGCCTGACAGGGCCCGAGCAAACCCGACAGGGCCCGAGCGAATCTGACAGGGCCCGACGGAGCCCGACAGGACGCGGGCAAACCCGACAGGTCCCGAGCAAACCTGACAGGGACTGACAAGGCCCGACAGGGACTGAGCAAACCTGACAGGGCCTGACGGAGCCCGACACGGCTCGAGCAAACCCGATAGGGCCTGACGGAGCATGACACGGCCCGAGCAAACCTGACAGGGCACGAAGGAGCCTGACAGGGCCCGACGGAGCCCGACGGGGCGCGAGCAAACCTGACAGGGGCTGACAAGGCCCGACAGGGCCTGAGCAAACCCGACAGGACCCGCCAAAGCCTGATAGGGTCTGATGGAGCCCGACAGGGCCCGAGCAAACCCGACAGGGCCCGAGCAAACCTGACAGGGCTCGATGGAGCCCGACAGGGCCCGAGGAAACCCGACAGGGCTGACGGAGCCTGACAGGGCCCGAGCAAACCCGAAAGAGCCCGACGGAGCCTGACAGGGCTCAGTGGAGTCCGACAGGGCCCGAGGAAACCCGACAGGGCCCGACGGAACCCGACAGGGCCTGAGCAAACCCGACAGAGCCCGAGCAAACCCGACAGGGCCCGACAGAGCCTGAGAAGGCCCGAGAAAACCTGACAGGGTTCGACGGAGCCCGACAGGGCCCGAGCACACTTGACAGGGTCCGACGAAGCCTGACAGGGCTTCAGAAAACCCGACAGGGCCCGAGCAAACCGACAGGGCCCAACAGAGACCTACAGGGCCCGAGGAAACCCGACAGGGCCCGAAGGAGCCCGATAGGGCCCGAGCAAACCCGACAGGACCCGATGGAGCCCGACAGGGCCTGAGCAAATCCGAAAGGGCCCGACGGAGCCTGACAGGGCTCGATGGAGCCCGACAGGGCCCGAGGAAACCCGACAGGGCCCGACGGAGCCCGATAGGGCCCGAGCAAACCCGAAAGGGCCCGACGAAGCCTGACAGGGCTCGATGGAGCCCGACAGGGCCCGAGGAAACCCGACAGGGCCCGACGGAGCCCGATAGGGCCCGAGCAAACCCGACAGGACTCGATGGAGCCCGACAGGGCTCGAGTAAACCCGACAGGGCCTGAGCAAATCCGACAGGGCCCGACAGAGCCCGACAGGGCCCGAGCAAACCCGAAAGGGCCCGACGGAGCCTGACAGGGCTCGATGGAGCCCGACAGGGCCCGAGGAAACCCGACAGGGCCCCACGGAGCCCGACGTGGCCCGAGCAAACCCGACAGGGCCTGATGGAGCCTGACAGGGCCCGGGCAAACCCGACAGGGCACGCTGGAGCCCGACAGAGCCCGAGGAAACCCAACAGGGCCCGACAAGGCCCGACAGGGCCCGAGAAAACCTGACAGGACCTGACAAAGCCTGACAGGGCCCGACGGAGCCCGACAGGGCCTGAGCAAACCCGAAAGAGCCCGACGGAGCCTGACAGGGCTCGATAGAGTCCGACAGGGCCCGAGGAAACCTGACAGGGCCCGACGGAACCCGATAGGGCCCGAGGAAATCCGACAGGGCCCGACGGAGCCCGACAGGGCCCGAGGAAACCCGACAGGGCTAGACGGAGCCCGACAGGGCCCGAGCAAACCCGACAGGGCCCGATGGAGCCCGACAGGGCCCAAGCAAACCCGACAGGGCCTGAGCAAACCCGACAGGTCCCGAGCAAACCCGACAGGGCCCAACGGAGCCTGACAGGGCTCGATGGAGACCGACAGAGCCCGAGGAAACCCGACAGGGCCCGACGGAGCCCGATAGGGCCCGAGCAAACCCGACAGGGCCTGACGGAGACCGACAGGGCCCGAGCAAAGCCTGATAGGGTCCGACGGAGCCTGACAGGGCTCGATGGAGCCCGACAGGGCCCGAGGAAGCCCGACAGGGCCCGAGCAAACCCAACAGGGCCCAAGCAAACCCGACAGGGCCCGAGCAAACCCGACAGTGCCTGAGCAAACCCGACAGGGCCCGAGCAAACCCGACAGGGCCCGACGGAGCCTGACAGGGCTCGATGGCGACCGACAGAGCCCGAGGAAACCCGACAGGGCCCGACGGAGCCCGATAGGGCCCGAGAAAACCCGACAGGGCCTGACGGAGCCCGACAGGGCCCGAGCAAACCCGAAAGGGCCCGACGAAGCCTGACAGGGCTCGATGGAGCCTGACAGGGCCCGAGGAAACCCGACAGGGCCCGACGGAGCCCGATAGGGCCCGAGCAAACCCGACAGGGCCCGATGGAGCCCGACAGGGCTCGAGCAAACCCGACAGGGCCTGAGCAAATCCGACAGGGCCTGACGGAGCCCGACAGGGCCCGAGCAAACCCGAAAGGGCCCGACGGAGCCTGACAGGGCTCGATGGAGCCCGACAGGGCCCGAGGAAATCCGACAGGGCTCCACGAAGCCCGATAGGGCCCGAGCAAACTCGACAGGGCCTGACGGAGCCTGACAGAGCCCGGGCAAACCCAACAGGGCATGCTAGAGCCCGACAGAGTTCGAGCAAACCCGACAGGGCCCGACAAGGCCCGACAGGGCCCGAGCAATCCCGCCAGGGCTCGACGGAGCCTGACAGGGCCCGAGCAAACCCGACACGGTCCGAGCAAACCTGACAGGGCTCAAAGGAGCCCGACAGGGCCCGAGGAAACCAGACAGGGCCCGACAGAGCCTGACAGGGCCCGAGCAAACCCGACATGGCCCGAGCAAACCTGACAGGGTTCGACAAAGCCTGACAGGGCTCGATGGAGCCTGACAGGGCCCAAGGAAACCCGACAGGGCCCGACGGAGCCTGACAGGGCCCGAGCAAACCCGACAGGGCTCGACGGAGCCTGACAGGGCCCGAGCAAACCCGACAGGGCCCGAGCAAACCTGACAGGGCCCGACGGAGCCCGACAGGGCACGAGCATACGCGACAGGGCCTGACGGAGCCTGACAGGGAACGAAGGAGCCCGACAGGGCCCGAGCAAACCCGACAGGGCCCGACAGAGCCCAACAGGGCCTGAGCAAACCCGACAGGGCCCGAGCAAACCCGACAGGGTTCGACAAAGCCTGACAGGGCTCGATGGAGCCCGACAGGGCCCGAGGAAACCCGACAGGGCCCGACAAAGCCTGACAGGGCCCGAGCAAACCCGACAGGGCCCGAGCAAACCTGACAGGGCACGAAGGAGCCCGACAGGGCCCGAGCAAACCCGACAAGGCCCAACGGATCCCGACAGGGCCTGAGCAAACCTGACAGGGCCCGACGGAGCCCGACAGGGCACGAGCAAACCCGACAGGGCCTGACGGAGCCTGACAGGGCCTGAGCAAACCCGACAGGGCCCGAGCGAATCTGACAGGGCCCGACGGAGCCCGACAGGACGCGGGCAAACCCGACAGGTCCCGAGCAAACCCGACAGGGCCTGACAAGGCCTGACAGGGCCCGAGCAAACCCGACAGGGCCCGAGCAAACCTGATAGGGCACGAAGGAGCCCGACAGGGCCCGAGCAAACCCGACAAGGCCCAATGGATCCCGACAGGGCCCGAGCAAACCTGACAGGGCCCGAGAGAACCTGACAGGGCCCGACGGAGCCCGACAGGGCGCGAGCAAACCCGACAGGGGCTGACAAGGCCCGACAGGGCCTGAGCAAACCCGACAGGAACCACCAAAGCCTGATAGGGTCCGATGGAGCCCGACAGGGCCCGAGCAAACCCGACAGGGCCCGAGCAAACCTGACAGGGCTCGATGGAGCCCGACAGGGCCCGAGGAAACCCGACAGGGCGCGACGGAGCCTGACAGGGCCCGAGCAAACCCGACAGGGTTCGACGGAGCCCGACAGGGCCCGAGCAAACCCGACAGGGTCTGACGAAGCCTGACAGGGCTTCAGCAAACCCGACAGGGCCCGAGCAAACCCGACAGGGCTAGACGGAGCCCGACAGGGCCCGAGGAAACCAGACAGGGCCCGACAGAGCCCGACAGGGCCCGAGCAAACCCGACAGGGCCCGAGCAAACCCGACAGGGTTCGACAAAGCCTGACAGGGCTTGATGGAGCCCGACAGGGCCCGAGGAAACCCGACAGGGCCCGACGGAGCCTGACAGAGCCCGAGCAAACCCGACAGGGCTCGACGGAGCCTGATAGGGCCCGAGCAAACCCGACAGGGCCTGACGGAGCCCGACAGGGCCCGAGCAAACCCGAAAGGGCCCGACGAAGCCTGACAGGGCTCGATGGAGCCCGACAGGGCCCGAGGAAACCCGACAGGGCGCGACGGAGCCCGATAGGGCCCGAGCAAACCCGACAGGGCCCGATGGAGCCCGACAGGGCTCGAGCAAACCCGACAGGGTCCGACGAAGCCTGACAGGGCTTCAGCAAACCCGACATGGCCCGAGCAAACGCGACAGGGCCCGACGGAGCCCGACAGAGCCCGAGGAAACCAGACAGGGCCCGACGGAGCCCGACAGGGCCCGAGCAAACCCGACAGGGCCCGACAGAGCCCGACAGGGCCCGAGCAAACCCGAAAGGGCCCGACGGAGCCTGACAGGGCTCGATGGAGCCAGACAGGGCCCGAGGAAACCCGACAGGGCCCGACGGAGCCTGACAGGGCCCGAGCAAACCCGACAGGGCCCGAGCGAATCTGACAGGGCCCGACGGAGCCCCACAGGACGCGGGCAAACCCGACAGGGCCTGATGGAGCCTGACAGGGCCCGGGCAAACCCGACAGGGCACGCTGGAGCCCGACAGAGCCCGAGCAAACCCAACAGGGCCCGACAAGGCCCGACAGGGCCCGAGCAAACCTGACAGGACCTGACAAAGCCTGACAGGGCCCGACGGAGCCCGACAGGGCCTGAGCAAACCCGAAAGAGCCCGACGGAGCCTGACAGGGCTCGATAGAGTCCGACAGGGCCCGAGGAAACCTGACAGGGCCCGACGGAACCCGAGAGGGCCCGAGGAAATCCGACAGGGCCCGACGGAGCCCGACAGGGCCCGAGGAAACCCGACAGGGCTAGACGGAGCCCGACAGGGCCCGAGCAAACCCGACAGGGCCCGACGGAGCCCGACAGGGCCCCAGCAAACCCGACAGGGCCCGAGCAAACCCGACAGGGCCTGACGGAGCCTGACAGGGCCTGAGCAAACCCGACAGGGCTCGACAGAGCCTGACAGGGCCCGAGCAAACCCGACAGGGCCCGAGCAAACCTGATAGGGCCCGACGGAGCCCGACAGGGCCCGAGCAAACCTGACAGGGGTCGACGGAGCCTGACAGGGCCTGAGCAAACCCGACAGGGCCCGAGCATACCTGATAGGGGTCGACGGAGCCTGACAGGGCCTGAGCAAACCCGACAGGGCCCGAGCATACCTGACAGGGGTCGACGGAGCCTGACAGGGGCTGAGCAAACCCGACAGGACCCGACAAAGCCTGACAGGGTTCGATGGAGCCCGACAGGGCCCGAGCAAACCCGACATGGCTCAACGGAGCCCGACAGGGCCCGAGCAAACCTGACAGAGGTCGACGGAGCCTGACAGGGCCTGAGCAAACCCGACAGTGCCCGAGCAAACCCGACAGGGCCCAACGGAGCCCGACAGAGCCCGAGCAAACCCGACAGGGCCCGACAAGGCCCGACAGGGCCAGAACAAACCTGACAGGACCTGACAAAGCCTGACAGGGCCCGACGGAGCCCGACAGGGCCCGAGCAAACCCAAAAAGGCCCGACGGAGCCTGACAGGGCTCGATGGAACCCGACAGGGCCCGAGGAAACCCGACATGGCCCGACGGAGCCCGACAGGGCCCGAGCAAACCCGAAAGGGCCCGACGGAGCCTGACAGTGCTCGATGGAGCCCGACAGGGCCCGAGGAAACCCGACAGGGCCCGATGGAGCCCGACAGGGCCCAAGCAAACCCGACAGGGCCTGAGCAAACCCGACAGGTCCCGAGCAAACCCGACAGGGCCCAACGGAGCCTGACAGGGCTCGATGGAGACCGACAGAGCCCGAGGAAACCCGACAGGGCCCGACGGAGCCCGATAGGGCCCGAGCAAACCCGACAGGGCCTGACGGAGACCGACAGGGCCCGAGCAAAGCCTGATAGGGTCCGACGGAGCCTGACAGGGCTCGATGGAGCCCGACAGGGCCCGAGGAAGCCCGACAGGGCCCGAGCAAACCCAACAGGGCCCAAGCAAACCCGACAGGGCCCGAGCAAACCCGACAGTGCCTGAGCAAACCCGACAGGGCCCGAGCAAACCCGACAGGGCCCGACGGAGCCTGACAGGGCTCGATGGAGACCGACAGAGCCCGAGGAAACCCGACAGGGCCCGACGGAGCTCGATAGGGCCCGAGCAAACCCGACAGGGCCTGACGGAGCCTGACAGGGCTCGATGGCGACCGACAGAGCCCGAGGAAACCCGACAGGGCCCGACGGAGCCCGATAGGGCCCGAGAAAACCCGACAGGGCCTGATGGAGCCCGACAGGGCCCGAGCAAACCCGAAAGGGCCCGACGAAGCCTGACAGGGCTCGATGGAGCCTGACAGGGCCCGAGGAAACCCGACAGGGCCCGACGGAGCCCGATAGGGCCCGAGCAAACCCGACAGGGCCCGATGGAGCCCGACAGGGCTCGAGCAAACCCGACAGGGCCTGAGCAAATCCGACAGGGCCTGACGGAGCCCGACAGGGCCCGAGCAAACCCGAAAGGGCCCGACGGAGCCTGACAGGGCTCGATGGAGCCCGACAGGGCCCGAGGAAACCCGACAGGGCTCCACGAAGCCCGATAGGGCCCGAGCAAACCCGACAGGGCCTGACGGAGCCTGACAGGGCCCGGGCAAACCCAACAGGGCATGCTAGAGCCCGACAGAGTTCGAGCAAACCCGACAGGGCCCGACAAGGCCCGACAGGGCCCGAGCAATCCCGCCAGGGCTCGACGGAGCCTGACAGGGCCCGAGCAAACCCGACACGGTCCGAGCAAACCTGACAGGGCTCAAAGGAGCCCGACAGGGCCCGAGGAAACCAGACAGGGCCCGACAGAGCCTGACAGGGCCCGAGCAAACCCGACATGGCCCGAGCAAACCTGACAGGGTTCGACAAAGCCTGACAGGGCTCGATGGAGCCTGACAGGGCCCAAGGAAACCCGACAGGGCCCGACGGAGCCTGACAGGGCCCGAGCAAACCCGACAGGGCTCGACGGAGCCTGACAGGGCCCGAGCAAACCCGACAGGGCCCGAGCAAACCTGACAGGGCCCGACGGAGCCCGACAGGGCACGAGCATACGCGACAGGGCCTGACGGAGCCTGACAGGGAACGAAGGAGCCCGACAGGGCCCGAGCAAACCCGACAGGGCCCGACAGAGCCCAACAGGGCCCGAGCAAACCCGACAGGGCCCGAGCAAACCCGAAAGGGTTCGACAAAGCCTGACAGGGCTCGATGGAGCCCGACAGGGCCCGAGGAAACCCGACAGGGCCCGACAAAGCCTGACAGGGCCCGAGCAAACCCGACAGGGCCCGAGCAAACCTGACAGGGCACGAAGGAGCCCGACAGGGCCCGAGCAAACCCGACAAGGCCCAACGGATCCCGACAGGGCCCAAGCAAACCCGACAGGGCCTGACGGAGCCTGACAGGGCCCGGGCAAACCCGACAGGGCACGCTGGAGCCCGACAGAGCCCGAGCAAACCCGACAGGGCCTGACAAGGCCCGACAGGGCCCGAGCAAATCCGAAAGGGCCCGACGAAGCCTGACAGGGCTCGATGGAGCCTGACAGGGCCCGAGGAAACCCGACAGGGCCCGACGGAGCCCGATAGGGCCCGAGCAAACCCGACAGGGCCCGATGGAGCCCGACAGGGCTCAGGCAAACCCGACAGGGCCTGAGCAAATCCGACAGGGCCTGACGGAGCCCGACAGGGCCCGAGCAAACCCGAAAGGGCCCGACGGAGCCTGACAGGGCTCGATGGAGCCCGACAGGGCCCGAGGAAACCCGACAGGGCCCCACGAAGCCCGATAGGGCCCGAGCAAACCCGACAGGGCCTGACGGAGCCTGACAGGGCCCGGGCAAACCCAACAGGGCATGCTAGAGCCCGACAGAGTTCGAGCAAACCCGACAGGGCCCGACAAGGCCCGACAGGGCCCGAGCAATCCCGCCAGGGCTCGACGGAGCCTGACAGGGCCCGAGCAAACCCGACACGGTCCGAGCAAACCTGACAGGGCTCAAAGGAGCCCGACAGGGCCCGAGGAAACCAGACAGGGCCCGACAGAGCCTGACAGGGCCCGAGCAAACCCGACATGGCCCGAGCAAACCTGACAGGGTTCGACAAAGCCTGACAGGGCTCGATGGAGCCTGACAGGGCCCAAGGAAACCCGACAGGGCCCGACGGAGCCTGACAGGGCCCGAGCAAACCCGACAGGGCTCGACGGAGCCTGACAGGGCCCGAGCAAACCCGACAGGGCCCGAGCAAACCTGACAGGGCCCGACGGAGCCCGACAGGGCACGAGCATACGCGACAGGGCCTGACGGAGCCTGACAGGGAACGAAGGAGCCCGACAGGGCCCGAGCAAACCCGACAGGGCCCGACAGAGCCCAACAGGGCCCGAGCAAACCCGACAGGGCCCGAGCAAACCCGAAAGGGTTCGACAAAGCCTGACAGGGCTCGATGGAGCCCGACAGGGCCCGAGGAAACCCGACAGGGCCCGACAAAGCCTGACAGGGCCCGAGCAAACCCGACAGGGCCCGAGCAAACCTGACAGGGCACGAAGGAGCCCGACAGGGCCCGAGCAAACCCGACAAGGCCCAACGGATCCCGACAGGGCCCGAGCAAACCCGACAGGGCCTGACGGAGCCTGACAGGGCCCGGGCAAACCCGACAGGGCACGCTGGAGCCCGACAGAGCCCGAGCAAACCCGACAGGGCCTGACAAGGCCCGACAGGGCCCGAGCAAACCTGACACGTCCTGACAAAGCCTGACAGGGCCCGACGGAGCCCGCCAGGGCCCGAGCAAACCCGAAAGAGCCCGACGGAGCCTGACAGGGCTCAGTGGAGTCCGACAGGGCCCGAGGAAACCCAACAGGGCCCGACGGAATCCGACAGGGCCTGAGCAAACCCGACAGGGCCCGAGCAAACCCGACAGGGCCCGAAGGAGCCTGACAAGGCCCAAGAAAACCTGACAGGGCTCGACGGAGCCCGACAGGGCTCGAGCAAACCCGACAGGGCCTGAGCAAATCCGACAGGGCCTGACGGAGCCCGACAGGGCCCGAGCAAACCCGAAAGGGCCCGACGGAGCCTGACAGGGCTCGATGGAGCCCGACAGGGCCCGAGGAAACCCGACAGGGCCCCACGAAGCCCGATAGGGCCCGAGCAAACCCGACAGGGCCTGACGGAGCCTGACAGGGCCCGGGCAAACCCAACAGGGCATGCTAGAGCCCGACAGAGTTCGAGCAAACCCGACAGGGCCCGACAAGGCCCGACAGGGCCCGAGCAATCCCGCCAGGGCTCGACGGAGCCTGACAGGGCCCGAGCAAACCCGACACGGTCCGAGCAAACCTGACAGGGCTCAAAGGAGCCCGACAGGGCCCGAGGAAACCAGACAGGGCCCGACAGAGCCTGACAGGGCCCGAGCAAACCCGACATGGCCCGAGCAAACCTGACAGGGTTCGACAAAGCCTGACAGGGCTCGATGGAGCCTGACAGGGCCCAAGGAAACCCGACAGGGCCCGACGGAGCCTGACAGGGCCCGAGCAAACCCGACAGGGCTCGACGGAGCCTGACAGGGCCCGAGCAAACCCGACAGGGCCCGAGCAAACCTGACAGGGCCCGACGGAGCCCGACAGGGCACGAGCATACGCGACAGGGCCTGACGGAGCCTGACAGGGACCGAAGGAGCCCGACAGGGCCCGAGCAAACCCGACAGGGCCCGACAGAGCCCAACAGGGCCCGAGCAAACCCGACAGGGCCCGAGCAAACCCGACAGGGTTCGACAAAGCCTGACAGGGCTCGATGGAGCCCGACAGGGCCCGAGGAAACCCGACAGGGCCCGACAAAGCCTGACAGGGCCCGAGCAAACCCGACAGGGCCCGAGCAAACCTGACAGGGCACGAAGGAGCCCGACAGGGCCCGAGCAAACCCGACAAGGCCCAACGGATCCCGACAGGGCCTGAGCAAACCTGACAGGGCCCGACGGAGCCCGACAGGGCACGAGCAAACCCGACAGGGCCTGACGGAGCCTGACAGGGCCTGAGCAAACCCGACAGGGCCCGAGCGAATCTGACAGGGCCCGACGGAGCCCGACAGGACGCGGGCAAACCCGACAGGTCCCGAGCAAACCCGACAGGGCCTGACAAGGCCTGACAGGGCCCGAGCAAACCCGACAGGGCCCGAGCAAACCTGATAGGGCACGAAGGAGCCCGACAGGGCCCGAGCAAACCCGACAAGGCCCAATGGATCCCGACAGGGCCCGAGCAAACCTGACAGGGCCCGAGAGAACCTGACAGGGCCCGACGGAGCCCGACAGGGCGCGAGCAAACCCGACAGGGGCTGACAAGGCCCGACAGGGCCTGAGCAAACCCGACAGGAACCACCAAAGCCTGATAGGGTCCGATGGAGCCCGACAGGGCCCGAGCAAACCCGACAGGGCCCGAGCAAACCTGACAGGGCTCGATGGAGCCCGACAGGGCCCGAGGAAACCCGACAGGGCGCGACGGAGCCTGACAGGGCCCGAGCAAACCCGACAGGGTTCGACGGAGCCCGACAGGGCCCGAGCAAACCTGACAGGGTCTGACGAAGCCTGACAGGGCTTCAGCAAACCCGACAGGGCCCGAGCAAACCCGACAGGGCTAGACGGAGCCCGACAGGGCCCGAGGAAACCAGACAGGGCCCGACAGAGCCCGACAGGGCCCGAGCAAACCCGACAGGGCCCGAGCAAACCCGACAGGGTTCGACAAAGCCTGACAGGGCTTGATGGAGCCCGACAGGGCCCGAGGAAACCCGACAGGGCCCGACGGAGCCTGACAGAGCCCGAGCAAACCCGACAGGGCTCGACGGAGCCTGATAGGGCCCGAGCAAACCCGACAGGGCCTGACGGAGCCCGACAGGGCCCGAGCAAACCCGAAAGGGCCCGACGAAGCCTGACAGGGCTCGATGGAGCCCGACAGGGCCCGAGGAAACCCGACAGGGCCCGACGGAGCCCGATAGGGCCCGAGCAAACCCGACAGGGCCCGATGGAGCCCGACAGGGCTCGAGCAAACCCGACAGGGTCCGACGAAGCCTGACAGGGCTTCAGCAAACCCGACATGGCCCGAGCAAACGCGACAGGGCCCGACGGAGCCCGACAGAGCCCGAGGAAACCAGACAGGGCCCGACGGAGCCCGACAGGGCCCGAGCAAACCCGACAGGGCCCGACAGAGCCCGACAGGGCCCGAGCAAACCCGAAAGGGCCCGACGGAGCCTGACAGGGCTCGATGGAGCCAGACAGGGCCCGAGGAAAAGCGACAGGGCCTGATTGAACCCGATAGGGCCCGAGAAAACCCGACAGGGCCTGACGGAGCCTGACAGGGCCCGGGCAAACCCGACAGGGCACGCTGGAGCCCGACAGAGCCCGAGCAAACCCGACAGGGCCCGACAAGGCCCGACAGGGCCCGAGCAAACCTGACACGTCCTGACAAAGCCTGACAGGGCCCGACGGAGCCCGCCAGGGCCCGAGCAAACCCGAAAGAGCCCGACGGAGCCTGACAGGGCTCAGTGGAGTCCGACAGGGCCCGAGGAAACCCAACAGGGCCCGACGGAATCCAACAGGGCCTGAGCAAACCCGACAGGGCCCGAGCAAACCCGACAGGGCCCGAAGGAGCCTGACAAGGCCCGAGAAAACCTGACAGGGCTCGACGGAGCCCGACAGGGCCCGAGCACACTTGACAGGGTCCGACGAAGCCTGACAGGGCTTCAGAAAACCCGACAGGGCCCGAGCAAGCCGACAGGGCCCAACGGAGCCTGACAGGGCCCGAGGAAACCCGACAGGGCCCGACGGAGCCCGATAGGGCCCGAGCAAACCCGACAGGACCCGATGGAGCCCGACAGGGCTCGAGCAAACCCGACAGGGCCTGAGCAAATCCGACAGGGCCCGACAGAGCCCGACAGGGCCCGAGCAAACCCGAAAGGGCCCGACGGAGCCTGACAGGGCTCGATGGAGCCCGACAGGGCCCGAGGAAACCCGACAGGGCCCCACGGAGCCCGATAGGGCCCGAGCAAACTCGACAGGGCCTGATGGAGCCTGACAGGGCCCGGGCAAACCCGACAGGGCACGCTGGAGCCCGACAGAGCCCGAGCAAACCCGACAGGGCCCGACAAGGCCCGACAGGGCCCGAGCAAACCTGACAGGACCTGACAAAGCCTGACAGGGCCTGACGGAGCCCGACAGGGCCTGAGCAAACCCGAAAGAGCCCGACGGAGCCTGACAGGGCTCAATAGAGTCCGACAGGGCCCGAGGAAACCCGACAGGGCCCGATGGAGCCCGACAGGGCCCAAGCAAACCCGACAGGGCCTGAGCAAACCCGACAGGTCCCGAGCAAACCCGACAGGGCCCAACGGAGCCTGACAGGGCTCGATGGAGACCGACAGAGCCCGAGGAAACCCGACAGGGCCCGACGGAGCCCGATAGGGCCCGAGCAAACCCGACAGGGCCTGACGGAGACCGACAGGGCCCGAGCAAAGCCTGATAGGGTCCGACGGAGCCTGACAGGGCTCGATGGAGCCCGACAGGGCCCGAGGAAGCCCGACAGGGCCCGAGCAAACCCAACAGGGCCCAAGCAAACCCGACAGGGCCCGAGCAAACCCGACAGTGCCTGAGCAAACCCGACAGGGCCCGAGCAAACCCGACAGGGCCCGACGGAGCCTGACAGGGCTCGATGGAGACCGACAGAGCCCGAGGAAACCCGACAGGGCCCGACGGAGCTCGATAGGGCCCGAGCAAACCCGACAGGGCCTGACGGAGCCTGACAGGGCTCGATGGCGACCGACAGAGCCCGAGGAAACCCGACAGGGCCCGACGGAGCCCGATAGGGCCCGAGAAAACCCGACAGGGCCTGATGGAGCCCGACAGGGCCCGAGCAAACCCGAAAGGGCCCGACGAAGCCTGACAGGGCTCGATGGAGCCTGACAGGGCCCGAGGAAACCCGACAGGGCCCGACGGAGCCCGATAGGGCCCGAGCAAACCCGACAGGGCCCGATGGAGCCCGACAGGGCTCGAGCAAACCCGACAGGGCCTGAGCAAATCCGACAGGGCCTGACGGAGCCCGACAGGGCCCGAGCAAACCCGAAAGGGCCCGACGGAGCCTGACAGGGCTCGATGGAGCCCGACAGGGCCCGAGGAAACCCGACAGGGCTCCACGAAGCCCGATAGGGCCCGAGCAAACCCGACAGGGCCTGACGGAGCCTGACAGGGCCCGGGCAAACCCAACAGGGCATGCTAGAGCCCGACAGAGTTCGAGCAAACCCGACAGGGCCCGACAAGGCCCGACAGGGCCCGAGCAATCCCGCCAGGGCTCGACGGAGCCTGACAGGGCCCGAGCAAACCCGACACGGTCCGAGCAAACCTGACAGGGCTCAAAGGAGCCCGACAGGGCCCGAGGAAACCAGACAGGGCCCGACAGAGCCTGACAGGGCCCGAGCAAACCCGACATGGCCCGAGCAAACCTGACAGGGTTCGACAAAGCCTGACAGGGCTCGATGGAGCCTGACAGGGCCCAAGGAAACCCGACAGGGCCCGACGGAGCCTGACAGGGCCCGAGCAAACCCGACAGGGCTCGACGGAGCCTGACAGGGCCCGAGCAAACCCGACAGGGCCCGAGCAAACCTGACAGGGCCCGACGGAGCCCGACAGGGCACGAGCATACGCGACAGGGCCTGACGGAGCCTGACAGGGAACGAAGGAGCCCGACAGGGCCCGAGCAAACCCGACAGGGCCCGACAGAGCCCAACAGGGCCCGAGCAAACCCGACAGGGCCCGAGCAAACCCGAAAGGGTTCGACAAAGCCTGACAGGGCTCGATGGAGCCCGACAGGGCCCGAGGAAACCCGACAGGGCCCGACAAAGCCTGACAGGGCCCGAGCAAACCCGACAGGGCCCGAGCAAACCTGACAGGGCACGAAGGAGCCCGACAGGGCCCGAGCAAACCCGACAAGGCCCAACGGATCCCGACAGGGCCCAAGCAAACCCGACAGGGCCTGACGGAGCCTGACAGGGCCCGGGCAAACCCGACAGGGCACGCTGGAGCCCGACAGAGCCCGAGCAAACCCGACAGGGCCTGACAAGGCCCGACAGGGCCCGAGCAAATCCGAAAGGGCCCGACGAAGCCTGACAGGGCTCGATGGAGCCTGACAGGGCCCGAGGAAACCCGACAGGGCCCGACGGAGCCCGATAGGGCCCGAGCAAACCCGACAGGGCCCGATGGAGCCCGACAGGGCTCAGGCAAACCCGACAGGGCCTGAGCAAATCCGACAGGGCCTGACGGAGCCCGACAGGGCCCGAGCAAACCCGAAAGGGCCCGACGGAGCCTGACAGGGCTCGATGGAGCCCGACAGGGCCCGAGGAAACCCGACAGGGCCCCACGAAGCCCGATAGGGCCCGAGCAAACCCGACAGGGCCTGACGGAGCCTGACAGGGCCCGGGCAAACCCAACAGGGCATGCTAGAGCCCGACAGAGTTCGAGCAAACCCGACAGGGCCCGACAAGGCCCGACAGGGCCCGAGCAATCCCGCCAGGGCTCGACGGAGCCTGACAGGGCCCGAGCAAACCCGACACGGTCCGAGCAAACCTGACAGGGCTCAAAGGAGCCCGACAGGGCCCGAGGAAACCAGACAGGGCCCGACAGAGCCTGACAGGGCCCGAGCAAACCCGACATGGCCCGAGCAAACCTGACAGGGTTCGACAAAGCCTGACAGGGCTCGATGGAGCCTGACAGGGCCCAAGGAAACCCGACAGGGCCCGACGGAGCCTGACAGGGCCCGAGCAAACCCGACAGGGCTCGACGGAGCCTGACAGGGCCCGAGCAAACCCGACAGGGCCCGAGCAAACCTGACAGGGCCCGACGGAGCCCGACAGGGCACGAGCATACGCGACAGGGCCTGACGGAGCCTGACAGGGAACGAAGGAGCCCGACAGGGCCCGAGCAAACCCGACAGGGCCCGACAGAGCCCAACAGGGCCCGAGCAAACCCGACAGGGCCCGAGCAAACCCGAAAGGGTTCGACAAAGCCTGACAGGGCTCGATGGAGCCCGACAGGGCCCGAGGAAACCCGACAGGGCCCGACAAAGCCTGACAGGGCCCGAGCAAACCCGACAGGGCCCGAGCAAACCTGACAGGGCACGAAGGAGCCCGACAGGGCCCGAGCAAACCCGACAAGGCCCAACGGATCCCGACAGGGCCCGAGCAAACCCGACAGGGCCTGACGGAGCCTGACAGGGCCCGGGCAAACCCGACAGGGCACGCTGGAGCCCGACAGAGCCCGAGCAAACCCGACAGGGCCTGACAAGGCCCGACAGGGCCCGAGCAAACCTGACACGTCCTGACAAAGCCTGACAGGGCCCGACGGAGCCCGCCAGGGCCCGAGCAAACCCGAAAGAGCCCGACGGAGCCTGACAGGGCTCAGTGGAGTCCGACAGGGCCCGAGGAAACCCAACAGGGCCCGACGGAATCCGACAGGGCCTGAGCAAACCCGACAGGGCCCGAGCAAACCCGACAGGGCCCGAAGGAGCCTGACAAGGCCCAAGAAAACCTGACAGGGCTCGACGGAGCCCGACAGGGCTCGAGCAAACCCGACAGGGCCTGAGCAAATCCGACAGGGCCTGACGGAGCCCGACAGGGCCCGAGCAAACCCGAAAGGGCCCGACGGAGCCTGACAGGGCTCGATGGAGCCCGACAGGGCCCGAGGAAACCCGACAGGGCCCCACGAAGCCCGATAGGGCCCGAGCAAACCCGACAGGGCCTGACGGAGCCTGACAGGGCCCGGGCAAACCCAACAGGGCATGCTAGAGCCCGACAGAGTTCGAGCAAACCCGACAGGGCCCGACAAGGCCCGACAGGGCCCGAGCAATCCCGCCAGGGCTCGACGGAGCCTGACAGGGCCCGAGCAAACCCGACACGGTCCGAGCAAACCTGACAGGGCTCAAAGGAGCCCGACAGGGCCCGAGGAAACCAGACAGGGCCCGACAGAGCCTGACAGGGCCCGAGCAAACCCGACATGGCCCGAGCAAACCTGACAGGGTTCGACAAAGCCTGACAGGGCTCGATGGAGCCTGACAGGGCCCAAGGAAACCCGACAGGGCCCGACGGAGCCTGACAGGGCCCGAGCAAACCCGACAGGGCTCGACGGAGCCTGACAGGGCCCGAGCAAACCCGACAGGGCCCGAGCAAACCTGACAGGGCCCGACGGAGCCCGACAGGGCACGAGCATACGCGACAGGGCCTGACGGAGCCTGACAGGGACCGAAGGAGCCCGACAGGGCCCGAGCAAACCCGACAGGGCCCGACAGAGCCCAACAGGGCCCGAGCAAACCCGACAGGGCCCGAGCAAACCCGACAGGGTTCGACAAAGCCTGACAGGGCTCGATGGAGCCCGACAGGGCCCGAGGAAACCCGACAGGGCCCGACAAAGCCTGACAGGGCCCGAGCAAACCCGACAGGGCCCGAGCAAACCTGACAGGGCACGAAGGAGCCCGACAGGGCCCGAGCAAACCCGACAAGGCCCAACGGATCCCGACAGGGCCTGAGCAAACCTGACAGGGCCCGACGGAGCCCGACAGGGCACGAGCAAACCCGACAGGGCCTGACGGAGCCTGACAGGGCCTGAGCAAACCCGACAGGGCCCGAGCGAATCTGACAGGGCCCGACGGAGCCCGACAGGACGCGGGCAAACCCGACAGGTCCCGAGCAAACCCGACAGGGCCTGACAAGGCCTGACAGGGCCCGAGCAAACCCGACAGGGCCCGAGCAAACCTGATAGGGCACGAAGGAGCCCGACAGGGCCCGAGCAAACCCGACAAGGCCCAATGGATCCCGACAGGGCCCGAGCAAACCTGACAGGGCCCGAGAGAACCTGACAGGGCCCGACGGAGCCCGACAGGGCGCGAGCAAACCCGACAGGGGCTGACAAGGCCCGACAGGGCCTGAGCAAACCCGACAGGAACCACCAAAGCCTGATAGGGTCCGATGGAGCCCGACAGGGCCCGAGCAAACCCGACAGGGCCCGAGCAAACCTGACAGGGCTCGATGGAGCCCGACAGGGCCCGAGGAAACCCGACAGGGCGCGACGGAGCCTGACAGGGCCCGAGCAAACCCGACAGGGTTCGACGGAGCCCGACAGGGCCCGAGCAAACCTGACAGGGTCTGACGAAGCCTGACAGGGCTTCAGCAAACCCGACAGGGCCCGAGCAAACCCGACAGGGCTAGACGGAGCCCGACAGGGCCCGAGGAAACCAGACAGGGCCCGACAGAGCCCGACAGGGCCCGAGCAAACCCGACAGGGCCCGAGCAAACCCGACAGGGTTCGACAAAGCCTGACAGGGCTTGATGGAGCCCGACAGGGCCCGAGGAAACCCGACAGGGCCCGACGGAGCCTGACAGAGCCCGAGCAAACCCGACAGGGCTCGACGGAGCCTGATAGGGCCCGAGCAAACCCGACAGGGCCTGACGGAGCCCGACAGGGCCCGAGCAAACCCGAAAGGGCCCGACGAAGCCTGACAGGGCTCGATGGAGCCCGACAGGGCCCGAGGAAACCCGACAGGGCCCGACGGAGCCCGATAGGGCCCGAGCAAACCCGACAGGGCCCGATGGAGCCCGACAGGGCTCGAGCAAACCCGACAGGGTCCGACGAAGCCTGACAGGGCTTCAGCAAACCCGACATGGCCCGAGCAAACGCGACAGGGCCCGACGGAGCCCGACAGAGCCCGAGGAAACCAGACAGGGCCCGACGGAGCCCGACAGGGCCCGAGCAAACCCGACAGGGCCCGACAGAGCCCGACAGGGCCCGAGCAAACCCGAAAGGGCCCGACGGAGCCTGACAGGGCTCGATGGAGCCAGACAGGGCCCGAGGAAACCCGACAGGGCCTGATTGAACCCGATAGGGCCCGAGCAAACCCGACAG
Organism: Patagioenas fasciata; assembly: GCF_037038585.1. Taxonomy (NCBI): domain Eukaryota; kingdom Metazoa; phylum Chordata; class Aves; order Columbiformes; family Columbidae; genus Patagioenas; species Patagioenas fasciata. The sequence continues at coordinate 1,331,608 of NW_027288767.1, read as the reverse complement.
GGCCTGACGGAGCCTGACAGGGCCCGGGCAAACCCGACAGGGCACGCTGGAGCCCGACAGAGCCCGAGCAAACCCGACAGGGCCCGACAAGGCCCGACAGGGCCCGAGCAAACCTGACACGTCCTGACAAAGCCTGACAGGGCCCGACGGAGCCCGCCAGGGCCCGAGCAAACCCGAAAGAGCCCGACGGAGCCTGACAGGGCTCAGTGGAGTCCGACAGGGCCCGAGGAAACCCAACAGGGCCCGACGGAATCCAACAGGGCCTGAGCAAACCCGACAGGGCCCGAGCAAACCCGACAGGGCCCGAAGGAGCCTGACAAGGCCCGAGAAAACCTGACAGGGCTCGACGGAGCCCGACAGGGCCCGAGCACACTTGACAGGGTCCGACGAAGCCTGACAGGGCTTCAGAAAACCCGACAGGGCCCGAGCAAGCCGACAGGGCCCAACGGAGCCTGACAGGGCCCGAGGAAACCCGACAGGGCCCGACGGAGCCCGATAGGGCCCGAGCAAACCCGACAGGACCCGATGGAGCCCGACAGGGCTCGAGCAAACCCGACAGGGCCTGAGCAAATCCGACAGGGCCCGACAGAGCCCGACAGGGCCCGAGCAAACCCGAAAGGGCCCGACGGAGCCTGACAGGGCTCGATGGAGCCCGACAGGGCCCGAGGAAACCCGACAGGGCCCCACGGAGCCCGATAGGGCCCGAGCAAACTCGACAGGGCCTGATGGAGCCTGACAGGGCCCGGGCAAACCCGACAGGGCACGCTGGAGCCCGACAGAGCCCGAGCAAACCCGACAGGGCCCGACAAGGCCCGACAGGGCCCGAGCAAACCTGACAGGACCTGACAAAGCCTGACAGGGCCTGACGGAGCCCGACAGGGCCTGAGCAAACCCGAAAGAGCCCGACGGAGCCTGACAGGGCTCAATAGAGTCCGACAGGGCCCGAGGAAACCCGACAGGGCCCGACGGAACCCGAGAGGGCCCGACGGAACCCGAGAGGGCCCGAGGGAATCCGACAGGGCCCGACGGAGCCTGACAGGGCCCGAGCAAACCCGACAGGGCCCGACAGGGCCCGACAGGGCCCGACAGGAGCCGAGCAAACCCGACAGGGCCCGAGCAAACCCGACAGGGTTCGACAAAGCCTGACAAAGCTCGATGGAGCCCGACAGGGCCCGAGGAAACCCGACAGGGCCCGACAGAGCCTGACAGGGCCCGAGCAAACCCGACAGGGCTCGACGGAGCCTGACAGGGCCCGAGCAAACCCGACAGGGCTCGACGGAGCCTGACAGAGCCCGAACAAACCCGACAGGGCCCGAGCAAACTGACAGGGCACGAAGGAGCCCGACAGGGCCCGAGCAAACCCGACAAGGCCCAACGGATCCCGACAGGGCCTGAGCAAACCTGACAGGGCCCAACGGAGCCCGACAGGGCACGAGCAAACCCGACAGGGCCTGACGGAGCCTGACAGGGCCTGACAAGGCCCGACAGTGCCGAGCAAACCTGACAGGGCTCGATGGAGCCCGACAGGGCCCGAGGAAACCCGATAGGGCCTGACGGAGCCCGACAGGGCCCGAGCAAACCCGACAGGGTCGGACGAAGCCTGACAGGGCTTCAGCGAAGCCTGACAGGGCTTCAGCAACCCGACAGGGCCCGAGCAAACCCGACAGGGCCCGACCGAGCCCGACAGGGCCCGATGAAACCAGACAGGGCCCGACAGAGCCCGACAGGTCCCGAGCAAACCCGACAGGGCCTGAGCAAACCCGACAGGGTTCGACAAAGCCTGACAGGGCCCGAGCAAACCCGACAGGGCCCGAGCAAACCTGACAGGGCACGAAGGAGCCCGACAGGGCCCGAGCAAATCCGACAGGGCCCAACGGATCCCGACAGGGCCTGAGCAAACCTGACAGGGCTCGACGGAGCCTGACAGGGCCCGAGCAAACCCGACAGGGCCTGACGGAGCCTGACAGGGCCCGAGCAAACCCGACAAAGCCCGAGCGAATCTGACAGGGCCCGACGGAGCCCCACAGGATGCGGGCAAACCCGACAGGGCACGAGCAAACCCGACAGGGCCTGACAAGGCCTGACAGGGCCGAGCAAACCTGACAGGGCTCGATGGAGCCCGACAGGGCCCGAGGAAACCCGATAGGGCCTGACGGAGCCTGACAGGGCCCGAGCAAACCCGACAGGGTTCGACGGAGCCTGACAGGGCCCGAGCAAACCCGACAGGGTCGGACGAAGCCTGACAGGGCTTCAGCGAAGCCTGACAGGGCTTCAGCAACCCGACAGGGCCTGAGCAAACCCGACAGGACCCGACAAAGCCTGACGGGGTCCGATGGTGCCCGACAGGGCCTGAGCAAACCCGACAGGGCTCGATGGAGCCCGACAGGGCCCGAGGAAACCCGACAGGGCGCGACGGAGCCTGACAGGGCCCGAGCAAACCCGACAGGGCTCGACGGAGCCCGACAGGGCCTGAGGAAACCAGACAGGGCCCGAAGGAGCCCGACAGGGCCCTAGCAAACCCGACAGGGCCTGAGCAAACCTGACAGGGCCCGACGGAGCCCGACAGGGCCTGAGGAAACCAGACAGGTCCCGACGGAGCCCGACAGGGCCCTAGCAAACCCGACAGGGCTTGACAAAGCCTGACAGGGCCTGAGCAAACCCGACAGGGCCCGAGCAAACCCGACAGGGCCCGACGGAGCCCGACAGGGCCCGAGCAAACCCGAAACGGCCCGACGGAGCCTGACAGGGCTCGATGGAGCCCGACAGGGCCCGAGGAAACCCGACAGGGTTCGACGGAGCCCGATAGGGCCCGAGCAAACCCGACAGGGCCTGACGGAGCCCGACAGGGCCCGAGCAAACCCGAAAGGGCCCGACGAAGCCTGACAGGGCTTGATGGAGCCCGACAGGGCCCGAGGAAACCCGACAGGGCCCGACGGAGCTTGATAGGGCCCGAGCAAACCCGACAGGACCCGATGGAGCCCGACAGGGCTCCAGCAAACCCGACAGGGCCTGAGCAAATCCGACAGGGCCCGACGGAGCCCGACAGGGCCCAAGCAAACCCGAAAGGGCCCGACGGAGCCTGACAGGGGTCGATGGAGCCCGACAGGGCCCGAGGAAACCCGACAGGGCCCCACGGAGCCCGATAGGGCCCGACCAAACCCGACATGGCCTGATGGAGCCTGACAGGGCCCGGGCAAACCCGACAGGACACGCTGGAGCCCGACAGAGCCCGAGCAAACCCGACAGGGCCCGACAAGGCCTGACAGGGCCCGAGCAAACCTGACAGGACCTTACAAAGCCTGACAGGGCCCGACGGAGCCCGACAGGGCCTGAGCAAACCCGAAAGAGCCCGACGGAGCCTGACAGGGCCCGAGCAAACCCGACAGGGCCCGAGCAAACCTGACAGGGCACGAAGGAGCCTGACAGGGCCCGAGCAAACCCGACAAGGCCCAACGGATCCCGACAGGGCCTGAGCAAACCTGACAGGGCCCGACGGAGCCCGACAGGGCACGAGCAAACCCGACAGGGCCTGACGGAGCCTGACAGGGCCCGAGTAAACCCGACAGGGCCCGAGCGAATCTGACAGGGCCCGACGGAGCCCGACAGGACGCGGTCAAACCCGACAGGTCCCGAGCAAACCCGACAGGGCCTGACAAGGCCCGACAGGGCCCGAGCAAACCTGACAGGGCCTGACGGAGCCCGACAGGGCTCGAGCAAACCCGATACGGCCTGACGGAGCCTGACAGGGCCCGAGCAAACCTGACAGGGCCCGAGAGAACCTGACAGGGCCCGACGGAGCACAACAGGGCGCGAGCAAACCTGACAGGGGCTGACAAGGCCCGACAGGGCCTGAGCCAACCCGACAGGACCCGCCAAAGCCTGATAGGGTCCGATGGAGCCCGACAGGGCCCGAGCAAACCCAACAGGGCCCGAGCAAACCTGACAGGGCTCGATGGAGCCCGACAGGGCCCGAGGAAACCCGACAGGGCGCGACGGAGCCTGACAGGGCCCGAGCAAACCCGACAGGGTTCGACGGAGCCCGACAGGGCCCGAGCAAACCCGACAGGGTCCGACGAAGCCTGACAGGGCTTCAGCAAAGCCGACAGGGCCCGAGCAAATCCGACAGGGCCCGACGGAGCCCGACAGGGCCCGAGGAAACCAGACAGGGCCCGACAGAGCCCGACAGGGCCCGAGCAAACCCGAAAGGGCCCGACGAAGCCTGACAGGGCTCGATGGAGCCCGACAGGGCCCGAGCAAACCCGACAGGGCCCGACGGAGCCCGATAGGGCCCGAGCAAACCCGACAGGACCCGATGGAGTCCGACAAAGCTCAAGCAAACCCGACAGGGCCTGAGCAAATCCGACAGGGCCTGACGGAGCCCGACAGGGCCCGAGCAAACCCGAAAGGGCCCGACGGAGCCTTACAGGGCTCGATGGAGCCCGACAGGCCCCGAGGAAACCCGACAGGGCCCCACGGAGCCCGATATGGCCCGAGCAAACCCGATAGGGCCTGATGGAGCCTGACAGGGCCCGGGCAAACCCGACAGGGCACGCTGGAGCCTGACAGAGCCCGAGCAAACCCGACAGGGCCCGACAAGGCCCGACAGGGCCCGAGCAAACCTGACAGGACCTTACAAAGCCTGACAGGGCCCGACGGAGCCCGACAGGGCCTGAGCAAACCCGAAAGAGCCCGACGGAGCCTGACAGGGCTCGATAGAGTCCGAAAGGGCCCGAGGAAACTCGACAGGGCCGGACGGAACCCGAGAGGGCCCGACGGAACCCGAGAGGGCCCGAGGAAATCCGACAGGGCCCGACAGAGCCTGACAGCGCCCGAGCAAACATGACAGGGCCCGACAGAGCCCAACAGGACCCGAGCAATCCCGACAGGGCCCGAGCAAACCCGACAGGGTTCGACAAAGCCTGACAGGGCTCGATGGAGCCCGACAGGGCTTGAGGAAACCCGACAGGGCCCGACGGAGCCTGACAGGGCCCGAGAAAACCCGACAGGGCCCGAGCAAACCTGACAGGGCACGAAGGAGCCCGACAGGGCCCGAGCAAACCCGACAAGGCCCAACGGATTCCGACAGGGCCCGAGCAAACCGACAGGGCCCAACAGAGCCCGACAGGGCCCGAGGAAACCCGACAGGGCCTGACGGAGCCTGACAGGGCCCGAGCAAACCCGACAGGGCCCGAGCGAATCTGACAGAGCCCGACAGGAGCCCGACAGGACACGGGCAAACCCGACAGGTCCCGAGCAAACCCGACAGGGCCAGACAAGGCCCGACAGGGCCCGAGCAAACCTGACAGGGCTTGACGGAGCCCGACAGGGCTCGAGCAAACCCGACAGGGCCTGACGGAGCCTGACAGGGCCCGAGCAAACCTGACAGGACCCGCCAAAGCCTGATAGGGTTCGATGGAGCCCGACAGGGCCCGAGCAAACCCGACAGGGCCCGAGCAAACCTGACAGGGCTCGATGGAGCCCGACAGGGCCCGAGGAAACCCGACAGGGCGCGACGGAGCCTGACAGGGCCCGAGCAAACCCGACAGGGTTCGACGGAGCCCGACAGGGCCCGAGCAAACCCGACAGGGTCCGACGAAGCCTGACAGGGCTTCAGCAAACCCGACAGGGCCCGAGCAAATCCGACAGGGCCCGACGGAGCCCGACAGGGCCCGAGGAAACCAGACAGGGCCCGACAGAGCCCGACAGGGCCCGAGCAAACGCGACAGGGCCCGAGCAAACCCGACAGGGTTAGACAAAGCCTGACAGGGCCTCAGAGCCCGACAGGGCCCTAGCCAACCCGACAGGGCTTGACAAAGCCTGACAGGGCCCGAGCAAACCCGACAGGGCCCGAGCAAACCCGACAGGGCCCGACGGAGCCCGACAGGGCCCGAGCAAACCCGAAAGGGCCCGACGGAGCCTGACAGGGCTCGATGGAGCCCGACAGGGTACGAGGAAACCCGACAGTGCTCGACGGAGCCCGATAGGGCCCGAGCAAACCCGACAGGGCCCGACGGAGCCCGACAGGGCCCGAGCAAACCCGAAAGGGCCCGAAGAAGCCTGACAGGGCTCGATGGAACCCGACAGGGCCCGAGGAAACCCGACATGGCCCGACGGAGCCCGACAGGGCCCGAGCAAACCCGAAAGGGCCCGACGGAGCCTGACAGGGCTCGATGGAGCCCGACAGGGCCCGAGGAAACCCGACAGGGCCCGATGGAGCCCGACAGGGCCCAAGCAAACCAGACAGGGCCTGAGCAAACCCGACAGTGCCTGAGCAAACCCGACAGGTCCCGAGCAAACCCGACAGGGCCCAACGGAGCCTGACAGGGCTCGATGGAGACCGACAGAGCCCGAGGAAACCCGACAGGGCCCGACGGAGTCCGATAGGGCCCGAGCAAACCCAAAAGGGCCTGACGGAGACCGACAGGGCCCGAGCAAAGCCTGATAGGGTCCGACGGAGCCTGACAGGGCTCGATGGAGCCCGACAGGGCCCGAGGAAGCCCGACAGGGCCCGAGGAATCCCGACAGGGCCCGAGCAAACCCAACAGGGCCCAAGCAAACCCGACAGGGCCCGAGCAAACCCGACAGTGCCTGAGCAAACCCGACAGGGCCCGAGCAAACCCGACAGGGCCCGACGGAGCCTGACAGGGCTCGATGGAGTCCGACAGAGCCCGAGGAATCCCGACAGGGCCCGACGGAGCTCGATAGGGCCCGAGCAAACCCGACAGGGCCTGACGGAGCCTGACAGGGCTCGATGGCGACCGACAGAGCCCGAGGAAACCCGACAGGGCCCGACGGAGCCCGATAGGGCCCGAGAAAACCCGACAGGGCCTGACGGAGCCCGACAGGGCCCGGGCAAACCCGAAAGGGCCCGACGAAGCCTGACAGGGCTCGATGGAGCCTGACAGGGCCCGAGGAAACCCGACAGGGCCCGACGGAGCCCGATAGGTCCCGAGCAAACCCGACAGGGCCCGATGGAGCCCGACAGGGCTCGAGCAAACCCGACAGGGCCTGAGCAAATCCGACAGGGCCTGACGGAGCCCGACAGGGCCCGAGCAAACCCGAAAGGGCCCGACGGAGCCTGACAGGGCTCGATGGAGCCCGACAGGGCCCGAGGAAACCCGACAGGGCCCCACGAAGCCCGATAGGGCCCGAGCAAACCCGACAGGGCCTGACGGAGCCTGACAGGGCCCGGGCAAACCCGACAGGGCATGCTAGAGCCCGACAGAGTTCGAGCAAACCCGACAGGGCCCGACAAGGCCCGACAGGGCCCGAGCAATCCCGCCAGGGCTCGACGGAGCCTGACAGGGCCCGAGCAAACCCGACACGGTCCGAGCAAACCTGACAGGGCTCGAAGGAGCCCGACAGGGCCCGAGGAAACCAGACAGGGCCCGACAGAGCCTGACAGGGCCCGAGCAAACCCGACATGGCCCGAGCAAACCTGACAGGGTTCGACAAAGCCTGACAGGGCTCGATGGAGCCTGACAGGGCCCAAGGAAACCCGACAGGGCCCGACGGAGCCTGACAGGGCCCGAGCAAACCCGACAGGGCTCGACGGAGCCTGACAGGGCCCGAGCAAACCCGACAGGGCCCGAGCAAACCTGACAGGGCACGAAGGAGCCCGACAGGGCCCGAGCAAACCCGACAGGGCCCAACGGATCCCGACAGGGCGCAAGCAAACCTGACAGGGCCCGACGGAGCCCAACAGGGCACGAGAAAACCCGACAGGGCCTGACGGAGCCTGACAGGGCCCGAGCAAACCCGACAGGGCCCGAGCGAATCTGACAGGCCCCGACGGAGCCCGACAGGACAGGGCAAACCCGACAGGGCCCAAGCAAACCCGACAGGGCCTGACAAGGCCCGACAGGGCCTGAGCAAACCCGACAGGACCTGACAAAGCCTGACAGGGCCCGACGGAGCCCGACAGGGCACGAGCAAACCCGACAGGGCCTGACGGAGCCTGACAGGGCCCGAGCAAACCCGACAGGGCCCGAGCGAATCTGACAGGGCTCGACGGAGCCCGACAAGACGCGGGCAAACCCGACAGGGCCCGAGCAAACCCGACAGGGCCTGACAAGGCCCGACAGGGCCTGAGCAAACCCGACAGGACCCGACAAAGCCTGACAGGGTCCGATGGAGCCCGACAGGGCCCGAGCAAACCCGACAAGGCTCGAGGGAGCCCGACAGGGCCCGAGGAAACCTGACAGGGCGCGACGGAGCCTGACAGGGCCCGAGCAAACCCGACAGGGCTCGACAATGCCCGACAGGGCCCGAGCAAACCCGACAGGGTCCGTCGAAGCCTGACAGGGCTTCAGCAAACCCGACACGGCCTGAGCAAACCCGACAGGGCCCGACGGATCCCGACAGGGCCTGAGGAAACCAGACAGGGCCCGACGGAGCCCGACAGGGCCCTAGCAAACCCGACAGAGCCCGAGCAAACCCGACAGGGCCCAACGGAGCCCGACAGAGCCCGAGCAAACCCGACAGGGTCCGACGAAGCCTGACAGGGCTTCAGCAAACCCGACAGGGCCCGAGCAAATCCGACAGGGCCCGACGGAGCCCGACAGGGCCCGAGGAAACCAGACAGGGCCCGACAGAGCCCGACAGGGCCCGAGCAAACGCGACAGGGCCCGAGCAAACCCGACAGGGTTAGACAAAGCCTGACAGGGCCTCAGAGCCCGACAGGGCCCTAGCCAACCCGACAGGGCTTGACAAAGCCTGACAGGGCCCGAGCAAACCCGACAGGGCCCGAGCAAACCCGACAGGGCCCGACGGAGCCCGACAGGGCCCGAGCAAACCCGAAAGGGCCCGACGGAGCCTGACAGGGCTCGATGGAGCCCGACATGGTACGAGGAAACCCGACAGTGCTCGACGGAGCCCGATAGGGCCCGAGCAAACCCGACAGGGCCCGACGGAGCCCGACAGGGCCCGAGCAAACCCGAAAGGGCCCGAAAAAGCCTGACAGGGCTCGATGGAACCCGACAGGGCCCGAGGAAACCCGACATGGCCCGACGGAGCCCGACAGGGCCCGAGCAAACCCGAAAGGGCCCGACGGAGCCTGACAGGGCTCGATGGAGCCCGACAGGGCCCGAGGAAACCCGACAGGGCCCGATGGAGCCCGACAGGGCCCAAGCAAACCAGACAGGGCCTGAGCAAACCCGACAGTGCCTGAGCAAACCCGACAGGTCCCGAGCAAACCCGACAGGGCCCAACGGAGCCTGACAGGGCTCGATGGAGACCGACAGAGCCCGAGGAAACCCGACAGGGCCCGACGGAGTCCGATAGGGCCCGAGCAAACCCAAAAGGGCCTGACGGAGACCGACAGGGCCCGAGCAAAGCCTGATAGGGTCCGACGGAGCCTGACAGGGCTCGATGGAGCCCGACAGGGCCCGAGGAAGCCCGACAGGGCCCGAGGAATCCCGACAGGGCCCGAGCAAACCCAACAGGGCCCAAGCAAACCCGACAGGGCCCGAGCAAACCCGACAGTGCCTGAGCAAACCCGACAGGGCCCGAGCAAACCCGACAGGGCCCGACGGAGCCTGACAGGGCTCGATGGAGTCCGACAGAGCCCGAGGAATCCCGACAGGGCCCGACGGAGCTCGATAGGGCCCGAGCAAACCCGACAGGGCCTGACGGAGCCTGACAGGGCTCGATGGCGACCGACAGAGCCCGAGGAAACCCGACAGGGCCCGACGGAGCCCGATAGGGCCCGAGAAAACCCGACAGTGCCTGAGCAAACCCGACAGGGCCCGAGCAAACCCGACAGGGCCCGACGGAGCCTGACAGGGCTCGATGGAGTCCGACAGAGCCCGAGGAATCCCGACAGGGCCCGACGGAGCTCGATAGGGCCCGAGCAAACCCGACAGGGCCTGACGGAGCCTGACAGGGCTCGATGGCGACCGACAGAGCCCGAGGAAACCCGACAGGGCCTGACGGAGCCCGACAGGGCCCGAGCAAACCCGAAAGGGCCCGACGAAGCCTGACAGGGCTCGATGGAGCCTGACAGGGCCCGAGGAAACCCGACAGGGCCCGACGGAGCCCGATAGGTCCCGAGCAAACCCGACAGGGCCCGATGGAGCCCGACAGGGCTCGAGCAAACCCGACAGGGCCTGAGCAAATCCGACAGGGCCTGACGGAGCCCGACAGGGCCCGAGCAAACCCGAAAGGGCCCGACGGAGCCTGACAGGGCTCGATGGAGCCCGACAGGGCCCGAGGAAACCCGACAGGGCCCCACGAAGCCCGATAGGGCCCGAGCAAACCCGACAGGGCCTGACGGAGCCTGACAGGGCCCGGGCAAACCCGACAGGGCATGCTAGAGCCCGACAGAGTTCGAGCAAACCCGACAGGGCCCGACAAGGCCCGACAGGGCCCGAGCAATCCCGCCAGGGCTCGACGGAGCCTGACAGGGCCCGAGCAAACCCGACACGGTCCGAGCAAACCTGACAGGGCTCGAAGGAGCCCGACAGGGCCCGAGGAAACCAGACAGGGCCCGACAGAGCCTGACAGGGCCCGAGCAAACCCGACATGGCCCGAGCAAACCTGACAGGGTTCGACAAAGCCTGACAGGGCTCGATGGAGCCTGACAGGGCCCAAGGAAACCCGACAGGGCCCGACGGAGCCTGACAGGGCCCGAGCAAACCCGACAGGGCTCGACGGAGCCTGACAGGGCCCGAGCAAACCCGACAGGGCCCGAGCAAACCTGACAGGGCACGAAGGAGCCCGACAGGGCCCGAGCAAACCCGACAGGGCCCAACGGATCCCGACAGGGCGCAAGCAAACCTGACAGGGCCCGACGGAGCCCAACAGGGCACGAGAAAACCCGACAGGGCCTGACGGAGCCTGACAGGGCCCGAGCAAACCCGACAGGGCCCGAGCGAATCTGACAGGCCCCGACGGAGCCCGACAGGACAGGGCAAACCCGACAGGGCCCAAGCAAACCCGACAGGGCCTGACAAGGCCCGACAGGGCCTGAGCAAACCCGACAGGACCTGACAAAGCCTGACAGGGCCCGACGGAGCCCGACAGGGCACGAGCAAACCCGACAGGGCCTGACGGAGCCTGACAGGGCCCGAGCAAACCCGACAGGGCCCGAGCGAATCTGACAGGGCTCGACGGAGCCCGACAAGACGCGGGCAAACCCGACAGGGCCCGAGCAAACCCGACAGGGCCTGACAAGGCCCGACAGGGCCTGAGCAAACCCGACAGGACCCGACAAAGCCTGACAGGGTCCGATGGAGCCCGACAGGGCCCGAGCAAACCCGACAAGGCTCGAGGGAGCCCGACAGGGCCCGATGAAACCTGACAGGGCGCGACGGAGCCTGACAGGGCCCGAGCAAACCCGACAGGGCTCGACAATGCCCGACAGGGCCCGAGCAAACCCGACAGGGTCCGTCGAAGCCTGACAGGGCTTCAGCAAACCCGACACGGCCTGAGCAAACCCGACAGGGCCCGACGGATCCCGACAGGGCCTGAGGAAACCAGACAGGGCCCGACGGAGCCCGACAGGGCCCTAGCAAACCCGACAGAGCCCGAGCAAACCCGACAGGGCCCAACGGAGCCCGACAGAGCCCGAGCAAACCCGACAGGGCCCAACAAGGCCCGACAGGGCCCGAACAAACCTGACAGGACCTGACAAAGCCTGACAGGGCCCGACAGAGCCCGACAGGGCCCGAGCAAACCCGAAAAGGCCTGACGGAGCCTGACAGGGCTCGATAGAGCCCGACAGGGCCCGAGGAAACCCGACAGGGCCCGACGGAGCCCGACGGGGCCCGAGCAAACCCGACAGGGCCCGACGGAACCCGACAGGGCCCGAGCAAACCCGACAGGGCCCGAGGAAATCCGACAGGGCCCGACGGAGCCTGACAGGGCCCGAGCAAACCCGAGAGGGCTCGACGGAGCTCGACAGGGTATGAGCACACTCGACAGGGTCCGACGAAGCCTGACAGGGCTTCAGCAAACCTGACAGGGCCCGAGCAAACTCGACAGGGCAGACGGAGCCTGACAGGGTTCGACAAAGCCTGACAGGGCTCGATGGAGCCCGACAGGGCCCGAGGAAACCCGACAGGGCCCGACGGAGCCTGACAGGGCCCGAGCAAACCCGACAGGGCTCGACGGAGCCTGACAGGGTCCGAGCAAACCCGACACGGCCCGAGCAAACCTGACAGGGCTCGAAGGAGCCCGACAGGGCCCGAGGAAACCAGACAGGGCCCAACAGAACCCGACAGGGCCCAAGCAAACCCGACATGGCCCGAGCAAACCCGACAGGGTTCGACAAAGCCTGACAGGGCTCGATGGAGCCCGACAGGGCCCAAGGAAACCCGACAGGGCCCGACGGAGCCTGACGGGGACCGAGCAAACCCGACAGGACTCGACGGAGCCTGACAGGGCTCGATGGAGCCCGACAGGGCCCGGGCAAACCCGACAGGGCATGCTGGAGCCCGACAGAGCCCGAGCAAACCCGACAGGGCCCGACAAGGCCCGACAGGGCCCGAGCAAACCTGACAGGACCTGACAAAGCCTGACAGGGCCCGACGGAGCCCGACAGGGCCTGAGCAAACCCGAAAGAGCCCGACGGAGCCTGACAGGACTCGATAGAGTCCGACAGGGCCCGAGGAAACCCGACAGGGCCCGACGGAACCCGAGAGGGCCCAAGGAAACCTGACAGGGCCCGACGGAGCCTGACGGGGACCGAGCAAACCCGACAGGACTCGACGGAGCCTGACAGGGCCCGAGCAAACCCGACAGGGCCCGAGCAAACCTGACAGGGCACGAAGGAGCCCTACAGGGCCCGAGCAAACCCAACAGGGCCCAACGGATCCCGACAGGGCCCAAGCAAACCCGAAAGGGCCCGACGGAGCCTGACAGGGCTCGATGGAGCCCGACAGGGCCCGAGCAAACCCGACAGGGCTCCACGGAGCCCGATAGGGCCCGAGCAAACCCGACAGGGCCTGACGGAGCCTGACAGGGCCCGAGCAAACCCGACAGGGCCCGAGCGAATCTGACAGGGCCTGACGGAGTTCGACAGGACGCGGGCAAACCCGACAGGGCCCGAGCAAACCCGACAGGGCCTGACAAGACCCGACAGGGCCTGAGCAAACCCGACAGGACCCGACAAAGCCTGACAGGGCACGAAGGAGCCCGACAGGGCCCGAGCAAACCCGACAGGGCTCGATGGAGCCCGACAGGGCCCGAGGAAACCCGACAGGGCGCGACGGAGCCTGACAGGGCCCGAGCAAACCCGACAGGACTCGACGGAGCCTGAAAGGGCCCGAGCAAACCCGACAGGGTCCGTCGAAGCCTGACAGGGCTTCAGCAAACCCGACAGGGCCCGAGCAAACCCGACAGGGCCCGACGGAGCCCGACAGGGCCTGAGGAAACCAGACAGGGCCCGACGGAGCCCGACAGGGCCCTAGCAAACCCGGCAGGGCCCGAGCAAACCCGACAGGGCTTGCAAAGCCTGACAGGGCCCGAGCAAACCCGACAGGGCCCGAGCAAACCCGACAGGGCCCAACGGAGCCCGACAGAGCCCGAGCAAACCCGACAGGGCCCGACAAGGCCCGACAGGGCCCGAACAAACCTGACAAAACCTGACAAAGCCTGACATGGCCCGACGGAGCCTGACAGGGCCCGAGCAAACCCGAAAAGGCCCGACGGAGCCTGACAGGGCTCGATGGAGCCCGACAAGGCCCGAGGAAACCCGACAGGGCCCCACGGAGCCGGATAGGGCCCGAGCAAACCCGAGAGGGCCTGACGGAGCCTGACAGGGCCCGGGCAAACCCGACAGGGCATGCTGGAGCCCGACAGAACCCGAGCAAACCTGACAGGGCCCGACAAGGGCCGACAGGGCCCGAGCAAACCTGACAGGACCTGACAAAGCCTGACAGGGCCCGACGGAGCCTGACAGGGCCTGAGCAAACCCGAAAGAGCCCGACGGAGCCTGACAGGGCTCGATAGATTCCGACAGGGCCCGAGGAAACCCGACAGGGCCTGACGGAACCCGACAGGGCCCGAGAAAACCCGACAGGGCCCGAGGAAATCCGACAGGGCCCCACGGAGCCTGACAGGGCCCGAGCAAACCCGAAAGGGCTCGACGGAGCCCGACAGGGCCCGAGCAAACCCGACAGGGTCCGTCGAAGCCTGACAGGGCTTCAGCAAACCCGACAGGGCCTGAGCAAACCCAACAGGGCCCGACGGAGCCCGACAGAGCCTGAGGAAACTAGACAGGGCCCGACGGAGCCCGACAGGGCCCTAGCAAACCCGACAGGGCTTGACGGAGCCTGACAGGGCCAGAGCAAACCCGACAGGGCCCGAGCAAACCCGACAGAGCCCAATGGAGCTGACAGAGCCCGAGCAAACCCGACAGGCTCCGTCGCGCCCTGTCGGATTTGCTCAGGCCCTGTCGGGTTTGTTTGAGCCCTGTCGGGCTCCATCGGGCCCTGTCGGGTTTGCTCGGGCCCTATCGGGCTCAGTCCGGCCCTGTCGTGTTTCCTTGGGCCCTGTCGGGCTCCATCGAGCCCTGTCAGGCTCCGTCGGGCCCTGTCGGGTTTGCTCGGGCCTTGTCGGGTTTGCTCAGGCCCTGTCGGTTTCCGTCGAGCCCTGTCGGGTTGCCTCGGGCCCTGTCGGACTCCACTGAGCCCTGTCAGGCTCCGTCGGGCTCTTTCGGGTTTGCTCGGGCCCTGGCGGGCTCCGTCGGGCCCTGTCGGGTTTGCTCGGGCCCTATCGGGCTCAATCACGCCCTGTCGGGTTTCCTCGGGCCCTGTCGGGCTCCATCGAGCCCTGTCAGGCTCCGTCGGGCCCTTTTGGGTTTGCTCGGGCCCTGTCGGGCTCCGTCGGGACCTGTCAGGTTTGCTCGAGCCCTGTCGGGCTCCGTCGGGCCCTGTCTGGTTTCCTCGGGCTCTGTCGGGCTCCGTCGGCCCTGTCGGGTTTGCCCGGGCCCTGTCAGGCTCCGTCAGGCCCTGTCGGGTTTGCTCGGGCCCTATCGGGCTCAATCAGGCCCTGTCGGGTTTCCTCGGGCCCTGTCGGGCTCCATCAAGCCCTGTCAGGCTCCGTCGGGCCCTTTTGGGTTTGCTCGGGCCCTGTCGGGCTCCGTCGGGCCCTGTCGGGTTTGCTCGGGCTCTGTCGGGCTCCAGCGTGCCCTGTCGGGTTTGCCCGGGCCCTGTCAGGCTCCGTCAGGACCTGTCGGGTTTGCTCGGGCCCTATCGGGCTCAATCAGGCCATGTCGGGTTTCCTCGGGCCCTGTCGCGCTCCATCGAGCCCTGTCAGGCTCCGTCGGGCCTTTTTGGGTTTGCTCGGGCCCTGTCGGGCTCCGTCTGGCCCTGTCAGGTTTGCTCGAGCCCTGTCGGGCTCCGTCGGGCCCTGTCTGGTTTCCTCGGGCTCTGTCGGGCTCCGTCGGCCCTGTCGGGTTTGCTCGGGCCATGTCGGGTTTGCTGAAGCCCTGTCAGGCTTCGTCGGACCCTGTCGGGTTTGCTCGAGCCCTGTCGGGCTCCATCGAGCCCTGTCGGGATCTGTTGGGCCCTGTCGGGTTTGCTCGGGCCCTGTCGGGCTCCTTCGTGCCCTGTCAGGTTTGCTCGAGCCCTGTCGGGTTTGCTGGGGCCCTGTCAGGCTCCGTCGGGCCCTGTCGGGTTTCCCCGGGCCCTGTCGGGCTCCATCGAGCCCTGTCAGGCTTTGTCGAACCCTGTCGGGTTTGCTCGGGCCCTGTCGGGTTTGCTCGGCTCCTGTCGGGCTCTGTCGGGCCCTGTCGGGTTTGCTCGGGCCCTGTCAGGCTCCGTCGGGCCCTGTCGGATTTCCTCGGGCCCTCTCGGGTTCCGTCGGGCCCTCTCGGGTTCCGTCGGGCCCTGTCGGGTTTCTTCGGGCCCTGTCTGACTCTATCGAGCCCTGTCAGGCTCCGTCAGGCTCTTTCGGGTTTGCTCAGGCCCTGTTGGGCTTCGTCGGGCCCTGTCAGGCTTTGTCAGGTCCTGTCAGGTTTGCTCGGACCCTGTCACGCTCCTTCGTGCCCTGTCAGGTTTGCTCGAGCCCTGTCGGGTTTGCTCGGGCCCTGTCAGGCTCCGTCGGGCCCTGTCGGGTTTCCCCGGGCCCTGTCGGGCTCCATCGAGCCCTGTCAGGCTTTGTCGAACCCTGTCGGGTTTGCTCGGGCCCTGTCGGGTTTGCTCGGGTCCTGTCAGGCTCTGTCGGGCCCTGTCGGGTTTGCCCGGGCCCTGTCAGGCTCCATCAGGCCCTGACGGGTTTGCTCGGGCTCTGTCAGGCTCCGTCGGGCCCTGTCGGGCTTCCTCGGGCCCTGTCGGGCTCCATCAAGCCCTGTCAGGCTTTGTCGAACCCTGTCGGGTTTGCTCGGGCCCTGTCGGGTTTGCTCGGGCCCTGTCGGGCTCTGTCGGGCCCTGTCTGGTTTCCTCGGGCCCTGTCGGGCTCCCTCGGACCCTGTCGGGTTTGCTCGGGTCCTGTCGGTTTTGCTCGGGCCCTGTCGGGTTTGCTGAAGCCCTGTCAGGCTTCGTCGGACCCTGTCGGGTTTGCTCGGGCCCTGTCGGGCTCCGTCGAACCCTGTCGGGTTTGCTCGGGCCCTGTCAGGCTCCGTCGGGCCCTGTCGGGTTTGCTCGGGCCCTGTCGGGCTCCATCGAGCCCTGTCAGGCTTTGTCGAACCCTGTCGGGTTTGCTCGGGCCCTGTCGGGTTTGCTCGGGCCCTGTCGGGCTCTGTCGGGCCCTGTCTGGTTTCCTCGGGCCCTGTCGGGCTCCCTCGGACCCTGTCGGGTTTGCTCGGGTCCTGTCGGGTTTCCTCGGGCCCTATCGGGTTTGCTGAAGCCCTGTCAGGCTTCGTCGGACCCTGTCGGGTTTGCTCGGGCCCTGTCGGGCTCCCTCGAACCCTGTCGGGTTTGCTCGGGCCCTGTCAGGCTCTGTCGCGCCCTGTCGGGTTTGCTCGGGCCCTGTCGGGCTCCATCGAGCCCTGTCAGGTTTGCTCGGGCCCTGTCGGGTTTGCTCGCGCCCTGTTGGGCTACGTCGGGCCCTATCGGGTTTGCTCGAGCCATGTCGGGCTCCGTCAGGCCCTGTCAGGTTTGCTCGGGCCCTGTCGGGCCTTGTCAGGCCCTGTCGGGTTTGCTCGGGACCTGTCGGGTTTGCCCGCGTCCTGTCGGGCTCCGTCGGGCCCTGTCAGATTCGCTCGGGCCCTGTCGGGTTTGCTCGGGCCCTGTCAGGCTCCGTCAGGCCCTGTCGGGTTTGCTCGTGCCCTGTCGGGCTCCGTCGGGCCCTGTCAGGTTTGCTCAGGCCCTATCGGGTTTCGTTGGGCCTTGTCGGGTTTGCTCGGGCCCTGTCGGGCTCCTTCGTGCCCTGTCAGGTTTGCTCGGGCCCTGTCGGGTTTGCTCGGGCCTTGTAAGGCTCCGTCGAGCCCTGTCGGGTTTGCTCGGGCCCTGTCAGGCTCCGTCAGGCCCTGTCGGATTTGCTAGTGCCCTGCCGGGCTCTGTTGGGCCCTGTCAGGTTTGCTCAGGCCCTGTCGGGCTCCTTCGTGCCCTGTCAGGTTTGCTCGGGCCCTGTCGGGTTTGCTCGGGCCCTGTCAGGTTTGCTCGGGCCCTGTCAGGCTCCGTCGCGCTCTTTCGGGTTTGCTCAGGCCCTGTCGGGCTCCGTCGGGCCCTGTCAGGCTTTGTCAGGTCCTGTCAGGTTTGCTCGGGCCCTGTCGGGCCTTGTCGGGCCCTGTTGGGTTTGCTCGGGCTCTGTCGGACTCCAGCGTGCCCTGTCGGGTTTGCCCGGGCCGTGTCAGGCTCCATCAGGCCCTGTCGGGTTTGCTCGGGCCGTATCGGGCTCCGTGGGGCCCTGTCGGGTTTCCTCGGGCCCTGTCGGGCTCCATCGAGCCCTGTCAGGCTCCGTCGGGCTCTTTCGGGTTTACTCAAGCCCTGTTGGGCTCCGTCGGGCCCTGTCAGGCTTTGTCAGGTCGTGTCAGGTTTGCTCGGGCCCTGTGAAGCCTTGTCGGGCCCTGTCGGGTTTGCTCGGGCTCTGTCGGGCTCCAGCGTGCCCTGTCGGGTTTGCTCGGGCCCTGTCGGGCTCCGTCAGGCCCTGTCGGGTTTCCTTGGGCCCTGTCGGGCTCCGTCGAGCCCTGTCAGGCTTTGTCGAACCCTGTCGGGTTTGCTCGGGCCCTGTCGGGTTTGCTCGGGCCCTGTCGGGCTCTGTCGGGCCCTGTCCGGTTTCCTCGGGCCCTGTCGGGCTCCCTCAGACCCTGTCGGGTTTGCTCGGGTCCTGTCGGGTTTCCTCGGGCCCTGTCGGGTTTGCTGAAGCCCTGTCAGGCTTTGTCGAACCCTGTCGGGTTTGCTCGGGCCCTGTCGGGTTTGCTCGGGTCCTGTCGGGCTCTGTCAAGCCCTGTCGGATTTCCTCGGGCCCTCTCGGGTTCTGTCGGGCCCTCTCGGGTTCCGTCGGGCCCTGTCGGGTTTCCTCGGGCCCTGTCGGGTTTCCTCAGGCCCTGTCGGGTTTGCTGAAGCCCTGTCAGGCTTCGTCGGACCCTGTCGGGTTTGCTCGGGCCCTGTCAGGCTCCGTCGGGCCCTGTCGGGTTTCCTCGGGCCCTGTCGGGCTCCATCGAGCCCTGTCAGGCTTTGTCGAACCCTGTCGGGTTTCCTCGGGCCCTGTAGGGTTTGCTCGGGTCCTGTTGGGCTCTGTCAAGCCCTGTCGGATTTCCTCGGGCTCTCTCGGGTTCCGTCGGGCCCTCTCGGGTTCTGTCGGGCCCTGTCGGGTTTCCTCGGGCCCTGTCGGACTCTATCGAGCCCTGTCAGGCTCCGTCGGGCTCTTTCGGGTTTGCTCAGGCCCTGTCGGGCTCCGTGGGGCCCTGTCAGGCTTTGTCAGGTCCTGTCAGGTTTGCTCGGGCCCTGTCGGGCCTTGTCGGGCCCTGTTGGGTTTGCTCGGGCTCTGTCGGGCTCCAGCGTGCCCTGTCGGGTTTGCCCAGGCCCTGTCAGGCTCCATCAGGCCCTGTCGGGTTTGCTCGGGCCCTATCGGGCTCCGTGGGGCCCTGTCGGGTTTCCTCGGGCCCTGTCGGGCTCCATCGAGCCCTGTCAGGCTCCGTCGGGCTCTTTCGGGTTTGCTCAAGCCCTGTCGGGCTCCGTCGGGCCCTGTCAGGCTTTGTCAGGTCGTGTCAGGTTTGCTCGGGCCCTGTCGGGCCTTGTCGGGCCCTGTCGGGTTTGCTCGGGCTCTGTCGGGCTCCAGCGTGCCCTGTCGGGTTTGCTCGGGCCCTGTCGGGCTCCGTCAGGCCCTGTCGGGTTTGCTCGGGCCCTGTCGGGCTCCGTGGGGCCCTGTCGGGTTTCCTCGGGCCCTGTCGGGCTCCATCGAGCCGTGTCAGGCTCCGTCGGGCCCTTTCGGGTTTGCTCGGGCCCTGTCGGGCTCCGTCGGGCCCTGTCGGATTTGCTCAGGCCCTGTCGGGTTTGTTCGAGCCCTGTCAGGCTCCATCGGGCCCTGTCGGGTTTGCTCGGGCCCTATCGGGCTCCGTCGGGCCCTGTCGGGTTTCCTCGGGCCCTGTCGGACTCCACTGAGCCCTGTCAGGCTCCGTCGGGCTCTTTCGGGTTTGCTCGGGCCCTGGCGGGCTCCGTCGGGCTCTGTCAGTCTTTGTCAGGACGTGTCAGGTTTGCTCGGGCCCTGTCGGGCCTTGTCGGGCCCTGTCGGGTTTTCTCGGGCTCTGTCGGGCTCCAGCGTGCCCTGTCGGGTTTGCCCGGGCCCTGTCAGGCTCCGTCAGGCCCTGTCAGGGTTGCTCGGGCCCTATCGGGCTCAATCAGGCCCTGTCGGGTTTCCTCGGGCCCTGTCGGGCTCCATCGAGCCCTGTCAGGCTCCGTCGGGCCCTTTCGGGTTTCCTCGGGCCCTGTCGGGCTCCGTCGGGCCCTGTAGGATTTCCTCGGGCCCTCTCGGGTTCCGTCGGGCCCTCTCGGGTTCCGTCGGGCCCTGTCGGGTTTCTTCGGGCCCTGTCGGACTCTATCGAGCCCTGTCAGGCTCCGTCAGGCTCTTTCGGGTTTGCTCAGGCCCTGTTGGGCTCCGTCGGGCCCTGTCAGGCTTTGTCAGGTCCTGTCAGGTTTGCTCGGGCCCTGTCGGGCCTTGTCGGGCCCTGTTGGGTTTGCTCGGGCTCTGTCGGGCTCCAGCGTGCCCTGTCGGGTTTACCCGGGCCCTGTCAGGCTCCATCAGGCCCTGTCGGGTTTGCTCGGGCCCTATCGGGCTCCGTGGGGCCCTGTCGGGTTTCCTCGGGCCCTGTCGGGCTCCATCGAGCCCTGTCAGGTTTGCTCGAGCCCTGTCGGGTTTGCTCGGGCCCTGTCGGGCTTCATCGGACCCTATCAGGCTTTGGCGGGTCCTGTCGGGTTTGCTCAGGCCCTGTCGGGCCTTGTCAGCCCCTGTCGGGTTTGCTCGCGCCCTGTCGGGCTCCGTCGGGCCCTGTCAGGTTCTCTCGGGCCCTTTCAGGTTTACTCGGGCCCTGTCAGGCTCCGTCAGGCCCTATCGGGTTTGCTGGAGCCCTGTCGGGCTCCGTCAGGCCCTGTCTGATTTGCTCGGGCCCTGTCGGGCCTTGTCAGGCTTTGTCCGGTTTGCTCGGGCCCTGTCGGGTTTGCTCGGGCTCTGTCGGGCTCCGTCGGGCCCTGTCAGGTTTGCTCAGGCCCTGTCGGGATCCGTTGGGACTTGTCGGGTTTGCTCGGGCCCTGTCGGGCTCCTTCGTACCCTGTCAGGTTTGCTCGGGCCCTGTCGGGTTTGCTCGGGCCCTGCAAGGCACTGTCGAGCCCTGTCGGGTTTGCTCGGGCCCTGTCACGCTTTGTCGGGCCCTGTCGGGTTTCCTCGGGCCCTGTCGGTCTCCATCGAGCCCTGTCAGGCTTTGTCGAACCCTGTCGGGTTTGCTCGGGCCCTGTCGGGTTTGCTCGGGTCCTGTCGGGCTCTGTCGGGCCCTTTCGGGTTTGCTCGGGCCCTGTCAGGCTCCGTCGGGCCCTGTCGGGTTTCCTCAGGCCCTGTCGGGCTCCATCGAGCCCTGTCAGGCTCCGTCGGGCTCTTTCGGGTTTGCTCAAGCCCTGTCGGGCTCCGTCGGGCCCTGTCAGGCTTTGTCAGGTCGTGTCAGGTTTGCTCGGGCCCTGTCGGGCCTTGTTGGGCCCTGTCGGGTTTGCTCGGGCTCTGTCGGGCTCCATCGTGCCCTGTCGGGTTTGCTCGGGCCCTGTCGGGCTCCGTCAGGCCCTGTCGGGTTTGCTCGGGCCCTATCGGGCTCCCTGGGGCCCTGTCGGGTTTCCTCGGGCCCTGTCGGGCTCTTTCGGGTTTGCTCGGGCCCTGTCGGGCTCTGTCGGGCTCTGTCGGGCCCTGTCGGATTTGCTCAGGTCCTGTCGGGTTTGTTCGAGCCCTGTCGGGCTCCATCGGGCCCTGTCGGGTTTGCTCGGGCCCTATCGGGCTCCGTCGGGCCCTGTCGGGTTTCCTTGGGCCCTGTCGGGCTCCATCGAGCCCTGTCAGGCTTTGTCGGGTCCTGTCGGGTTTGCTCAGGCCCTGTCGGGTCTTGTCTGGCCCTGTCGGGTTTGCTCGGGCCCTGTCGCATTTGCCCACGTCCTGTCGGGCTCCGTCGGGCACTGTCAGTTTCGCTCGGGCCCTGTCGGGTTTGCTCGGGCCCTGTCAGGCTACGTCAGGCTCTGTCGAGTTAGCTCGTGCCCTGTCGGGCTCCGTCGGGCCCTGTCAGGTTTGCTTGGGCCCTGTCGGGATCCGTTGGGCCCTGTCGGGTTTGCTCGGGCCCTGTCAGGCTCCGTCAGGCCCTGTCTGGTTTGCTCGTGCCCTGTCGGGCTCCGTCGGGCCCTGTCAGGTTTGCTTGGGCACTGTCGGGCTCCGTCAGGCCCTGTCGGGTTTCCTTGGGCCCTGTCGGGCTCCATCGAGCCCTGTCAGGCTTTGTCGAACCCTGTCGGGTTTGCTCAGGCCCTCTCAGGTTTGCTCGGGCCCTGTCGGGCTCTGTCGGGCCCTGTCTGGTTTCCTCGGGCCCTGTCGGGCTCCGTTGGGCCCTGTCGGTTTGCTCGGGCCCTGTCGGGCTCCGTCGAACCCTGTCGGGTTTGCTCGGGCCCTGTCAGGCTCCGTCGCGCCCTGTCGGGTTTCCTCAGGCCCTGTCGGGCTCCATCGGACCCTATCAGGCTTTGGCGGGTCCTGTCGGGTTTGCTCAGGCCCTGTCGTGCCTTGTCAGCCCCTGTCGGGTTTGCTCGCGCCCTGTCGGGCTCCGTCGGGCCCTGTCAGGTTCTCTCGGGCCCTGTCAGGTTTGCTCGGGCCCTGTCAGGCTCCGTCAGGCCCTATCGGGTTTGCTCGACCCCTGTCGGGCTCCGTCAGGCCCTGTCAGGTTTGCTCGGGCCCTGTCGGGCCTTGTCAGGCCCTGTCGGGTTTGCTCGGGACCTGTCGGGTTTGCCCGCGTCCTGTCGGGCTCCGTCGGGCTCTGTCAGATTCGCTCGGGCCCTGTCGGGTTTGCTCGGGCCCTGTCAGGCTCCGTCAGGCCCTGTCGGGTTTGCTCGTGCCCTGTCGGGCTCCGTCGGGCCCTGTCAGGTTTGCTCAGGCCCTGTCGGGTTTCGTTGGGCCTTGTCGGGTTTGCTCGGGCCCTGTCGGGCTCCTTCGGGCCCTGTCAGGTTTGCTCGGGCCCTGTCGGGTTTGCTCGGGCCCTGTAAGTCTCCGTCGAGCCCTGTCGGGTTTGCTCGGGCCCTGTCAGGCTCCGTCGGGCCCTGTCGGGTTTCCTCGGGCCTTGTCGGGCTCCATCGAGCCCTGTCAGGCTTTGTCGAACCCTGTCGGGTTTGCTCGGGCCCTGTCGGGTTTGCTCGGACCGTGTCGGGCTCTGTCGGACCCTGTCTGGTTTCCTCGGGCCCTGTCGGGCTCCCTCGGACCCTGTCGGGTTTGCTCGGGTCCTGTCGGGTTTCCTCGGGCCCTGTCGGGTTTGCTGAAGCCTTGTCAGGCTTCGTCGGACCCTGTCGGGTTTGCTCGGGCCCTGTCAGGCTCTGTCGCGCCCTGTTGGGTTTCCTCGGGCCCTGTCGGGCTCCATCGAGCCCTGTCAGATTTGCTCGGGCCCTGTCGGGTTTGCTCGGGCCCTGTCGGGCTCCATCGGACCCTATCAGGCTTTGGCGGGTCCTGTCGGGTTTGCTCAGGCACTGTCAGGCCTTGTCAGCCCCTGTCGGGTTTGCTCGCGCCCTGTCGGGCTCCATCGGGCCCTGTCAGGTTCTCTTGGGCCCTGTCAGGTTTGCTCGGGCCCTGTCAGGCTCCGTCAGGCCCTATCGGGTTTGCTCGAGCCCTGTCGGGCTCCGTCAGGCCCTGTCAGGTTTGCTTGGGCCCTGTCGGGCCTTGTCAGGCCCTGTCGGGTTTGCTCGGGACCTGTCGGGTTTGCCCGCGTCCTGTCGGGCTCCGTCAGGCCCT
Organism: Patagioenas fasciata; assembly: GCF_037038585.1. Taxonomy (NCBI): domain Eukaryota; kingdom Metazoa; phylum Chordata; class Aves; order Columbiformes; family Columbidae; genus Patagioenas; species Patagioenas fasciata. The sequence goes on along the minus strand of NW_027288767.1, from coordinate 1,308,277 downwards.
GTCAGATTCGCTCGGGCCCTGTCGGGTTTGCTCGGGCCCTGTCAGGCTCCGTCAGGCCCTGTCGGGTTTGCTCGTGCCCTGTCGGGCTCCGTCGGGCCCTGTCAGGTTTGCTCAGGCCCTGTCGGGTTTCGTTGGGCCTTGTCGGGTTTGCTCGGGCCCTGTCGGGCTCCTTCGTGCCCTGTCAGGTTTGCTCGGGCCCTGTCGGGTTTGCTCGGGCCCTGTAAGGCTCCGTCGAGCCCTGTCGGGTTTGCTCGGGCCCTGTCAGGATCCGTCGGGCCCTGTCGGGTTTCCTCGGGCCCTGTCGGGCTCCATCGAGCCCTGTCAGGCTTTGTCGAACCCTGTCGGGTTTGCTCGGGCCCTGTCGGGTTTGCTCGGGTCCTGTCGGGCTCTGTCAAGCCCTGTCGGATTTCCTCGGGCCCTCTCGGGTTCTGTCGGGCCCTCTCGGGTTCCGTCGGGCCCTGTCGGGTTTCCTCGGGCCCTGTCGGACTCTATCGAGCCCTGTCAGGCTCCGTCGGGCTCTTTCGGGTTTGCTCAGGCCCTGTTGGGCTCCGTCGGGCCCTGTCAGGCTTTGTCAGGTCCTGTCAGGTTTGCTCGGGCCCTGTCGGGCCTTGTCGGGCCCTGTTGGGTTTGCTCGGGCTCTGTCGGGCTCCAGCGTGCCCTGTCGGGTTTGCCCGGGCCCTGTCAGGCTCCATCAGGCCCTGTCGGGTTTGCTCGGGCCGTATCGGGCTCCGTGGGGCCCTGTCGGGTTTCCTCGGGCCCTGTCGGGCTTTATCGAGCCCTGTCAGGCTCCGTCGGGCTCTTTCGGGTTTGCTCAAGCCCTGTTGGGCTACGTCGGGCCCTGTCAGGCTTTTTCAGGTCGTGTCAGGTTTGCTCGGGCCCTGTCAAGCCTTGTCGGGCCCTGTCGGGTTTGCTCGGGCTCTGTCGGGCTCCAGCGTGCCCTGTCGGGTTTGCTCGGGCCCTGTCGGGCTCCGTCAGGCCCTGTCGGGTTTGCTCGGGCCCTATCGGGCTCCGTGGGGCCCTGTCGGGTTTTCTCGGGCCCTGTCGGGCTCCATCGAGCCGTGTCAGTCTCCGTCGGGCCCTTTCGGGTTTGCTTGGGCCCTGTCGGGCTCCGTCGGGCCCTGTCGAATTTGCTCAGGCCCTGTCGGGTTTGTTCGAGCCCTGTCGGGCTCCATCGGGCCCTGTCGGGTTTGCTCGGGCCCTATCGGGCTCCGTCGAGCCCTGTCGGGTTTGCTTGGGCTCTGTCAGGCTCCGTCGGGCCCTGTCGGGCTTCCTCGGGCCCTGGCGGGCTCCATCAAGCCCTGTCAGGCTTTGTCGAACCCTGTCGGGTTTGCTCGGGCCCTGTCGGGTTTGCTCGGGCCCTGTCGGGCTCTGTCGGGCCCTGTCTGGTTTCCTCGGGCCCTGTCGGGCTCCCTCGGACCCTGTCGGGTTTGCTCAGGTCCTGTCGGTTTTGCTCGGGCCCTGTCGGGTTTGCTGAAGCCCTGTCAGGCTTCGTCGGACCCTGTCGGGTTTGCTCGGGCCCTGTCGGGCTCCGTCGAACCCTGTCGGGTTTGCTCGGGCCCTGTCAGGCTCCGTCGCGCCCTGTCGGGTTTCCTCGGGCCCTGTTGGGCTCCATCGAGCCCTGTCAGGTTTGCTCGGGCCCTGTCGGGTTTGCTCGGGCCCTGTCGGGCTCCATCGGACCCTATCAGGCTTTGGCGGGTCCTGTCGGTTTTGCTCAGGCCCTGTCGGGCCTTGTCAGCCCCTGTCGGGTTTGCTCGCGCCCTGTCGGGCTCCGTCGGGCCCTGTCAGGTTCTCTTGGGCCCTGTCAGGTTTGCTCGAGCCCTGTCGGGCTCCGTCAGGCCCTGTCAGGTTTGCTGGGGCCCTGTCGGGCCTTGTCAGGCCCTGTCGGGTTTGCTCGGGACCTGTCGGGTTTGCCCGCGTCCTGTCGGTCTCCGTCGGGCCCTGTCAGATTCGCTCGGGCCCTGTCGGGTTTGCTTGGGCCCTGTCAGGCTCCGTCAGGCCCTGTCGGGTTTGCTCGTGCCCTGTCGGGCTCCGTCGGGCCCTGTCAGGTTTGCTCAGGCCCTGTCGGGTTTCGTTGGGCCTTGTCGGGTTTGCTCGGGCCCTGTCGGGCTCCTTCGGGCCCTGTCGGGCTCCTTCGGGCCCTGTCAGGTTTGCTCGGGCCCTGTCGGGTTTGCTCGGGCCCTGTAAGGCTCTGTCGAGCCCTGTCGGGTTTGCTCGGGCCCTGTCTGGCTCCGTCAGGCCCTGTCGGATTTGCTAGTGCCCTGTCGGGCTCTGTTGGGCCCTGTCAGGTTTGCTCAGTCCTTGTCGGTCTCCTTCGTGCCCTGTCAGGTTTGCTCGGGCCCTGTCGGGTTTGCTCGGGCCCTGTCAGGCTCGGTCGAGCCCTGTCGGGTTTGCTCGGGCCCTGTCAGGCTCCGTCGGGCCCTGTCGGGTTTCCTCGGGCCTTGTCGGGCTCCATCGAGCCCTGTCAGGCTTTGTCGAACCCTGTCGGGTTTGCTCGGGCCCTGTCGGGTTTGCTCGGGTCCTGTCGGGCTCTGTTGGGCCCTGTCGGGTTTGCTCGGGCCCTGTCAGGCTCCGTCAGGCCCTGTCGGATTCCCTCGGGCCCTCTCGGGTTCCGTCGAGCCCTCTCGGGTTCCGTCGAGCCCTGTCGGGTTTGCTCGGGCCCTGTCAGGCTCCGTCGGGCCCTGTCGGTTTTCCTCGGGCCCTGTCGGGCTCCATCGAGCCCTGTCAGGCTTTGTCGAACCCTGTCGGGTTTGCTCGGGCCCTGTCGGGTTTGCTCGGGTCCTGTCGGGCTCTGTCAAGCCCTGTCGGATTTCCTCGGGCTCTCTCGGGTTCCGTCGGGCCCTCTCAGGTTCTGTCGGGCCCTGTCGGGTTTCCTCGGGCCCTGTCGGACTCTATCGAGCCCTGTCAGGCTCCGTCGGGCTCTTTCGGGTTTGCTCAGGCCCTGTCGGGCTCCGTCGGGCCCTGTCAGGCTTTGTCAGGTCCTGTCAGGTTTGCTCGGGCCCTGTCGGGCCTTGTCGGGCCCTGTTGGGTTTGCTCGGGCTCTGTCGGCTCCAGTGTGCCCTGTCGGGTTTGCCCAGGCCCTGTCAGGCTCCATCAGGCCCTGTCGGGTTTGCTCGGGCCCTATCGGGCTCCGTGGGGCCCTGTCGGGTTTCCTCGGGCCCTGTCGGGCTCCATCGAGCCCTGTCAGGCTCCGTCGGGCTCTTTCGGGTTTGCTCAAGCCCTGTCGGGCTCCGTCGGGCCCTGTCAGGCTTTGTCAGGTCGTGTCAGGTTTGCTCGGGCCCTGTCGGGCCTTGTCGGGCCCTGTCGGGTTTGCTCGGGCTCTGTCGGGCTCCAGCGTGCCCTGTCGGGTTTGCTCGGGCCCTGTCGGGCTCCGTCAGGCCCTGTCGGGTTTGCTCGGGCCCTGTCGGGCTCCGTGGGGCCCTGTCGGGTTTCCTCGGGCCCTGTCGGGCTCCATCGAGCCGTGTCAGGCTCCGTCGGGCCCTTTCGGGTTTGCTCGGGCCCTGTCGGGCTCCGTCGGGCCCTGTCGGATTTGCTCAGGCCCTGTCGGGTTTGTTCGAGCCCTGTCAGGCTCCATCGGGCCCTGTCGGGTTTGCTCGGGCCCTATCGGGCTCCGTCGGGCCCTGTCGGGTTTCCTCGGGCCCTGTCGGACTCCACTGAGCCCTGTCAGGCTCCGTCGGGCTCTGTCGGGTTTGCTCGGGCCCTGGCGGGCTCCGTCGGGCTCTGTCAGGCTTTGTCAGGACGTGTCAGGTTTGCTCGGGCCCTGTCGGGCCTTGTCGGGCCCTGTCGGGTTTTCTCGGGCTCTGTCGGGCTCCAGCGTGCCCTGTCGGGTTTGCCCGGGCCCTGTCAGGCTCCGTCAGGCCCTGTCGGGGTTGCTCGGGCCCTATCGGGCTCAATCAGGCCCTGTCGGGTTTCCTCGGGCTCTGTCGGGCTCCATCGAGCCCTGTCAGGCTCTGTCGGGCCCTTTCGGGTTTGCTCGGGCCCTGTCGGGCTCCGTCGGGCCCTGTCAGATTTCCTTGGGCCCTCTCGGGATCCGTCGGGCCCTCTCGGGTTCCGTCGGGCCCTGTCGGGTTTCTTCGGGCCCTGTCGGACTCTATCGAGCCCTGTCAGGCTCCGTCGGGCTCTTTCGGGTTTGCTCAGGCCCTGTTGGGCTCCGTCGGGCCCTGTCAGGCTTTGTCAGGTCCTGTCAGGTTTGCTCGGGCCCTGTCGGGCCTTGTCGGGCCCTGTTGGGTTTGCTCGGGCTCTGTCGGGCTCCAGCGTGCCCTGTCGGGTTTGCCCGGGCCCTGTCAGGCTCCATCAGGCCCTGTCGGGTTTGCTCGGGCCCTATCGGGCTCCGTGGGGCCCTGTCGGGTTTCCTCGGGCCCTGTCGGGCTCCATCGAGCCCTGTCAGGTTTGCTCGAGCCCTGTCGGGTTTGCTCGGGCCCTGTCGGGCTCCGTCGGACCCTATCAGGCTTTGGCGGGTCCTGTCGGGTTTGCTCAGGCCCTGTCGGGCCTTGTCAGCCCCTGTCGGGTTTGCTCGCGCCCTGTCGGGCTCCGTCGGGCCCTGTCAGGTTCTCTCGGGCCCTTTCAGGTTTACTCGGGCCCTGTCAGGCTCCGTCAGGCCCTATCGGGTTTGCTGGAGCCCTGTCGGGCTCCGTCAGGCCCTGTCTGGTTTGCTCGGGCCCTGTCGGGCCTTGTCAGGCTTTGTCCGGTTTGCTCGGGACCTGTCGGGTTTGCCCGCATCCTGTCGGGCTCCGTCGGGCCCTGTCAGATTCGCTCGGGCCCTGTCGGGTTTGCTCGGGCTCTGTCGGGCTCCGTTGGGCCCTGTCAGGTTTGCTCAGGCCCTGTCGGGATCCGTTGGGCCTTGTCGGGTTTGCTCGGGCCCTGTCGGGCTCCTTCGTGCCCTGTCAGGTTTGCTCGGGCCCTGTCGGGTTTGCTCAGGCCCTGCAAGGCTCTGTCGAGCCCTGTCGGGTTTGCTCGGGCCCTGTCAGGCTCCGTCGGGCCCTGTCGGGTTTCCTCGGGCCCTGTCGGTCTCCATCGAGCCCTGTCAGGCTTTGTCGAACCCTGTCGGGTTTGCTCGGGCCCTGTCGGGTTTGCTCGGGTCCTGTCGGGCTCTGTCGGGCCCTTTCGGGTTTGCTCGGGCCCTGTCAGGCTCCGTCGGGCCCTGTCGGGTTTCCTCAGGCCCTGTCGGGCTCCATCGAGCCCTGTCAGGCTCCGTCGGGCTCTTTCGGGTTTGCTCAAGCCCTGTCGGGCTCCGTCGGGCCCTGTCGAATTTGCTCAGGCCCTGTCGGGCTTGTTCGAGCCCTGTCGGGCTCCATCGGGCCCTGTCGGGTTTGCTCGGGCCCTATCGGGCTCCGTCGAGCCCTGTCGGGTTTGCTCGGGCTCTGTCAGGCTCCGTCGGGCCCTGTCGGGCTTCCTCGGGCCCTGTCGGGCTCCATCAAGCCCTGTCAGGCTTTGTCGAACCCTGTCGGGTTTGCTCGGGCCCTGTCGGGTTTGCTCGGGCCGTGTCGGGCTCTGTCGGGCCCTGTCTGGTTTCCTCGGGCCCTGTCGGGCTCCCTCGGACCCTGTCGGGTTTGCTCAGGTCCTGTCGGTTTTGCTCGGGCCCTGTCGGGTTTGCTGAAGCCCTGTCAGGCTTCGTCGGACCCTGTCGGGTTTGCTCGGGCCCTGTCGGGCTCCATCGAGCCCTGTCAGGTTTGCTCGGGCCCTGTCGGGTTTGCTCGGGCCCTGTCGGGCTCCATCGGACCCTATCAGGCTTTGGCGGGTCCTGTCGGTTTTGCTCAGGCCCTGTCGGGCTTTGTCAGCCCCTGTCGGGTTTGCTCGCGCCCTGTCGGGCTCCGTCGGGCCCTGTCAGGTTCTCTTGGGCCCTGTCAGGTTTGCTCGGGCCCTGTCAGGCTCCTTCAGGCCCTATCGGGTTTGCTCGAGCCCTGTCGGGCTCCGTCAGGCCCTGTCAGGTTTGCTCGGGCCCTGTCGAGCCTTGTCAGGCCCTGTCAAGTTTGCTCGGGACCTGTCGGGTCTGCCCGCGTCCTGTCAGGCTCCGTCGGGCCCTGTCAGATTCGCTCGGGCCCTGTCGGGTTTGCTCGGGCCCTGTCAGGCTCCGTCAGGCCCTGTCGGGTTTGCTCGTGCCCTGTCGGGCTCCGTCGGGCCCTGTCGGGTTTGCTCGGGCCCTGTCGGGCCTTGTCGGGCTCTGTCGGGTTTGCTCGGGCTCTGTCGGGCTCCAGCGTGCCCTGTCGGGTTTGCTCGGGCCCTGTCGGGCTCCGTCAGGCCCTGTCGGGTTTGCTCGGGCCCTGTCGGGCTCCGTGGGGCCCTGTCGGGTTTCCTCGGGCCCTGTTGGGCTCCATCGAGCCGTGTCAGGCTCCGTCGGGCCCTTTCGGGTTTGCTCGGGCCCTGTCGGGCTCCGTCGGGCCCTGTCGGATTTGCTCAGGCCCTGTCGGGTTTGTTCGAGCCCTGTCAGGCTCCATCGGGCCCTGTCGGGTTTGCTCGGGCCCTATCGGGCTCCGTCGGGCCCTGTCGGGTTTCCTCGGGCCCTGTCGGACTCCACTGAGCCCTGTCAGGCTCCGTCGGGCTCTTTCGGGTTTGCTCGGGCCCTGGCGGGCTCCGTCGGGCCCTGTCAGGCTTTGTCAGGTCGTGTCAGGTTTGCTCGGCCCTGTCGGGCCTTGTCGGGCCCTGTCGGGTTTTCTCGGGCTCTGTCGGGCTCCAGCGTGCCCTGTCGGGTTTGCCCGGGCCCTGTCAGGCTCCGTCAGGCCCTGTCGGGGTTGCTCGGGCCCTATCGGGCTCAATCAGGCCCTGTCGGGTTTCATCGGGCCCTGTCGGGCTCCATCGAGCCCTGTCAGGCTCCGTCGGGCTCTTTCGGGTTTGCTCAAGCCCTGTTGGGCTCCGTCGGGCCCTGTCAGGCTTTGTCAGGTCGTGTCAGGTTTGCTCGGGCCCTGTCAAGCCTTGTCGGGCCCTGTCGGGTTTGCTCGGGCTCTGTCGGGCTCCAGCGTGCCCTGTCGGGTTTGCTCGGGCCCTGTCGGGCTCCGTCAGGCCCTGTCGGGTTTGCTCGGGCCCTATCGGGCTCCGTGGGGCCCTGTCGGGTTTTCTCGGGCCCTGTCGGGCTCCATCGAGCCGTGTCAGTCTCCGTCGGGCCCTTTCGGGTTTGCTTGGGCCCTGTCGGGCTCTGTCGGGCCCTGTCGAATTTGCTCAGGCCCTGTCGGGTTTGTTCGAGCCCTGTCGGGCTCCATCGGGCCCTGTCGGGTTTGCTCGGGCCCTATCGGGCTCCGTCGAGCCCTGTCGGGTTTGCTCGGGCCCTGTCAGGCTCCGTCGGGCCCTGTCGGGTTTCCTCAGGCCCTGTCGGGCTCCATCGAGCCCTGTCAGGCTCCGTCGGGCTCTTTCGGGTTTGCTCAAGCCCTGTCGGGCTCCGTCGGGCCCTGTCAAATTTGCTCAGGCCCTGTCGGGTTTGTTCGAGCCCTGTCGGGCTCCATCGGGCCCTGTCGGGTTTGCTCGGGCCCTATCGGGCTCCGTCGAGCCCTGTCGGGTTTGCTCGGGCTCTGTCAGGCTCCGTCGGGCCCTGTCGGGCTTCCTCGGGCCCTGTCGTGCTCCATCAAGCCCTGTCAGGCTTTGTCGAACCCTGTCGGGTTTGCTCGGGCCCTGTCGGGTTTGCTCGGGCTGTGTCGGGCTCTGTCGGGCCCTGTCTGGTTTCCTCGGGCCCTGTCGGGCTCCCTCGGACCCTGTCGGGTTTGCTCAGGTCCTGTCGGTTTTGCTCGGGCCCTGTCGGGTTTGCTGAAGCCCTGTCAGGCTTCGTCGGACCCTGTCGGGTTTGCTCGGGCCCTGTCGGGCTCCGTCGAACCCTGTCGGGTTTGCTCGGGCCCTGTCAGGCTCCGTCGCGCCCTGTCGGGTTTCCTCGGGCCCTGTCGGGCTCCATCGAGCCCTGTCAGGTTTGCTCGGGCCCTGTCGGGTTTGCTCGGGCCCTGTCGGGCTCCATCGGACCCTATCAGGCTTTGGCGGGTCCTGTCGGTTTTGCTCAGGCCCTGTCGGGCTTTGTCAGCCCCTGTCGGGTTTGCTCGCGCCCTGTCGGGCTCCGTCGGGCCCTGTCAGGTTCTCTTGGGCCCTGTCAGGTTTGCTCGGGCCCTGTCAGGCTCCTTCAGGCCCTATCGGGTTTGCTCGAGCCCTGTCGGGCTCCGTCAGGCCCTGTCAGGTTTGCTCGGGCCCTGTCGAGCCTTGTCAGGCCCTGTCGGGTTTGCTCGGGACCTGTCGGGTTTGCCCGCGTCCTGTCGGGGTCCGTCGGTCCCTGTCAGATTCGCTCGGGCCCTGTCGGGTTTGCTCGGGCCCTGTCAGGCTCCGTCAGGCCCTGTCGGGTTTGCTCGTGCCCTGTCGGGCTCCGTCGGGCCCTGTCAGGTTTGCTCAGGCCCTGTCGGGTTTCGTTGGGCCTTGTCGGGTTTGCTCGGGCCCTGTCGGGCTCCTTCGTGCCCTGTCAGGTTTGCTCGGGCCCTGTCGGGTTTGCTCGGGCCCTGTAAGGCTCCGTCGAGCCCTGTCGGGTTTGCTCGGGCCCTGTCAGGCTCCGTCAGGCCCTGTCGGATTTGCTAGTGCCCTGTCGGGCTCTGTTGGGCCCTGTCAGGTTTGCTCAGGCCTTGTCGGGCTCCTTCGTGCCCTGTCAGGTTTGCTCGGGCCCTCTCGGGTTTGCTCGGGCCCTGTCAGGCTCGGTCGAGCCCTGTCGGGTTTGCTCGGGCCCTGTCAGGCTCCGTCGGGCCCTGTCGGGTTTCCTCGGGCCTTGTCGGGCTCCATCGAGCCCTGTCAGGCTTTGTCGAACCCTGTCGGGTTTGCTCGGGCCCTGTCGGGTTTGCTCGGGACCTGTCGGGCTCTGTCGGGCCCTGTCGGGTTTGCTCGGGCCCTGTCAGGCTCCGTCAGGCCCTGTCGGATTCCCTCGGGCCCTCTCGGGTTCCGTCGAGCCCTCTCGGGTTCCGTCAAGCCCTGTCGGGTTTGCTCGGGCCCTGTCAGGCTCCGTCGGGCCCTGTCGGGCTTCCTCGGGCCCTGTCGGGCTCCATCGAGCCCTGTCAGGCTTTGTCGAACCCTGTCGGGTTTGCTCGGGCCCTGTCGGGTTTGCTCGGGTCCTGTCGGGCTCTGTCAAGCCCTGTCGGATTTCCTCGGGCTCTCTCGGGTTCCGTCGGGCCCTCTCGGGTTCTGTCGGGCCCTGTCGGGTTTCCTCGGGCCCTGTCGGACTCTATCGAGCCCTGTCAGGCTCCGTCGGGCTCTTTCGGGTTTGCTCAGGCCCTGTCGGGCTCCGTCGGGCCCTGTCAGGCTTTGTCAGGTCCTGTCAGGTTTGCTCGGGCCCTGTCGGGCCTTGTCGGGCCCTGTTGGGTTTGCTCGGGCTCTGTCGGGCTCCAGCGTGCCCTGTCGGGTTTGCCCAGGCCCTGTCAGGCTCCATCAGGCCCTGTCGGGTTTGCTCGGGCCCTATCGGGCTCCGTGGGGCCCTGTCGGGTTTCCTCGGGCCCTGTCGGGCTGCATCGAGCCCTGTCAGGCTCCGTCGGGCTCTTTCGGGTTTGCTCAAGCCCTGTCGGGCTCCGTCGGGCCCTGTCAGGCTTTGTCAGGTCGTGTCAGGTTTGCTCAGGCCCTGTCGGGCCTTGTCGGGCCCTGTCGGGTTTGCTCGGGCTCTGTCGGGCTCCAGCGTGCCCTGTCGGGTTTGCTCGGGCCCTGTCGGGCTCCGTCAGGCCCTGTCGGGTTTGCTCGGGCCCTGTCGGGCTCCGTGGGGCCCTGTCGGGTTTCCTCGGGCCCTGTCGGGCTCCATCGAGCCGTGTCAGGCTCCGTCGGGCCCTTTCGGGTTTGCTCGGGCCCTGTCGGGCTCCGTCGGGCCCTGTCGGATTTGCTCAGGCCCTGTCGGGTTTGTTCGAGCCCTGTCAGGCTCCATCGGGCCCTTTCGGGTTTGCTCGGGCCCTGTCGGGCTCCGTCGGGCCCTGTCGGGTTTCCTCGAGCCCTGTCGGGCTCCGTCGGGCCCTGTCTGGTTTCCTCGGGCTCTGTCGGGCTCCGTCGGGCCCTGTTGGTTTTGCTCGGGCCATGTCGGGTTTGCTGAAGCCCTGTCAGGCTTCGTCGGACCCTGTCGGGTTTGCTCGAGCCCTGTCGGGCTCCGTCGGGCCCTGTCAGGTTTGCTCAGGCCCTGTCGGGTTTCGTTGGGCCTTGTCGGGTTTGCTCGGGCCCTGTCGGGCTCCTTCGTGCCCTGTCAGGTTTGCTCGGGCCCTGTCGGGTTTGCTCGGGCCCTGTAAGGCTCCGTCGAGCCCTGTCGGGTTTGCTCGGGCCCTGTCAGGCTCCGTCAGGCCCTGTCGGATTTGCTAGTGCCCTGTCGGGCTCTGTTGGGCCCTGTCAGGTTTGCTCAGGCCTTGTCGGGCTCCTTCGTGCCCTGTCAGGTTTGCTCGGGCCCTGTCGGGTTTGCTCGGGCCCTGTCAGGCTCGGTCGAGCCCTGTCGGGTTTGCTCGGGCCCTGTCAGGCTCCGTCGGGCCCTGTCGGGTTTCCTCGGGCCTTGTCGGGCTCCATCGAGCCCTGTCAGGCTTTGTCGAACCCTGTCGGGTTTGCTCGGGCCCTGTCGGGCTCCGTCGGGCCCTGTCGGGTTTCCTCGAGCCCTGTCGGGCTCCGTCGGGCCCTGTCTGGTTTCCTCGGGCTCTGTCGGGCTCCGTCGGGCCCTGTTGGTTTTGCTCGGGCCATGTCGGGTTTGCTGAAGCCCTGTCAGGCTTCGTCGGACCCTGTCGGGTTTGCTCGAGCCCTGTCGGGCTCCGTCGGGCCCTGTCAGGTTTGCTCAGGCCCTGTCAGGTTTCGTTGGGCCTTCTCGGGTTTGCTCGGGCCCTGTCGGACTCCTTCGTGCCCTGTCAGGTTTGCTCGGGCCCTGTCGGGTTTGCTCGGGCCCTGTAAGGCTCCGTCGAGCCCTGTCGGGTTTGCTCGGGCCCTGTCAGGCTCCGTCAGGCCCTGTCGGATTTGCTAGTGCCCTGTCGGGCTCTGTTGGGCCCTGTCAGGTTTGCTCAGGCCTTGTCGGGCTCCTTCGTGCCCTGTCAGGTTTGCTCGGGCCCTGTCGGGTTTGCTCGGGCCCTGTCAGGCTCGGTCGAGCCCTGTCGGGTTTGCTCGGGCCCTGTCAGGCTCCGTCGGGCCCTGTCGGGTTTCCTCGGGCCTTGTCGGGCTCCATCGAGCCCTGTCAGGCTTTGTCGAACCCTGTCGGGTTTGCTCGGGCCCTGTCGGGTTTGCTCGGGTCCTGTCGGGCTCTGTCGGGCCCTGTCGGGTTTACTCGGGCCCTGTCAGGCTCCGTCAGGCCCTGTCGGATTCCCTCGGGCCCTCTCGGGTTCCGTCGAGCCCTCTCGGGTTCCGTCGAGCCCTGTCGGGTTTGCTCGGGCCCTGTCAGGCTCCGTCGGGCCCTGTCGGGTTTCCTCGGGCCCTGTCGGGCTCCATCGAGCCCTGTCAGGCTTTGTCGAACCCTGTCGGGTTTGCTCGGGCCCTGTCGGGTTTGCTCGGGTCCTGTCGGGCTCTGTCAAGCCCTGTCGGATTTCCTCGGGCTCTCTCGGGTTCCGTCGGGCCCTCTCGGGTTCCGTCGGGCCCTGTCGGGTTTCCTCGGGCCCTGTCGGACTCTATCGAGCCCTGTCAGGCTCCGTCGGGCTCTTTCGGGTTTGCTCAGGCCCTGTCGGGCTCCGTCGGGCCCTGTCAGGCTTTGTCAGGTCCTGTCAGGTTTGCTCGGGCCCTGTCGGGCCTTGTCGGGCCCTGTTGGGTTTGCTCGGGCTCTGTCGGGCTCCAGCGTGCCCTGTCGGGTTTGCCCGGGCCCTGTCAGGCTCCATCAGGCCCTGTCGGGTTTGCTCGGGCCCTATCGGGCTCCGTGGGGCCCTGTCGGGTTTCCTCGGGCCCTGTCGGGCTCCATCGAGCCCTGTCAGGCTCCGTCGGGCTCTTTCGGGTTTGCTCAAGCCCTGTCGGGCTCCGTCGGGCCCTGTCAGGCTTTGTCAGGTCGTGTCAGGTTTGCTCGGGCCCTGTCGGGCCTTGTCGGGCCCTGTCGGGTTTGCTCGGGCTCTGTCGGGCTCCAGCGTGCCCTGTCGGGTTTGCTCGGGCCCTGTCGGGCTCCGTCAGGCCCTGTCGGGTTTGCTCGGACCCTGTCGGGCTCTGTGGGGCCCTGTCGGGTTTCCTCGGGCCCTGTCGGGCTCCATCGAGCCGTGTCAGGCTCCGTCGGGCCCTTTCGGGTTTGCTCGGGCCCTGTCGGGCTCCGTCGGGCTTTGTCGGATTTGCTCAGGCCCTGTCGGGTTTGTTCGAGCCATGTCAGGCTCCATCGGGCCCTGTCGGGTTTGCTCGGGCCCTATCGGGCTCCGTCGGGCCCTGTCGGGTTTCCTCGGGCCCTGTCGGACTCCACTGAGCCCTGTCAGGCTCCGTCGGGCTCTTTCAAGTTTGCTCGGGCCCTGGCGGGCTCCGTCGGGCCCTGTCAGGCTTTGTCAGGACGTGTCAGGTTTGCTCGGGCCCTGTCGGGCCTTGTCGGGCCCTGTCGGGTTTTCTCGGGCTCTGTCGGGCTCCAGCGTGCCCTGTCGGGTTTGCCCGGGCCCTGTCAGGCTCCGTCAGGCCCTGTCGGGGTTGCTCGGGCCCTATCGGGCTCAATCAGGCCCTGTCGGGTTTCCTCGGGCCCTGTCGGGCTCCATCGAGCCCTGTCAGGCTCCGTCGGGCCCTTTCGGGTTTGCTCGGGCCCTGTCGGGCTCCGTCGGGCCCTGTCGGGTTTGCTCGAGCCCTGTCGGGCTCCGTCGGGCCCTGTCTGGTTTCCTCGGGCTCTGTCGGGCTCCGTCGGGCCCTGTCGGTTTTGCTCGGGCCATGTCGGGTTTGCTGAAGCCCTGTCAGGCTTCGTCGGACCCTGTCGGGTTTGCTCGAGCCCTGTCGGGCTCCATCGGGCCCTGTCGGGTTTGCTCGGGCCCTATCGGGCTCCGTCGGGCCCTGTCGGGTTTCCTCGGGCCCTGTCGGGATCCATCGAGCCCTGTCAGGCTTCGTCGGGCCCTTTCGGGTTTGCTCGGGCCCTGTCGGGCTCCGTCAGGCCCTGTCGGGTTTGCTCGGGCCCTATCGGGCTCCGTCGAGCCCTGTCGGGTTTGCTCGGGCTCTGTCAGGCTCCGTCGGGCCCTGTCGGGTTTCCTTGGGCCCTGTCGGGCTCCATCAAGCCCTGTCAGGCTTTGTCGAACCCTGTCGGGTTTGCTCGGGCCCTGTCGGGTTTGCTCGGGCCCTGTCGGGCTCTGTCGGGCCCTGTCTGGTTTCCTCCGGCCCTGTCGGGCTCCGTCGGGCCCTGTCGGGTTTGCTCGGGCCCTGTCGGGTTTGCTGAAGCCCTGTCAGGCTTCGTCGGACCCTGTCGGGTTTGCTCGGGCCCTGTCGGGCTCCGTCGAACCCTGTCGGGTTTGCTCGGGCCCTGTCAGGCTCCGTCGCGCCCTGTCGGGTTTCCTCGGGCCCTGTCGGGCTCCATCGGACCCTATCAGGCTTTGGCGAGTCCTGTCGGGTTTGCTCAGGCCCTGTCGGGCCTTGTCAGCCCCTGTCGGGTTTGCTCGCGCCCTGTCGGGCTATGTCGGGCCCTGTCAGGTTCTCTCGGGCCCTGTCAGGTTTGCTCGGGCCCTGTCAGGCTCCGTCAGGCCCTATCGGGTTTGCTCGAGCCCTGTCGGGCACCGTCAGGCCTTGTCAGGTTTCCTTGGGCCCTGTCGGGCCTTGTCAGGCCCTGTCGGGTTTGCTCGGGCCCTGTCAGGCTTTGTCAGGCCCTGTCGGATTTGCTAGTGCCCTGTCGGGCTCTGTTGGGCCCTGTCAGTTTTGCTCAGGCCCTGTCGGGATCCGTTGGGCCTTGTCGGGTTTGCTCGGGCCCTGTCGGGCTCCTTCGTGCCCTGTTTGGTTTGCTCGGGCCCTGTCGGGTTTGCTCGGGCCCTGTCAGGCTCCGTCGAGCCCTGTCGGGTTTGCTCGGGCCCTGTCAGGCTCCGTCGGGCCCTGTCGGGTTTGCTCGGGTTCTGTCGGGTTTGCTCGGGTCCTGTCGGGCTCTGTTGGGCCCTGTCGGGTTTGCTCGGGCCCTGTCAGGCTCCGTCGGGCCCTGTCGCATTCCCTCGGGCCCTCTCGGGTTCCGTCGGGCCCTGTCGGGTTTCCTCGGGCCCTGTCGGACTCTATCGAGCCCTGTCAGGCTCCGTCGGGCTCTTTCGGGTTTGCTCAGGCCCTGTCGGGCTCCGTCGGGCCCTGTCAGGCTTTGTCAGGTCCTGTTCAGGTTTGCTCGGGCCCTGTCGGGCCTTGTCGGGCCCTGTCGGGTTTGCTCGGGCTCTGTCGGGCTCCAGCGTGCCCTGTCGGGTTTGCCCGGGCCCTGTCAGGCTCCATCAGGCCCTGTCGGGTTTGCTCGAGCCCTATCGGGCTCCGTGGGGCCCTGTCGGGTTTCCTCGGGCCCTGTCGGGCTCCATCGAGCCCTGTCAGGCTCCGTCGGGCCCTTTCGGGTTTGCTCGGGCCCTGTCGGGCTTCGTCGGGCCCTGTCGGATTTGCTCAGGCCCTGTCGGGTTTGCTCGAGCCCTGTCGGCCTCCATCAGGTCCTGTCGGGTTTGCTCGGGCCCTATCGGGCTCCATCGGGCCCTGTCGGGTTTCCTCGGGCCCTGTCGGGCTCCATCGAGCCCTGTCAGGCTTCGTCGGGCCCTTTCGGGTTTGCTCGGGCCCTGTCGGGCTCCGTCAGGCCCTGTCAGGTTTGCTCGGGCCCTGTCGGGCCTTGTCGGGCCCTGTCGGGTTTTCTCGGGCTCTGTCGGGCTCCAGCGTGCCCTGTCAGGTTTGCTCGGGCCCTGTCGGGCTCCGTCGAACCCTGTCGGGTTTGCTCGGGCCCTGTCAGGCTCCGTCGCGCCCTGTCGGGTTTCCTCGGGCCCTGTCGGGCTCCATCGAGCCCTGTCAGGTTTGCTCGGGCCCTGTCGGGTTTGCTCGTACCCTGTCGGGCTCCATCGGACCCTACCAGGATTTGGCGGGTCCTGTCGGGTTTGCTCAGGCCCTGTCGGGCTCCATCGGACCCTATCAGGCTCCGTCGCGCCCTGTCGGGTTTCCTCGGGCCTTGTCGGGCTCCATCGAGCCCTGTCAGGTTTGCTCGGGCCCTGTCGGGTTTGCTCGGGCCCTGTCGGGCTCCATCGGACCCTATCAGGCTTTGGCGGGTCCTGTCGGGTTTGCTCAGGCCCTGTCGGGCTTTGTCAGCCCCTGTCAGGTTTGCTCTCGCCCTGTCGGGCTCCGTCGGGCCCTGTCAGGTTTTCTCGGGCCCTGTCAGGTTTGCTCGGGCCCTGTCAGGCTCCGTCAGGCCCTATCGGGTTTGCTCGAGCCCTGTCGGGCTCCGTCAGGCCCTGTCAGGTTTGCTCGGGCCCTGTCGGGCCTTGTCAGGCCCTGTCGGGTTTGCTCGGGACCTGTCGGGTTTGCCCGCGTCCTGTCGGGCTCCGTCGGGCCCTGTCAGATTCGCTCGGGCCCTGTCGGGTTTGCTCGGGCCCTGTCAGGCTCCGTCAGGCCCTGTCGGGTTTGCTCGTGTCCTGTCGGGCTCCGTCGGGCCCTGTCAGGTTTGCTGAGGCCCTGTCGGGATCCGTTGGGCCTTGTCGGGTTTGCTCGGGCCCTGTCGGGCTCCTTCGTGCCCTGTCAGGTTTGCTCGGGCCCTCTCGGGTTTGCTCGGGCCCTGTCAGGCTCCGTCGGGCTCTTTCGGGTTTGCTCAGGCCCTGTCGGGCTGCGTTGGGCCCTGTCAGGCTTTGTAAGGTCCTGTCAGGTTTGCTCGGGCCCTGTCGGGCCTTGTCGGGCCCTGTCGGGTTTGCTCGGGCTCTGTCGGGCTCCAGCGTGCCCTGTCGGGTTTGCCCGGGCCCTGTCAGGCTCCATCAGGCCCTGTCGGGTTTGCTCGGGCCCTATCGGGCTCCGTGGGGCCCTGTCGGGTTTCCTCGGGCCCTGTCGGGCTTCATCGAGCCCTGTCAGGTTTGCTCGGGCCCTGTCGGGTTTGCTCGGGCCCTGTAAGGCTCCGTCGAGCCCTGTCGGGTTTGCTCGGGCCCTGTCAGGCTCCGTCAGGCCCTGTCGGATTTGCTAGTGCCCTGTCGGGCTCTGTTGGGCCCTGTCAGGTTTGCTCAGGCCTTGTCGGGCTCCTTCGTGCCCTGTCAGGTTTGCTCGGGCCCTGTCGGGTTTGCTCGGGCCCTGTCAGGCTCGGTCGAGCCCTGTCGGGTTTGCTCGGGCCCTGTCAGGCTCCGTCGGGCCCTGTCGGGTTTCCTCGGGCCTTGTCGGGCTCCATCGAGCCCTGTCAGGCTTTGTCGAACCCTGTCGGGTTTGCTCGGGCCCTGTCGGGTTTGCTCGGGTCCTGTCGGGCTCTGTCGGGCCCTGTCGGGTTTACTCGGGCCCTGTCAGGCTCCGTCAGGCCCTGTCGGATTCCCTCGGGCCCTCTCGGGTTCCGTCGAGCCCTCTCGGGTTCCGTCGAGCCCTGTCGGGTTTGCTCGGGCCCTGTCAGGCTCCGTCGGGCCCTGTCGGGTTTCCTCGGGCCCTGTCGGGCTCCATCGAGCCCTGTCAGGCTTTGTCGAACCCTGTCGGGTTTGCTCGGGCCCTGTCGGGTTTGCTCGGGTCCTGTCGGGCTCTGTCAAGCCCTGTCGGATTTCCTCGGGCTCTCTCGGGTTCCGTCGGGCCCTCTCGGGTTCTGTCGGGCCCTGTCGGGTTTCCTCGGGCCCTGTCGGACTCTATCGAGCCCTGTCAGGCTCCGTCGGGCTCTTTCGGGTTTGCTCAGGCCCTGTCGGGCTCCGTCGGGCCCTGTCAGGCTTTGTCAGGTCCTGTTCAGGTTTGCTCGGGCCCTGTCGGGCCTTGTCGGGCCCTGTCGGGTTTGCTCGGGCTCTGTCGGGCTCCAGCGTGCCCTGTCGGGTTTGCCCGGGCCCTGTCAGGCTCCATCAGGCCCTGTCGGGTTTGCTCGAGCCCTATCGGGCTCCGTGGGGCCCTGTCGGGTTTCCTCGGGCCCTGTCGGGCTCCATCGAGCCCTGTCAGGCTCCGTCGGGCCCTTTCGGGTTTGCTCGGGCCCTGTCGGGCTTCGTCGGGCCCTGTCGGATTTGCTCAGGCCCTGTCGGGTTTGCTCGAGCCCTGTCGGCCTCCATCAGGTCCTGTCGGGTTTGCTCGGGCCCTATCGGGCTCCATCGGGCCCTGTCGGGTTTCCTCGGGCCCTGTCGGGCTCCATCGAGCCCTGTCAGGCTTCGTCGGGCCCTTTCGGGTTTGCTCGGGCCCTGTCGGGCTCCGTCAGGCCCTGTCAGGTTTGCTCGGGCCCTGTCGGGCCTTGTCGGGCCCTGTCGGGTTTTCTCGGGCTCTGTCGGGCTCCAGCGTGCCCTGTCAGGTTTGCTCGGGCCCTGTCGGGCTCCGTCGAACCCTGTCGGGTTTGCTCGGGCCCTGTCAGGCTCCGTCGCGCCCTGTCGGGTTTCCTCGGGCCCTGTCGGGCTCCATCGAGCCCTGTCAGGTTTGCTCGGGCCCTGTCGGGTTTGCTCGTACCCTGTCGGGCTCCATCGGACCCTACCAGGATTTGGCGGGTCCTGTCGGGTTTGCTCAGGCCCTGTCGGGCTCCATCGGACCCTATCAGGCTCCGTCGCGCCCTGTCGGGTTTCCTCGGGCCTTGTCGGGCTCCATCGAGCCCTGTCAGGTTTGCTCGGGCCCTGTCGGGTTTGCTCGGGCCCTGTCGGGCTCCATCGGACCCTATCAGGCTTTGGCGGGTCCTGTCGGGTTTGCTCAGGCCCTGTCGGGCTTTGTCAGCCCCTGTCAGGTTTGCTCTCGCCCTGTCGGGCTCCGTCGGGCCCTGTCAGGTTTTCTCGGGCCCTGTCAGGTTTGCTCGGGCCCTGTCAGGCTCCGTCAGGCCCTATCGGGTTTGCTCGAGCCCTGTCGGGCTCCGTCAGGCCCTGTCAGGTTTGCTCGGGCCCTGTCGGGCCTTGTCAGGCCCTGTCGGGTTTGCTCGGGACCTGTCGGGTTTGCCCGCGTCCTGTCGGGCTCCGTCGGGCCCTGTCAGATTCGCTCGGGCCCTGTCGGGTTTGCTCGGGCCCTGTCAGGCTCCGTCAGGCCCTGTCGGGTTTGCTCGTGTCCTGTCGGGCTCCGTCGGGCCCTGTCAGGTTTGCTGAGGCCCTGTCGGGATCCGTTGGGCCTTGTCGGGTTTGCTCGGGCCCTGTCGGGCTCCTTCGTGCCCTGTCAGGTTTGCTCGGGCCCTCTCGGGTTTGCTCGGGCCCTGTCAGGCTCCGTCGGGCTCTTTCGGGTTTGCTCAGGCCCTGTCGGGCTGCGTTGGGCCCTGTCAGGCTTTGTAAGGTCCTGTCAGGTTTGCTCGGGCCCTGTCGGGCCTTGTCGGGCCCTGTCGGGTTTGCTCGGGCTCTGTCGGGCTCCAGCGTGCCCTGTCGGGTTTGCCCGGGCCCTGTCAGGCTCCATCAGGCCCTGTCGGGTTTGCTCGGGCCCTATCGGGCTCCGTGGGGCCCTGTCGGGTTTCCTCGGGCCCTGTCGGGCTTCATCGAGCCCTGTCAGGTTTGCTCGGGCCCTGTCGGGTTTGCTCGGGCCCTGTAAGGCTCCGTCGAGCCCTGTCGGGTTTGCTCGGGCCCTGTCAGGCTCCGTCAGGCCCTGTCGGATTTGCTAGTGCCCTGTCGGGCTCTGTTGGGCCCTGTCAGGTTTGCTCAGGCCTTGTCGGGCTCCTTCGTGCCCTGTCAGGTTTGCTCGGGCCCTGTCGGGTTTGCTCGGGCCCTGTCAGGCTCGGTCGAGCCCTGTCGGGTTTGCTCGGGCCCTGTCAGGCTCCGTCGGGCCCTGTCGGGTTTCCTCGGGCCTTGTCGGGCTCCATCGAGCCCTGTCAGGCTTTGTCGAACCCTGTCGGGTTTGCTCGGGCCCTGTCGGGTTTGCTCGGGTCCTGTCGGGCTCTGTCGGGCCCTGTCGGGTTTACTCGGGCCCTGTCAGGCTCCGTCAGGCCCTGTCGGATTCCCTCGGGCCCTCTCGGGTTCCGTCGAGCCCTCTCGGGTTCCGTCGAGCCCTGTCGGGTTTGCTCGGGCCCTGTCAGGCTCCGTCGGGCCCTGTCGGGTTTCCTCGGGCCCTGTCGGGCTCCATCGAGCCCTGTCAGGCTTTGTCGAACCCTGTCGGGTTTGCTCGGGCCCTGTCGGGTTTGCTCGGGTCCTGTCGGGCTCTGTCAAGCCCTGTCGGATTTCCTCGGGCTCTCTCGGGTTCCGTCGGGCCCTCTCGGGTTCTGTCGGGCCCTGTCGGGTTTCCTCGGGCCCTGTCGGACTCTATCGAGCCCTGTCAGGCTCCGTCGGGCTCTTTCGGGTTTGCTCAGGCCCTGTCGGGCTCCGTCGGGCCCTGTCAGGCTTTGTCAGGTCCTGTCAGGTTTGCTCGGGCCCTGTCGGGCCTTGTCGGGCCCTGTTGGGTTTGCTCGGGCTCTGTCGGGCTCCAGCGTGCCCTGTCGGGTTTGCCCAGGCCCTGTCAGGCTCCATCAGGCCCTGTCGGGTTTGCTCGGGCCCTATCGGGCTCCGTGGGGCCCTGTCGGGTTTCCTCGGGCCCTGTCGGGCTCCATCGAGCCCTGTCAGGCTCCGTCGGGCTCTTTCGGGTTTGCTCAAGCCCTGTCGGGCTCCGTCGGGCCCTGTCAGGCTTTGTCAGGTCGTGTCAGGTTTGCTCGGGCCCTGTCGGGCCTTGTCGGGCCCTGTCGGGTTTGCTCGGGCTCTGTCGGGCTCCAGCGTGCCCTGTCGGGTTTGCTCGGGCCCTGTCGGGCTCCGTCAGGCCCTGTCGGGTTTGCTCGGGCCCTGTCGGGCTCCGTGGGGCCCTGTCGGGTTTCCTCGGGCCCTGTCGGGCTCCATCGAGCCGTGTCAGGCTCCGTCGGGCCCTTTCGGGTTTGCTCGGGCCCTGTCGGGCTCCGTCGGGCCCTGTCGGATTTGCTCAGGCCCTGTCGGGTTTGTTCGAGCCCTGTCAGGCTCCATCGGGCCCTGTCGGGTTTGCTCGGGCCCTATCGGGCTCCGTCGGGCCCTGTCGGGTTTCCTCGGGCCCTGTCGGACTCCACTGAGCCCTGTCAGGCTCCGTCGGGCTCTTTCGGGTTTGCTCGGGCCCTGGCGGGCTCCGTCGGGCCCTGTCAGGCTTTGTCAGGACGTGTCAGGTTTGCTCGGGCCCTGTCGGGCCTTGTCGGGCCCTGTCGGGTTTTCTCGGGCTCTGTCGGGCTCCAGCGTGCCCTGTCGGGTTTGCCCGGGCCCTGTCAGGCTCCGTCGAACCCTGTCGGGTTTGCTCGGGCCCTATCGGGTTCAATCAGGCCCTGTCGGGTTTCCTCGGGCCCTGTCGGACTCTATCGAGCCCTGTCAGGCTCCGTCGGGCTCTTTCGGGTTTGCTCAGGCCCTGTCGGGCTCCGTCGGGCCCTGTCAGGCTTTGTCAGGTCCTGTTCAGGTTTGCTCGGGCCCTGTCGGGCCTTGTCGGGCCCTGTCGGGTTTGCTCGGGCTCTGTCGGGCTCCAGCGTGCCCTGTCGGGTTTGCCCGGGCCCTGTCAGGCTCCATCAGGCCCTGTCGGGTTTGCTCGAGCCCTATCGGGCTCCGTGGGGCCCTGTCGGGTTTCCTCGGGCCCTGTCGGGCTCCATCGAGCCCTGTCAGGCTCCGTCGGGCCCTTTCGGGTTTGCTCGGGCCCTGTCGGGCTTCGTCGGGCCCTGTCGGATTTGCTCAGGCCCTGTCGGGTTTGCTCGAGCCCTGTCGGCCTCCATCAGGTCCTGTCGGGTTTGCTCGGGCCCTATCGGGCTCCATCGGGCCCTGTCGGGTTTCCTCGGGCCCTGTCGGGCTCCATCGAGCCCTGTCAGGCTTCGTCGGGCCCTTTCGGGTTTGCTCGGGCCCTGTCGGGCTCCGTCAGGCCCTGTCAGGTTTGCTCGGGCCCTGTCGGGCCTTGTCGGGCCCTGTCGGGTTTTCTCGGGCTCTGTCGGGCTCCAGCGTGCCCTGTCAGGTTTGCTCGGGCCCTGTCGGGCTCCGTCGAACCCTGTCGGGTTTGCTCGGGCCCTGTCAGGCTCCGTCGCGCCCTGTCGGGTTTCCTCGGGCCCTGTCGGGCTCCATCGAGCCCTGTCAGGTTTGCTCGGGCCCTGTCGGGTTTGCTCGTACCCTGTCGGGCTCCATCGGACCCTACCAGGATTTGGCGGGTCCTGTCGGGTTTGCTCAGGCCCTGTCGGGCTCCATCGGACCCTATCAGGCTCCGTCGCGCCCTGTCGGGTTTCCTCGGGCCTTGTCGGGCTCCATCGAGCCCTGTCAGGTTTGCTCGGGCCCTGTCGGGTTTGCTCGGGCCCTGTCGGGCTCCATCGGACCCTATCAGGCTTTGGCGGGTCCTGTCGGGTTTGCTCAGGCCCTGTCGGGCTTTGTCAGCCCCTGTCAGGTTTGCTCTCGCCCTGTCGGGCTCCGTCGGGCCCTGTCAGGTTTTCTCGGGCCCTGTCAGGTTTGCTCGGGCCCTGTCAGGCTCCGTCAGGCCCTATCGGGTTTGCTCGAGCCCTGTCGGGCTCCGTCAGGCCCTGTCAGGTTTGCTCGGGCCCTGTCGGGCCTTGTCAGGCCCTGTCGGGTTTGCTCGGGACCTGTCGGGTTTGCCCGCGTCCTGTCGGGCTCCGTCGGGCCCTGTCAGATTCGCTCGGGCCCTGTCGGGTTTGCTCGGGCCCTGTCAGGCTCCGTCAGGCCCTGTCGGGTTTGCTCGTGTCCTGTCGGGCTCCGTCGGGCCCTGTCAGGTTTGCTGAGGCCCTGTCGGGATCCGTTGGGCCTTGTCGGGTTTGCTCGGGCCCTGTCGGGCTCCTTCGTGCCCTGTCAGGTTTGCTCGGGCCCTCTCGGGTTTGCTCGGGCCCTGTCAGGCTCCGTCGGGCTCTTTCGGGTTTGCTCAGGCCCTGTCGGGCTGCGTTGGGCCCTGTCAGGCTTTGTAAGGTCCTGTCAGGTTTGCTCGGGCCCTGTCGGGCCTTGTCGGGCCCTGTCGGGTTTGCTCGGGCTCTGTCGGGCTCCAGCGTGCCCTGTCGGGTTTGCCCGGGCCCTGTCAGGCTCCATCAGGCCCTGTCGGGTTTGCTCGGGCCCTATCGGGCTCCGTGGGGCCCTGTCGGGTTTCCTCGGGCCCTGTCGGGCTTCATCGAGCCCTGTCAGGTTTGCTCGGGCCCTGTCGGGTTTGCTCGGGCCCTGTAAGGCTCCGTCGAGCCCTGTCGGGTTTGCTCGGGCCCTGTCAGGCTCCGTCAGGCCCTGTCGGATTTGCTAGTGCCCTGTCGGGCTCTGTTGGGCCCTGTCAGGTTTGCTCAGGCCTTGTCGGGCTCCTTCGTGCCCTGTCAGGTTTGCTCGGGCCCTGTCGGGTTTGCTCGGGCCCTGTCAGGCTCGGTCGAGCCCTGTCGGGTTTGCTCGGGCCCTGTCAGGCTCCGTCGGGCCCTGTCGGGTTTCCTCGGGCCTTGTCGGGCTCCATCGAGCCCTGTCAGGCTTTGTCGAACCCTGTCGGGTTTGCTCGGGCCCTGTCGGGTTTGCTCGGGTCCTGTCGGGCTCTGTCGGGCCCTGTCGGGTTTACTCGGGCCCTGTCAGGCTCCGTCAGGCCCTGTCGGATTCCCTCGGGCCCTCTCGGGTTCCGTCGAGCCCTCTCGGGTTCCGTCGAGCCCTGTCGGGTTTGCTCGGGCCCTGTCAGGCTCCGTCGGGCCCTGTCGGGTTTCCTCGGGCCCTGTCGGGCTCCATCGAGCCCTGTCAGGCTTTGTCGAACCCTGTCGGGTTTGCTCGGGCCCTGTCGGGTTTGCTCAGGTCCTGTCGGGCTCTGTCAAGCCCTGTCGGATTTCCTCGGGCTCTCTCGGGTTCCGTCGGGCCCTCTCGGGTTCTGTCGGGCCCTGTCGGGTTTCCTCGGGCCCTGTCGGACTCTATCGAGCCCTGTCAGGCTCCGTCGGGCTCTTTCGGGTTTGCTCAGGCCCTGTCGGGCTCCGTCGGGCCCTGTCAGGCTTTGTCAGGTCCTGTCAGGTTTGCTCGGGCCCTGTCGGGCCTTGTCGGGCCCTGTCGGGTTTGCTCGGGCTCTGTCGGGCTCCAGCGTGCCCTGTCGGGTTTGCCCAGGCCCTGTCAGGCTCCATCAGGCCCTGTCGGGTTTGCTCGGGCCCTATCGGGCTCCGTGGGGCCCTGTCGGGTTTCCTCGGGCCCTGTCGGGCTCCATCGAGCCCTGTCAGGCTCCGTCGGGCTCTTTCGGGTTTGCTCAAGCCCTGTCGGGCTCCGTCGGGCCCTGTCAGGCTTTGTCAGGTCGTGTCAGGTTTGCTCGGGCCCTGTCGGGCCTTGTCGGGCCCTGTCGGGTTTGCTCGGGCTCTGTCGGGCTCCAGCGTGCCCTGTCGGGTTTGCTCGGGCCCTGTCGGGCTCCGTCAGGCCCTGTCGGGTTTGCTCGGGCCCTGTCGGGCTCCGTGGGGCCCTGTCGGGTTTCCTCGGGCCCTGTCGGGCTCCATCGAGCCGTGTCAGGCTCTGTCGGGCCCTTTCGGGTTTGCTCGGGCCCTGTCGGGCTCCGTCGGGCCCTGTCGGATTTGCTCAGGCCCTGTCGGGTTTGTTCGAGCCCTGTCAGGCTCCATCGGGCCCTGTCGGGTTTGCTCGGGCCCTATCGGGCTCCGTCGGGCCCTGTCGGGTTTCCTCGGGCCCTGTCGGACTCCACTGAGCCCTGTCAGGCTCCGTCGGGCTCTTTCGGGTTTGCTCGGGCCCTGGCGGGCTCCGTCGGGTCCTGTCAGGCTTTGTCAGGACGTGTCAGGTTTGCTCGGGCCCTGTCGGGCCTTGTCGGGCCCTGTCGGGTTTTCTCGGGCCCTGTCGGGCCTTGTCGGGCCCTGTCGGGTTTGCCCGGGCCCTGTCAGGCTCTGTCGGGCCCTGTCTGGTTTCCTCGGGCCCTGTCGGGCTCCGTTGGGCCCTGCCGGGTTTGCTCGGGCCCTGTCGGGTTTGCTGAAGCGCTGTCAGGCTTCGTCCGACCCTGTCGGGTTTCCTCGGGCCCTGTCGGGCTCCGTCGAACCCTGTCGGGTTTGCTCGGGCCCTGTCGGGTTTGCTCGGGCCCTGTCGGGCTCTGTCGGGCCCTGTCTGGTTTCCTCGGGCCCTGTCGGGCTCCGTTGGGCCCTGCCGGGTTTGCTCGGGCCCTGTCGGGTTTGCTGAAGCGCTGTCAGGCTTCGTCCGACCCTGTCGGGTTTGCTCGGGCCCTGTCGGGCTCCGTCGAACCCTGTCGGGTTTGCTCGGGCCCTGTCAGGCTCCGTCAGGCCCTATCGGGTTTCCTCGGGCCCTGTCGGGCTCCATCGAGCCCTGTCAGGTTTGCTCGGGCCCTGTCGGGACTTGTCAGGCCCTGTCGGGTTTGCTCGGGACCTGTCGGGCTTTGTCAGCCCCTGTCAGGTTTGCTCTCGCCCTGTCGGGCTCCGTCGGGCCCTGTCAGGTTTTCTCGGGCCCTGTCAGGTTTGCTCGGGCCCTGTCAGGCTCCGTCAGCCCTATCGGGTTTGCTCGAGCCCTGTCGGGCTCCGTCAGGCCCTGTCAGGTTTGCTCGGGCCCTGTCGGGCCTTGTCAGGCCCTGTCGGGTTTGCTCGGGACCTGTCGGGTTTGCCCGCGTCCTGTCGGGCTCCGTCGGGCCCTGTCAGATTCGCTCGGGCCCTGTCGGGTTTGCTCGGGCCCTGTCAGGCTCCGTCAGGCCCTGTCGGGTTTGCTCGTGTCCTGTCGGGCTCCGTCGGGCCCTGTCAGGTTTGCTGAGGCCCTGTCGGGATCCGTTGGGCCTTGTCGGGTTTGCTCGGGCCCTGTCGGGCTCCTTCGTGCCCTGTCAGGTTTGCTCGGGCCCTCTCGGGTTTGCTCGGGCCCTGTCAGGCTCCGTCGGGCTCTTTCGGGTTTGCTCAGGCCCTGTCGGGCTGCGTTGGGCCCTGTCAGGCTTTGTAAGGTCCTGTCAGGTTTGCTCGGGCCCTGTCGGGCCTTGTCGGGCCCTGTCGGGTTTGCTCGGGCTCTGTCGGGCTCCAGCGTGCCCTGTCGGGTTTGCCCGGGCCCTGTCAGGCTCCATCAGGCCCTGTCGGGTTTGCTCGGGCCCTATCGGGCTCCGTGGGGCCCTGTCGGGTTTCCTCGGGCCCTGTCGGGCTTCATCGAGCCCTGTCAGGCTCCGTCGGGCCCTTTCGGGTTTGCTCAAGACCTGTCGGGCTCCGTCGGGCCCTGTCGGATTTGCTCAGGCCCTGTCGGGTTTGCTTGAGCCCTGTCGGGCTCCATCGGGTCCTGTCGGGTTTGCTCGGGCCCTATCGGGCTCCGTCGGGCCCTGTCGGGTTTCCTCGGGCCCTGTCGGGCTCCATCGAGCCCTGTCAGGCTTTGTCGGGCCCTTTCGGATTTGCTCGGGCCCTGTCGGGCTCCGTCAGGCCCTGTCGGGTTTGCTCGGGCCCTATCGGGGTCCGTCGAGCCCTGTCGGGTTTGCTCGGGCCCTGTCGGGCTCCATCGAGCCCTGTCAGGCTCCGTCGGGCCCTTTCGGGTTTGCTCGGGCCCTGTCGGGCTCCGTCGAGCCCTGTCGGGTTTGCTCGGGCCCTGTCGGGTTTGCTCGGGCCCTGTCAGGCTTTGTCAAGCCCTGTCGGGTTTGCTAGGGCCCTGTCGGGCTCCGTTGGGCCCTGTCTGGTTTCCTCAGGCCCTGCCGGGCTCCGTCGAGCCCTGTCGGGTTTGCTCAGGCCCTGTCGGGTTTGCTAGGGCCCTGTCGGGCTCCGTCGGGCCCTGTCTGGTTTCCTCAGGCCCTGTCGGGTTCCGTCGAGCCCTGTCGGGTTTGCTCGGGCCCTGTCAGGCTCCGTCGCGCCCTGTCGGGTTTCCTCGGGCCCTGTCGGGCTCCATCGAGCCCTGTCGGGTTTTCTCAGGCCCTGTCGGGCACCATCGGACCCCGTCAGGCTTTGTCGGGTCCTGTCGGGTTTGCTCAGGCCCTGTCGGGCCTTGTCAGGCCCTTTCGGGTTTGCTCGGGCCTTGTCGGGTTTGCCCGCGTCCTGTGGGGCTCCGTCGGGCCCTGTCAGATTCGCTCGGGCCCTGTCGGGTTTGCTCGGGCCCTGTCAGGCTCCGTCAGGCCCTGTCGGGTTTGCTCGGGCCCTGTCAGGCTCCGTCGGGCCCTGTTAGGCTTGCTCAGGCCCTGTCGGGATCCGTTGGGCCCTGTCGGGTTTGCTCGGGCCCTGTCGGGCTCCTTCGTGCCCTGTCAGGTTTGCTCGGGCCCTGTCGGGTTTGCTCGGGCCCTGTCAGGCTCCGTCAGGCCCTGTCTGGTTTGCTCGTACCCTGTCGGGCTCCGTCGGGCCCTGTAAGGTTTGCTTGGGCACTGTCGGGCTCCGTCGGGCCCTGTCAGGCTTTGTCGAACCCTGTCGGGTTTGCTCAGGCCCTGTCGGGTTTGCTCGGGCCCTGTCGGGCTCTGTCGGGCCCTGTCTGGTTTCCTCGGGCCCTGTCGGGCTCCGTTGGGCCCTGCCGGGTTTGCTCGGGCCCTGTCGGGTTTGCTGAAGCGCTGTCAGGCTTCGTCCGACCCTGTCGGGTTTGCTCGGGCCCTGTCGGGCTCCGTCGAACCCTGTCGGGTTTGCTCGGGCCCTGTCGGGACTTGTCAGGCCCTGTCGGGTTTGCTCGGGACCTGTCGGGCTTTGTCAGCCCCTGTCAGGTTTGCTCTCGCCCTGTCGGGCTCCGTCGGGCCCTGTCAGGTTTGCTCGGGCCCTGTCAGGTTTGCTCGGGCCCTGTCAGGCTCCGTCAGGCCCTATCGGGTTTGCTCGAGCCCTGTCGGGCTCCGTCAGGCCCTGTCAGGTTTGCTCGGGCCCTGTCGGGCCTTGTCAGGCCCTGTCGGGTTTGCTCGGGACCTGTCGGGTTTGCCCGCGTCCTGTCGGGCTCCGTCGGGCCCTGTCAGATTCGCTCGGGCCCTGTCGGGTTTGCTCGGGCCCTGTCAGGCTCCGTCAGGCCCTGTCGGGTTTGCTCGTGTCCTGTCGGGCTCCGTCGGGCCCTGTCAGGTTTGCTGAGGCCCTGTCGGGATCCGTTGGGCCTTGTCGGGTTTGCTCGGGCCCTGTCGGGCTCCTTCGTGCCCTGTCAGGTTTGCTCGGGCCCTCTCGGGTTTGCTCGGGCCCTGTCAGGCTCCGTCGGGCTCTTTCGGGTTTGCTCAGGCCCTGTCGGGCTGCGTTGGGCCCTGTCAGGCTTTGTAAGGTCCTGTCAGGTTTGCTCGGGCCCTGTCGGGCCTTGTCGGGCCCTGTCGGGTTTGCTCGGGCTCTGTCGGGCTCCAGCGTGCCCTGTCGGGTTTGCCCGGGCCCTGTCAGGCTCCATCAGGCCCTGTCGGGTTTGCTCGGGCCCTATCGGGCTCCGTGGGGCCCTGTCGGGTTTCCTCGGGCCCTGTCGGGCTTCATCGAGCCCTGTCAGGCTCCGTCGGGCCCTTTCGGGTTTGCTCAAGACCTGTCGGGCTCCGTCGGGCTCTTTCGGATTTGCTCAGGCCCTGTCGGGTTTGCTTGAGCCCTGTCGGGCTCCATCGGGTCCTGTCGGGTTTGCTCGGGCCCTATCGGGCTCCGTCGGGCCCTGTCGGGTTTCCTCGGGCCCTGTCGGGCTCCATCGAGCCCTGTCAGGCTTCGTCGGGCCCTTTCGGATTTGCTCGGGCCCTGTCGGGCTCCGTCAGGCCCTGTCGGGTTTGCTCGGGCTCTATCGGGGTCCGTCGAGCCCTGTCGGGTTTGCTCGGGCCCTGTCGGGCTCCATCGAGCCCTGTCAGGCTCCGTCGGGCCCTTTCGGGTTTGCTCGGGCCCTGTCGGGCTCCGTCGAGCCCTGTCGGGTTTGCTCGGGCCCTGTCGGGTTTGCTCGGGCCCTGTCAGGCTTTGTCAAGCCCTGTCGGGTTTGCTAGGGCCCTGTCGGGCTCCGTTGGGCCCTGTCTGGTTTCCTCAGGCCCTGTCGGGCTCCGTCGAGCCCTGTCGGGTTTGCTCAGGCCCTGTCGGGTTTGCTAGGGCCCTGTCGGGCTCCGTCGGGCCCTGTCTGGTTTCCTCAGGCCCTGTCGGGTTCCGTCGAGCCCTGTCGGGTTTGCTCGGGCCCTGTCAGGCTCCGTCGCGCCCTGTCGGGTTTCCTCGGGCCCTGTCGGGCTCCATCGAGCCCTGTCGGGTTTTCTCAGGCCCTGTCGGGCACCATCGGACCCCGTCAGGCTTTGTCGGGTCCTGTCGGGTTTGCTCAGGCCCTGTCGGGCCTTGTCAGGCCCTTTCGGGTTTGCTCGGGCCTTGTCGGGTTTGCCCGCGTCCTGTGGGGCTCCGTCGGGCCCTGTCAGATTCGCTCGGGCCCTGTCGGGTTTGCTCGGGCCCTGTCAGGCTCCGTCAGGCCCTGTCGGGTTTGCTCGGGCCCTGTCAGGCTCCGTCGGGCCCTGTTAGGCTTGCTCAGGCCCTGTCGGGATCCGTTGGGCCCTGTCGGGTTTGCTCGGGCCCTGTCGGGCTCCTTCGTGCCCTGTCAGGTTTGCTCGGGCCCTGTCGGGTTTGCTCGGGCCCTGTAAGGCTCCGTCGAGCCCTGTCAGGTTTGCTCGGGCCCTGTCGGGTTTGCTCGGGCCCTGTCAGGCTCCGTCAGGCCCTGTCTGGTTTGCTCGTACCCTGTCGGGCTCCGTCGGGCCCTGTAAGGTTTGCTTGGGCACTGTCGGGCTCCGTCGGGCCCTGTCAGGCTTTGTCGAACCCTGTCGGGTTTGCTCAGGCCCTGTCGGGTTTGCTCGGGCCCTGTCGGGCTCTGTCGGGCCCTGTCTGGTTTCCTCGGGCCCTGTCGGGCTCCGTTGGGCCCTGCCGGGTTTGCTCGGGCCCTGTCGGGTTTGCTGAAGCGCTGTCAGGCTTCGTCCGACCCTGTCGGGTTTGCTCGGGCCCTGTCGGGCTCCGTCGAACCCTGTCGGGTTTGCTCGGGCCCTGTCAGGCTCCGTCAGGCCCTATCGGGTTTCCTCGGGCCCTGTCGGGCTCCATCGAGCCCTGTCAGGTTTGCTCGGGCCCTGTCGGGACTTGTCAGGCCCTGTCGGGTTTGCTCGGGACCTGTCGGGTTTGCCCGCGTCCTGTCGGGCTCCGTCGGGCCCTGTCAGATTCGCTCGGGCCCTGTCGGGTTTGCTCGGGCCCTGTCAGGCTCCGTCAGGCCCTGTCGGGTTTGCTCGTGCCCTGTCGGGCTCCGTCGGGCCCTGTCAGGTTTGCTCAGGCCCTGTCGAGATCCGTTGGGCCTTGTCGGGTTTGCTCGGGCCCTGTCGGGCTCCTTCGTGCCCTGTCAGGTTTGCTCGGGCCCTGTCGGGTTTGATCGGGCCCTGTCAGGCTCCGTCGAGCCCTGTCAGGTTTGCTCGGGCCCTGTCAGGCTCCGTCGGGCCCTGTCAGGTTTCCTCGGGCCCTGTCGGGCTCCATCGAGCTTTGTCAGGCTTTGTCGAACCCTGTCGGGTTTGCTCGGGTCCTGTCGGGCCCTGTCGGGCCCTGTCGGGTTTGCTCGGGCCCTTTCAGGCTCCGTCGGGCCCTGTGGGATTCCCTCGGGCACTCTCGGGTTCCGTCGGGCCCTCTTGGGTTCCGTCGGGCCCTGTCGGGTTTCCTCGGGCCCTGTCGGGTTTCCTCGGGCCCTGTCGGACTCTATCGAGCCCTGTCAGGCTCCGTCGGGCTCTTTCGGGTTTGCTCAGGCCCTGTCGGGCTCCGTCGGGCCCTGTCAGGCTTTGTCAGGTCCTGTCAGGTTTGCTCGGGCCCTGTCGGGCCTTGTCGGGCCCTGTCGGGTTTGCTCGGGCTCTGTCGGGCTCCAGCGTGACCTGTCGGGTTTGCCCGGGCCCTGTCAGGCTCCATCAGGCCCTGTCGGGTTTGCTCGGGCCCTATCGGGCTCCGTGGGGCCCTGTCGGGTTTCCTCGGGCCCTGTCGGGCTCCATCGAGCCCTGTCAGGCTCCGTCGGGCCCTTTCGGGTTTGCTCGGGCCCTGTCGGGCTCCGTCGGGCCCTGTCGGATTTGCTCAGACCCTGTCGGGTTTGCTCGAGCCCTGTCGGGCTCCATCGGGTCCTGTCGGGTTTGCTCGGGCCCTATCGGGCTCCGTCGGGCCCTGTCGGGTTTGCTCGGGCTCT
This sequence comes from Patagioenas fasciata, assembly GCF_037038585.1. Taxonomy (NCBI): domain Eukaryota; kingdom Metazoa; phylum Chordata; class Aves; order Columbiformes; family Columbidae; genus Patagioenas; species Patagioenas fasciata. The sequence goes on along the minus strand of NW_027288767.1, from coordinate 1,278,437 downwards.
GTCGGGCTCCAGCGTGACCTGTCGGGTTTGCCCGGGCCCTGTCAGGCTCCATCAGGCCCTGTCGGGTTTGCTCGGGCCCTATCGGGCTCCGTGGGGCCCTGTCGGGTTTCCTCGGGCCCTGTCGGGCTCCATCGAGCCCTGTCAGGCTCCGTCGGGCCCTGTCAGGTTTGCTCAGGCCCTGTCGGGATCCGTTGGGCCTTGTCGGGTTTGCTCGGGCCCTGTCGGGCTCCTTCGTGCCCTGTCAGGTTTGCTCGGGCCCTCTCGGGTTTGCTCGGGCCCTGTCAGGCTCCGTCGGGCTCTTTCGGGTTTGCTCAGGCCCTGTCGGGCTGCGTCGGGCCCTGTCAGGCTTTGTAAGGTCCTGTCAGGTTTGCTCGGGCCTTGTCGGGCCTTGTCGGGCCCTGTCGGGTTTGCTCGGGCTCTGTCGGGCTCCAGCGTGCCCTGTCGGGTTTGCCCGGGCCCTGTCAGGCTCCATCAGGCCCTGTCGGGTTTGCTCGGGCCCTATCGGGCTCCGTGGGGCCCTGTCGGGTTTCCTCGGGCCCTGTCGGGCTTCATCGAGCCCTGTCAGGCTCCGTCGGGCCCTTTCGGGTTTGCTCAAGACCTGTCGGGCTCCGTCGGGCCCTGTCGGATTTGCTCAGACCCTGTCGGGTTTGCTTGAGCCCTGTCGGGCTCCATCGGGTCCTGTCGGGTTTGCTCGGGCCCTATCGGGCTCCGTCGGGCCCTGTCGGGTTTCCTCGGGCCCTGTCGGGCTCCATCGAGCCCTGTCAGGCTTCGTCGGGCCCTTTCGGATTTGCTCGGGCCCTGTCGGGCTCCGTCAGGCCCTGTTGGGTTTGCTCGGGCCCTATCGGGGTCCGTCGAGCCCTGTCGGGTTTGCTCGGGCCCTGTCGGGCTCCATCGAGCCCTGTCAGGCTCCGTCGGGCCCTTTCGGGTTTGCTCGGGCCCTGTCGGGCTCCGTCGAACCCTGTCGGGTTTGCTCGGGCCCTGTCAGGCTCTGTCAGGCCCTATCGGGTTTCCTCGGGCCCTGTCGGGCTCCATCGAGCCCTGTCAGGTTTGCTCGGGCCCTGTCGGGACTTGTCAGGCCCTGTCGGGTTTGCTCGGGACCTGTCGGGTTTGCCCGCGTCCTGTCGGGCTCCGTCGGGCCCTGTCAGATTCGCTCGGGCCCTGTCGGGTTTGCTCGGGCCCTGTCAGGCTCCGTCAGGCCCTGTCGGGTTTGCTCGTGCCCTGTCGGGCTCCGTCGGGCCCTGTCAGGTTTGCTCAGGCCCTGTCGGGATCCGTTGGGCCTTGTCGGGTTTGCTCGGGCCCTGTCGGGCTCCTTCGTGCCCTGTCAGGTTTGCTCGGGCCCTGTCGGGTTTGATCGGGCCCTGTCAGGCTCCGTCGAGCCCTGTCGGGTTTGCTCGGGCCCTGTCAGGCTCCGTCGGGCCCTGTCGGGTTTCCTCGGGCCCTGTCGGGCTCCATCGAGCTTTGTCAGGCTTTGTCGAACCCTGTCGGTTTTGCTCGGGTCCTGTCGGGCCCTGTCGGGCCCTGTCGGGTTTGCTCGGGCCCTGTCAGGCTCCGTCGGGCCCTGTGGGATTCCCTCGGGCACTCTCGGGTTCCGTCGGGCCCTCTTGGGTTCCGTCGGGTCCTGTCGGGTTTCCTCGGGCCCTGTCGGGTTTCCTCGGGCCCTGTCGGACTCTATCGAGCCCTGTCAGGCTCCGTCGGGCTCTTTCGGGTTTGCTCAGGCCCAGTCGGGCTCCGTCGGGCCCTGTCAGGCTTTGTCAGGTCCTGTCAGGTTTGCTCGGGCCCTGTCGGGCCTTGTCGGGCCCTGTCGGGTTTGCTCGGGCCCTGTCAGGCTTTGTCAGGTCCTGTCAGGTTTGCTCGGGCCCTGTCGGGCCTTGTCGGGCCCTGTCGGGTTTGCTCGGGCTCTGTCGGGCTCCAGCGTGCCCTGTCGGGTTTGCCCAGGCCCTGTCAGGCTCCATCAGGCCCTGTCGGGTTTGCTCGGGCCCTATCGGGCTCCGTGGGGCCCTGTCGGGTTTCCTCGGGCCCTGTCGGGCTCCATCGAGCCCTGTCAGGCTCCGTCGGGCTCTTTCGGGTTTGCTCAAGCCCTGTCGGGCTCCGTCGGGCCCTGTCAGGCTTTGTCAGGTCGTGTCAGGTTTGCTCGGGCCCTGTCGGGCCTTGTCGGGCCCTGTCGGGTTTGCTCGGGCTCTGTCGGGCTCCAGCGTGCCCTGTCGGGTTTGCTCGGGCCCTGTCGGGCTCCGTCAGGCCCTGTCGGGTTTGCTCGGGCCCTGTCGGGCTCCGTGGGGCCCTGTCGGGTTTCCTCGGGCCCTGTCGGGCTCCATCGAGCCGTGTCAGGCTCCGTCGGGCCCTTTCGGGTTTGCTCGGGCCCTGTCGGGCTCCGTCGGGCCCTGTCGGATTTGCTCAGGCCCTGTCGGGTTTGTTCGAGCCCTGTCAGGCTCCATCGGGCCCTGTCGGGTTTGCTCGGGCCCTATCGGGCTCCGTCGGGCCCTGTCGGGTTTCCTCGGGCCCTGTCGGACTCCACTGAGCCCTGTCAGGCTCCGTCGGGCTCTTTCGGGTTTGCTCGGGCCCTGGCGGGCTCCGTCGGGTCCTGTCAGGCTTTGTCAGGACGTGTCAGGTTTGCTCGGGCCCTGTCGGGCCTTGTCGGGCCCTGTCGGGTTTTCTCGGGCCCTGTCGGGCCTTGTCGGGCCCTGTCGGGTTTGCCCGGGCCCTGTCAGGCTCTGTCGGGCCCTGTCTGGTTTCCTCGGGCCCTGTCGGGCTCCGTTGGGCCCTGCCGGGTTTGCTCGGGCCCTGTCGGGTTTGCTGAAGCGCTGTCAGGCTTCGTCCGACCCTGTCGGGTTTCCTCGGGCCCTGTCGGGCTCCGTCGAACCCTGTCGGGTTTGCTCGGGCCCTGTCGGGTTTGCTCGGGCCCTGTCGGGCTCTGTCGGGCCCTGTCTGGTTTCCTCGGGCCCTGTCGGGCTCCGTTGGGCCCTGCCGGGTTTGCTCGGGCCCTGTCGGGTTTGCTGAAGCGCTGTCAGGCTTCGTCCGACCCTGTCGGGTTTGCTCGGGCCCTGTCGGGCTCCGTCGAACCCTGTCGGGTTTGCTCGGGCCCTGTCAGGCTCCGTCAGGCCCTATCGGGTTTCCTCGGGCCCTGTCGGGCTCCATCGAGCCCTGTCAGGTTTGCTCGGGCCCTGTCGGGACTTGTCAGGCCCTGTCGGGTTTGCTCGGGACCTGTCGGGCTTTGTCAGCCCCTGTCAGGTTTGCTCTCGCCCTGTCGGGCTCCGTCGGGCCCTGTCAGGTTTTCTCGGGCCCTGTCAGGTTTGCTCGGGCCCTGTCAGGCTCCGTCAGCCCTATCGGGTTTGCTCGAGCCCTGTCGGGCTCCGTCAGGCCCTGTCAGGTTTGCTCGGGCCCTGTCGGGCCTTGTCAGGCCCTGTCGGGTTTGCTCGGGACCTGTCGGGTTTGCCCGCGTCCTGTCGGGCTCCGTCGGGCCCTGTCAGATTCGCTCGGGCCCTGTCGGGTTTGCTCGGGCCCTGTCAGGCTCCGTCAGGCCCTGTCGGGTTTGCTCGTGTCCTGTCGGGCTCCGTCGGGCCCTGTCAGGTTTGCTGAGGCCCTGTCGGGATCCGTTGGGCCTTGTCGGGTTTGCTCGGGCCCTGTCGGGCTCCTTCGTGCCCTGTCAGGTTTGCTCGGGCCCTCTCGGGTTTGCTCGGGCCCTGTCAGGCTCCGTCGGGCTCTTTCGGGTTTGCTCAGGCCCTGTCGGGCTGCGTTGGGCCCTGTCAGGCTTTGTAAGGTCCTGTCAGGTTTGCTCGGGCCCTGTCGGGCCTTGTCGGGCCCTGTCGGGTTTGCTCGGGCTCTGTCGGGCTCCAGCGTGCCCTGTCGGGTTTGCCCGGGCCCTGTCAGGCTCCATCAGGCCCTGTCGGGTTTGCTCGGGCCCTATCGGGCTCCGTGGGGCCCTGTCGGGTTTCCTCGGGCCCTGTCGGGCTTCATCGAGCCCTGTCAGGCTCCGTCGGGCCCTTTCGGGTTTGCTCAAGACCTGTCGGGCTCCGTCGGGCCCTGTCGGATTTGCTCAGGCCCTGTCGGGTTTGCTTGAGCCCTGTCGGGCTCCATCGGGTCCTGTCGGGTTTGCTCGGGCCCTATCGGGCTCCGTCGGGCCCTGTCGGGTTTCCTCGGGCCCTGTCGGGCTCCATCGAGCCCTGTCAGGCTTCGTCGGGCCCTTTCGGATTTGCTCGGGCCCTGTCGGGCTCCGTCAGGCCCTGTCGGGTTTGCTCGGGCCCTATCGGGGTCCGTCGAGCCCTGTCGGGTTTGCTCGGGCCCTGTCGGGCTCCATCGAGCCCTGTCAGGCTCCGTCGGGCCCTTTCGGGTTTGCTCGGGCCCTGTCGGGCTCCGTCGAGCCCTGTCGGGTTTGCTCGGGCCCTGTCGGGTTTGCTCGGGCCCTGTCAGGCTTTGTCAAGCCCTGTCGGGTTTGCTAGGGCCCTGTCGGGCTCCGTTGGGCCCTGTCTGGTTTCCTCAGGCCCTGCCGGGCTCCGTCGAGCCCTGTCGGGTTTGCTCAGGCCCTGTCGGGTTTGCTAGGGCCCTGTCGGTCTCCGTCGGGCCCTGTCTGGTTTCCTCAGGCCCTGTCGGGTTCCGTCGAGCCCTGTCGGGTTTGCTCGGGCCCTGTCAGGCTCCGTCGCGCCCTGTCGGGTTTCCTCGGGCCCTGTCGGGCTCCATCGAGCCCTGTCGGGTTTTCTCAGGCCCTGTCGGGCACCATCGGACCCCGTCAGGCTTTGTCGGGTCCTGTCGGGTTTGCTCAGGCCCTGTCGGGCCTTGTCAGGCCCTTTCGGGTTTGCTCGGGCCTTGTCGGGTTTGCCCGCGTCCTGTGGGGCTCCGTCGGGCCCTGTCAGATTCGCTCGGGCCCTGTCGGGTTTGCTCGGGCCCTGTCAGGCTCCGTCAGGCCCTGTCGGGTTTGCTCGGGCCCTGTCAGGCTCCGTCGGGCCCTGTTAGGCTTGCTCAGGCCCTGTCGGGATCCGTTGGGCCCTGTCGGGTTTGCTCGGGCCCTGTCGGGCTCCTTCGTGCCCTGTCAGGTTTGCTCGGGCCCTGTCGGGTTTGCTCGGGCCCTGTCAGGCTCCGTCAGGCCCTGTCTGGTTTGCTCGTACCCTGTCGGGCTCCGTCGGGCCCTGTAAGGTTTGCTTGGGCACTGTCGGGCTCCGTCGGGCCCTGTCAGGCTTTGTCGAACCCTGTCGGGTTTGCTCAGGCCCTGTCGGGTTTGCTCGGGCCCTGTCGGGCTCTGTCGGGCCCTGTCTGGTTTCCTCGGGCCCTGTCGGGCTCCGTTGGGCCCTGCCGGGTTTGCTCGGGCCCTGTCGGGTTTGCTGAAGCGCTGTCAGGCTTCGTCCGACCCTGTCGGGTTTGCTCGGGCCCTGTCGGGCTCCGTCGAACCCTGTCGGGTTTGCTCGGGCCCTGTCGGGACTTGTCAGGCCCTGTCGGGTTTGCTCGGGACCTGTCGGGCTTTGTCAGCCCCTGTCAGGTTTGCTCTCGCCCTGTCGGGCTCCGTCGGGCCCTGTCAGGTTTGCTCGGGCCCTGTCAGGTTTGCTCGGGCCCTGTCAGGCTCCGTCAGGCCCTATCGGGTTTGCTCGAGCCCTGTCGGGCTCCGTCAGGCCCTGTCAGGTTTGCTCGGGCCCTGTCGGGCCTTGTCAGGCCCTGTCGGGTTTGCTCGGGACCTGTCGGGTTTGCCCGCGTCCTGTCGGGCTCCGTCGGGCCCTGTCAGATTCGCTCGGGCCCTGTCGGGTTTGCTCGGGCCCTGTCAGGCTCCGTCAGGCCCTGTCGGGTTTGCTCGTGTCCTGTCGGGCTCCGTCGGGCCCTGTCAGGTTTGCTGAGGCCCTGTCGGGATCCGTTGGGCCTTGTCGGGTTTGCTCGGGCCCTGTCGGGCTCCTTCGTGCCCTGTCAGGTTTGCTCGGGCCCTCTCGGGTTTGCTCGGGCCCTGTCAGGCTCCGTCGGGCTCTTTCGGGTTTGCTCAGGCCCTGTCGGGCTGCGTTGGGCCCTGTCAGGCTTTGTAAGGTCCTGTCAGGTTTGCTCGGGCCCTGTCGGGCCTTGTCGGGCCCTGTCGGGTTTGCTCGGGCTCTGTCGGGCTCCAGCGTGCCCTGTCGGGTTTGCCCGGGCCCTGTCAGGCTCCATCAGGCCCTGTCGGGTTTGCTCGGGCCCTATCGGGCTCCGTGGGGCCCTGTCGGGTTTCCTCGGGCCCTGTCGGGCTTCATCGAGCCCTGTCAGGCTCCGTCGGGCCCTTTCGGGTTTGCTCAAGACCTGTCGGGCTCCGTCGGGCTCTTTCGGATTTGCTCAGGCCCTGTCGGGTTTGCTTGAGCCCTGTCGGGCTCCATCGGGTCCTGTCGGGTTTGCTCGGGCCCTATCGGGCTCCGTCGGGCCCTGTCGGGTTTCCTCGGGCCCTGTCGGGCTCCATCGAGCCCTGTCAGGCTTCGTCGGGCCCTTTCGGATTTGCTCGGGCCCTGTCGGGCTCCGTCAGGCCCTGTCGGGTTTGCTCGGGCTCTATCGGGGTCCGTCGAGCCCTGTCGGGTTTGCTCGGGCCCTGTCGGGCTCCATCGAGCCCTGTCAGGCTCCGTCGGGCCCTTTCGGGTTTGCTCGGGCCCTGTCGGGCTCCGTCGAGCCCTGTCGGGTTTGCTCGGGCCCTGTCGGGTTTGCTCGGGCCCTGTCAGGCTTTGTCAAGCCCTGTCGGGTTTGCTAGGGCCCTGTCGGGCTCCGTTGGGCCCTGTCTGGTTTCCTCAGGCCCTGTCGGGCTCCGTCGAGCCCTGTCGGGTTTGCTCAGGCCCTGTCGGGTTTGCTAGGGCCCTGTCGGGCTCCGTCGGGCCCTGTCTGGTTTCCTCAGGCCCTGTCGGGTTCCGTCGAGCCCTGTCGGGTTTGCTCGGGCCCTGTCAGGCTCCGTCGCGCCCTGTCGGGTTTCCTCGGGCCCTGTCGGGCTCCATCGAGCCCTGTCGGGTTTTCTCAGGCCCTGTCGGGCACCATCGGACCCCGTCAGGCTTTGTCGGGTCCTGTCGGGTTTGCTCAGGCCCTGTCGGGCCTTGTCAGGCCCTTTCGGGTTTGCTCGGGCCTTGTCGGGTTTGCCCGCGTCCTGTGGGGCTCCGTCGGGCCCTGTCAGATTCGCTCGGGCCCTGTCGGGTTTGCTCGGGCCCTGTCAGGCTCCGTCAGGCCCTGTCGGGTTTGCTCGGGCCCTGTCAGGCTCCGTCGGGCCCTGTTAGGCTTGCTCAGGCCCTGTCGGGATCCGTTGGGCCCTGTCGGGTTTGCTCGGGCCCTGTCGGGCTCCTTCGTGCCCTGTCAGGTTTGCTCGGGCCCTGTCGGGTTTGCTCGGGCCCTGTAAGGCTCCGTCGAGCCCTGTCAGGTTTGCTCGGGCCCTGTCGGGTTTGCTCGGGCCCTGTCAGGCTCCGTCAGGCCCTGTCTGGTTTGCTCGTACCCTGTCGGGCTCCGTCGGGCCCTGTAAGGTTTGCTTGGGCACTGTCGGGCTCCGTCGGGCCCTGTCAGGCTTTGTCGAACCCTGTCGGGTTTGCTCAGGCCCTGTCGGGTTTGCTCGGGCCCTGTCGGGCTCTGTCGGGCCCTGTCTGGTTTCCTCGGGCCCTGTCGGGCTCCGTTGGGCCCTGCCGGGTTTGCTCGGGCCCTGTCGGGTTTGCTGAAGCGCTGTCAGGCTTCGTCCGACCCTGTCGGGTTTGCTCGGGCCCTGTCGGGCTCCGTCGAACCCTGTCGGGTTTGCTCGGGCCCTGTCAGGCTCCGTCAGGCCCTATCGGGTTTCCTCGGGCCCTGTCGGGCTCCATCGAGCCCTGTCAGGTTTGCTCGGGCCCTGTCGGGACTTGTCAGGCCCTGTCGGGTTTGCTCGGGACCTGTCGGGTTTGCCCGCGTCCTGTCGGGCTCCGTCGGGCCCTGTCAGATTCGCTCGGGCCCTGTCGGGTTTGCTCGGGCCCTGTCAGGCTCCGTCAGGCCCTGTCGGGTTTGCTCGTGCCCTGTCGGGCTCCGTCGGGCCCTGTCAGGTTTGCTCAGGCCCTGTCGAGATCCGTTGGGCCTTGTCGGGTTTGCTCGGGCCCTGTCGGGCTCCTTCGTGCCCTGTCAGGTTTGCTCGGGCCCTGTCGGGTTTGATCGGGCCCTGTCAGGCTCCGTCGAGCCCTGTCAGGTTTGCTCGGGCCCTGTCAGGCTCCGTCGGGCCCTGTCAGGTTTCCTCGGGCCCTGTCGGGCTCCATCGAGCTTTGTCAGGCTTTGTCGAACCCTGTCGGGTTTGCTCGGGTCCTGTCGGGCCCTGTCGGGCCCTGTCGGGTTTGCTCGGGCCCTTTCAGGCTCCGTCGGGCCCTGTGGGATTCCCTCGGGCACTCTCGGGTTCCGTCGGGCCCTCTTGGGTTCCGTCGGGCCCTGTCGGGTTTCCTCGGGCCCTGTCGGGTTTCCTCGGGCCCTGTCGGACTCTATCGAGCCCTGTCAGGCTCCGTCGGGCTCTTTCGGGTTTGCTCAGGCCCTGTCGGGCTCCGTCGGGCCCTGTCAGGCTTTGTCAGGTCCTGTCAGGTTTGCTCGGGCCCTGTCGGGCCTTGTCGGGCCCTGTCGGGTTTGCTCGGGCTCTGTCGGGCTCCAGCGTGACCTGTCGGGTTTGCCCGGGCCCTGTCAGGCTCCATCAGGCCCTGTCGGGTTTGCTCGGGCCCTATCGGGCTCCGTGGGGCCCTGTCGGGTTTCCTCGGGCCCTGTCGGGCTCCATCGAGCCCTGTCAGGCTCCGTCGGGCCCTTTCGGGTTTGCTCGGGCCCTGTCGGGCTCCGTCGGGCCCTGTCGGATTTGCTCAGACCCTGTCGGGTTTGCTCGAGCCCTGTCGGGCTCCATCGGGTCCTGTCGGGTTTGCTCGGGCCCTATCGGGCTCCGTCGGGCCCTGTCGGGTTTGCTCGGGCTCTGTCGGGCTCCAGCGTGACCTGTCGGGTTTGCCCGGGCCCTGTCAGGCTCCATCAGGCCCTGTCGGGTTTGCTCGGGCCCTATCGGGCTCCGTGGGGCCCTGTCGGGTTTCCTCGGGCCCTGTCGGGCTCCATCGAGCCCTGTCAGGCTCCGTCGGGCCCTGTCAGGTTTGCTCAGGCCCTGTCGGGATCCGTTGGGCCTTGTCGGGTTTGCTCGGGCCCTGTCGGGCTCCTTCGTGCCCTGTCAGGTTTGCTCGGGCCCTCTCGGGTTTGCTCGGGCCCTGTCAGGCTCCGTCGGGCTCTTTCGGGTTTGCTCAGGCCCTGTCGGGCTGCGTCGGGCCCTGTCAGGCTTTGTAAGGTCCTGTCAGGTTTGCTCGGGCCTTGTCGGGCCTTGTCGGGCCCTGTCGGGTTTGCTCGGGCTCTGTCGGGCTCCAGCGTGCCCTGTCGGGTTTGCCCGGGCCCTGTCAGGCTCCATCAGGCCCTGTCGGGTTTGCTCGGGCCCTATCGGGCTCCGTGGGGCCCTGTCGGGTTTCCTCGGGCCCTGTCGGGCTTCATCGAGCCCTGTCAGGCTCCGTCGGGCCCTTTCGGGTTTGCTCAAGACCTGTCGGGCTCCGTCGGGCCCTGTCGGATTTGCTCAGGCCCTGTCGGGTTTGCTTGAGCCCTGTCGGGCTCCATCGGGTCCTGTCGGGTTTGCTCGGGCCCTATCGGGCTCCGTCGGGCCCTGTCGGGTTTCCTCGGGCCCTGTCGGGCTCCATCGAGCCCTGTCAGGCTTCGTCGGGCCCTTTCGGATTTGCTCGGGCCCTGTCGGGCTCCGTCAGGCCCTGTTGGGTTTGCTCGGGCCCTATCGGGGTCCGTCGAGCCCTGTCGGGTTTGCTCGGGCCCTGTCGGGCTCCATCGAGCCCTGTCAGGCTCCGTCGGGCCCTTTCGGGTTTGCTCGGGCCCTGTCGGGCTCCGTCGAACCCTGTCGGGTTTGCTCGGGCCCTGTCAGGCTCTGTCAGGCCCTATCGGGTTTCCTCGGGCCCTGTCGGGCTCCATCGAGCCCTGTCAGGTTTGCTCGGGCCCTGTCGGGACTTGTCAGGCCCTGTCGGGTTTGCTCGGGACCTGTCGGGTTTGCCCGCGTCCTGTCGGGCTCCGTCGGGCCCTGTCAGATTCGCTCGGGCCCTGTCGGGTTTGCTCGGGCCCTGTCAGGCTCCGTCAGGCCCTGTCGGGTTTGCTCGTGCCCTGTCGGGCTCCGTCGGGCCCTGTCAGGTTTGCTCAGGCCCTGTCGGGATCCGTTGGGCCTTGTCGGGTTTGCTCGGGCCCTGTCGGGCTCCTTCGTGCCCTGTCAGGTTTGCTCGGGCCCTGTCGGGTTTGATCGGGCCCTGTCAGGCTCCGTCGAGCCCTGTCGGGTTTGCTCGGGCCCTGTCAGGCTCCGTCGGGCCCTGTCGGGTTTCCTCGGGCCCTGTCGGGCTCCATCGAGCTTTGTCAGGCTTTGTCGAACCCTGTCGGTTTTGCTCGGGTCCTGTCGGGCCCTGTCGGGCCCTGTCGGGTTTGCTCGGGCCCTGTCAGGCTCCGTCGGGCCCTGTGGGATTCCCTCGGGCACTCTCGGGTTCCGTCGGGCCCTCTTGGGTTCCGTCGGGTCCTGTCGGGTTTCCTCGGGCCCTGTCGGGTTTCCTCGGGCCCTGTCGGACTCTATCGAGCCCTGTCAGGCTCCGTCGGGCTCTTTCGGGTTTGCTCAGGCCCAGTCGGGCTCCGTCGGGCCCTGTCAGGCTTTGTCAGGTCCTGTCAGGTTTGCTCGGGCCCTGTCGGGCCTTGTCGGGCCCTGTCGGGTTTGCTCGGGCTCTGTCGGGCTCCAGCGTGACCTGTCGGGTTTGCCCGGGCCCTGTCAGGCTCCATCAGGCCCTGTCGGGTTTGCTCGGGCCCTATCGGGCTCCGTGGGGCCCTGTCGGGTTTCCTCGGGCCCTGTCGGGCTCCATCGAGCCCTGTCAGGCTCCGTCGGGCCCTTTCGGGTTTGCTCGGGCCCTGTCGGGCTCCGTCGGGCCCTGTCGGATTTGCTCAGGCCCTGTCGGGTTTGCTCGAGCCCTGTCGGGCTCCATCGGGTCCTGTCGGGTTTGCTCGGGCCCTATCGGGCTCCGTCGGGCCCTGTCGGGTTTGCTCGGGCTCTGTCGGGCTCCAGCGTGACCTGTCGGGTTTGCCCGGGCCCTGTCAGGCTCCATCAGGCCCTGTCGGGTTTGCTCGGGCCCTATCGGGCTCCGTGGGGCCCTGTCGGGTTTCCTCGGGCCCTGTCGGGCTCCATCGAGCCCTGTCAGGCTCCGTCGGGCCCTTTCGGGTTTGCTCGGGCCCTGTCGGGCTCCGTCGGGCCCTGTCGGATTTGCTCAGGCCCTGTCGGGTTTGCTCGAGCCCTGTCGGGCTCCATCGGGTCCTGTCGGGTTTGCTCGGGCCCTATCGGGCTCCGTCGGGCCCTGTCGGGTTTGCTCGGGCTCTGTCGGGCTCCAGCGTGACCTGTCGGGTTTGCCCGGGCCCTGTCAGGCTCCATCAGGCCCTGTCGGGTTTGCTCGGGCCCTATCGGGCTCCGTGGGGCCCTGTCGGGTTTCCTCGGGCCCTGTCGGGCTCCATCGAGCCCTGTCAGGCTCCGTCGGGCCCTGTCAGGTTTGCTCAGGCCCTGTCGGGATCCGTTGGGCCTTGTCGGGTTTGCTCGGGCCCTGTCGGGCTCCTTCGTGCCCTGTCAGGTTTGCTCGGGCCCTCTCGGGTTTGCTCGGGCCCTGTCAGGCTCCGTCGGGCTCTTTCGGGTTTGCTCAGGCCCTGTCGGGCTGCGTCGGGCCCTGTCAGGCTTTGTAAGGTCCTGTCAGGTTTGCTCGGGCCTTGTCGGGCCTTGTCGGGCCCTGTCGGGTTTGCTCGGGCTCTGTCGGGCTCCAGCGTGCCCTGTCGGGTTTGCCCGGGCCCTGTCAGGCTCCATCAGGCCCTGTCGGGTTTGCTCGGGCCCTATCGGGCTCCGTGGGGCCCTGTCGGGTTTCCTCGGGCCCTGTCGGGCTTCATCGAGCCCTGTCAGGCTCCGTCGGGCCCTTTCGGGTTTGCTCAAGACCTGTCGGGCTCCGTCGGGCCCTGTCGGATTTGCTCAGGCCCTGTCGGGTTTGCTTGAGCCCTGTCGGGCTCCATCGGGTCCTGTCGGGTTTGCTCGGGCCCTATCGGGCTCCGTCGGGCCCTGTCGGGTTTCCTCGGGCCCTGTCGGGCTCCATCGAGCCCTGTCAGGCTTCGTCGGGCCCTTTCGGATTTGCTCGGGCCCTGTCGGGCTCCGTCAGGCCCTGTTGGGTTTGCTCGGGCCCTATCGGGGTCCGTCGAGCCCTGTCGGGTTTGCTCGGGCCCTGTCGGGCTCCATCGAGCCCTGTCAGGCTCCGTCGGGCCCTTTCGGGTTTGCTCGGGCCCTGTCGGGCTCCGTCGAACCCTGTCGGGTTTGCTCGGGCCCTGTCAGGCTCCGTCAGGCCCTATCGGGTTTCCTCGGGCCCTGTCGGGCTCCATCGAGCCCTGTCAGGTTTGCTCGGGCCCTGTCGGGACTTGTCAGGCCCTGTCGGGTTTGCTCGGGACCTGTCGGGTTTGCCCGCGTCCTGTCGGGCTCCGTCGGGCCCTGTCAGATTCGCTCGGGCCCTGTCGGGTTTGCTCGGGCCCTGTCAGGCTCCGTCAGGCCCTGTCGGGTTTGCTCGTGCCCTGTCGGGCTCCGTCGGGCCCTGTCAGGTTTGCTCAGGCCCTGTCGGGATCCGTTGGGCCTTGTCGGGTTTGCTCGGGCCCTGTCGGGCTCCTTCGTGCCCTGTCAGGTTTGCTCGGGCCCTGTCGGGTTTGATCGGGCCCTGTCAGGCTCCGTCGAGCCCTGTCGGGTTTGCTCGGGCCCTGTCAGGCTCCGTCGGGCCCTGTCGGGTTTCCTCGGGCCCTGTCGGGCTCCATCGAGCTTTGTCAGGCTTTGTCGAACCCTGTCGGTTTTGCTCGGGTCCTGTCGGGCCCTGTCGGGCCCTGTCGGGTTTGCTCGGGCCCTGTCAGGCTCCGTCGGGCCCTGTGGGATTCCCTCGGGCACTCTCGGGTTCCGTCGGGCCCTCTTGGGTTCCGTCGGGTCCTGTCGGGTTTCCTCGGGCCCTGTCGGGTTTCCTCGGGCCCTGTCGGACTCTATCGAGCCCTGTCAGGCTCCGTCGGGCTCTTTCGGGTTTGCTCAGGCCCAGTCGGGCTCCGTCGGGCTCTGTCAGGCTTTGTCAGGTCCTGTCAGGTTTGCTCGGGCCCTGTCGGGCCTTGTCGGGCCCTGTCGGGTTTGCTCGGGCTCTGTCGGGCTCCAGCGTGACCTGTCGGGTTTGCCCGGGCCCTGTCAGGCTCCATCAGGCCCTGTCGGGTTTGCTCGGGCCCTATCGGGCTCCGTGGGGCCCTGTCGGGTTTCCTCGGGCCCTGTCGGGCTCCATCGAGCCCTGTCAGGCTCCGTCGGGCCCTTTCGGGTTTGCTCGGGCCCTGTCGGGCTCCGTCGGGCCCTGTCGGATTTGCTCAGGCCCTGTCGGGTTTGCTCGAGCCCTGTCGGGCTCCATCGGGTCCTGTCGGGTTTGCTCGGGCCCTATCGGGCTCCGTCGGGCCCTGTCGGGTTTGCTCGGGCTCTGTCGGGCTCCAGCGTGACCTGTCGGGTTTGCCCGGGCCCTGTCAGGCTCCATCAGGCCCTGTCGGGTTTGCTCGGGCCCTATCGGGCTCCGTGGGGCCCTGTCGGGTTTCCTCGGGCCCTGTCGGGCTCCATCGAGCCCTGTCAGGCTCCGTCGGGCCCTTTCGGGTTTGCTCGGGCCCTGTCGGGCTCCGTCGGGCCCTGTCGGATTTGCTCAGGCCCTGTCGGGTTTGCTCGAGCCCTGTCGGGCTCCATCGGGTCCTGTCGGGTTTGCTCGGGCCCTATCGGGCTCCGTCGGGCCCTGTCGGGTTTGCTCGGGCTCTGTCGGGCTCCAGCGTGACCTGTCGGGTTTGCCCGGGCCCTGTCAGGCTCCATCAGGCCCTGTCGGGTTTGCTCGGGCCCTATCGGGCTCCGTGGGGCCCTGTCGGGTTTCCTCGGGCCCTGTCGGGCTCCATCGAGCCCTGTCAGGCTCCGTCGGGCCCTGTCAGGTTTGCTCAGGCCCTGTCGGGATCCGTTGGGCCTTGTCGGGTTTGCTCGGGCCCTGTCGGGCTCCTTCGTGCCCTGTCAGGTTTGCTCGGGCCCTCTCGGGTTTGCTCGGGCCCTGTCAGGCTCCGTCGGGCTCTTTCGGGTTTGCTCAGGCCCTGTCGGGCTGCGTCGGGCCCTGTCAGGCTTTGTAAGGTCCTGTCAGGTTTGCTCGGGCCTTGTCGGGCCTTGTCGGGCCCTGTCGGGTTTGCTCGGGCTCTGTCGGGCTCCAGCGTGCCCTGTCGGGTTTGCCCGGGCCCTGTCAGGCTCCATCAGGCCCTGTCGGGTTTGCTCGGGCCCTATCGGGCTCCGTGGGGCCCTGTCGGGTTTCCTCGGGCCCTGTCGGGCTTCATCGAGCCCTGTCAGGCTCCGTCGGGCCCTTTCGGGTTTGCTCAAGACCTGTCGGGCTCCGTCGGGCCCTGTCGGATTTGCTCAGGCCCTGTCGGGTTTGCTTGAGCCCTGTCGGGCTCCATCGGGTCCTGTCGGGTTTGCTCGGGCCCTATCGGGCTCCGTCGGGCCCTGTCGGGTTTCCTCGGGCCCTGTCGGGCTCCATCGAGCCCTGTCAGGCTTCGTCGGGCCCTTTCGGATTTGCTCGGGCCCTGTCGGGCTCCGTCAGGCCCTGTTGGGTTTGCTCGGGCCCTATCGGGGTCCGTCGAGCCCTGTCGGGTTTGCTCGGGCCCTGTCGGGCTCCATCGAGCCCTGTCAGGCTCCGTCGGGCCCTTTCGGGTTTGCTCGGGCCCTGTCGGGCTCCGTCGAACCCTGTCGGGTTTGCTCGGGCCCTGTCAGGCTCCGTCAGGCCCTATCGGGTTTCCTCGGGCCCTGTCGGGCTCCATCGAGCCCTGTCAGGTTTGCTCGGGCCCTGTCGGGACTTGTCAGGCCCTGTCGGGTTTGCTCGGGACCTGTCGGGTTTGCCCGCGTCCTGTCGGGCTCCGTCGGGCCCTGTCAGATTCGCTCGGGCCCTGTCGGGTTTGCTCGGGCCCTGTCAGGCTCCGTCAGGCCCTGTCGGGTTTGCTCGTGCCCTGTCGGGCTCCGTCGGGCCCTGTCAGGTTTGCTCAGGCCCTGTCGGGATCCGTTGGGCCTTGTCGGGTTTGCTCGGGCCCTGTCGGGCTCCTTCGTGCCCTGTCAGGTTTGCTCGGGCCCTGTCGGGTTTGATCGGGCCCTGTCAGGCTCCGTCGAGCCCTGTCGGGTTTGCTCGGGCCCTGTCAGGCTCCGTCGGGCCCTGTCGGGTTTCCTCGGGCCCTGTCGGGCTCCATCGAGCTTTGTCAGGCTTTGTCGAACCCTGTCGGTTTTGCTCGGGTCCTGTCGGGCCCTGTCAGGCCCTGTCGGGTTTGCTCGGGCCCTGTCAGGCTCCGTCGGGCCCTGTGGGATTCCCTCGGGCACTCTCGGGTTCCGTCGGGCCCTCTTGGGTTCCGTCGGGTCCTGTCGGGTTTCCTCGGGCCCTGTCGGGTTTCCTCGGGCCCTGTCGGACTCTATCGAGCCCTGTCAGGCTCCGTCGGGCTCTTTCGGGTTTGCTCAGGCCCAGTCGGGCTCCGTCGGGCTCTGTCAGGCTTTGTCAGGTCCTGTCAGGTTTGCTCGGGCCCTGTCGGGCCTTGTCGGGCCCTGTCGGGTTTGCTCGGGCTCTGTCGGGCTCCAGCGTGACCTGTCGGGTTTGCCCGGGCCCTGTCAGGCTCCATCAGGCCCTGTCGGGTTTGCTCGGGCCCTATCGGGCTCCGTGGGGCCCTGTCGGGTTTCCTCGGGCCCTGTCGGGCTCCATCGAGCCCTGTCAGGCTCCGTCGGGCCCTTTCGGGTTTGCTCGGGCCCTGTCGGGCTCCGTCGGGCCCTGTCGGATTTGCTCAGGCCCTGTCGGGTTTGCTCGAGCCCTGTCGGGCTCCATCGGGTCCTGTCGGGTTTGCTCGGGCCCTATCGGGCTCCGTCGGGCCCTGTCGGGTTTGCTCGGGCTCTGTCGGGCTCCAGCGTGACCTGTCGGGTTTGCCCGGGCCCTGTCAGGCTCCATCAGGCCCTGTCGGGTTTGCTCGGGCCCTATCGGGCTCCGTGGGGCCCTGTCGGGTTTCCTCGGGCCCTGTCGGGCTCCATCGAGCCCTGTCAGGCTCCGTCGGGCCCTTTCGGGTTTGCTCGGGCCCTGTCGGGCTCCGTCGGGCCCTGTCGGATTTGCTCAGGCCCTGTCGGGTTTGCTCGAGCCCTGTCGGGCTCCATCGGGTCCTGTCGGGTTTGCTCGGGCTCTGTCGGGCTCCAGCGTGACCTGTCGGGTTTGCCCGGGCCCTGTCAGGCTCCATCAGGCCCTGTCGGGTTTGCTCGGGCCCTATCGGGCTCCGTGGGGCCCTGTCGGGTTTCCTCGGGCCCTGTCGGGCTCCATCGAGCCCTGTCAGGCTCCGTCGGGCCCTGTCAGGTTTGCTCAGGCCCTGTCGGGATCCGTTGGGCCTTGTCGGGTTTGCTCGGGCCCTGTCGGGCTCCTTCGTGCCCTGTCAGGTTTGCTCGGGCCCTCTCGGGTTTGCTCGGGCCCTGTCAGGCTCCGTCGGGCTCTTTCGGGTTTGCTCAGGCCCTGTCGGGCTGCGTCGGGCCCTGTCAGGCTTTGTAAGGTCCTGTCAGGTTTGCTCGGGCCTTGTCGGGCCTTGTCGGGCCCTGTCGGGTTTGCTCGGGCTCTGTCGGGCTCCAGCGTGCCCTGTCGGGTTTGCCCGGGCCCTGTCAGGCTCCATCAGGCCCTGTCGGGTTTGCTCGGGCCCTATCGGGCTCCGTGGGGCCCTGTCGGGTTTCCTCGGGCCCTGTCGGGCTTCATCGAGCCCTGTCAGGCTCCGTCGGGCCCTTTCGGGTTTGCTCAAGACCTGTCGGGCTCCGTCGGGCCCTGTCGGATTTGCTCAGGCCCTGTCGGGTTTGCTTGAGCCCTGTCGGGCTCCATCGGGTCCTGTCGGGTTTGCTCGGGCCCTATCGGGCTCCGTCGGGCCCTGTCGGGTTTCCTCGGGCCCTGTCGGGCTCCATCGAGCCCTGTCAGGCTTCGTCGGGCCCTTTCGGATTTGCTCGGGCCCTGTCGGGCTCCGTCAGGCCCTGTTGGGTTTGCTCGGGCCCTATCGGGGTCCGTCGAGCCCTGTCGGGTTTGCTCGGGCCCTGTCGGGCTCCATCGAGCCCTGTCAGGCTCCGTCGGGCCCTTTCGGGTTTGCTCGGGCCCTGTCGGGCTCCGTCGAACCCTGTCGGGTTTGCTCGGGCCCTGTCAGGCTCCGTCAGGCCCTATCGGGTTTCCTCGGGCCCTGTCGGGCTCCATCGAGCCCTGTCAGGTTTGCTCGGGCCCTGTCGGGACTTGTCAGGCCCTGTCGGGTTTGCTCGGGACCTGTCGGGTTTGCCCGCGTCCTGTCGGGCTCCGTCGGGCCCTGTCAGATTCGCTCGGGCCCTGTCGGGTTTGCTCGGGCCCTGTCAGGCTCCGTCAGGCCCTGTCGGGTTTGCTCGTGCCCTGTCGGGCTCCGTCGGGCCCTGTCAGGTTTGCTCAGGCCCTGTCGGGATCCGTTGGGCCTTGTCGGGTTTGCTCGGGCCCTGTCGGGCTCCTTCGTGCCCTGTCAGGTTTGCTCGGGCCCTGTCGGGTTTGATCGGGCCCTGTCAGGCTCCGTCGAGCCCTGTCGGGTTTGCTCGGGCCCTGTCAGGCTCCGTCGGGCCCTGTCGGGTTTCCTCGGGCCCTGTCGGGCTCCATCGAGCTTTGTCAGGCTTTGTCGAACCCTGTCGGGTTTGCTCGGGTCCTGTCGGGCCCTGTCGGGCCCTGTCGGGTTTGCTCGGGCCCTGTCAGGCTCCGTCGGGCCCTGTGGGATTCCCTCGGGCACTCTCGGGTTCCGTCGGGCCCTCTTGGGTTCCGTCGGGCCCTGTCGGGTTTCCTCGGGCCCTGTCGGGTTTCCTCGGGCCCTGTCGGACTCTATCGAGCCCTGTCAGGCTCCGTCGGGCTCTTTCGGGTTTGCTCAGGCCCAGTCGGGCTCCGTCGGGCCCTGTCAGGCTTTGTCAGGTCCTGTCAGGTTTGCTCGGGCCCTGTCGGGCCTTGTCGGGCCCTGTCGGGTTTGCTCGGGCTCTGTCGGGCTCCAGCGTGACCTGTCGGGTTTGCCCGGGCCCTGTCAGGCTCCATCAGGCCCTGTCGGGTTTGCTCGGGCCCTATCGGGCTCCGTGGGGCCCTGTCGGGTTTCCTCGGGCCCTGTCGGGCTCCATCGAGCCCTGTCAGGCTCCGTCGGGCCCTTTCGGGTTTGCTCGGGCCCTGTCGGGCTCCGTCGGGCCCTGTCGGATTTGCTCAGGCCCTGTCGGGTTTGCTCGAGCCCTGTCGGGCTCCATCGGGTCCTGTCGGGTTTGCTCGGGCCCTATCGGGCTCCGTCGGGCCCTGTCGGATTTCATCGGGCCCTGTCAGGCTCCGTTGGGCCCTGTCAGCTTGCTCGGGCCCTGTCGGGTTTTCTGAAGCCCTGTCAGGCTTCGTCGGACCCTGTCAAGTGTGCTCGGGCCCTGTCGGGCTCCGTCGAGCCCTGTCAGGTTTTCTCGGGCCTTGTCAGGCTCCTTCGGGCCCTGTCGGGTTTGCTCGGGCCCTGTCGGGTTTGCTCGGGCCCTGTCGGGTTTCCTCAGGCCCTGTCGGATTCCGTCGGGCCCTGTCGGGTTTCCTCGGGCCCTGTCGGACTCCACTGAGCCCTGTCAGGCTCCGTCGGGCTCTGTCGGGTTTGCTCGGGCCCTGGCGGGCTCCGTCGGGCCCTGTCAGGCTTTGTCAGGACGTGTCAGGTTTGCTCGGGCCCTGTCGGGCCTTGTCGGGCCCTGTCGGGTTTGCTCGGGCTCTGTCGGGCTCCAGCGTGCCCTGTCGGGTTTGCCCGGGCCCTGTCAGGCTCCGTCAGGCCCTGTCGGGTTTGCTCGGGCCCTATCGGGTTCAATCAGGCCCTGTCGGGTTTCCTCGGGCCCTGTCTGGCTCCATCGAGCCCTGTCAGGCTCTGTCGGGCCCTTTCGGGTTTGCTCGGGCCCTGTCGGGCTCTGTCGGGCCCTGTCAGGTTTCCTCGGGCTCTGTTGGGCTCCGTCGGGCCCTGTCGGGTTTGCTCGGGCCATGTCGGGTTTGCTGAAGCCCTGTCAGGATTCGTCGGACCCTGTCGGGTTTGCTCGAGCCCTGTCGGGCTCCATCGGGCCCTGTCGGGTTTGCTCGGGCCCTATCGGGCTCCGTCGGGCCCTGTCGGGTTTCCTCGGGCCCTGTCGGGTTTCCTCGGGCCCTGTCGGGCTCCATCGAGCCCTGTCAGGCTTCGTCGGGCCCTTTCGGGTTTGCTCGGGCCCTGTCGGGCTCCGTCAGGCCCTGTCGGGTTTGCTCGGGCCCTATCGGGCTCCGTCGAGCCCTGTCGGGTTTGCTCGGGCTCTGTCAGGCTCCGTCGGGCCCTGTCGGGTTTCCTCGGGCCCTGTCGGGCTCCATCAAGCCCTGTCAGGCTTTGTCGAACCCTGTCGGGTTTGCTCGGGCCCTGTCGGGTTTGCTCGGGCCCTGTCGGGCTCTGTCGGGCCCTGTCTGGTTTCCTCGGGCCCTGTCGGGCTCCGTCTGGCCCTGTCGGGTTTGCTCGGGCCCTGTCGGGTTTGCTCGGGCCCTGTCGGGTTTGCTGAAGCCCTGTCAGGCTTCGTCGGACCCTGTCGGGTTTGCTCGGGCCCTGTCGGGCTCCGTCGAACCCTGTCGGGTTTGCTCGGGCCCTGTCAGGCTCCGTCGAACCCTGTCGGGTTTGCTCGGGCCCTGTCAGGCTCCGTCGCGCCCTGTCGGGTTTCCTCGGGCCCTGTCGGGCTCCATCGAGCCCTGTCAGGTTTGCTCGGGCCCTGTCGGGTTTGCTCGGGCCCTGTCGGGCTCCATCGGACCCTATCAGGCTTTGGCGGGTCCTGTCGGGTTTGCTCAGGCCCTGTCGGGCCTTGTCAGCCTCTGTCGGGTTTGCTCGCGCCCTGTCGGGCTCCGTCGGGCCCTGTCAGGTTCTCTCGGGCCCTGTCAGGTTTGCTCGGGCCCTGTCGGGATCCATTGGGCCTTGTCGGGTTTGCTCGGGCCCTGTCGGGCTCCTTCGTGCCCTATCAGGTTTGCTCGGGCCCTGTCGGGTTTGCTCGGGCCCTGTCAGGCCTTGTCAGGCCCTGTCGGGTTTGCTCGGGACCTGTCGGGTTTGCCTGCGTCCTGTCGGGCTCCGTCGGGCCCTGTCAGATTTGCTCGGGCCCTGTCGGGTTTGCTCGGGCCCTATCGGGCTCCGTCGGGCCCTGTCGGGTTTCCTCGGGCCCTGTCGGGCTCCATCGAGCCCTGTCGGGCTCCATCGGGCCCTGTCGGGTTTGCTCGGGCCCTATCGGGCTCCGTCGGGCCCTGTCGGGTTTCCTCGGGCCTTGTCGGGCTCCATCGAGCCCTGTCAGGCTTTGTCGAACCCTGTCGGGTTTGCTCGGGCCCTGTCGGGTTTGCTCGGACCGTGTCGGGCTCTGTCGGACCCTGTCTGGTTTCCTCGGGCCCTGTCGGGCTCCCTCGGACCCTGTCGGGTTTGCTCGGGTCCTGTCGGGTTTCCTCGGGCCCTGTCGGGTTTGCTGAAGCCTTGTCAGGCTTCGTCGGACCCTGTCGGGTTTGCTCGGGCCCTGTCGGGCTCCGTCGAACCCTGTCGGGTTTGCTCGGGCCCTGTCAGGCTCTGTCGCGCCCTGTTGGGTTTCCTCGGGCCCTGTCGGGCTCCATCGAGCCCTGTCAGATTTGCTCGGGCCCTGTCGGGTTTGCTCGGGCCCTGTCGGGCTCCATCGGACCCTATCAGGCTTTGGCGGGTCCTGTCGGGTTTGCTCAGGCACTGTCAGGCCTTGTCAGCCCCTGTCGGGTTTGCTCGCGCCCTGTCGGGCTCCATCGGGCCCTGTCAGGTTCTCTTGGGCCCTGTCAGGTTTGCTCGGGCCCTGTCAGGCTCCGTCAGGCCCTATCGGGTTTGCTCGAGCCCTGTCGGGCTCCGTCAGGCCCTGTCAGGTTTGCTTGGGCCCTGTCGGGCCTTGTCAGGCCCTGTCGGGTTTGCTCGGGACCTGTCGGGTTTGCCCGCGTCCTGTCGGGCTCCGTCAGGCCCTGTCAGATTCGCTCGGGCCCTGTCGGGTTTGCTCGGGCCCTGTCAGGCTCCGTCAGGCCCTGTCGGGTTTGCTCGTGCCCTGTCGGGCTCCGTCGGGCCCTGTCAGGTTTGCTCAGGCCCTGTCGGGTTTCGTTGGGCCTTGTCGGGTTTGCTCGGGCCCTGTCGGGCTCCTTCGTGCCCTGTCAGGTTTGCTCGGGCCCTGTCGGGTTTGCTCGGGCCCTGTAAGGCTCCGTCGAGCCCTGTCGGGTTTGCTCGGGCCCTGTCAGGATCCGTCGGGCCCTGTCGGGTTTCCTCGGGCCCTGTCGGGCTCCATCGAGCCCTGTCAGGCTTTGTCGAACCCTGTCGGGTTTGCTCGGGCCCTGTCGGGTTTGCTCGGGTCCTGTCGGGCTCTGTCAAGCCCTGTCGGATTTCCTCGGGCCCTCTCGGGTTCTGTCGGGCCCTCTCGGGTTCCGTCGGGCCCTGTCGGGTTTCCTCGGGCCCTGTCGGACTCTATCGAGCCCTGTCAGGCTCCGTCGGGCTCTTTCGGGTTTGCTCAGGCCCTGTTGGGCTCCGTCGGGCCCTGTCAGGCTTTGTCAGGTCCTGTCAGGTTTGCTCGGGCCCTGTCGGGCCTTGTCGGGCCCTGTTGGGTTTGCTCGGGCTCTGTCGGGCTCCAGCGTGCCCTGTCGGGTTTGCCCGGGCCCTGTCAGGCTCCATCAGGCCCTGTCGGGTTTGCTCGGGCCGTATCGGGCTCCGTGGGGCCCTGTCGGGTTTCCTCGGGCCCTGTCGGGCTTTATCGAGCCCTGTCAGGCTCCGTCGGGCTCTTTCGGGTTTGCTCAAGCCCTGTTGGGCTACGTCGGGCCCTGTCAGGCTTTTTCAGGTCGTGTCAGGTTTGCTCGGGCCCTGTCAAGCCTTGTCGGGCCCTGTCGGGTTTGCTCGGGCTCTGTCGGGCTCCAGCGTGCCCTGTCGGGTTTGCTCGGGCCCTGTCGGGCTCCGTCAGGCCCTGTCGGGTTTGCTCGGGCCCTATCGGGCTCCGTGGGGCCCTGTCGGGTTTTCTCGGGCCCTGTCGGGCTCCATCGAGCCGTGTCAGTCTCCGTCGGGCCCTTTCGGGTTTGCTTGGGCCCTGTCGGGCTCCGTCGGGCCCTGTCGAATTTGCTCAGGCCCTGTCGGGTTTGTTCGAGCCCTGTCGGGCTCCATCGGGCCCTGTCGGGTTTGCTCGGGCCCTATCGGGCTCCGTCGAGCCCTGTCGGGTTTGCTTGGGCTCTGTCAGGCTCCGTCGGGCCCTGTCGGGCTTCCTCGGGCCCTGGCGGGCTCCATCAAGCCCTGTCAGGCTTTGTCGAACCCTGTCGGGTTTGCTCGGGCCCTGTCGGGTTTGCTCGGGCCCTGTCGGGCTCTGTCGGGCCCTGTCTGGTTTCCTCGGGCCCTGTCGGGCTCCCTCGGACCCTGTCGGGTTTGCTCAGGTCCTGTCGGTTTTGCTCGGGCCCTGTCGGGTTTGCTGAAGCCCTGTCAGGCTTCGTCGGACCCTGTCGGGTTTGCTCGGGCCCTGTCGGGCTCCGTCGAACCCTGTCGGGTTTGCTCGGGCCCTGTCAGGCTCCGTCGCGCCCTGTCGGGTTTCCTCGGGCCCTGTTGGGCTCCATCGAGCCCTGTCAGGTTTGCTCGGGCCCTGTCGGGTTTGCTCGGGCCCTGTCGGGCTCCATCGGACCCTATCAGGCTTTGGCGGGTCCTGTCGGTTTTGCTCAGGCCCTGTCGGGCCTTGTCAGCCCCTGTCGGGTTTGCTCGCGCCCTGTCGGGCTCCGTCGGGCCCTGTCAGGTTCTCTTGGGCCCTGTCAGGTTTGCTCGAGCCCTGTCGGGCTCCGTCAGGCCCTGTCAGGTTTGCTGGGGCCCTGTCGGGCCTTGTCAGGCCCTGTCGGGTTTGCTCGGGACCTGTCGGGTTTGCCCGCGTCCTGTCGGTCTCCGTCGGGCCCTGTCAGATTCGCTCGGGCCCTGTCGGGTTTGCTTGGGCCCTGTCAGGCTCCGTCAGGCCCTGTCGGGTTTGCTCGTGCCCTGTCGGGCTCCGTCGGGCCCTGTCAGGTTTGCTCAGGCCCTGTCGGGTTTCGTTGGGCCTTGTCGGGTTTGCTCGGGCCCTGTCGGGCTCCTTCGGGCCCTGTCGGGCTCCTTCGGGCCCTGTCAGGTTTGCTCGGGCCCTGTCGGGTTTGCTCGGGCCCTGTAAGGCTCTGTCGAGCCCTGTCGGGTTTGCTCGGGCCCTGTCTGGCTCCGTCAGGCCCTGTCGGATTTGCTAGTGCCCTGTCGGGCTCTGTTGGGCCCTGTCAGGTTTGCTCAGTCCTTGTCGGTCTCCTTCGTGCCCTGTCAGGTTTGCTCGGGCCCTGTCGGGTTTGCTCGGGCCCTGTCAGGCTCGGTCGAGCCCTGTCGGGTTTGCTCGGGCCCTGTCAGGCTCCGTCGGGCCCTGTCGGGTTTCCTCGGGCCTTGTCGGGCTCCATCGAGCCCTGTCAGGCTTTGTCGAACCCTGTCGGGTTTGCTCGGGCCCTGTCGGGTTTGCTCGGGTCCTGTCGGGCTCTGTTGGGCCCTGTCGGGTTTGCTCGGGCCCTGTCAGGCTCCGTCAGGCCCTGTCGGATTCCCTCGGGCCCTCTCGGGTTCCGTCGAGCCCTCTCGGGTTCCGTCGAGCCCTGTCGGGTTTGCTCGGGCCCTGTCAGGCTCCGTCGGGCCCTGTCGGTTTTCCTCGGGCCCTGTCGGGCTCCATCGAGCCCTGTCAGGCTTTGTCGAACCCTGTCGGGTTTGCTCGGGCCCTGTCGGGTTTGCTCGGGTCCTGTCGGGCTCTGTCAAGCCCTGTCGGATTTCCTCGGGCTCTCTCGGGTTCCGTCGGGCCCTCTCAGGTTCTGTCGGGCCCTGTCGGGTTTCCTCGGGCCCTGTCGGACTCTATCGAGCCCTGTCAGGCTCCGTCGGGCTCTTTCGGGTTTGCTCAGGCCCTGTCGGGCTCCGTCGGGCCCTGTCAGGCTTTGTCAGGTCCTGTCAGGTTTGCTCGGGCCCTGTCGGGCCTTGTCGGGCCCTGTTGGGTTTGCTCGGGCTCTGTCGGCTCCAGTGTGCCCTGTCGGGTTTGCCCAGGCCCTGTCAGGCTCCATCAGGCCCTGTCGGGTTTGCTCGGGCCCTATCGGGCTCCGTGGGGCCCTGTCGGGTTTCCTCGGGCCCTGTCGGGCTCCATCGAGCCCTGTCAGGCTCCGTCGGGCTCTTTCGGGTTTGCTCAAGCCCTGTCGGGCTCCGTCGGGCCCTGTCAGGCTTTGTCAGGTCGTGTCAGGTTTGCTCGGGCCCTGTCGGGCCTTGTCGGGCCCTGTCGGGTTTGCTCGGGCTCTGTCGGGCTCCAGCGTGCCCTGTCGGGTTTGCTCGGGCCCTGTCGGGCTCCGTCAGGCCCTGTCGGGTTTGCTCGGGCCCTGTCGGGCTCCGTGGGGCCCTGTCGGGTTTCCTCGGGCCCTGTCGGGCTCCATCGAGCCGTGTCAGGCTCCGTCGGGCCCTTTCGGGTTTGCTCGGGCCCTGTCGGGCTCCGTCGGGCCCTGTCGGATTTGCTCAGGCCCTGTCGGGTTTGTTCGAGCCCTGTCAGGCTCCATCGGGCCCTGTCGGGTTTGCTCGGGCCCTATCGGGCTCCGTCGGGCCCTGTCGGGTTTCCTCGGGCCCTGTCGGACTCCACTGAGCCCTGTCAGGCTCCGTCGGGCTCTGTCGGGTTTGCTCGGGCCCTGGCGGGCTCCGTCGGGCTCTGTCAGGCTTTGTCAGGACGTGTCAGGTTTGCTCGGGCCCTGTCGGGCCTTGTCGGGCCCTGTCGGGTTTTCTCGGGCTCTGTCGGGCTCCAGCGTGCCCTGTCGGGTTTGCCCGGGCCCTGTCAGGCTCCGTCAGGCCCTGTCGGGGTTGCTCGGGCCCTATCGGGCTCAATCAGGCCCTGTCGGGTTTCCTCGGGCTCTGTCGGGCTCCATCGAGCCCTGTCAGGCTCTGTCGGGCCCTTTCGGGTTTGCTCGGGCCCTGTCGGGCTCCGTCGGGCCCTGTCAGATTTCCTTGGGCCCTCTCGGGATCCGTCGGGCCCTCTCGGGTTCCGTCGGGCCCTGTCGGGTTTCTTCGGGCCCTGTCGGACTCTATCGAGCCCTGTCAGGCTCCGTCGGGCTCTTTCGGGTTTGCTCAGGCCCTGTTGGGCTCCGTCGGGCCCTGTCAGGCTTTGTCAGGTCCTGTCAGGTTTGCTCGGGCCCTGTCGGGCCTTGTCGGGCCCTGTTGGGTTTGCTCGGGCTCTGTCGGGCTCCAGCGTGCCCTGTCGGGTTTGCCCGGGCCCTGTCAGGCTCCATCAGGCCCTGTCGGGTTTGCTCGGGCCCTATCGGGCTCCGTGGGGCCCTGTCGGGTTTCCTCGGGCCCTGTCGGGCTCCATCGAGCCCTGTCAGGTTTGCTCGAGCCCTGTCGGGTTTGCTCGGGCCCTGTCGGGCTCCGTCGGACCCTATCAGGCTTTGGCGGGTCCTGTCGGGTTTGCTCAGGCCCTGTCGGGCCTTGTCAGCCCCTGTCGGGTTTGCTCGCGCCCTGTCGGGCTCCGTCGGGCCCTGTCAGGTTCTCTCGGGCCCTTTCAGGTTTACTCGGGCCCTGTCAGGCTCCGTCAGGCCCTATCGGGTTTGCTGGAGCCCTGTCGGGCTCCGTCAGGCCCTGTCTGGTTTGCTCGGGCCCTGTCGGGCCTTGTCAGGCTTTGTCCGGTTTGCTCGGGACCTGTCGGGTTTGCCCGCATCCTGTCGGGCTCCGTCGGGCCCTGTCAGATTCGCTCGGGCCCTGTCGGGTTTGCTCGGGCTCTGTCGGGCTCCGTTGGGCCCTGTCAGGTTTGCTCAGGCCCTGTCGGGATCCGTTGGGCCTTGTCGGGTTTGCTCGGGCCCTGTCGGGCTCCTTCGTGCCCTGTCAGGTTTGCTCGGGCCCTGTCGGGTTTGCTCAGGCCCTGCAAGGCTCTGTCGAGCCCTGTCGGGTTTGCTCGGGCCCTGTCAGGCTCCGTCGGGCCCTGTCGGGTTTCCTCGGGCCCTGTCGGTCTCCATCGAGCCCTGTCAGGCTTTGTCGAACCCTGTCGGGTTTGCTCGGGCCCTGTCGGGTTTGCTCGGGTCCTGTCGGGCTCTGTCGGGCCCTTTCGGGTTTGCTCGGGCCCTGTCAGGCTCCGTCGGGCCCTGTCGGGTTTCCTCAGGCCCTGTCGGGCTCCATCGAGCCCTGTCAGGCTCCGTCGGGCTCTTTCGGGTTTGCTCAAGCCCTGTCGGGCTCCGTCGGGCCCTGTCGAATTTGCTCAGGCCCTGTCGGGCTTGTTCGAGCCCTGTCGGGCTCCATCGGGCCCTGTCGGGTTTGCTCGGGCCCTATCGGGCTCCGTCGAGCCCTGTCGGGTTTGCTCGGGCTCTGTCAGGCTCCGTCGGGCCCTGTCGGGCTTCCTCGGGCCCTGTCGGGCTCCATCAAGCCCTGTCAGGCTTTGTCGAACCCTGTCGGGTTTGCTCGGGCCCTGTCGGGTTTGCTCGGGCCGTGTCGGGCTCTGTCGGGCCCTGTCTGGTTTCCTCGGGCCCTGTCGGGCTCCCTCGGACCCTGTCGGGTTTGCTCAGGTCCTGTCGGTTTTGCTCGGGCCCTGTCGGGTTTGCTGAAGCCCTGTCAGGCTTCGTCGGACCCTGTCGGGTTTGCTCGGGCCCTGTCGGGCTCCATCGAGCCCTGTCAGGTTTGCTCGGGCCCTGTCGGGTTTGCTCGGGCCCTGTCGGGCTCCATCGGACCCTATCAGGCTTTGGCGGGTCCTGTCGGTTTTGCTCAGGCCCTGTCGGGCTTTGTCAGCCCCTGTCGGGTTTGCTCGCGCCCTGTCGGGCTCCGTCGGGCCCTGTCAGGTTCTCTTGGGCCCTGTCAGGTTTGCTCGGGCCCTGTCAGGCTCCTTCAGGCCCTATCGGGTTTGCTCGAGCCCTGTCGGGCTCCGTCAGGCCCTGTCAGGTTTGCTCGGGCCCTGTCGAGCCTTGTCAGGCCCTGTCAAGTTTGCTCGGGACCTGTCGGGTCTGCCCGCGTCCTGTCAGGCTCCGTCGGGCCCTGTCAGATTCGCTCGGGCCCTGTCGGGTTTGCTCGGGCCCTGTCAGGCTCCGTCAGGCCCTGTCGGGTTTGCTCGTGCCCTGTCGGGCTCCGTCGGGCCCTGTCGGGTTTGCTCGGGCCCTGTCGGGCCTTGTCGGGCTCTGTCGGGTTTGCTCGGGCTCTGTCGGGCTCCAGCGTGCCCTGTCGGGTTTGCTCGGGCCCTGTCGGGCTCCGTCAGGCCCTGTCGGGTTTGCTCGGGCCCTGTCGGGCTCCGTGGGGCCCTGTCGGGTTTCCTCGGGCCCTGTTGGGCTCCATCGAGCCGTGTCAGGCTCCGTCGGGCCCTTTCGGGTTTGCTCGGGCCCTGTCGGGCTCCGTCGGGCCCTGTCGGATTTGCTCAGGCCCTGTCGGGTTTGTTCGAGCCCTGTCAGGCTCCATCGGGCCCTGTCGGGTTTGCTCGGGCCCTATCGGGCTCCGTCGGGCCCTGTCGGGTTTCCTCGGGCCCTGTCGGACTCCACTGAGCCCTGTCAGGCTCCGTCGGGCTCTTTCGGGTTTGCTCGGGCCCTGGCGGGCTCCGTCGGGCCCTGTCAGGCTTTGTCAGGTCGTGTCAGGTTTGCTCGGCCCTGTCGGGCCTTGTCGGGCCCTGTCGGGTTTTCTCGGGCTCTGTCGGGCTCCAGCGTGCCCTGTCGGGTTTGCCCGGGCCCTGTCAGGCTCCGTCAGGCCCTGTCGGGGTTGCTCGGGCCCTATCGGGCTCAATCAGGCCCTGTCGGGTTTCATCGGGCCCTGTCGGGCTCCATCGAGCCCTGTCAGGCTCCGTCGGGCTCTTTCGGGTTTGCTCAAGCCCTGTTGGGCTCCGTCGGGCCCTGTCAGGCTTTGTCAGGTCGTGTCAGGTTTGCTCGGGCCCTGTCAAGCCTTGTCGGGCCCTGTCGGGTTTGCTCGGGCTCTGTCGGGCTCCAGCGTGCCCTGTCGGGTTTGCTCGGGCCCTGTCGGGCTCCGTCAGGCCCTGTCGGGTTTGCTCGGGCCCTATCGGGCTCCGTGGGGCCCTGTCGGGTTTTCTCGGGCCCTGTCGGGCTCCATCGAGCCGTGTCAGTCTCCGTCGGGCCCTTTCGGGTTTGCTTGGGCCCTGTCGGGCTCTGTCGGGCCCTGTCGAATTTGCTCAGGCCCTGTCGGGTTTGTTCGAGCCCTGTCGGGCTCCATCGGGCCCTGTCGGGTTTGCTCGGGCCCTATCGGGCTCCGTCGAGCCCTGTCGGGTTTGCTCGGGCCCTGTCAGGCTCCGTCGGGCCCTGTCGGGTTTCCTCAGGCCCTGTCGGGCTCCATCGAGCCCTGTCAGGCTCCGTCGGGCTCTTTCGGGTTTGCTCAAGCCCTGTCGGGCTCCGTCGGGCCCTGTCAAATTTGCTCAGGCCCTGTCGGGTTTGTTCGAGCCCTGTCGGGCTCCATCGGGCCCTGTCGGGTTTGCTCGGGCCCTATCGGGCTCCGTCGAGCCCTGTCGGGTTTGCTCGGGCTCTGTCAGGCTCCGTCGGGCCCTGTCGGGCTTCCTCGGGCCCTGTCGTGCTCCATCAAGCCCTGTCAGGCTTTGTCGAACCCTGTCGGGTTTGCTCGGGCCCTGTCGGGTTTGCTCGGGCTGTGTCGGGCTCTGTCGGGCCCTGTCTGGTTTCCTCGGGCCCTGTCGGGCTCCCTCGGACCCTGTCGGGTTTGCTCAGGTCCTGTCGGTTTTGCTCGGGCCCTGTCGGGTTTGCTGAAGCCCTGTCAGGCTTCGTCGGACCCTGTCGGGTTTGCTCGGGCCCTGTCGGGCTCCGTCGAACCCTGTCGGGTTTGCTCGGGCCCTGTCAGGCTCCGTCGCGCCCTGTCGGGTTTCCTCGGGCCCTGTCGGGCTCCATCGAGCCCTGTCAGGTTTGCTCGGGCCCTGTCGGGTTTGCTCGGGCCCTGTCGGGCTCCATCGGACCCTATCAGGCTTTGGCGGGTCCTGTCGGTTTTGCTCAGGCCCTGTCGGGCTTTGTCAGCCCCTGTCGGGTTTGCTCGCGCCCTGTCGGGCTCCGTCGGGCCCTGTCAGGTTCTCTTGGGCCCTGTCAGGTTTGCTCGGGCCCTGTCAGGCTCCTTCAGGCCCTATCGGGTTTGCTCGAGCCCTGTCGGGCTCCGTCAGGCCCTGTCAGGTTTGCTCGGGCCCTGTCGAGCCTTGTCAGGCCCTGTCGGGTTTGCTCGGGACCTGTCGGGTTTGCCCGCGTCCTGTCGGGGTCCGTCGGTCCCTGTCAGATTCGCTCGGGCCCTGTCGGGTTTGCTCGGGCCCTGTCAGGCTCCGTCAGGCCCTGTCGGGTTTGCTCGTGCCCTGTCGGGCTCCGTCGGGCCCTGTCAGGTTTGCTCAGGCCCTGTCGGGTTTCGTTGGGCCTTGTCGGGTTTGCTCGGGCCCTGTCGGGCTCCTTCGTGCCCTGTCAGGTTTGCTCGGGCCCTGTCGGGTTTGCTCGGGCCCTGTAAGGCTCCGTCGAGCCCTGTCGGGTTTGCTCGGGCCCTGTCAGGCTCCGTCAGGCCCTGTCGGATTTGCTAGTGCCCTGTCGGGCTCTGTTGGGCCCTGTCAGGTTTGCTCAGGCCTTGTCGGGCTCCTTCGTGCCCTGTCAGGTTTGCTCGGGCCCTCTCGGGTTTGCTCGGGCCCTGTCAGGCTCGGTCGAGCCCTGTCGGGTTTGCTCGGGCCCTGTCAGGCTCCGTCGGGCCCTGTCGGGTTTCCTCGGGCCTTGTCGGGCTCCATCGAGCCCTGTCAGGCTTTGTCGAACCCTGTCGGGTTTGCTCGGGCCCTGTCGGGTTTGCTCGGGACCTGTCGGGCTCTGTCGGGCCCTGTCGGGTTTGCTCGGGCCCTGTCAGGCTCCGTCAGGCCCTGTCGGATTCCCTCGGGCCCTCTCGGGTTCCGTCGAGCCCTCTCGGGTTCCGTCAAGCCCTGTCGGGTTTGCTCGGGCCCTGTCAGGCTCCGTCGGGCCCTGTCGGGCTTCCTCGGGCCCTGTCGGGCTCCATCGAGCCCTGTCAGGCTTTGTCGAACCCTGTCGGGTTTGCTCGGGCCCTGTCGGGTTTGCTCGGGTCCTGTCGGGCTCTGTCAAGCCCTGTCGGATTTCCTCGGGCTCTCTCGGGTTCCGTCGGGCCCTCTCGGGTTCTGTCGGGCCCTGTCGGGTTTCCTCGGGCCCTGTCGGACTCTATCGAGCCCTGTCAGGCTCCGTCGGGCTCTTTCGGGTTTGCTCAGGCCCTGTCGGGCTCCGTCGGGCCCTGTCAGGCTTTGTCAGGTCCTGTCAGGTTTGCTCGGGCCCTGTCGGGCCTTGTCGGGCCCTGTTGGGTTTGCTCGGGCTCTGTCGGGCTCCAGCGTGCCCTGTCGGGTTTGCCCAGGCCCTGTCAGGCTCCATCAGGCCCTGTCGGGTTTGCTCGGGCCCTATCGGGCTCCGTGGGGCCCTGTCGGGTTTCCTCGGGCCCTGTCGGGCTGCATCGAGCCCTGTCAGGCTCCGTCGGGCTCTTTCGGGTTTGCTCAAGCCCTGTCGGGCTCCGTCGGGCCCTGTCAGGCTTTGTCAGGTCGTGTCAGGTTTGCTCAGGCCCTGTCGGGCCTTGTCGGGCCCTGTCGGGTTTGCTCGGGCTCTGTCGGGCTCCAGCGTGCCCTGTCGGGTTTGCTCGGGCCCTGTCGGGCTCCGTCAGGCCCTGTCGGGTTTGCTCGGGCCCTGTCGGGCTCCGTGGGGCCCTGTCGGGTTTCCTCGGGCCCTGTCGGGCTCCATCGAGCCGTGTCAGGCTCCGTCGGGCCCTTTCGGGTTTGCTCGGGCCCTGTCGGGCTCCGTCGGGCCCTGTCGGATTTGCTCAGGCCCTGTCGGGTTTGTTCGAGCCCTGTCAGGCTCCATCGGGCCCTTTCGGGTTTGCTCGGGCCCTGTCGGGCTCCGTCGGGCCCTGTCGGGTTTCCTCGAGCCCTGTCGGGCTCCGTCGGGCCCTGTCTGGTTTCCTCGGGCTCTGTCGGGCTCCGTCGGGCCCTGTTGGTTTTGCTCGGGCCATGTCGGGTTTGCTGAAGCCCTGTCAGGCTTCGTCGGACCCTGTCGGGTTTGCTCGAGCCCTGTCGGGCTCCGTCGGGCCCTGTCAGGTTTGCTCAGGCCCTGTCGGGTTTCGTTGGGCCTTGTCGGGTTTGCTCGGGCCCTGTCGGGCTCCTTCGTGCCCTGTCAGGTTTGCTCGGGCCCTGTCGGGTTTGCTCGGGCCCTGTAAGGCTCCGTCGAGCCCTGTCGGGTTTGCTCGGGCCCTGTCAGGCTCCGTCAGGCCCTGTCGGATTTGCTAGTGCCCTGTCGGGCTCTGTTGGGCCCTGTCAGGTTTGCTCAGGCCTTGTCGGGCTCCTTCGTGCCCTGTCAGGTTTGCTCGGGCCCTGTCGGGTTTGCTCGGGCCCTGTCAGGCTCGGTCGAGCCCTGTCGGGTTTGCTCGGGCCCTGTCAGGCTCCGTCGGGCCCTGTCGGGTTTCCTCGGGCCTTGTCGGGCTCCATCGAGCCCTGTCAGGCTTTGTCGAACCCTGTCGGGTTTGCTCGGGCCCTGTCGGGCTCCGTCGGGCCCTGTCGGGTTTCCTCGAGCCCTGTCGGGCTCCGTCGGGCCCTGTCTGGTTTCCTCGGGCTCTGTCGGGCTCCGTCGGGCCCTGTTGGTTTTGCTCGGGCCATGTCGGGTTTGCTGAAGCCCTGTCAGGCTTCGTCGGACCCTGTCGGGTTTGCTCGAGCCCTGTCGGGCTCCGTCGGGCCCTGTCAGGTTTGCTCAGGCCCTGTCAGGTTTCGTTGGGCCTTCTCGGGTTTGCTCGGGCCCTGTCGGACTCCTTCGTGCCCTGTCAGGTTTGCTCGGGCCCTGTCGGGTTTGCTCGGGCCCTGTAAGGCTCCGTCGAGCCCTGTCGGGTTTGCTCGGGCCCTGTCAGGCTCCGTCAGGCCCTGTCGGATTTGCTAGTGCCCTGTCGGGCTCTGTTGGGCCCTGTCAGGTTTGCTCAGGCCTTGTCGGGCTCCTTCGTGCCCTGTCAGGTTTGCTCGGGCCCTGTCGGGTTTGCTCGGGCCCTGTCAGGCTCGGTCGAGCCCTGTCGGGTTTGCTCGGGCCCTGTCAGGCTCCGTCGGGCCCTGTCGGGTTTCCTCGGGCCTTGTCGGGCTCCATCGAGCCCTGTCAGGCTTTGTCGAACCCTGTCGGGTTTGCTCGGGCCCTGTCGGGTTTGCTCGGGTCCTGTCGGGCTCTGTCGGGCCCTGTCGGGTTTACTCGGGCCCTGTCAGGCTCCGTCAGGCCCTGTCGGATTCCCTCGGGCCCTCTCGGGTTCCGTCGAGCCCTCTCG
Organism: Patagioenas fasciata; assembly: GCF_037038585.1. Classification (NCBI taxonomy): domain Eukaryota; kingdom Metazoa; phylum Chordata; class Aves; order Columbiformes; family Columbidae; genus Patagioenas; species Patagioenas fasciata. The sequence goes on along the minus strand of NW_027288767.1, from coordinate 1,246,157 downwards.
GGTTCCGTCGAGCCCTGTCGGGTTTGCTCGGGCCCTGTCAGGCTCCGTCGGGCCCTGTCGGGTTTCCTCGGGCCCTGTCGGGCTCCATCGAGCCCTGTCAGGCTTTGTCGAACCCTGTCGGGTTTGCTCGGGCCCTGTCGGGTTTGCTCGGGTCCTGTCGGGCTCTGTCAAGCCCTGTCGGATTTCCTCGGGCTCTCTCGGGTTCCGTCGGGCCCTCTCGGGTTCCGTCGGGCCCTGTCGGGTTTCCTCGGGCCCTGTCGGACTCTATCGAGCCCTGTCAGGCTCCGTCGGGCTCTTTCGGGTTTGCTCAGGCCCTGTCGGGCTCCGTCGGGCCCTGTCAGGCTTTGTCAGGTCCTGTCAGGTTTGCTCGGGCCCTGTCGGGCCTTGTCGGGCCCTGTTGGGTTTGCTCGGGCTCTGTCGGGCTCCAGCGTGCCCTGTCGGGTTTGCCCGGGCCCTGTCAGGCTCCATCAGGCCCTGTCGGGTTTGCTCGGGCCCTATCGGGCTCCGTGGGGCCCTGTCGGGTTTCCTCGGGCCCTGTCGGGCTCCATCGAGCCCTGTCAGGCTCCGTCGGGCTCTTTCGGGTTTGCTCAAGCCCTGTCGGGCTCCGTCGGGCCCTGTCAGGCTTTGTCAGGTCGTGTCAGGTTTGCTCGGGCCCTGTCGGGCCTTGTCGGGCCCTGTCGGGTTTGCTCGGGCTCTGTCGGGCTCCAGCGTGCCCTGTCGGGTTTGCTCGGGCCCTGTCGGGCTCCGTCAGGCCCTGTCGGGTTTGCTCGGACCCTGTCGGGCTCTGTGGGGCCCTGTCGGGTTTCCTCGGGCCCTGTCGGGCTCCATCGAGCCGTGTCAGGCTCCGTCGGGCCCTTTCGGGTTTGCTCGGGCCCTGTCGGGCTCCGTCGGGCTTTGTCGGATTTGCTCAGGCCCTGTCGGGTTTGTTCGAGCCATGTCAGGCTCCATCGGGCCCTGTCGGGTTTGCTCGGGCCCTATCGGGCTCCGTCGGGCCCTGTCGGGTTTCCTCGGGCCCTGTCGGACTCCACTGAGCCCTGTCAGGCTCCGTCGGGCTCTTTCAAGTTTGCTCGGGCCCTGGCGGGCTCCGTCGGGCCCTGTCAGGCTTTGTCAGGACGTGTCAGGTTTGCTCGGGCCCTGTCGGGCCTTGTCGGGCCCTGTCGGGTTTTCTCGGGCTCTGTCGGGCTCCAGCGTGCCCTGTCGGGTTTGCCCGGGCCCTGTCAGGCTCCGTCAGGCCCTGTCGGGGTTGCTCGGGCCCTATCGGGCTCAATCAGGCCCTGTCGGGTTTCCTCGGGCCCTGTCGGGCTCCATCGAGCCCTGTCAGGCTCCGTCGGGCCCTTTCGGGTTTGCTCGGGCCCTGTCGGGCTCCGTCGGGCCCTGTCGGGTTTGCTCGAGCCCTGTCGGGCTCCGTCGGGCCCTGTCTGGTTTCCTCGGGCTCTGTCGGGCTCCGTCGGGCCCTGTCGGTTTTGCTCGGGCCATGTCGGGTTTGCTGAAGCCCTGTCAGGCTTCGTCGGACCCTGTCGGGTTTGCTCGAGCCCTGTCGGGCTCCATCGGGCCCTGTCGGGTTTGCTCGGGCCCTATCGGGCTCCGTCGGGCCCTGTCGGGTTTCCTCGGGCCCTGTCGGGATCCATCGAGCCCTGTCAGGCTTCGTCGGGCCCTTTCGGGTTTGCTCGGGCCCTGTCGGGCTCCGTCAGGCCCTGTCGGGTTTGCTCGGGCCCTATCGGGCTCCGTCGAGCCCTGTCGGGTTTGCTCGGGCTCTGTCAGGCTCCGTCGGGCCCTGTCGGGTTTCCTTGGGCCCTGTCGGGCTCCATCAAGCCCTGTCAGGCTTTGTCGAACCCTGTCGGGTTTGCTCGGGCCCTGTCGGGTTTGCTCGGGCCCTGTCGGGCTCTGTCGGGCCCTGTCTGGTTTCCTCCGGCCCTGTCGGGCTCCGTCGGGCCCTGTCGGGTTTGCTCGGGCCCTGTCGGGTTTGCTGAAGCCCTGTCAGGCTTCGTCGGACCCTGTCGGGTTTGCTCGGGCCCTGTCGGGCTCCGTCGAACCCTGTCGGGTTTGCTCGGGCCCTGTCAGGCTCCGTCGCGCCCTGTCGGGTTTCCTCGGGCCCTGTCGGGCTCCATCGGACCCTATCAGGCTTTGGCGAGTCCTGTCGGGTTTGCTCAGGCCCTGTCGGGCCTTGTCAGCCCCTGTCGGGTTTGCTCGCGCCCTGTCGGGCTATGTCGGGCCCTGTCAGGTTCTCTCGGGCCCTGTCAGGTTTGCTCGGGCCCTGTCAGGCTCCGTCAGGCCCTATCGGGTTTGCTCGAGCCCTGTCGGGCACCGTCAGGCCTTGTCAGGTTTCCTTGGGCCCTGTCGGGCCTTGTCAGGCCCTGTCGGGTTTGCTCGGGCCCTGTCAGGCTTTGTCAGGCCCTGTCGGATTTGCTAGTGCCCTGTCGGGCTCTGTTGGGCCCTGTCAGTTTTGCTCAGGCCCTGTCGGGATCCGTTGGGCCTTGTCGGGTTTGCTCGGGCCCTGTCGGGCTCCTTCGTGCCCTGTTTGGTTTGCTCGGGCCCTGTCGGGTTTGCTCGGGCCCTGTCAGGCTCCGTCGAGCCCTGTCGGGTTTGCTCGGGCCCTGTCAGGCTCCGTCGGGCCCTGTCGGGTTTGCTCGGGTTCTGTCGGGTTTGCTCGGGTCCTGTCGGGCTCTGTTGGGCCCTGTCGGGTTTGCTCGGGCCCTGTCAGGCTCCGTCGGGCCCTGTCGCATTCCCTCGGGCCCTCTCGGGTTCCGTCGGGCCCTGTCGGGTTTCCTCGGGCCCTGTCGGACTCTATCGAGCCCTGTCAGGCTCCGTCGGGCTCTTTCGGGTTTGCTCAGGCCCTGTCGGGCTCCGTCGGGCCCTGTCAGGCTTTGTCAGGTCCTGTTCAGGTTTGCTCGGGCCCTGTCGGGCCTTGTCGGGCCCTGTCGGGTTTGCTCGGGCTCTGTCGGGCTCCAGCGTGCCCTGTCGGGTTTGCCCGGGCCCTGTCAGGCTCCATCAGGCCCTGTCGGGTTTGCTCGAGCCCTATCGGGCTCCGTGGGGCCCTGTCGGGTTTCCTCGGGCCCTGTCGGGCTCCATCGAGCCCTGTCAGGCTCCGTCGGGCCCTTTCGGGTTTGCTCGGGCCCTGTCGGGCTTCGTCGGGCCCTGTCGGATTTGCTCAGGCCCTGTCGGGTTTGCTCGAGCCCTGTCGGCCTCCATCAGGTCCTGTCGGGTTTGCTCGGGCCCTATCGGGCTCCATCGGGCCCTGTCGGGTTTCCTCGGGCCCTGTCGGGCTCCATCGAGCCCTGTCAGGCTTCGTCGGGCCCTTTCGGGTTTGCTCGGGCCCTGTCGGGCTCCGTCAGGCCCTGTCAGGTTTGCTCGGGCCCTGTCGGGCCTTGTCGGGCCCTGTCGGGTTTTCTCGGGCTCTGTCGGGCTCCAGCGTGCCCTGTCAGGTTTGCTCGGGCCCTGTCGGGCTCCGTCGAACCCTGTCGGGTTTGCTCGGGCCCTGTCAGGCTCCGTCGCGCCCTGTCGGGTTTCCTCGGGCCCTGTCGGGCTCCATCGAGCCCTGTCAGGTTTGCTCGGGCCCTGTCGGGTTTGCTCGTACCCTGTCGGGCTCCATCGGACCCTACCAGGATTTGGCGGGTCCTGTCGGGTTTGCTCAGGCCCTGTCGGGCTCCATCGGACCCTATCAGGCTCCGTCGCGCCCTGTCGGGTTTCCTCGGGCCTTGTCGGGCTCCATCGAGCCCTGTCAGGTTTGCTCGGGCCCTGTCGGGTTTGCTCGGGCCCTGTCGGGCTCCATCGGACCCTATCAGGCTTTGGCGGGTCCTGTCGGGTTTGCTCAGGCCCTGTCGGGCTTTGTCAGCCCCTGTCAGGTTTGCTCTCGCCCTGTCGGGCTCCGTCGGGCCCTGTCAGGTTTTCTCGGGCCCTGTCAGGTTTGCTCGGGCCCTGTCAGGCTCCGTCAGGCCCTATCGGGTTTGCTCGAGCCCTGTCGGGCTCCGTCAGGCCCTGTCAGGTTTGCTCGGGCCCTGTCGGGCCTTGTCAGGCCCTGTCGGGTTTGCTCGGGACCTGTCGGGTTTGCCCGCGTCCTGTCGGGCTCCGTCGGGCCCTGTCAGATTCGCTCGGGCCCTGTCGGGTTTGCTCGGGCCCTGTCAGGCTCCGTCAGGCCCTGTCGGGTTTGCTCGTGTCCTGTCGGGCTCCGTCGGGCCCTGTCAGGTTTGCTGAGGCCCTGTCGGGATCCGTTGGGCCTTGTCGGGTTTGCTCGGGCCCTGTCGGGCTCCTTCGTGCCCTGTCAGGTTTGCTCGGGCCCTCTCGGGTTTGCTCGGGCCCTGTCAGGCTCCGTCGGGCTCTTTCGGGTTTGCTCAGGCCCTGTCGGGCTGCGTTGGGCCCTGTCAGGCTTTGTAAGGTCCTGTCAGGTTTGCTCGGGCCCTGTCGGGCCTTGTCGGGCCCTGTCGGGTTTGCTCGGGCTCTGTCGGGCTCCAGCGTGCCCTGTCGGGTTTGCCCGGGCCCTGTCAGGCTCCATCAGGCCCTGTCGGGTTTGCTCGGGCCCTATCGGGCTCCGTGGGGCCCTGTCGGGTTTCCTCGGGCCCTGTCGGGCTTCATCGAGCCCTGTCAGGTTTGCTCGGGCCCTGTCGGGTTTGCTCGGGCCCTGTAAGGCTCCGTCGAGCCCTGTCGGGTTTGCTCGGGCCCTGTCAGGCTCCGTCAGGCCCTGTCGGATTTGCTAGTGCCCTGTCGGGCTCTGTTGGGCCCTGTCAGGTTTGCTCAGGCCTTGTCGGGCTCCTTCGTGCCCTGTCAGGTTTGCTCGGGCCCTGTCGGGTTTGCTCGGGCCCTGTCAGGCTCGGTCGAGCCCTGTCGGGTTTGCTCGGGCCCTGTCAGGCTCCGTCGGGCCCTGTCGGGTTTCCTCGGGCCTTGTCGGGCTCCATCGAGCCCTGTCAGGCTTTGTCGAACCCTGTCGGGTTTGCTCGGGCCCTGTCGGGTTTGCTCGGGTCCTGTCGGGCTCTGTCGGGCCCTGTCGGGTTTACTCGGGCCCTGTCAGGCTCCGTCAGGCCCTGTCGGATTCCCTCGGGCCCTCTCGGGTTCCGTCGAGCCCTCTCGGGTTCCGTCGAGCCCTGTCGGGTTTGCTCGGGCCCTGTCAGGCTCCGTCGGGCCCTGTCGGGTTTCCTCGGGCCCTGTCGGGCTCCATCGAGCCCTGTCAGGCTTTGTCGAACCCTGTCGGGTTTGCTCGGGCCCTGTCGGGTTTGCTCGGGTCCTGTCGGGCTCTGTCAAGCCCTGTCGGATTTCCTCGGGCTCTCTCGGGTTCCGTCGGGCCCTCTCGGGTTCTGTCGGGCCCTGTCGGGTTTCCTCGGGCCCTGTCGGACTCTATCGAGCCCTGTCAGGCTCCGTCGGGCTCTTTCGGGTTTGCTCAGGCCCTGTCGGGCTCCGTCGGGCCCTGTCAGGCTTTGTCAGGTCCTGTTCAGGTTTGCTCGGGCCCTGTCGGGCCTTGTCGGGCCCTGTCGGGTTTGCTCGGGCTCTGTCGGGCTCCAGCGTGCCCTGTCGGGTTTGCCCGGGCCCTGTCAGGCTCCATCAGGCCCTGTCGGGTTTGCTCGAGCCCTATCGGGCTCCGTGGGGCCCTGTCGGGTTTCCTCGGGCCCTGTCGGGCTCCATCGAGCCCTGTCAGGCTCCGTCGGGCCCTTTCGGGTTTGCTCGGGCCCTGTCGGGCTTCGTCGGGCCCTGTCGGATTTGCTCAGGCCCTGTCGGGTTTGCTCGAGCCCTGTCGGCCTCCATCAGGTCCTGTCGGGTTTGCTCGGGCCCTATCGGGCTCCATCGGGCCCTGTCGGGTTTCCTCGGGCCCTGTCGGGCTCCATCGAGCCCTGTCAGGCTTCGTCGGGCCCTTTCGGGTTTGCTCGGGCCCTGTCGGGCTCCGTCAGGCCCTGTCAGGTTTGCTCGGGCCCTGTCGGGCCTTGTCGGGCCCTGTCGGGTTTTCTCGGGCTCTGTCGGGCTCCAGCGTGCCCTGTCAGGTTTGCTCGGGCCCTGTCGGGCTCCGTCGAACCCTGTCGGGTTTGCTCGGGCCCTGTCAGGCTCCGTCGCGCCCTGTCGGGTTTCCTCGGGCCCTGTCGGGCTCCATCGAGCCCTGTCAGGTTTGCTCGGGCCCTGTCGGGTTTGCTCGTACCCTGTCGGGCTCCATCGGACCCTACCAGGATTTGGCGGGTCCTGTCGGGTTTGCTCAGGCCCTGTCGGGCTCCATCGGACCCTATCAGGCTCCGTCGCGCCCTGTCGGGTTTCCTCGGGCCTTGTCGGGCTCCATCGAGCCCTGTCAGGTTTGCTCGGGCCCTGTCGGGTTTGCTCGGGCCCTGTCGGGCTCCATCGGACCCTATCAGGCTTTGGCGGGTCCTGTCGGGTTTGCTCAGGCCCTGTCGGGCTTTGTCAGCCCCTGTCAGGTTTGCTCTCGCCCTGTCGGGCTCCGTCGGGCCCTGTCAGGTTTTCTCGGGCCCTGTCAGGTTTGCTCGGGCCCTGTCAGGCTCCGTCAGGCCCTATCGGGTTTGCTCGAGCCCTGTCGGGCTCCGTCAGGCCCTGTCAGGTTTGCTCGGGCCCTGTCGGGCCTTGTCAGGCCCTGTCGGGTTTGCTCGGGACCTGTCGGGTTTGCCCGCGTCCTGTCGGGCTCCGTCGGGCCCTGTCAGATTCGCTCGGGCCCTGTCGGGTTTGCTCGGGCCCTGTCAGGCTCCGTCAGGCCCTGTCGGGTTTGCTCGTGTCCTGTCGGGCTCCGTCGGGCCCTGTCAGGTTTGCTGAGGCCCTGTCGGGATCCGTTGGGCCTTGTCGGGTTTGCTCGGGCCCTGTCGGGCTCCTTCGTGCCCTGTCAGGTTTGCTCGGGCCCTCTCGGGTTTGCTCGGGCCCTGTCAGGCTCCGTCGGGCTCTTTCGGGTTTGCTCAGGCCCTGTCGGGCTGCGTTGGGCCCTGTCAGGCTTTGTAAGGTCCTGTCAGGTTTGCTCGGGCCCTGTCGGGCCTTGTCGGGCCCTGTCGGGTTTGCTCGGGCTCTGTCGGGCTCCAGCGTGCCCTGTCGGGTTTGCCCGGGCCCTGTCAGGCTCCATCAGGCCCTGTCGGGTTTGCTCGGGCCCTATCGGGCTCCGTGGGGCCCTGTCGGGTTTCCTCGGGCCCTGTCGGGCTTCATCGAGCCCTGTCAGGTTTGCTCGGGCCCTGTCGGGTTTGCTCGGGCCCTGTAAGGCTCCGTCGAGCCCTGTCGGGTTTGCTCGGGCCCTGTCAGGCTCCGTCAGGCCCTGTCGGATTTGCTAGTGCCCTGTCGGGCTCTGTTGGGCCCTGTCAGGTTTGCTCAGGCCTTGTCGGGCTCCTTCGTGCCCTGTCAGGTTTGCTCGGGCCCTGTCGGGTTTGCTCGGGCCCTGTCAGGCTCGGTCGAGCCCTGTCGGGTTTGCTCGGGCCCTGTCAGGCTCCGTCGGGCCCTGTCGGGTTTCCTCGGGCCTTGTCGGGCTCCATCGAGCCCTGTCAGGCTTTGTCGAACCCTGTCGGGTTTGCTCGGGCCCTGTCGGGTTTGCTCGGGTCCTGTCGGGCTCTGTCGGGCCCTGTCGGGTTTACTCGGGCCCTGTCAGGCTCCGTCAGGCCCTGTCGGATTCCCTCGGGCCCTCTCGGGTTCCGTCGAGCCCTCTCGGGTTCCGTCGAGCCCTGTCGGGTTTGCTCGGGCCCTGTCAGGCTCCGTCGGGCCCTGTCGGGTTTCCTCGGGCCCTGTCGGGCTCCATCGAGCCCTGTCAGGCTTTGTCGAACCCTGTCGGGTTTGCTCGGGCCCTGTCGGGTTTGCTCGGGTCCTGTCGGGCTCTGTCAAGCCCTGTCGGATTTCCTCGGGCTCTCTCGGGTTCCGTCGGGCCCTCTCGGGTTCTGTCGGGCCCTGTCGGGTTTCCTCGGGCCCTGTCGGACTCTATCGAGCCCTGTCAGGCTCCGTCGGGCTCTTTCGGGTTTGCTCAGGCCCTGTCGGGCTCCGTCGGGCCCTGTCAGGCTTTGTCAGGTCCTGTCAGGTTTGCTCGGGCCCTGTCGGGCCTTGTCGGGCCCTGTTGGGTTTGCTCGGGCTCTGTCGGGCTCCAGCGTGCCCTGTCGGGTTTGCCCAGGCCCTGTCAGGCTCCATCAGGCCCTGTCGGGTTTGCTCGGGCCCTATCGGGCTCCGTGGGGCCCTGTCGGGTTTCCTCGGGCCCTGTCGGGCTCCATCGAGCCCTGTCAGGCTCCGTCGGGCTCTTTCGGGTTTGCTCAAGCCCTGTCGGGCTCCGTCGGGCCCTGTCAGGCTTTGTCAGGTCGTGTCAGGTTTGCTCGGGCCCTGTCGGGCCTTGTCGGGCCCTGTCGGGTTTGCTCGGGCTCTGTCGGGCTCCAGCGTGCCCTGTCGGGTTTGCTCGGGCCCTGTCGGGCTCCGTCAGGCCCTGTCGGGTTTGCTCGGGCCCTGTCGGGCTCCGTGGGGCCCTGTCGGGTTTCCTCGGGCCCTGTCGGGCTCCATCGAGCCGTGTCAGGCTCCGTCGGGCCCTTTCGGGTTTGCTCGGGCCCTGTCGGGCTCCGTCGGGCCCTGTCGGATTTGCTCAGGCCCTGTCGGGTTTGTTCGAGCCCTGTCAGGCTCCATCGGGCCCTGTCGGGTTTGCTCGGGCCCTATCGGGCTCCGTCGGGCCCTGTCGGGTTTCCTCGGGCCCTGTCGGACTCCACTGAGCCCTGTCAGGCTCCGTCGGGCTCTTTCGGGTTTGCTCGGGCCCTGGCGGGCTCCGTCGGGCCCTGTCAGGCTTTGTCAGGACGTGTCAGGTTTGCTCGGGCCCTGTCGGGCCTTGTCGGGCCCTGTCGGGTTTTCTCGGGCTCTGTCGGGCTCCAGCGTGCCCTGTCGGGTTTGCCCGGGCCCTGTCAGGCTCCGTCGAACCCTGTCGGGTTTGCTCGGGCCCTATCGGGTTCAATCAGGCCCTGTCGGGTTTCCTCGGGCCCTGTCGGACTCTATCGAGCCCTGTCAGGCTCCGTCGGGCTCTTTCGGGTTTGCTCAGGCCCTGTCGGGCTCCGTCGGGCCCTGTCAGGCTTTGTCAGGTCCTGTTCAGGTTTGCTCGGGCCCTGTCGGGCCTTGTCGGGCCCTGTCGGGTTTGCTCGGGCTCTGTCGGGCTCCAGCGTGCCCTGTCGGGTTTGCCCGGGCCCTGTCAGGCTCCATCAGGCCCTGTCGGGTTTGCTCGAGCCCTATCGGGCTCCGTGGGGCCCTGTCGGGTTTCCTCGGGCCCTGTCGGGCTCCATCGAGCCCTGTCAGGCTCCGTCGGGCCCTTTCGGGTTTGCTCGGGCCCTGTCGGGCTTCGTCGGGCCCTGTCGGATTTGCTCAGGCCCTGTCGGGTTTGCTCGAGCCCTGTCGGCCTCCATCAGGTCCTGTCGGGTTTGCTCGGGCCCTATCGGGCTCCATCGGGCCCTGTCGGGTTTCCTCGGGCCCTGTCGGGCTCCATCGAGCCCTGTCAGGCTTCGTCGGGCCCTTTCGGGTTTGCTCGGGCCCTGTCGGGCTCCGTCAGGCCCTGTCAGGTTTGCTCGGGCCCTGTCGGGCCTTGTCGGGCCCTGTCGGGTTTTCTCGGGCTCTGTCGGGCTCCAGCGTGCCCTGTCAGGTTTGCTCGGGCCCTGTCGGGCTCCGTCGAACCCTGTCGGGTTTGCTCGGGCCCTGTCAGGCTCCGTCGCGCCCTGTCGGGTTTCCTCGGGCCCTGTCGGGCTCCATCGAGCCCTGTCAGGTTTGCTCGGGCCCTGTCGGGTTTGCTCGTACCCTGTCGGGCTCCATCGGACCCTACCAGGATTTGGCGGGTCCTGTCGGGTTTGCTCAGGCCCTGTCGGGCTCCATCGGACCCTATCAGGCTCCGTCGCGCCCTGTCGGGTTTCCTCGGGCCTTGTCGGGCTCCATCGAGCCCTGTCAGGTTTGCTCGGGCCCTGTCGGGTTTGCTCGGGCCCTGTCGGGCTCCATCGGACCCTATCAGGCTTTGGCGGGTCCTGTCGGGTTTGCTCAGGCCCTGTCGGGCTTTGTCAGCCCCTGTCAGGTTTGCTCTCGCCCTGTCGGGCTCCGTCGGGCCCTGTCAGGTTTTCTCGGGCCCTGTCAGGTTTGCTCGGGCCCTGTCAGGCTCCGTCAGGCCCTATCGGGTTTGCTCGAGCCCTGTCGGGCTCCGTCAGGCCCTGTCAGGTTTGCTCGGGCCCTGTCGGGCCTTGTCAGGCCCTGTCGGGTTTGCTCGGGACCTGTCGGGTTTGCCCGCGTCCTGTCGGGCTCCGTCGGGCCCTGTCAGATTCGCTCGGGCCCTGTCGGGTTTGCTCGGGCCCTGTCAGGCTCCGTCAGGCCCTGTCGGGTTTGCTCGTGTCCTGTCGGGCTCCGTCGGGCCCTGTCAGGTTTGCTGAGGCCCTGTCGGGATCCGTTGGGCCTTGTCGGGTTTGCTCGGGCCCTGTCGGGCTCCTTCGTGCCCTGTCAGGTTTGCTCGGGCCCTCTCGGGTTTGCTCGGGCCCTGTCAGGCTCCGTCGGGCTCTTTCGGGTTTGCTCAGGCCCTGTCGGGCTGCGTTGGGCCCTGTCAGGCTTTGTAAGGTCCTGTCAGGTTTGCTCGGGCCCTGTCGGGCCTTGTCGGGCCCTGTCGGGTTTGCTCGGGCTCTGTCGGGCTCCAGCGTGCCCTGTCGGGTTTGCCCGGGCCCTGTCAGGCTCCATCAGGCCCTGTCGGGTTTGCTCGGGCCCTATCGGGCTCCGTGGGGCCCTGTCGGGTTTCCTCGGGCCCTGTCGGGCTTCATCGAGCCCTGTCAGGTTTGCTCGGGCCCTGTCGGGTTTGCTCGGGCCCTGTAAGGCTCCGTCGAGCCCTGTCGGGTTTGCTCGGGCCCTGTCAGGCTCCGTCAGGCCCTGTCGGATTTGCTAGTGCCCTGTCGGGCTCTGTTGGGCCCTGTCAGGTTTGCTCAGGCCTTGTCGGGCTCCTTCGTGCCCTGTCAGGTTTGCTCGGGCCCTGTCGGGTTTGCTCGGGCCCTGTCAGGCTCGGTCGAGCCCTGTCGGGTTTGCTCGGGCCCTGTCAGGCTCCGTCGGGCCCTGTCGGGTTTCCTCGGGCCTTGTCGGGCTCCATCGAGCCCTGTCAGGCTTTGTCGAACCCTGTCGGGTTTGCTCGGGCCCTGTCGGGTTTGCTCGGGTCCTGTCGGGCTCTGTCGGGCCCTGTCGGGTTTACTCGGGCCCTGTCAGGCTCCGTCAGGCCCTGTCGGATTCCCTCGGGCCCTCTCGGGTTCCGTCGAGCCCTCTCGGGTTCCGTCGAGCCCTGTCGGGTTTGCTCGGGCCCTGTCAGGCTCCGTCGGGCCCTGTCGGGTTTCCTCGGGCCCTGTCGGGCTCCATCGAGCCCTGTCAGGCTTTGTCGAACCCTGTCGGGTTTGCTCGGGCCCTGTCGGGTTTGCTCAGGTCCTGTCGGGCTCTGTCAAGCCCTGTCGGATTTCCTCGGGCTCTCTCGGGTTCCGTCGGGCCCTCTCGGGTTCTGTCGGGCCCTGTCGGGTTTCCTCGGGCCCTGTCGGACTCTATCGAGCCCTGTCAGGCTCCGTCGGGCTCTTTCGGGTTTGCTCAGGCCCTGTCGGGCTCCGTCGGGCCCTGTCAGGCTTTGTCAGGTCCTGTCAGGTTTGCTCGGGCCCTGTCGGGCCTTGTCGGGCCCTGTCGGGTTTGCTCGGGCTCTGTCGGGCTCCAGCGTGCCCTGTCGGGTTTGCCCAGGCCCTGTCAGGCTCCATCAGGCCCTGTCGGGTTTGCTCGGGCCCTATCGGGCTCCGTGGGGCCCTGTCGGGTTTCCTCGGGCCCTGTCGGGCTCCATCGAGCCCTGTCAGGCTCCGTCGGGCTCTTTCGGGTTTGCTCAAGCCCTGTCGGGCTCCGTCGGGCCCTGTCAGGCTTTGTCAGGTCGTGTCAGGTTTGCTCGGGCCCTGTCGGGCCTTGTCGGGCCCTGTCGGGTTTGCTCGGGCTCTGTCGGGCTCCAGCGTGCCCTGTCGGGTTTGCTCGGGCCCTGTCGGGCTCCGTCAGGCCCTGTCGGGTTTGCTCGGGCCCTGTCGGGCTCCGTGGGGCCCTGTCGGGTTTCCTCGGGCCCTGTCGGGCTCCATCGAGCCGTGTCAGGCTCTGTCGGGCCCTTTCGGGTTTGCTCGGGCCCTGTCGGGCTCCGTCGGGCCCTGTCGGATTTGCTCAGGCCCTGTCGGGTTTGTTCGAGCCCTGTCAGGCTCCATCGGGCCCTGTCGGGTTTGCTCGGGCCCTATCGGGCTCCGTCGGGCCCTGTCGGGTTTCCTCGGGCCCTGTCGGACTCCACTGAGCCCTGTCAGGCTCCGTCGGGCTCTTTCGGGTTTGCTCGGGCCCTGGCGGGCTCCGTCGGGTCCTGTCAGGCTTTGTCAGGACGTGTCAGGTTTGCTCGGGCCCTGTCGGGCCTTGTCGGGCCCTGTCGGGTTTTCTCGGGCCCTGTCGGGCCTTGTCGGGCCCTGTCGGGTTTGCCCGGGCCCTGTCAGGCTCTGTCGGGCCCTGTCTGGTTTCCTCGGGCCCTGTCGGGCTCCGTTGGGCCCTGCCGGGTTTGCTCGGGCCCTGTCGGGTTTGCTGAAGCGCTGTCAGGCTTCGTCCGACCCTGTCGGGTTTCCTCGGGCCCTGTCGGGCTCCGTCGAACCCTGTCGGGTTTGCTCGGGCCCTGTCGGGTTTGCTCGGGCCCTGTCGGGCTCTGTCGGGCCCTGTCTGGTTTCCTCGGGCCCTGTCGGGCTCCGTTGGGCCCTGCCGGGTTTGCTCGGGCCCTGTCGGGTTTGCTGAAGCGCTGTCAGGCTTCGTCCGACCCTGTCGGGTTTGCTCGGGCCCTGTCGGGCTCCGTCGAACCCTGTCGGGTTTGCTCGGGCCCTGTCAGGCTCCGTCAGGCCCTATCGGGTTTCCTCGGGCCCTGTCGGGCTCCATCGAGCCCTGTCAGGTTTGCTCGGGCCCTGTCGGGACTTGTCAGGCCCTGTCGGGTTTGCTCGGGACCTGTCGGGCTTTGTCAGCCCCTGTCAGGTTTGCTCTCGCCCTGTCGGGCTCCGTCGGGCCCTGTCAGGTTTTCTCGGGCCCTGTCAGGTTTGCTCGGGCCCTGTCAGGCTCCGTCAGCCCTATCGGGTTTGCTCGAGCCCTGTCGGGCTCCGTCAGGCCCTGTCAGGTTTGCTCGGGCCCTGTCGGGCCTTGTCAGGCCCTGTCGGGTTTGCTCGGGACCTGTCGGGTTTGCCCGCGTCCTGTCGGGCTCCGTCGGGCCCTGTCAGATTCGCTCGGGCCCTGTCGGGTTTGCTCGGGCCCTGTCAGGCTCCGTCAGGCCCTGTCGGGTTTGCTCGTGTCCTGTCGGGCTCCGTCGGGCCCTGTCAGGTTTGCTGAGGCCCTGTCGGGATCCGTTGGGCCTTGTCGGGTTTGCTCGGGCCCTGTCGGGCTCCTTCGTGCCCTGTCAGGTTTGCTCGGGCCCTCTCGGGTTTGCTCGGGCCCTGTCAGGCTCCGTCGGGCTCTTTCGGGTTTGCTCAGGCCCTGTCGGGCTGCGTTGGGCCCTGTCAGGCTTTGTAAGGTCCTGTCAGGTTTGCTCGGGCCCTGTCGGGCCTTGTCGGGCCCTGTCGGGTTTGCTCGGGCTCTGTCGGGCTCCAGCGTGCCCTGTCGGGTTTGCCCGGGCCCTGTCAGGCTCCATCAGGCCCTGTCGGGTTTGCTCGGGCCCTATCGGGCTCCGTGGGGCCCTGTCGGGTTTCCTCGGGCCCTGTCGGGCTTCATCGAGCCCTGTCAGGCTCCGTCGGGCCCTTTCGGGTTTGCTCAAGACCTGTCGGGCTCCGTCGGGCCCTGTCGGATTTGCTCAGGCCCTGTCGGGTTTGCTTGAGCCCTGTCGGGCTCCATCGGGTCCTGTCGGGTTTGCTCGGGCCCTATCGGGCTCCGTCGGGCCCTGTCGGGTTTCCTCGGGCCCTGTCGGGCTCCATCGAGCCCTGTCAGGCTTCGTCGGGCCCTTTCGGATTTGCTCGGGCCCTGTCGGGCTCCGTCAGGCCCTGTCGGGTTTGCTCGGGCCCTATCGGGGTCCGTCGAGCCCTGTCGGGTTTGCTCGGGCCCTGTCGGGCTCCATCGAGCCCTGTCAGGCTCCGTCGGGCCCTTTCGGGTTTGCTCGGGCCCTGTCGGGCTCCGTCGAGCCCTGTCGGGTTTGCTCGGGCCCTGTCGGGTTTGCTCGGGCCCTGTCAGGCTTTGTCAAGCCCTGTCGGGTTTGCTAGGGCCCTGTCGGGCTCCGTTGGGCCCTGTCTGGTTTCCTCAGGCCCTGCCGGGCTCCGTCGAGCCCTGTCGGGTTTGCTCAGGCCCTGTCGGGTTTGCTAGGGCCCTGTCGGGCTCCGTCGGGCCCTGTCTGGTTTCCTCAGGCCCTGTCGGGTTCCGTCGAGCCCTGTCGGGTTTGCTCGGGCCCTGTCAGGCTCCGTCGCGCCCTGTCGGGTTTCCTCGGGCCCTGTCGGGCTCCATCGAGCCCTGTCGGGTTTTCTCAGGCCCTGTCGGGCACCATCGGACCCCGTCAGGCTTTGTCGGGTCCTGTCGGGTTTGCTCAGGCCCTGTCGGGCCTTGTCAGGCCCTTTCGGGTTTGCTCGGGCCTTGTCGGGTTTGCCCGCGTCCTGTGGGGCTCCGTCGGGCCCTGTCAGATTCGCTCGGGCCCTGTCGGGTTTGCTCGGGCCCTGTCAGGCTCCGTCAGGCCCTGTCGGGTTTGCTCGGGCCCTGTCAGGCTCCGTCGGGCCCTGTTAGGCTTGCTCAGGCCCTGTCGGGATCCGTTGGGCCCTGTCGGGTTTGCTCGGGCCCTGTCGGGCTCCTTCGTGCCCTGTCAGGTTTGCTCGGGCCCTGTCGGGTTTGCTCGGGCCCTGTCAGGCTCCGTCAGGCCCTGTCTGGTTTGCTCGTACCCTGTCGGGCTCCGTCGGGCCCTGTAAGGTTTGCTTGGGCACTGTCGGGCTCCGTCGGGCCCTGTCAGGCTTTGTCGAACCCTGTCGGGTTTGCTCAGGCCCTGTCGGGTTTGCTCGGGCCCTGTCGGGCTCTGTCGGGCCCTGTCTGGTTTCCTCGGGCCCTGTCGGGCTCCGTTGGGCCCTGCCGGGTTTGCTCGGGCCCTGTCGGGTTTGCTGAAGCGCTGTCAGGCTTCGTCCGACCCTGTCGGGTTTGCTCGGGCCCTGTCGGGCTCCGTCGAACCCTGTCGGGTTTGCTCGGGCCCTGTCGGGACTTGTCAGGCCCTGTCGGGTTTGCTCGGGACCTGTCGGGCTTTGTCAGCCCCTGTCAGGTTTGCTCTCGCCCTGTCGGGCTCCGTCGGGCCCTGTCAGGTTTGCTCGGGCCCTGTCAGGTTTGCTCGGGCCCTGTCAGGCTCCGTCAGGCCCTATCGGGTTTGCTCGAGCCCTGTCGGGCTCCGTCAGGCCCTGTCAGGTTTGCTCGGGCCCTGTCGGGCCTTGTCAGGCCCTGTCGGGTTTGCTCGGGACCTGTCGGGTTTGCCCGCGTCCTGTCGGGCTCCGTCGGGCCCTGTCAGATTCGCTCGGGCCCTGTCGGGTTTGCTCGGGCCCTGTCAGGCTCCGTCAGGCCCTGTCGGGTTTGCTCGTGTCCTGTCGGGCTCCGTCGGGCCCTGTCAGGTTTGCTGAGGCCCTGTCGGGATCCGTTGGGCCTTGTCGGGTTTGCTCGGGCCCTGTCGGGCTCCTTCGTGCCCTGTCAGGTTTGCTCGGGCCCTCTCGGGTTTGCTCGGGCCCTGTCAGGCTCCGTCGGGCTCTTTCGGGTTTGCTCAGGCCCTGTCGGGCTGCGTTGGGCCCTGTCAGGCTTTGTAAGGTCCTGTCAGGTTTGCTCGGGCCCTGTCGGGCCTTGTCGGGCCCTGTCGGGTTTGCTCGGGCTCTGTCGGGCTCCAGCGTGCCCTGTCGGGTTTGCCCGGGCCCTGTCAGGCTCCATCAGGCCCTGTCGGGTTTGCTCGGGCCCTATCGGGCTCCGTGGGGCCCTGTCGGGTTTCCTCGGGCCCTGTCGGGCTTCATCGAGCCCTGTCAGGCTCCGTCGGGCCCTTTCGGGTTTGCTCAAGACCTGTCGGGCTCCGTCGGGCTCTTTCGGATTTGCTCAGGCCCTGTCGGGTTTGCTTGAGCCCTGTCGGGCTCCATCGGGTCCTGTCGGGTTTGCTCGGGCCCTATCGGGCTCCGTCGGGCCCTGTCGGGTTTCCTCGGGCCCTGTCGGGCTCCATCGAGCCCTGTCAGGCTTCGTCGGGCCCTTTCGGATTTGCTCGGGCCCTGTCGGGCTCCGTCAGGCCCTGTCGGGTTTGCTCGGGCTCTATCGGGGTCCGTCGAGCCCTGTCGGGTTTGCTCGGGCCCTGTCGGGCTCCATCGAGCCCTGTCAGGCTCCGTCGGGCCCTTTCGGGTTTGCTCGGGCCCTGTCGGGCTCCGTCGAGCCCTGTCGGGTTTGCTCGGGCCCTGTCGGGTTTGCTCGGGCCCTGTCAGGCTTTGTCAAGCCCTGTCGGGTTTGCTAGGGCCCTGTCGGGCTCCGTTGGGCCCTGTCTGGTTTCCTCAGGCCCTGTCGGGCTCCGTCGAGCCCTGTCGGGTTTGCTCAGGCCCTGTCGGGTTTGCTAGGGCCCTGTCGGGCTCCGTCGGGCCCTGTCTGGTTTCCTCAGGCCCTGTCGGGTTCCGTCGAGCCCTGTCGGGTTTGCTCGGGCCCTGTCAGGCTCCGTCGCGCCCTGTCGGGTTTCCTCGGGCCCTGTCGGGCTCCATCGAGCCCTGTCGGGTTTTCTCAGGCCCTGTCGGGCACCATCGGACCCCGTCAGGCTTTGTCGGGTCCTGTCGGGTTTGCTCAGGCCCTGTCGGGCCTTGTCAGGCCCTTTCGGGTTTGCTCGGGCCTTGTCGGGTTTGCCCGCGTCCTGTGGGGCTCCGTCGGGCCCTGTCAGATTCGCTCGGGCCCTGTCGGGTTTGCTCGGGCCCTGTCAGGCTCCGTCAGGCCCTGTCGGGTTTGCTCGGGCCCTGTCAGGCTCCGTCGGGCCCTGTTAGGCTTGCTCAGGCCCTGTCGGGATCCGTTGGGCCCTGTCGGGTTTGCTCGGGCCCTGTCGGGCTCCTTCGTGCCCTGTCAGGTTTGCTCGGGCCCTGTCGGGTTTGCTCGGGCCCTGTAAGGCTCCGTCGAGCCCTGTCAGGTTTGCTCGGGCCCTGTCGGGTTTGCTCGGGCCCTGTCAGGCTCCGTCAGGCCCTGTCTGGTTTGCTCGTACCCTGTCGGGCTCCGTCGGGCCCTGTAAGGTTTGCTTGGGCACTGTCGGGCTCCGTCGGGCCCTGTCAGGCTTTGTCGAACCCTGTCGGGTTTGCTCAGGCCCTGTCGGGTTTGCTCGGGCCCTGTCGGGCTCTGTCGGGCCCTGTCTGGTTTCCTCGGGCCCTGTCGGGCTCCGTTGGGCCCTGCCGGGTTTGCTCGGGCCCTGTCGGGTTTGCTGAAGCGCTGTCAGGCTTCGTCCGACCCTGTCGGGTTTGCTCGGGCCCTGTCGGGCTCCGTCGAACCCTGTCGGGTTTGCTCGGGCCCTGTCAGGCTCCGTCAGGCCCTATCGGGTTTCCTCGGGCCCTGTCGGGCTCCATCGAGCCCTGTCAGGTTTGCTCGGGCCCTGTCGGGACTTGTCAGGCCCTGTCGGGTTTGCTCGGGACCTGTCGGGTTTGCCCGCGTCCTGTCGGGCTCCGTCGGGCCCTGTCAGATTCGCTCGGGCCCTGTCGGGTTTGCTCGGGCCCTGTCAGGCTCCGTCAGGCCCTGTCGGGTTTGCTCGTGCCCTGTCGGGCTCCGTCGGGCCCTGTCAGGTTTGCTCAGGCCCTGTCGAGATCCGTTGGGCCTTGTCGGGTTTGCTCGGGCCCTGTCGGGCTCCTTCGTGCCCTGTCAGGTTTGCTCGGGCCCTGTCGGGTTTGATCGGGCCCTGTCAGGCTCCGTCGAGCCCTGTCAGGTTTGCTCGGGCCCTGTCAGGCTCCGTCGGGCCCTGTCAGGTTTCCTCGGGCCCTGTCGGGCTCCATCGAGCTTTGTCAGGCTTTGTCGAACCCTGTCGGGTTTGCTCGGGTCCTGTCGGGCCCTGTCGGGCCCTGTCGGGTTTGCTCGGGCCCTTTCAGGCTCCGTCGGGCCCTGTGGGATTCCCTCGGGCACTCTCGGGTTCCGTCGGGCCCTCTTGGGTTCCGTCGGGCCCTGTCGGGTTTCCTCGGGCCCTGTCGGGTTTCCTCGGGCCCTGTCGGACTCTATCGAGCCCTGTCAGGCTCCGTCGGGCTCTTTCGGGTTTGCTCAGGCCCTGTCGGGCTCCGTCGGGCCCTGTCAGGCTTTGTCAGGTCCTGTCAGGTTTGCTCGGGCCCTGTCGGGCCTTGTCGGGCCCTGTCGGGTTTGCTCGGGCTCTGTCGGGCTCCAGCGTGACCTGTCGGGTTTGCCCGGGCCCTGTCAGGCTCCATCAGGCCCTGTCGGGTTTGCTCGGGCCCTATCGGGCTCCGTGGGGCCCTGTCGGGTTTCCTCGGGCCCTGTCGGGCTCCATCGAGCCCTGTCAGGCTCCGTCGGGCCCTTTCGGGTTTGCTCGGGCCCTGTCGGGCTCCGTCGGGCCCTGTCGGATTTGCTCAGACCCTGTCGGGTTTGCTCGAGCCCTGTCGGGCTCCATCGGGTCCTGTCGGGTTTGCTCGGGCCCTATCGGGCTCCGTCGGGCCCTGTCGGGTTTGCTCGGGCTCTGTCGGGCTCCAGCGTGACCTGTCGGGTTTGCCCGGGCCCTGTCAGGCTCCATCAGGCCCTGTCGGGTTTGCTCGGGCCCTATCGGGCTCCGTGGGGCCCTGTCGGGTTTCCTCGGGCCCTGTCGGGCTCCATCGAGCCCTGTCAGGCTCCGTCGGGCCCTGTCAGGTTTGCTCAGGCCCTGTCGGGATCCGTTGGGCCTTGTCGGGTTTGCTCGGGCCCTGTCGGGCTCCTTCGTGCCCTGTCAGGTTTGCTCGGGCCCTCTCGGGTTTGCTCGGGCCCTGTCAGGCTCCGTCGGGCTCTTTCGGGTTTGCTCAGGCCCTGTCGGGCTGCGTCGGGCCCTGTCAGGCTTTGTAAGGTCCTGTCAGGTTTGCTCGGGCCTTGTCGGGCCTTGTCGGGCCCTGTCGGGTTTGCTCGGGCTCTGTCGGGCTCCAGCGTGCCCTGTCGGGTTTGCCCGGGCCCTGTCAGGCTCCATCAGGCCCTGTCGGGTTTGCTCGGGCCCTATCGGGCTCCGTGGGGCCCTGTCGGGTTTCCTCGGGCCCTGTCGGGCTTCATCGAGCCCTGTCAGGCTCCGTCGGGCCCTTTCGGGTTTGCTCAAGACCTGTCGGGCTCCGTCGGGCCCTGTCGGATTTGCTCAGGCCCTGTCGGGTTTGCTTGAGCCCTGTCGGGCTCCATCGGGTCCTGTCGGGTTTGCTCGGGCCCTATCGGGCTCCGTCGGGCCCTGTCGGGTTTCCTCGGGCCCTGTCGGGCTCCATCGAGCCCTGTCAGGCTTCGTCGGGCCCTTTCGGATTTGCTCGGGCCCTGTCGGGCTCCGTCAGGCCCTGTTGGGTTTGCTCGGGCCCTATCGGGGTCCGTCGAGCCCTGTCGGGTTTGCTCGGGCCCTGTCGGGCTCCATCGAGCCCTGTCAGGCTCCGTCGGGCCCTTTCGGGTTTGCTCGGGCCCTGTCGGGCTCCGTCGAACCCTGTCGGGTTTGCTCGGGCCCTGTCAGGCTCTGTCAGGCCCTATCGGGTTTCCTCGGGCCCTGTCGGGCTCCATCGAGCCCTGTCAGGTTTGCTCGGGCCCTGTCGGGACTTGTCAGGCCCTGTCGGGTTTGCTCGGGACCTGTCGGGTTTGCCCGCGTCCTGTCGGGCTCCGTCGGGCCCTGTCAGATTCGCTCGGGCCCTGTCGGGTTTGCTCGGGCCCTGTCAGGCTCCGTCAGGCCCTGTCGGGTTTGCTCGTGCCCTGTCGGGCTCCGTCGGGCCCTGTCAGGTTTGCTCAGGCCCTGTCGGGATCCGTTGGGCCTTGTCGGGTTTGCTCGGGCCCTGTCGGGCTCCTTCGTGCCCTGTCAGGTTTGCTCGGGCCCTGTCGGGTTTGATCGGGCCCTGTCAGGCTCCGTCGAGCCCTGTCGGGTTTGCTCGGGCCCTGTCAGGCTCCGTCGGGCCCTGTCGGGTTTCCTCGGGCCCTGTCGGGCTCCATCGAGCTTTGTCAGGCTTTGTCGAACCCTGTCGGTTTTGCTCGGGTCCTGTCGGGCCCTGTCGGGCCCTGTCGGGTTTGCTCGGGCCCTGTCAGGCTCCGTCGGGCCCTGTGGGATTCCCTCGGGCACTCTCGGGTTCCGTCGGGCCCTCTTGGGTTCCGTCGGGTCCTGTCGGGTTTCCTCGGGCCCTGTCGGGTTTCCTCGGGCCCTGTCGGACTCTATCGAGCCCTGTCAGGCTCCGTCGGGCTCTTTCGGGTTTGCTCAGGCCCAGTCGGGCTCCGTCGGGCCCTGTCAGGCTTTGTCAGGTCCTGTCAGGTTTGCTCGGGCCCTGTCGGGCCTTGTCGGGCCCTGTCGGGTTTGCTCGGGCCCTGTCAGGCTTTGTCAGGTCCTGTCAGGTTTGCTCGGGCCCTGTCGGGCCTTGTCGGGCCCTGTCGGGTTTGCTCGGGCTCTGTCGGGCTCCAGCGTGCCCTGTCGGGTTTGCCCAGGCCCTGTCAGGCTCCATCAGGCCCTGTCGGGTTTGCTCGGGCCCTATCGGGCTCCGTGGGGCCCTGTCGGGTTTCCTCGGGCCCTGTCGGGCTCCATCGAGCCCTGTCAGGCTCCGTCGGGCTCTTTCGGGTTTGCTCAAGCCCTGTCGGGCTCCGTCGGGCCCTGTCAGGCTTTGTCAGGTCGTGTCAGGTTTGCTCGGGCCCTGTCGGGCCTTGTCGGGCCCTGTCGGGTTTGCTCGGGCTCTGTCGGGCTCCAGCGTGCCCTGTCGGGTTTGCTCGGGCCCTGTCGGGCTCCGTCAGGCCCTGTCGGGTTTGCTCGGGCCCTGTCGGGCTCCGTGGGGCCCTGTCGGGTTTCCTCGGGCCCTGTCGGGCTCCATCGAGCCGTGTCAGGCTCCGTCGGGCCCTTTCGGGTTTGCTCGGGCCCTGTCGGGCTCCGTCGGGCCCTGTCGGATTTGCTCAGGCCCTGTCGGGTTTGTTCGAGCCCTGTCAGGCTCCATCGGGCCCTGTCGGGTTTGCTCGGGCCCTATCGGGCTCCGTCGGGCCCTGTCGGGTTTCCTCGGGCCCTGTCGGACTCCACTGAGCCCTGTCAGGCTCCGTCGGGCTCTTTCGGGTTTGCTCGGGCCCTGGCGGGCTCCGTCGGGTCCTGTCAGGCTTTGTCAGGACGTGTCAGGTTTGCTCGGGCCCTGTCGGGCCTTGTCGGGCCCTGTCGGGTTTTCTCGGGCCCTGTCGGGCCTTGTCGGGCCCTGTCGGGTTTGCCCGGGCCCTGTCAGGCTCTGTCGGGCCCTGTCTGGTTTCCTCGGGCCCTGTCGGGCTCCGTTGGGCCCTGCCGGGTTTGCTCGGGCCCTGTCGGGTTTGCTGAAGCGCTGTCAGGCTTCGTCCGACCCTGTCGGGTTTCCTCGGGCCCTGTCGGGCTCCGTCGAACCCTGTCGGGTTTGCTCGGGCCCTGTCGGGTTTGCTCGGGCCCTGTCGGGCTCTGTCGGGCCCTGTCTGGTTTCCTCGGGCCCTGTCGGGCTCCGTTGGGCCCTGTCGGGTTTGCTCGGGCCCTGTCGGGTTTGCTGAAGCGCTGTCAGGCTTCGTCCGACCCTGTCGGGTTTGCTCGGGCCCTGTCGGGCTCCGTCGAACCCTGTCGGGTTTGCTCGGGCCCTGTCAGGCTCCGTCAGGCCCTATCGGGTTTCCTCGGGCCCTGTCGGGCTCCATCGAGCCCTGTCAGGTTTGCTCGGGCCCTGTCGGGACTTGTCAGGCCCTGTCGGGTTTGCTCGGGACCTGTCGGGCTTTGTCAGCCCCTGTCAGGTTTGCTCTCGCCCTGTCGGGCTCCGTCGGGCCCTGTCAGGTTTTCTCGGGCCCTGTCAGGTTTGCTCGGGCCCTGTCAGGCTCCGTCAGCCCTATCGGGTTTGCTCGAGCCCTGTCGGGCTCCGTCAGGCCCTGTCAGGTTTGCTCGGGCCCTGTCGGGCCTTGTCAGGCCCTGTCGGGTTTGCTCGGGACCTGTCGGGTTTGCCCGCGTCCTGTCGGGCTCCGTCGGGCCCTGTCAGATTCGCTCGGGCCCTGTCGGGTTTGCTCGGGCCCTGTCAGGCTCCGTCAGGCCCTGTCGGGTTTGCTCGTGTCCTGTCGGGCTCCGTCGGGCCCTGTCAGGTTTGCTGAGGCCCTGTCGGGATCCGTTGGGCCTTGTCGGGTTTGCTCGGGCCCTGTCGGGCTCCTTCGTGCCCTGTCAGGTTTGCTCGGGCCCTCTCGGGTTTGCTCGGGCCCTGTCAGGCTCCGTCGGGCTCTTTCGGGTTTGCTCAGGCCCTGTCGGGCTGCGTTGGGCCCTGTCAGGCTTTGTAAGGTCCTGTCAGGTTTGCTCGGGCCCTGTCGGGCCTTGTCGGGCCCTGTCGGGTTTGCTCGGGCTCTGTCGGGCTCCAGCGTGCCCTGTCGGGTTTGCCCGGGCCCTGTCAGGCTCCATCAGGCCCTGTCGGGTTTGCTCGGGCCCTATCGGGCTCCGTGGGGCCCTGTCGGGTTTCCTCGGGCCCTGTCGGGCTTCATCGAGCCCTGTCAGGCTCCGTCGGGCCCTTTCGGGTTTGCTCAAGACCTGTCGGGCTCCGTCGGGCCCTGTCGGATTTGCTCAGGCCCTGTCGGGTTTGCTTGAGCCCTGTCGGGCTCCATCGGGTCCTGTCGGGTTTGCTCGGGCCCTATCGGGCTCCGTCGGGCCCTGTCGGGTTTCCTCGGGCCCTGTCGGGCTCCATCGAGCCCTGTCAGGCTTCGTCGGGCCCTTTCGGATTTGCTCGGGCCCTGTCGGGCTCCGTCAGGCCCTGTCGGGTTTGCTCGGGCCCTATCGGGGTCCGTCGAGCCCTGTCGGGTTTGCTCGGGCCCTGTCGGGCTCCATCGAGCCCTGTCAGGCTCCGTCGGGCCCTTTCGGGTTTGCTCGGGCCCTGTCGGGCTCCGTCGAGCCCTGTCGGGTTTGCTCGGGCCCTGTCGGGTTTGCTCGGGCCCTGTCAGGCTTTGTCAAGCCCTGTCGGGTTTGCTAGGGCCCTGTCGGGCTCCGTTGGGCCCTGTCTGGTTTCCTCAGGCCCTGCCGGGCTCCGTCGAGCCCTGTCGGGTTTGCTCAGGCCCTGTCGGGTTTGCTAGGGCCCTGTCGGTCTCCGTCGGGCCCTGTCTGGTTTCCTCAGGCCCTGTCGGGTTCCGTCGAGCCCTGTCGGGTTTGCTCGGGCCCTGTCAGGCTCCGTCGCGCCCTGTCGGGTTTCCTCGGGCCCTGTCGGGCTCCATCGAGCCCTGTCGGGTTTTCTCAGGCCCTGTCGGGCACCATCGGACCCCGTCAGGCTTTGTCGGGTCCTGTCGGGTTTGCTCAGGCCCTGTCGGGCCTTGTCAGGCCCTTTCGGGTTTGCTCGGGCCTTGTCGGGTTTGCCCGCGTCCTGTGGGGCTCCGTCGGGCCCTGTCAGATTCGCTCGGGCCCTGTCGGGTTTGCTCGGGCCCTGTCAGGCTCCGTCAGGCCCTGTCGGGTTTGCTCGGGCCCTGTCAGGCTCCGTCGGGCCCTGTTAGGCTTGCTCAGGCCCTGTCGGGATCCGTTGGGCCCTGTCGGGTTTGCTCGGGCCCTGTCGGGCTCCTTCGTGCCCTGTCAGGTTTGCTCGGGCCCTGTCGGGTTTGCTCGGGCCCTGTCAGGCTCCGTCAGGCCCTGTCTGGTTTGCTCGTACCCTGTCGGGCTCCGTCGGGCCCTGTAAGGTTTGCTTGGGCACTGTCGGGCTCCGTCGGGCCCTGTCAGGCTTTGTCGAACCCTGTCGGGTTTGCTCAGGCCCTGTCGGGTTTGCTCGGGCCCTGTCGGGCTCTGTCGGGCCCTGTCTGGTTTCCTCGGGCCCTGTCGGGCTCCGTTGGGCCCTGCCGGGTTTGCTCGGGCCCTGTCGGGTTTGCTGAAGCGCTGTCAGGCTTCGTCCGACCCTGTCGGGTTTGCTCGGGCCCTGTCGGGCTCCGTCGAACCCTGTCGGGTTTGCTCGGGCCCTGTCGGGACTTGTCAGGCCCTGTCGGGTTTGCTCGGGACCTGTCGGGCTTTGTCAGCCCCTGTCAGGTTTGCTCTCGCCCTGTCGGGCTCCGTCGGGCCCTGTCAGGTTTGCTCGGGCCCTGTCAGGTTTGCTCGGGCCCTGTCAGGCTCCGTCAGGCCCTATCGGGTTTGCTCGAGCCCTGTCGGGCTCCGTCAGGCCCTGTCAGGTTTGCTCGGGCCCTGTCGGGCCTTGTCAGGCCCTGTCGGGTTTGCTCGGGACCTGTCGGGTTTGCCCGCGTCCTGTCGGGCTCCGTCGGGCCCTGTCAGATTCGCTCGGGCCCTGTCGGGTTTGCTCGGGCCCTGTCAGGCTCCGTCAGGCCCTGTCGGGTTTGCTCGTGTCCTGTCGGGCTCCGTCGGGCCCTGTCAGGTTTGCTGAGGCCCTGTCGGGATCCGTTGGGCCTTGTCGGGTTTGCTCGGGCCCTGTCGGGCTCCTTCGTGCCCTGTCAGGTTTGCTCGGGCCCTCTCGGGTTTGCTCGGGCCCTGTCAGGCTCCGTCGGGCTCTTTCGGGTTTGCTCAGGCCCTGTCGGGCTGCGTTGGGCCCTGTCAGGCTTTGTAAGGTCCTGTCAGGTTTGCTCGGGCCCTGTCGGGCCTTGTCGGGCCCTGTCGGGTTTGCTCGGGCTCTGTCGGGCTCCAGCGTGCCCTGTCGGGTTTGCCCGGGCCCTGTCAGGCTCCATCAGGCCCTGTCGGGTTTGCTCGGGCCCTATCGGGCTCCGTGGGGCCCTGTCGGGTTTCCTCGGGCCCTGTCGGGCTTCATCGAGCCCTGTCAGGCTCCGTCGGGCCCTTTCGGGTTTGCTCAAGACCTGTCGGGCTCCGTCGGGCTCTTTCGGATTTGCTCAGGCCCTGTCGGGTTTGCTTGAGCCCTGTCGGGCTCCATCGGGTCCTGTCGGGTTTGCTCGGGCCCTATCGGGCTCCGTCGGGCCCTGTCGGGTTTCCTCGGGCCCTGTCGGGCTCCATCGAGCCCTGTCAGGCTTCGTCGGGCCCTTTCGGATTTGCTCGGGCCCTGTCGGGCTCCGTCAGGCCCTGTCGGGTTTGCTCGGGCTCTATCGGGGTCCGTCGAGCCCTGTCGGGTTTGCTCGGGCCCTGTCGGGCTCCATCGAGCCCTGTCAGGCTCCGTCGGGCCCTTTCGGGTTTGCTCGGGCCCTGTCGGGCTCCGTCGAGCCCTGTCGGGTTTGCTCGGGCCCTGTCGGGTTTGCTCGGGCCCTGTCAGGCTTTGTCAAGCCCTGTCGGGTTTGCTAGGGCCCTGTCGGGCTCCGTTGGGCCCTGTCTGGTTTCCTCAGGCCCTGTCGGGCTCCGTCGAGCCCTGTCGGGTTTGCTCAGGCCCTGTCGGGTTTGCTAGGGCCCTGTCGGGCTCCGTCGGGCCCTGTCTGGTTTCCTCAGGCCCTGTCGGGTTCCGTCGAGCCCTGTCGGGTTTGCTCGGGCCCTGTCAGGCTCCGTCGCGCCCTGTCGGGTTTCCTCGGGCCCTGTCGGGCTCCATCGAGCCCTGTCGGGTTTTCTCAGGCCCTGTCGGGCACCATCGGACCCCGTCAGGCTTTGTCGGGTCCTGTCGGGTTTGCTCAGGCCCTGTCGGGCCTTGTCAGGCCCTTTCGGGTTTGCTCGGGCCTTGTCGGGTTTGCCCGCGTCCTGTGGGGCTCCGTCGGGCCCTGTCAGATTCGCTCGGGCCCTGTCGGGTTTGCTCGGGCCCTGTCAGGCTCCGTCAGGCCCTGTCGGGTTTGCTCGGGCCCTGTCAGGCTCCGTCGGGCCCTGTTAGGCTTGCTCAGGCCCTGTCGGGATCCGTTGGGCCCTGTCGGGTTTGCTCGGGCCCTGTCGGGCTCCTTCGTGCCCTGTCAGGTTTGCTCGGGCCCTGTCGGGTTTGCTCGGGCCCTGTAAGGCTCCGTCGAGCCCTGTCAGGTTTGCTCGGGCCCTGTCGGGTTTGCTCGGGCCCTGTCAGGCTCCGTCAGGCCCTGTCTGGTTTGCTCGTACCCTGTCGGGCTCCGTCGGGCCCTGTAAGGTTTGCTTGGGCACTGTCGGGCTCCGTCGGGCCCTGTCAGGCTTTGTCGAACCCTGTCGGGTTTGCTCAGGCCCTGTCGGGTTTGCTCGGGCCCTGTCGGGCTCTGTCGGGCCCTGTCTGGTTTCCTCGGGCCCTGTCGGGCTCCGTTGGGCCCTGCCGGGTTTGCTCGGGCCCTGTCGGGTTTGCTGAAGCGCTGTCAGGCTTCGTCCGACCCTGTCGGGTTTGCTCGGGCCCTGTCGGGCTCCGTCGAACCCTGTCGGGTTTGCTCGGGCCCTGTCAGGCTCCGTCAGGCCCTATCGGGTTTCCTCGGGCCCTGTCGGGCTCCATCGAGCCCTGTCAGGTTTGCTCGGGCCCTGTCGGGACTTGTCAGGCCCTGTCGGGTTTGCTCGGGACCTGTCGGGTTTGCCCGCGTCCTGTCGGGCTCCGTCGGGCCCTGTCAGATTCGCTCGGGCCCTGTCGGGTTTGCTCGGGCCCTGTCAGGCTCCGTCAGGCCCTGTCGGGTTTGCTCGTGCCCTGTCGGGCTCCGTCGGGCCCTGTCAGGTTTGCTCAGGCCCTGTCGAGATCCGTTGGGCCTTGTCGGGTTTGCTCGGGCCCTGTCGGGCTCCTTCGTGCCCTGTCAGGTTTGCTCGGGCCCTGTCGGGTTTGATCGGGCCCTGTCAGGCTCCGTCGAGCCCTGTCAGGTTTGCTCGGGCCCTGTCAGGCTCCGTCGGGCCCTGTCAGGTTTCCTCGGGCCCTGTCGGGCTCCATCGAGCTTTGTCAGGCTTTGTCGAACCCTGTCGGGTTTGCTCGGGTCCTGTCGGGCCCTGTCGGGCCCTGTCGGGTTTGCTCGGGCCCTTTCAGGCTCCGTCGGGCCCTGTGGGATTCCCTCGGGCACTCTCGGGTTCCGTCGGGCCCTCTTGGGTTCCGTCGGGCCCTGTCGGGTTTCCTCGGGCCCTGTCGGGTTTCCTCGGGCCCTGTCGGACTCTATCGAGCCCTGTCAGGCTCCGTCGGGCTCTTTCGGGTTTGCTCAGGCCCTGTCGGGCTCCGTCGGGCCCTGTCAGGCTTTGTCAGGTCCTGTCAGGTTTGCTCGGGCCCTGTCGGGCCTTGTCGGGCCCTGTCGGGTTTGCTCGGGCTCTGTCGGGCTCCAGCGTGACCTGTCGGGTTTGCCCGGGCCCTGTCAGGCTCCATCAGGCCCTGTCGGGTTTGCTCGGGCCCTATCGGGCTCCGTGGGGCCCTGTCGGGTTTCCTCGGGCCCTGTCGGGCTCCATCGAGCCCTGTCAGGCTCCGTCGGGCCCTTTCGGGTTTGCTCGGGCCCTGTCGGGCTCCGTCGGGCCCTGTCGGATTTGCTCAGACCCTGTCGGGTTTGCTCGAGCCCTGTCGGGCTCCATCGGGTCCTGTCGGGTTTGCTCGGGCCCTATCGGGCTCCGTCGGGCCCTGTCGGGTTTGCTCGGGCTCTGTCGGGCTCCAGCGTGACCTGTCGGGTTTGCCCGGGCCCTGTCAGGCTCCATCAGGCCCTGTCGGGTTTGCTCGGGCCCTATCGGGCTCCGTGGGGCCCTGTCGGGTTTCCTCGGGCCCTGTCGGGCTCCATCGAGCCCTGTCAGGCTCCGTCGGGCCCTGTCAGGTTTGCTCAGGCCCTGTCGGGATCCGTTGGGCCTTGTCGGGTTTGCTCGGGCCCTGTCGGGCTCCTTCGTGCCCTGTCAGGTTTGCTCGGGCCCTCTCGGGTTTGCTCGGGCCCTGTCAGGCTCCGTCGGGCTCTTTCGGGTTTGCTCAGGCCCTGTCGGGCTGCGTCGGGCCCTGTCAGGCTTTGTAAGGTCCTGTCAGGTTTGCTCGGGCCTTGTCGGGCCTTGTCGGGCCCTGTCGGGTTTGCTCGGGCTCTGTCGGGCTCCAGCGTGCCCTGTCGGGTTTGCCCGGGCCCTGTCAGGCTCCATCAGGCCCTGTCGGGTTTGCTCGGGCCCTATCGGGCTCCGTGGGGCCCTGTCGGGTTTCCTCGGGCCCTGTCGGGCTTCATCGAGCCCTGTCAGGCTCCGTCGGGCCCTTTCGGGTTTGCTCAAGACCTGTCGGGCTCCGTCGGGCCCTGTCGGATTTGCTCAGGCCCTGTCGGGTTTGCTTGAGCCCTGTCGGGCTCCATCGGGTCCTGTCGGGTTTGCTCGGGCCCTATCGGGCTCCGTCGGGCCCTGTCGGGTTTCCTCGGGCCCTGTCGGGCTCCATCGAGCCCTGTCAGGCTTCGTCGGGCCCTTTCGGATTTGCTCGGGCCCTGTCGGGCTCCGTCAGGCCCTGTTGGGTTTGCTCGGGCCCTATCGGGGTCCGTCGAGCCCTGTCGGGTTTGCTCGGGCCCTGTCGGGCTCCATCGAGCCCTGTCAGGCTCCGTCGGGCCCTTTCGGGTTTGCTCGGGCCCTGTCGGGCTCCGTCGAACCCTGTCGGGTTTGCTCGGGCCCTGTCAGGCTCTGTCAGGCCCTATCGGGTTTCCTCGGGCCCTGTCGGGCTCCATCGAGCCCTGTCAGGTTTGCTCGGGCCCTGTCGGGACTTGTCAGGCCCTGTCGGGTTTGCTCGGGACCTGTCGGGTTTGCCCGCGTCCTGTCGGGCTCCGTCGGGCCCTGTCAGATTCGCTCGGGCCCTGTCGGGTTTGCTCGGGCCCTGTCAGGCTCCGTCAGGCCCTGTCGGGTTTGCTCGTGCCCTGTCGGGCTCCGTCGGGCCCTGTCAGGTTTGCTCAGGCCCTGTCGGGATCCGTTGGGCCTTGTCGGGTTTGCTCGGGCCCTGTCGGGCTCCTTCGTGCCCTGTCAGGTTTGCTCGGGCCCTGTCGGGTTTGATCGGGCCCTGTCAGGCTCCGTCGAGCCCTGTCGGGTTTGCTCGGGCCCTGTCAGGCTCCGTCGGGCCCTGTCGGGTTTCCTCGGGCCCTGTCGGGCTCCATCGAGCTTTGTCAGGCTTTGTCGAACCCTGTCGGTTTTGCTCGGGTCCTGTCGGGCCCTGTCGGGCCCTGTCGGGTTTGCTCGGGCCCTGTCAGGCTCCGTCGGGCCCTGTGGGATTCCCTCGGGCACTCTCGGGTTCCGTCGGGCCCTCTTGGGTTCCGTCGGGTCCTGTCGGGTTTCCTCGGGCCCTGTCGGGTTTCCTCGGGCCCTGTCGGACTCTATCGAGCCCTGTCAGGCTCCGTCGGGCTCTTTCGGGTTTGCTCAGGCCCAGTCGGGCTCCGTCGGGCCCTGTCAGGCTTTGTCAGGTCCTGTCAGGTTTGCTCGGGCCCTGTCGGGCCTTGTCGGGCCCTGTCGGGTTTGCTCGGGCTCTGTCGGGCTCCAGCGTGACCTGTCGGGTTTGCCCGGGCCCTGTCAGGCTCCATCAGGCCCTGTCGGGTTTGCTCGGGCCCTATCGGGCTCCGTGGGGCCCTGTCGGGTTTCCTCGGGCCCTGTCGGGCTCCATCGAGCCCTGTCAGGCTCCGTCGGGCCCTTTCGGGTTTGCTCGGGCCCTGTCGGGCTCCGTCGGGCCCTGTCGGATTTGCTCAGGCCCTGTCGGGTTTGCTCGAGCCCTGTCGGGCTCCATCGGGTCCTGTCGGGTTTGCTCGGGCCCTATCGGGCTCCGTCGGGCCCTGTCGGGTTTGCTCGGGCTCTGTCGGGCTCCAGCGTGACCTGTCGGGTTTGCCCGGGCCCTGTCAGGCTCCATCAGGCCCTGTCGGGTTTGCTCGGGCCCTATCGGGCTCCGTGGGGCCCTGTCGGGTTTCCTCGGGCCCTGTCGGGCTCCATCGAGCCCTGTCAGGCTCCGTCGGGCCCTTTCGGGTTTGCTCGGGCCCTGTCGGGCTCCGTCGGGCCCTGTCGGATTTGCTCAGGCCCTGTCGGGTTTGCTCGAGCCCTGTCGGGCTCCATCGGGTCCTGTCGGGTTTGCTCGGGCCCTATCGGGCTCCGTCGGGCCCTGTCGGGTTTGCTCGGGCTCTGTCGGGCTCCAGCGTGACCTGTCGGGTTTGCCCGGGCCCTGTCAGGCTCCATCAGGCCCTGTCGGGTTTGCTCGGGCCCTATCGGGCTCCGTGGGGCCCTGTCGGGTTTCCTCGGGCCCTGTCGGGCTCCATCGAGCCCTGTCAGGCTCCGTCGGGCCCTGTCAGGTTTGCTCAGGCCCTGTCGGGATCCGTTGGGCCTTGTCGGGTTTGCTCGGGCCCTGTCGGGCTCCTTCGTGCCCTGTCAGGTTTGCTCGGGCCCTCTCGGGTTTGCTCGGGCCCTGTCAGGCTCCGTCGGGCTCTTTCGGGTTTGCTCAGGCCCTGTCGGGCTGCGTCGGGCCCTGTCAGGCTTTGTAAGGTCCTGTCAGGTTTGCTCGGGCCTTGTCGGGCCTTGTCGGGCCCTGTCGGGTTTGCTCGGGCTCTGTCGGGCTCCAGCGTGCCCTGTCGGGTTTGCCCGGGCCCTGTCAGGCTCCATCAGGCCCTGTCGGGTTTGCTCGGGCACTATCGGGCTCCGTGGGGCCCTGTCGGGTTTCCTCGGGCCCTGTCGGGCTTCATCGAGCCCTGTCAGGCTCCGTCGGGCCCTTTCGGGTTTGCTCAAGACCTGTCGGGCTCCGTCGGGCCCTGTCGGATTTGCTCAGGCCCTGTCGGGTTTGCTTGAGCCCTGTCGGGCTCCATCGGGTCCTGTCGGGTTTGCTCGGGCCCTATCGGGCTCCGTCGGGCCCTGTCGGGTTTCCTCGGGCCCTGTCGGGCTCCATCGAGCCCTGTCAGGCTTCGTCGGGCCCTTTCGGATTTGCTCGGGCCCTGTCGGGCTCCGTCAGGCCCTGTTGGGTTTGCTCGGGCCCTATCGGGGTCCGTCGAGCCCTGTCGGGTTTGCTCGGGCCCTGTCGGGCTCCATCGAGCCCTGTCAGGCTCCGTCGGGCCCTTTCGGGTTTGCTCGGGCCCTGTCGGGCTCCGTCGAACCCTGTCGGGTTTGCTCGGGCCCTGTCAGGCTCCGTCAGGCCCTATCGGGTTTCCTCGGGCCCTGTCGGGCTCCATCGAGCCCTGTCAGGTTTGCTCGGGCCCTGTCGGGACTTGTCAGGCCCTGTCGGGTTTGCTCGGGACCTGTCGGGTTTGCCCGCGTCCTGTCGGGCTCCGTCGGGCCCTGTCAGATTCGCTCGGGCCCTGTCGGGTTTGCTCGGGCCCTGTCAGGCTCCGTCAGGCCCTGTCGGGTTTGCTCGTGCCCTGTCGGGCTCCGTCGGGCCCTGTCAGGTTTGCTCAGGCCCTGTCGGGATCCGTTGGGCCTTGTCGGGTTTGCTCGGGCCCTGTCGGGCTCCTTCGTGCCCTGTCAGGTTTGCTCGGGCCCTGTCGGGTTTGATCGGGCCCTGTCAGGCTCCGTCGAGCCCTGTCGGGTTTGCTCGGGCCCTGTCAGGCTCCGTCGGGCCCTGTCGGGTTTCCTCGGGCCCTGTCGGGCTCCATCGAGCTTTGTCAGGCTTTGTCGAACCCTGTCGGTTTTGCTCGGGTCCTGTCGGGCCCTGTCGGGCCCTGTCGGGTTTGCTCGGGCCCTGTCAGGCTCCGTCGGGCCCTGTGGGATTCCCTCGGGCACTCTCGGGTTCCGTCGGGCCCTCTTGGGTTCCGTCGGGTCCTGTCGGGTTTCCTCGGGCCCTGTCGGGTTTCCTCGGGCCCTGTCGGACTCTATCGAGCCCTGTCAGGCTCCGTCGGGCTCTTTCGGGTTTGCTCAGGCCCAGTCGGGCTCCGTCGGGCTCTGTCAGGCTTTGTCAGGTCCTGTCAGGTTTGCTCGGGCCCTGTCGGGCCTTGTCGGGCCCTGTCGGGTTTGCTCGGGCTCTGTCGGGCTCCAGCGTGACCTGTCGGGTTTGCCCGGGCCCTGTCAGGCTCCATCAGGCCCTGTCGGGTTTGCTCGGGCCCTATCGGGCTCCGTGGGGCCCTGTCGGGTTTCCTCGGGCCCTGTCGGGCTCCATCGAGCCCTGTCAGGCTCCGTCGGGCCCTTTCGGGTTTGCTCGGGCCCTGTCGGGCTCCGTCGGGCCCTGTCGGATTTGCTCAGGCCCTGTCGGGTTTGCTCGAGCCCTGTCGGGCTCCATCGGGTCCTGTCGGGTTTGCTCGGGCCCTATCGGGCTCCGTCGGGCCCTGTCGGGTTTGCTCGGGCTCTGTCGGGCTCCAGCGTGACCTGTCGGGTTTGCCCGGGCCCTGTCAGGCTCCATCAGGCCCTGTCGGGTTTGCTCGGGCCCTATCGGGCTCCGTGGGGCCCTGTCGGGTTTCCTCGGGCCCTGTCGGGCTCCATCGAGCCCTGTCAGGCTCCGTCGGGCCCTTTCGGGTTTGCTCGGGCCCTGTCGGGCTCCGTCGGGCCCTGTCGGATTTGCTCAGGCCCTGTCGGGTTTGCTCGAGCCCTGTCGGGCTCCATCGGGTCCTGTCGGGTTTGCTCGGGCCCTATCGGGCTCCGTCGGGCCCTGTCGGGTTTGCTCGGGCTCTGTCGGGCTCCAGCGTGACCTGTCGGGTTTGCCCGGGCCCTGTCAGGCTCCATCAGGCCCTGTCGGGTTTGCTCGGGCCCTATCGGGCTCCGTGGGGCCCTGTCGGGTTTCCTCGGGCCCTGTCGGGCTCCATCGAGCCCTGTCAGGCTCCGTCGGGCCCTGTCAGGTTTGCTCAGGCCCTGTCGGGATCCGTTGGGCCTTGTCGGGTTTGCTCGGGCCCTGTCGGGCTCCTTCGTGCCCTGTCAGGTTTGCTCGGGCCCTCTCGGGTTTGCTCGGGCCCTGTCAGGCTCCGTCGGGCTCTTTCGGGTTTGCTCAGGCCCTGTCGGGCTGCGTCGGGCCCTGTCAGGCTTTGTAAGGTCCTGTCAGGTTTGCTCGGGCCTTGTCGGGCCTTGTCGGGCCCTGTCGGGTTTGCTCGGGCTCTGTCGGGCTCCAGCGTGCCCTGTCGGGTTTGCCCGGGCCCTGTCAGGCTCCATCAGGCCCTGTCGGGTTTGCTCGGGCCCTATCGGGCTCCGTGGGGCCCTGTCGGGTTTCCTCGGGCCCTGTCGGGCTTCATCGAGCCCTGTCAGGCTCCGTCGGGCCCTTTCGGGTTTGCTCAAGACCTGTCGGGCTCCGTCGGGCCCTGTCGGATTTGCTCAGGCCCTGTCGGGTTTGCTTGAGCCCTGTCGGGCTCCATCGGGTCCTGTCGGGTTTGCTCGGGCCCTATCGGGCTCCGTCGGGCCCTGTCGGGTTTCCTCGGGCCCTGTCGGGCTCCATCGAGCCCTGTCAGGCTTCGTCGGGCCCTTTCGGATTTGCTCGGGCCCTGTCGGGCTCCGTCAGGCCCTGTTGGGTTTGCTCGGGCCCTATCGGGGTCCGTCGAGCCCTGTCGGGTTTGCTCGGGCCCTGTCGGGCTCCATCGAGCCCTGTCAGGCTCCGTCGGGCCCTTTCGGGTTTGCTCGGGCCCTGTCGGGCTCCGTCGAACCCTGTCGGGTTTGCTCGGGCCCTGTCAGGCTCCGTCAGGCCCTATCGGGTTTCCTCGGGCCCTGTCGGGCTCCATCGAGCCCTGTCAGGTTTGCTCGGGCCCTGTCGGGACTTGTCAGGCCCTGTCGGGTTTGCTCGGGACCTGTCGGGTTTGCCCGCGTCCTGTCGGGCTCCGTCGGGCCCTGTCAGATTCGCTCGGGCCCTGTCGGGTTTGCTCGGGCCCTGTCAGGCTCCGTCAGGCCCTGTCGGGTTTGCTCGTGCCCTGTCGGGCTCCGTCGGGCCCTGTCAGGTTTGCTCAGGCCCTGTCGGGATCCGTTGGGCCTTGTCGGGTTTGCTCGGGCCCTGTCGGGCTCCTTCGTGCCCTGTCAGGTTTGCTCGGGCCCTGTCGGGTTTGATCGGGCCCTGTCAGGCTCCGTCGAGCCCTGTCGGGTTTGCTCGGGCCCTGTCAGGCTCCGTCGGGCCCTGTCGGGTTTCCTCGGGCCCTGTCGGGCTCCATCGAGCTTTGTCAGGCTTTGTCGAACCCTGTCGGTTTTGCTCGGGTCCTGTCGGGCCCTGTCAGGCCCTGTCGGGTTTGCTCGGGCCCTGTCAGGCTCCGTCGGGCCCTGTGGGATTCCCTCGGGCACTCTCGGGTTCCGTCGGGCCCTCTTGGGTTCCGTCGGGTCCTGTCGGGTTTCCTCGGGCCCTGTCGGGTTTCCTCGGGCCCTGTCGGACTCTATCGAGCCCTGTCAGGCTCCGTCGGGCTCTTTCGGGTTTGCTCAGGCCCAGTCGGGCTCCGTCGGGCTCTGTCAGGCTTTGTCAGGTCCTGTCAGGTTTGCTCGGGCCCTGTCGGGCCTTGTCGGGCCCTGTCGGGTTTGCTCGGGCTCTGTCGGGCTCCAGCGTGACCTGTCGGGTTTGCCCGGGCCCTGTCAGGCTCCATCAGGCCCTGTCGGGTTTGCTCGGGCCCTATCGGGCTCCGTGGGGCCCTGTCGGGTTTCCTCGGGCCCTGTCGGGCTCCATCGAGCCCTGTCAGGCTCCGTCGGGCCCTTTCGGGTTTGCTCGGGCCCTGTCGGGCTCCGTCGGGCCCTGTCGGATTTGCTCAGGCCCTGTCGGGTTTGCTCGAGCCCTGTCGGGCTCCATCGGGTCCTGTCGGGTTTGCTCGGGCCCTATCGGGCTCCGTCGGGCCCTGTCGGGTTTGCTCGGGCTCTGTCGGGCTCCAGCGTGACCTGTCGGGTTTGCCCGGGCCCTGTCAGGCTCCATCAGGCCCTGTCGGGTTTGCTCGGGCCCTATCGGGCTCCGTGGGGCCCTGTCGGGTTTCCTCGGGCCCTGTCGGGCTCCATCGAGCCCTGTCAGGCTCCGTCGGGCCCTTTCGGGTTTGCTCGGGCCCTGTCGGGCTCCGTCGGGCCCTGTCGGATTTGCTCAGGCCCTGTCGGGTTTGCTCGAGCCCTGTCGGGCTCCATCGGGTCCTGTCGGGTTTGCTCGGGCTCTGTCGGGCTCCAGCGTGACCTGTCGGGTTTGCCCGGGCCCTGTCAGGCTCCATCAGGCCCTGTCGGGTTTGCTCGGGCCCTATCGGGCTCCGTGGGGCCCTGTCGGGTTTCCTCGGGCCCTGTCGGGCTCCATCGAGCCCTGTCAGGCTCCGTCGGGCCCTGTCAGGTTTGCTCAGGCCCTGTCGGGATCCGTTGGGCCTTGTCGGGTTTGCTCGGGCCCTGTCGGGCTCCTTCGTGCCCTGTCAGGTTTGCTCGGGCCCTCTCGGGTTTGCTCGGGCCCTGTCAGGCTCCGTCGGGCTCTTTCGGGTTTGCTCAGGCCCTGTCGGGCTGCGTCGGGCCCTGTCAGGCTTTGTAAGGTCCTGTCAGGTTTGCTCGGGCCTTGTCGGGCCTTGTCGGGCCCTGTCGGGTTTGCTCGGGCTCTGTCGGGCTCCAGCGTGCCCTGTCGGGTTTGCCCGGGCCCTGTCAGGCTCCATCAGGCCCTGTCGGGTTTGCTCGGGCCCTATCGGGCTCCGTGGGGCCCTGTCGGGTTTCCTCGGGCCCTGTCGGGCTTCATCGAGCCCTGTCAGGCTCCGTCGGGCCCTTTCGGGTTTGCTCAAGACCTGTCGGGCTCCGTCGGGCCCTGTCGGATTTGCTCAGGCCCTGTCGGGTTTGCTTGAGCCCTGTCGGGCTCCATCGGGTCCTGTCGGGTTTGCTCGGGCCCTATCGGGCTCCGTCGGGCCCTGTCGGGTTTCCTCGGGCCCTGTCGGGCTCCATCGAGCCCTGTCAGGCTTCGTCGGGCCCTTTCGGATTTGCTCGGGCCCTGTCGGGCTCCGTCAGGCCCTGTTGGGTTTGCTCGGGCCCTATCGGGGTCCGTCGAGCCCTGTCGGGTTTGCTCGGGCCCTGTCGGGCTCCATCGAGCCCTGTCAGGCTCCGTCGGGCCCTTTCGGGTTTGCTCGGGCCCTGTCGGGCTCCGTCGAACCCTGTCGGGTTTGCTCGGGCCCTGTCAGGCTCCGTCAGGCCCTATCGGGTTTCCTCGGGCCCTGTCGGGCTCCATCGAGCCCTGTCAGGTTTGCTCGGGCCCTGTCGGGACTTGTCAGGCCCTGTCGGGTTTGCTCGGGACCTGTCGGGTTTGCCCGCGTCCTGTCGGGCTCCGTCGGGCCCTGTCAGATTCGCTCGGGCCCTGTCGGGTTTGCTCGGGCCCTGTCAGGCTCCGTCAGGCCCTGTCGGGTTTGCTCGTGCCCTGTCGGGCTCCGTCGGGCCCTGTCAGGTTTGCTCAGGCCCTGTCGGGATCCGTTGGGCCTTGTCGGGTTTGCTCGGGCCCTGTCGGGCTCCTTCGTGCCCTGTCAGGTTTGCTCGGGCCCTGTCGGGTTTGATCGGGCCCTGTCAGGCTCCGTCGAGCCCTGTCGGGTTTGCTCGGGCCCTGTCAGGCTCCGTCGGGCCCTGTCGGGTTTCCTCGGGCCCTGTCGGGCTCCATCGAGCTTTGTCAGGCTTTGTCGAACCCTGTCGGGTTTGCTCGGGTCCTGTCGGGCCCTGTCGGGCCCTGTCGGGTTTGCTCGGGCCCTGTCAGGCTCCGTCGGGCCCTGTGGGATTCCCTCGGGCACTCTCGGGTTCCGTCGGGCCCTCTTGGGTTCCGTCGGGCCCTGTCGGGTTTCCTCGGGCCCTGTCGGGTTTCCTCGGGCCCTGTCGGACTCTATCGAGCCCTGTCAGGCTCCGTCGGGCTCTTTCGGGTTTGCTCAGGCCCAGTCGGGCTCCGTCGGGCCCTGTCAGGCTTTGTCAGGTCCTGTCAGGTTTGCTCGGGCCCTGTCGGGCCTTGTCGGGCCCTGTCGGGTTTGCTCGGGCTCTGTCGGGCTCCAGCGTGACCTGTCGGGTTTGCCCGGGCCCTGTCAGGCTCCATCAGGCCCTGTCGGGTTTGCTCGGGCCCTATCGGGCTCCGTGGGGCCCTGTCGGGTTTCCGCGGGCCCTGTCGGGCTCCATCGAGCCCTGTCAGGCTCCGTCGGGCCCTTTCGGGTTTGCTCGGGCCCTGTCGGGCTCCGTCGGGCCCTGTCGGATTTGCTCAGGCCCTGTCGGGTTTGCTCGAGCCCTGTCGGGCTCCATCGGGTCCTGTCGGGTTTGCTCGGGCCCTATCGGGCTCCGTCGGGCCCTGTCGGATTTCATCGGGCCCTGTCAGGCTCCGTTGGGCCCTGTCAGCTTGCTCGGGCCCTGTCGGGTTTTCTGAAGCCCTGTCAGGCTTCGTCGGACCCTGTCAAGTGTGCTCGGGCCCTGTCGGGCTCCGTCGAGCCCTGTCAGGTTTTCTCGGGCCTTGTCAGGCTCCTTCGGGCCCTGTCGGGTTTGCTCGGGCCCTGTCGGGTTTGCTCGGGCCCTGTCGGGTTTCCTCAGGCCCTGTCGGATTCCGTCGGGCCCTGTCGGGTTTCCTCGGGCCCTGTCGGACTCCACTGAGCCCTGTCAGGCTCCGTCGGGCTCTGTCGGGTTTGCTCGGGCCCTGGCGGGCTCCGTCGGGCCCTGTCAGGCTTTGTCAGGACGTGTCAGGTTTGCTCGGGCCCTGTCGGGCCTTGTCGGGCCCTGTCGGGTTTGCTCGGGCTCTGTCGGGCTCCAGCGTGCCCTGTCGGGTTTGCCCGGGCCCTGTCAGGCTCCGTCAGGCCCTGTCGGGTTTGCTCGGGCCCTATCGGGTTCAATCAGGCCCTGTCGGGTTTCCTCGGGCCCTGTCTGGCTCCATCGAGCCCTGTCAGGCTCTGTCGGGCCCTTTCGGGTTTGCTCGGGCCCTGTCGGGCTCTGTCGGGCCCTGTCAGGTTTCCTCGGGCTCTGTTGGGCTCCGTCGGGCCCTGTCGGGTTTGCTCGGGCCATGTCGGGTTTGCTGAAGCCCTGTCAGGATTCGTCGGACCCTGTCGGGTTTGCTCGAGCCCTGTCGGGCTCCATCGGGCCCTGTCGGGTTTGCTCGGGCCCTATCGGGCTCCGTCGGGCCCTGTCGGGTTTCCTCGGGCCCTGTCGGGTTTCCTCGGGCCCTGTCGGGCTCCATCGAGCCCTGTCAGGCTTCGTCGGGCCCTTTCGGGTTTGCTCGGGCCCTGTCGGGCTCCGTCAGGCCCTGTCGGGTTTGCTCGGGCCCTATCGGGCTCCGTCGAGCCCTGTCGGGTTTGCTCGGGCTCTGTCAGGCTCCGTCGGGCCCTGTCGGGTTTCCTCGGGCCCTGTCGGGCTCCATCAAGCCCTGTCAGGCTTTGTCGAACCCTGTCGGGTTTGCTCGGGCCCTGTCGGGTTTGCTCGGGCCCTGTCGGGCTCTGTCGGGCCCTGTCTGGTTTCCTCGGGCCCTGTCGGGCTCCGTCTGGCCCTGTCGGGTTTGCTCGGGCCCTGTCGGGTTTGCTCGGGCCCTGTCGGGTTTGCTGAAGCCCTGTCAGGCTTCGTCGGACCCTGTCGGGTTTGCTCGGGCCCTGTCGGGCTCCGTCGAACCCTGTCGGGTTTGCTCGGGCCCTGTCAGGCTCCGTCGAACCCTGTCGGGTTTGCTCGGGCCCTGTCAGGCTCCGTCGCGCCCTGTCGGGTTTCCTCGGGCCCTGTCGGGCTCCATCGAGCCCTGTCAGGTTTGCTCGGGCCCTGTCGGGTTTGCTCGGGCCCTGTCGGGCTCCATCGGACCCTATCAGGCTTTGGCGGGTCCTGTCGGGTTTGCTCAGGCCCTGTCGGGCCTTGTCAGCCTCTGTCGGGTTTGCTCGCGCCCTGTCGGGCTCCGTCGGGCCCTGTCAGGTTCTCTCGGGCCCTGTCAGGTTTGCTCGGGCCCTGTCGGGATCCATTGGGCCTTGTCGGGTTTGCTCGGGCCCTGTCGGGCTCCTTCGTGCCCTATCAGGTTTGCTCGGGCCCTGTCGGGTTTGCTCGGGCCCTGTCAGGCCTTGTCAGGCCCTGTCGGGTTTGCTCGGGACCTGTCGGGTTTGCCTGCGTCCTGTCGGGCTCCGTCGGGCCCTGTCAGATTTGCTCGGGCCCTGTCGGGTTTGCTCAGGCCCTGTCAGGCTCCGTCAGGCCCTGTCGGGTTTGCTCGTGCCCTGTCGGGCTCCGTCGGGCCCTGTCAGGTTTGCTCAGGCCCTGTCGGGATCCGTTGGGCCTTGTCGGGTTTGCTCGGGCCCTGTCGGGCTCCTTCGTGCCCTGTCAGGTTTGCTCGGGCCCTGTCGGGTTTGCTCGGGCCCTGTCAGGCTCCGTCGAGCCCTGTCGGGTTTGCTCGGGCCCTGTCAGGCTCCGTCGGGCCCTGTCGGGTTTCCTCGGGCCCTGTCGGGCTCCATCGAGCTTTGTCAGGCTTTGTCGAACCCTGTCGGGTTTGCTCGGGTCCTGTCGGGCCCTGTCTGGCCCTGTCGGGTTTGCTCGGGCCCTGTCAGGCTCCGTCGGGCCCTGTGGGATTCCCTCGGGCACTCTCGGGTTCCGTCGGGCCCTCTTGGGTTCCGTCGGGCCCTGTCGGGTTTCCTCGGGCCCTGTCGGGTTTCCTCGGGCCCTGTCGGACTCTATCGAGCCCTGTCAGGCTCCGTCGGGCTCTTTCGGGTTTGCTCAGGCCCTGTTGGGCTCTGTCGGGCCCTGTCAGGCTTTGTCAGGTCCTGTCAGGTTTGCTCGGGCCCTGTCGGGCCTTGTCGGGCCCTGTCGGGTTTGCTCGGGCTCTGTCGGGCTCCAGCGTGACCTGTCGGGTTTGCCCGGGCCCTGTCAGGCTCCATCAGGCCCTGTCGGGTTTGCTCGGGCCCTATCGGGCTCCGTGGGGCCCTGTCGGGTTTCCTCGGGCCCTGTCGGGCTCCATCGAGCCCTGTCAGGCTCCGTCGGGCCCTTTCGGGTTTGCTCGGGCCCTGTCGGGCTCCGTCGGGCCCTGTCGGATTTGCTCAGGCCCTGTCGGGTTTGCTCGAGCCCTGTCGGGCTCCATCGGGTCCTGTCGGGTTTGCTCGGGCCCTATCGGGCTCCGTCGGGCCCTGTCGGGTTTGCTCGGGCTCTGTCGGGCTCCAGCGTGACCTGTCGGGTTTGCCCGGGCCCTGTCAGGCTCCATCAGGCCCTGTCGGGTTTGCTCGGGCCCTATCGGGCTCCGTGGGGCCCTGTCGGGTTTCCTCGGGCCCTGTCGGGCTCCATCGAGCCCTGTCAGGCTCCGTCGGGCCCTTTCGGGTTTGCTCGGGCCCTGTCGGGCTCCGTCGGGCCCTGTCGGATTTGCTCAGGCCCTGTCGGGTTTGCTCGAGCCCTGTCGGGCTCCATCGGGTCCTGTCGGGTTTGCTCGGGCCCTATCGGGCTCCGTCGGGCCCTGTCGGGTTTGCTCGGGCTCTGTCGGGCTCCAGCGTGACCTGTCGGGTTTGCCCGGGCCCTGTCAGGCTCCATCAGGCCCTGTCGGGTTTGCTCGGGCCCTATCGGGCTCCGTGGGGCCCTGTCGGGTTTCCTCGGGCCCTGTCGGGCTCCATCGAGCCCTGTCAGGCTCCGTCGGGCCCTGTCAGGTTTGCTCAGGCCCTGTCGGGATCCGTTGGGCCTTGTCGGGTTTGCTCGGGCCCTGTCGGGCTCCTTCGTGCCCTGTCAGGTTTGCTCGGGCCCTCTCGGGTTTGCTCGGGCCCTGTCAGGCTCCGTCGGGCTCTTTCGGGTTTGCTCAGGCCCTGTCGGGCTGCGTCGGGCCCTGTCAGGCTTTGTAAGGTCCTGTCAGGTTTGCTCGGGCCTTGTCGGGCCTTGTCGGGCCCTGTCGGGTTTGCTCGGGCTCTGTCGGGCTCCAGCGTGCCCTGTCGGGTTTGCCCGGGCCCTGTCAGGCTCCATCAGGCCCTGTCGGGTTTGCTCGGGCCCTATCGGGCTCCGTGGGGCCCTGTCGGATTTGCTCAGGCCCTGTCGGGTTTGCTTGAGCCCTGTCGGGCTCCATCGGGTCCTGTCGGGTTTGCTCGGGCCCTATCGGGCTCCGTCGGGCCCTGTCGGGTTTCCTCGGGCCCTGTCGGGTTTCCTCGGGCCCTGTCGGGCTTCATCGAGCCCTGTCAGGCTCCGTCGGGCCCTTTCGGGTTTGCTCAAGACCTGTCGGGCTCCGTCGGGCCCTGTCGGATTTGCTCAGGCCCTGTCGGGTTTGCTTGAGCCCTGTCGGGCTCCATCGGGTCCTGTCGGGTTTGCTCGGGCCCTATCGGGCTCCGTCGGGCCCTGTCGGGTTTCCTCGGGCCCTGTCGGGCTCCATCGAGCCCTGTCAGGCTTCGTCGGGCCCTTTCGGATTTGCTCGGGCCCTGTCGGGCTCCGTCAGGCCCTGTTGGGTTTGCTCGGGCCCTATCGGGGTCCGTCGAGCCCTGTCGGGTTTGCTCGGGCCCTGTCGGGCTCCATCGAGCCCTGTCAGGCTCCGTCGGGCCCTTTCGGGTTTGCTCGGGCCCTGTCGGGCTCCGTCGAACCCTGTCGGGTTTGCTCGGGCCCTGTCAGGCTCCGTCAGGCCCTATCGGGTTTCCTCGGGCCCTGTCGGGCTCCATCGAGCCCTGTCAGGTTTGCTCGGGCCCTGTCGGGACTTGTCAGGCCCTGTCGGGTTTGCTCGGGACCTGTCGGGTTTGCCCGCGTCCTGTCGGGCTCCGTCGGGCCCTGTCAGATTCGCTCGGGCCCTGTCGGGTTTGCTCGGGCCCTGTCAGGCTCCGTCAGGCCCTGTCGGGTTTGCTCGTGCCCTGTCGGGCTCCGTCGGGCCCTGTCAGGTTTGCTCAGGCCCTGTCGGGATCCGTTGGGCCTTGTCGGGTTTGCTCGGGCCCTGTCGGGCTCCTTCGTGCCCTGTCAGGTTTGCTCGGGCCCTGTCGGGTTTGATCGGGCCCTGTCAGGCTCCGTCGAGCCCTGTCGGGTTTGCTCGGGCCCTGTCAGGCTCCGTCGGGCCCTGTCGGGTTTCCTCGGGCCCTGTCGGGCTCCATCGAGCTTTGTCAGGCTTTGTCGAACCCTGTCGGGTTTGCTCGGGTCCTGTCGGGCCCTGTCGGGCCCTGTCGGGTTTGCTCGGGCCCTGTCAGGCTCCGTCGGGCCCTGTGGGATTCCCTCGGGCACTCTCGGGTTCCGTCGGGCCCTCTTGGGTTCCGTCGGGCCCTGTCGGGTTTCCTCGGGCCCTGTCGGGTTTCCTCGGGCCCTGTCGGACTCTATCGAGCCCTGTCAGGCTCCGTCGGGCTCTTTCGGGTTTGCTCAGGCCCTGTCGGGCTCCGTCGGGCCCTGTCAGGCTTTGTCAGGTCCTGTCAGGTTTGCTCGGGCCCTGTCGGGCCTTGTCGGGCCCTGTCGGGTTTGCTCGGGCTCTGTCGGGCTCCAGCGTGACCTGTCGGGTTTGCCCGGGCCCTGTCAGGCTCCATCAGGCCCTGTCGGGTTTGCTCGGGCCCTATCGGGCTCCGTGGGGCCCTGTCGGGTTTCCTCGGGCCCTGTCGGGCTCCATCGAGCCCTGTCAGGCTCCGTCGGGCCCTTTCGGGTTTGCTCGGGCCCTGTCGGGCTCCGTCGGGCCCTGTCGGATTTGCTCAGGCCCTGTCGGGTTTGCTCGAGCCCTGTCGGGCTCCATCGGGTCCTGTCGGGTTTGCTCGGGCCCTATCGGGCTCCGTCGGGCCCTGTCGGATTTCATCGGGCCCTGTCAGGCTCCGTTGGGCCCTGTCAGCTTGCTCGGGCCCTGTCGGGTTTTCTGAAGCCCTGTCAGGCTTCGTCGGACCCTGTCAAGTGTGCTCGGGCCCTGTCGGGCTCCGTCGAGCCCTGTCAGGTTTTCTCGGGCCTTGTCAGGCTCCTTCGGGCCCTGTCGGGTTTGCTCGGGCCCTGTCGGGTTTGCTCGGGCCCTGTCGGGTTTCCTCAGGCCCTGTCGGATTCCGTCGGGCCCTGTCGGGTTTCCTCGGGCCCTGTCGGACTCCACTGAGCCCTGTCAGGCTCCGTCGGGCTCTGTCGGGTTTGCTCGGGCCCTGGCGGGCTCCGTCGGGCCCTGTCAGGCTTTGTCAGGACGTGTCAGGTTTGCTCGGGCCCTGTCGGGCCTTGTCGGGCCCTGTCGGGTTTGCTCGGGCTCTGTCGGGCTCCAGCGTGCCCTGTCGGGTTTGCCCGGGCCCTGTCAGGCTCCGTCAGGCCCTGTCGGGTTTGCTCGGGCCCTATCGGGTTCAATCAGGCCCTGTCGGGTTTCCTCGGGCCCTGTCTGGCTCCATCGAGCCCTGTCAGGCTCTGTCGGGCCCTTTCGGGTTTGCTCGGGCCCTGTCGGGCTCTGTCGGGCCCTGTCAGGTTTCCTCGGGCTCTGTTGGGCTCCGTCGGGCCCTGTCGGGTTTGCTCGGGCCATGTCGGGTTTGCTGAAGCCCTGTCAGGATTCGTCGGACCCTGTCGGGTTTGCTCGAGCCCTGTCGGGCTCCATCGGGCCCTGTCGGGTTTGCTCGGGCCCTATCGGGCTCCGTCGGGCCCTGTCGGGTTTCCTCGGGCCCTGTCGGGTTTCCTCGGGCCCTGTCGGGCTCCATCGAGCCCTGTCAGGCTTCGTCGGGCCCTTTCGGGTTTGCTCGGGCCCTGTCGGGCTCCGTCAGGCCCTGTCGGGTTTGCTCGGGCCCTATCGGGCTCCGTCGAGCCCTGTCGGGTTTGCTCGGGCTCTGTCAGGCTCCGTCGGGCCCTGTCGGGTTTCCTCGGGCCCTGTCGGGCTCCATCAAGCCCTGTCAGGCTTTGTCGAACCCTGTCGGGTTTGCTCGGGCCCTGTCGGGTTTGCTCGGGCCCTGTCGGGCTCTGTCGGGCCCTGTCTGGTTTCCTCGGGCCCTGTCGGGCTCCGTCTGGCCCTGTCGGGTTTGCTCGGGCCCTGTCGGGTTTGCTCGGGCCCTGTCGGGTTTGCTGAAGCCCTGTCAGGCTTCGTCGGACCCTGTCGGGTTTGCTCGGGCCCTGTCGGGCTCCGTCGAACCCTGTCGGGTTTGCTCGGGCCCTGTCAGGCTCCGTCGAACCCTGTCGGGTTTGCTCGGGCCCTGTCAGGCTCCGTCGCGCCCTGTCGGGTTTCCTCGGGCCCTGTCGGGCTCCATCGAGCCCTGTCAGGTTTGCTCGGGCCCTGTCGGGTTTGCTCGGGCCCTGTCGGGCTCCATCGGACCCTATCAGGCTTTGGCGGGTCCTGTCGGGTTTGCTCAGGCCCTGTCGGGCCTTGTCAGCCTCTGTCGGGTTTGCTCGCGCCCTGTCGGGCTCCGTCGGGCCCTGTCAGGTTCTCTCGGGCCCTGTCAGGTTTGCTCGGGCCCTGTCGGGATCCATTGGGCCTTGTCGGGTTTGCTCGGGCCCTGTCGGGCTCCTTCGTGCCCTATCAGGTTTGCTCGGGCCCTGTCGGGTTTGCTCGGGCCCTGTCAGGCCTTGTCAGGCCCTGTCGGGTTTGCTCGGGACCTGTCGGGTTTGCCTGCGTCCTGTCGGGCTCCGTCGGGCCCTGTCAGATTTGCTCGGGCCCTGTCGGGTTTGCTCAGGCCCTGTCAGGCTCCGTCAGGCCCTGTCGGGTTTGCTCGTGCCCTGTCGGGCTCCGTCGGGCCCTGTCAGGTTTGCTCAGGCCCTGTCGGGATCCGTTGGGCCTTGTCGGGTTTGCTCGGGCCCTGTCGGGCTCCTTCGTGCCCTGTCAGGTTTGCTCGGGCCCTGTCGGGTTTGCTCGGGCCCTGTCAGGCTCCGTCGAGCCCTGTCGGGTTTGCTCGGGCCCTGTCAGGCTCCGTCGGGCCCTGTCGGGTTTCCTCGGGCCCTGTCGGGCTCCATCGAGCTTTGTCAGGCTTTGTCGAACCCTGTCGGGTTTGCTCGGGTCCTGTCGGGCCCTGTCTGGCCCTGTCGGGTTTGCTCGGGCCCTGTCAGGCTCCGTCGGGCCCTGTGGGATTCCCTCGGGCACTCTCGGGTTCCGTCGGGCCCTCTTGGGTTCCGTCGGGCCCTGTCGGGTTTCCTCGGGCCCTGTCGGGTTTCCTCGGGCCCTGTCGGACTCTATCGAGCCCTGTCAGGCTCCGTCGGGCTCTTTCGGGTTTGCTCAGGCCCTGTCGGGCTCCGTCGGGCCCTGTCAGGCTTTGTCAGGTCCTGTCAGGTTTGCTCGGGCCCTGTCGGGCCTTGTCGGGCCCTGTCGGGTTTGCTCGGGCTCTGTCGGGCTCCAGCGTGACCTGTCGGGTTTGCCCGGGCCCTGTCAGGCTCCATCAGGCCCTGTCGGGTTTGCTCGGGCCCTATCGGGCTCCGTGGGGCCCTGTCGGGTTTCCTCGGGCCCTGTCGGGCTCCATCGAGCCCTGTCAGGCTCCGTCGGGCCCTTTCGGGTTTGCTCGGGCCCTGTCGGGCTCCGTCGGGCCCTGTCG
The DNA here is from genome assembly GCF_037038585.1 of Patagioenas fasciata. Lineage (NCBI taxonomy): Eukaryota > Metazoa > Chordata > Aves > Columbiformes > Columbidae > Patagioenas > Patagioenas fasciata. The sequence goes on along the minus strand of NW_027288767.1, from coordinate 1,201,238 downwards.
GATTTGCTCAGGCCCTGTCGGGTTTGCTCGAGCCCTGTCGGGCTCCATCGGGTCCTGTCGGGTTTGCTCGGGCCCTATCGGGCTCCGTCGGGCCCTGTCGGGTTTGCTCGGGCTCTGTCGGGCTCCAGCGTGACCTGTCGGGTTTGCCCGGGCCCTGTCAGGCTCCATCAGGCCCTGTCGGGTTTGCTCGGGCCCTATCGGGCTCCGTGGGGCCCTGTCGGGTTTCCTCGGGCCCTGTCGGGCTCCATCGAGCCCTGTCAGGCTCCGTCGGGCCCTTTCGGGTTTGCTCGGGCCCTGTCGGGCTCCGTCGGGCCCTGTCGGATTTGCTCAGGCCCTGTCGGGTTTGCTCGAGCCCTGTCGGGCTCCATCGGGTCCTGTCGGGTTTGCTCGGGCCCTATCGGGCTCCGTCGGGCCCTGTCGGGTTTGCTCGGGCTCTGTCGGGCTCCAGCGTGACCTGTCGGGTTTGCCCGGGCCCTGTCAGGCTCCATCAGGCCCTGTCGGGTTTGCTCGGGCCCTATCGGGCTCCGTGGGGCCCTGTCGGGTTTCCTCGGGCCCTGTCGGGCTCCATCGAGCCCTGTCAGGCTCCGTCGGGCCCTGTCAGGTTTGCTCAGGCCCTGTCGGGATCCGTTGGGCCTTGTCGGGTTTGCTCGGGCCCTGTCGGGCTCCTTCGTGCCCTGTCAGGTTTGCTCGGGCCCTCTCGGGTTTGCTCGGGCCCTGTCAGGCTCCGTCGGGCTCTTTCGGGTTTGCTCAGGCCCTGTCGGGCTGCGTCGGGCCCTGTCAGGCTTTGTAAGGTCCTGTCAGGTTTGCTCGGGCCTTGTCGGGCCTTTTCGGGCCCTGTCGGGTTTGCTCGGGCTCTGTCGGGCTCCAGCGTGCCCTGTCGGGTTTGCCCGGGCCCTGTCAGGCTCCATCAGGCCCTGTCGGGTTTGCTCGGGCCCTATCGGGCTCCGTGGGGCCCTGTCGGATTTGCTCAGGCCCTGTCGGGTTTGCTTGAGCCCTGTCGGGCTCCATCGGGCCCTGTCGGGTTTGCTCGGGCCCTATCGGGCTCCGTCGGGCCCTGTCGGGTTTCCTCGGGCCCTGTCGGGTTTCCTCGGGCCCTGTCGGGCTTCATCGAGCCCTGTCAGGCTCCGTCGGGCCCTTTCGGGTTTGCTCAAGACCTGTCGGGCTCCGTCGGGCCCTGTCGGATTTGCTCAGGCCCTGTCGGGTTTGCTTGAGCCCTGTCGGGCTCCATCGGGTCCTGT